>NC_081421.1:42790452-43499806 GCF_949786415.1 Peromyscus eremicus
CATCTTAATTAATTTGTAAAAAAATAAATGCTAGTAGTTGCAGGTTTTAACATGATTATTGAATGTAATATGAAAAAAAATATGAACTCTTAGCCCCATACAAGAAAATTTTTAATGCTTTAAAATCCTGCATTTTGAAATAATAACCAATATGATATTTCTAATAATCTCTTTATCATAAATTGGTTATAAATTTCCTTCAAAAGATACTTTAAGATATTTTAATATCTGCAGGTATTAGAGCATTATACTGCAATTCTATTTACAATACTTTTGAACTTCCATTAACTAAGTCCTTATAATATGTGGTACATAGTATCTTTTCTACTGTGTCTGAGAATTGTTGAAAAATCCCAGCCTTGCAACATTACTGTTTTAATTGCTTTTTCCCAACTCTATTATTGCTAAGTAAGCATACACTACAGGATTGTAGATGACCTAGTATCATAATGCCTCACACATAATAGAAGTCTTGAATTATTGTATGAGCAAATGGTTACATGATGGCCAATTGCCTTTTGTTCTTTTAAGTCCAGACCTAAATGCTTTATTTTAAGCTTACACTGGGTTTAAATAATCACATTGAAAGTGCTTGCCAACTCCGCTATGTCCTTTCTCCAAGACTAGACCTTACCTGTTACACAGCTGCTCTAATGAATTACAGTCAAGCAACGTGAAGTTAAATAATAGGAAATGCTACCAGTATTTGCTATATGGCTTTATCTTTACTTAAGTTCACTGAATTTTCTGTGCATAAAAAAATGGAAAATAATATATTGTAGAAGAAAAATTCAGCTAATTAACCTATATGACACTGATTCTAAAATATGAAAGGCACATATTTTATTTATGAGGTTCCTTGTGCTAGTTTTGTATAGGTAAATTAGTCACTTTTAGATTCTTTGTTATTGGTTGCTTCCAAATTTTTTTCTTGTGGATTATATTGAATTCTATTAAATTAACCTTTCCCTGAAAATGATTAATGTATAAGCTACATTTATTTTATTTCACATAATTAGTCTAGCTGCAAATTAAAACTTGAGATACATTGGTATGAACTTCTGTATCTGAAAGGATAATAATCCTTTATTTCAAATCTAGAAGCCACTAGTAATTTACTCTGTCACATCATCTGTACAATTCATATCTTAATTTCTCAGCAGGCTGATATGCAGCACAAGGTTGAAAGCATTGTTCAAATGTAGATAAATATTGTCTCTCTGGCTTCCTTTATCCACTCTTTGTTATCTCCACAAAGCTATTGTATTAGCATAGCAAAAGCTGGACCTTGCAGTTTCACTTCGACTATTATGCAGTCCTTTCCTTTGAGTGTTCTTAAATCAATAGCATATTGTGTTTGAAAGTATTGTGTCCAAGATCAAAGTCAGGCTGTATACCAAAATTTGTCCAAGGTAACTGTTTTACCGTACATCCCTCCAACTTGCATGCTTCCTATGGCCGTTACACATAGCTCAGTTGGTTCTCCACTTACTGATGTCCCCAGCACATGTTGATGGGTCTTCATTCATAAGCCATTTACTAACCCTTTTCACTCTACTAGAGTTATATAAAGATACATCTTTTAGTAAAAGTAAACAGTTAATTCAAAGTTTAGTTTTAAATTTTGCCTCCTTAAAGTTAAGTACTTTTTTCCACTTCAGATTGTATTTCATTAATGAATATAAATTTTCAGTTCGATTTTCTTTTTCTGTTTTGACTTGAAGAATATCTTACTTTGGCTCTTCTTTTCTCTGTATATGTTCAGAAATGTTCTGTCTATCCTTACTCAGTTTTTGAAGTAGTCTTGACATGTAGCTCAGACTGGCCTGCAAGTTACTAATGTAGCTCAGGCTGCCCTTGAACTCAAGATCTCCCCACATCATTCTCTAAGGGTTGAGATTATACACATATGACAACATGCCCAGCTTTCTTAGTATACTTTTAAAGTAGATAATTGAAAATAATTTTTACTTATAGAATGCTGTGATACAACTGCTTGGGTTTTCCAAATGTTATTTTTATATTTAATTTAGTATTCATTTAAGGGTGCTAATTATGTTTTAATGTATTTATAAGTGTAATGGTCTTTCATTTGCATTTTATTTATCTCTAATGAATTTATTTGGTATAAGTATAGTGGCTTTTGAATACTTTTTCCCTTTATGTTTATTCAAAAAATGCTCTATTTGTTAGGCTTTTTTCTTTTTCTTTCTTTTTTTTTTTTTACTTCAAATATTTTTCATTTCCAAAAACTCAGTCAGCTTATGCTAAATTATTCATGGAACTGGTAGACAGTGAAAATATGAACATAATATGAGGCAGTTCTAACAAAGACTGAAGACAAACTGCAAGTCTTGTTTATTTAAGTTAGAACTCAGGTCTTTTGTCACAGTTGATTGATAAGAAATAAAATAAATTAGCCTTAATTTCCTCCTTCCTCCCTTCCTCTCCAGTAATCCTCTAATCAAGGTGAGATTATGAACAATTGGCACTAAAGGGAAAGGCGGATCCTGCAGTGTTCTAAGTATTTGACCCAGTTGAACTCCAGTGAGGCCTCCCAAACTCTGGGTTCTGTGCTGTTGTCTTATTCCAGAATGTGTGGAGGACTGCCACAAGACACAGTGCTCACTCAGTGCTTACTACTGTCTGCAGAGCTGAGGAGTGGTGACGACTCTCCTTGAACAGTCATAAATCACAAGCCTCACTCTCAGTGTTCAGAAGTGATACAGTTAAGGGTGTGGGGAGATGGCCAACTGGAGAAGGACACTTCCTGTGAAAGCAAGAGGAGGAGTCCAGATCCCCAGCACCCATGTAAAAGCCCAGTGTGGCTGTGCCTCCTGAGAGCCCAGCTTTGGCGGACAGCGATAAGTGGATCCCAGGGGCTCCTACCAGCCAGCCTAGACTAGGCAGCAGGCTTCAGGTTCAGAGAGACCCTGTCTCATTTGTAAGGTAGTAAGTGATAGAGGAGTCACCCAACATCCTCCTCTGGCTTTGGCAACCATGTACATGGAAACATGTTCTCGTACATGTACACATACCCCACGTACCGAGACTTTGGCTTCATTCTTCCTTCCTCTATGCTTTGTCTTCCTCTCTGAATCTTGCATTCCACCTCCTAAGCATCTCTGTGTTATAGTGTCCTTGTCCTTATGTAGAGCAGTTCCCATATTGCGTTTTGTCATTTAAGTTTCTGGGAGTCCCAGGTGAAGTATTCCAGACACAGGCATGGTGTTTTAGCAGAGTATCACTGTCTTTTTCCCATCATCTTTATCTGCTTTTCTCTCATTAGACTGGCCAGTCTGTAGAACACTTTCAATGTCCCACTTGCCTCCAGTATTCAGGACCTATACTAGGACCATATTTAAGCATCTCAGTTCTCAGATCCCCTTCTTAGAGATTTTGCCCATCCCAGTGCTTTATGGTTCAGTCTTACTATATTCAGAAGAACTCTTTCCCCTTTTCCCCTCTACTGTGATTCACTACCTAAAATCCAGGGAAAAGGGAGTTCTTACATATCTTTAAGAGAAGGTTGGAGTAACTATAAAAGAAAGCCCAGAAGCTAGACTTGGTCACGCATGCCTATCTTTCTAGCAATTGTGGGGGTAGAAGCAGAAGGATCAAAAGAACAAGGCCAACCTTGGCTACATAGTGAGTCTGAGACTATCTGAGCTATATGAGATCTGTCTAACTCTGTAAAGAATGTCTAACTAACTGCAGTAACTGGTACCTGGCTACCCTTTAGGAGTCACTGTTCAATTGGCATGTTAATGTAAGGTTAGACAGAACTAGAAAGACTGCCCTCAATGGCCTCAATTCTGAATTGGCTACATATTGTGATGGGCTGTGATAGCTGAGATTTAAGCCCTCAAGAGAACTTACCCACTTTGACTTACCATATTAGGTAGTTCCACTACAGGATTTAAAATGTCTCCTTAGGAAAGTTGTGTTTCCTGTATATCAGATGTGACATTCCTGTATGTTTTATAATGCAGTATATTTAAAATTGTCTTGTTAGTACATTAGCAGTAATGTGTTATATTCTTAAGAAGAAAATCTCCTTAACCTGAATATATTGCTGTATGATATATTTTTTCCTGAGTCATTATTTAGTCAAACATCACTGCAGACCACCTGGTCCTCTATCAAAGCATCTGTCCTAGTTACCTCAGCAGTGAGTGATTTGTCCTTTACAGTCCCCTTGATGCCATGTCCGCAACAACGTGGGTGTGAATTCCTGTTAGCCCTTCTCTTACATACCATTTTGTCTCTGTTAGACGGCGTAGCATTAACTATGGTCAGTGTATGCTAATTAATTTTTATTTTTTACCAAAAGATAAACCTTTCTTATTTACTCTTTTTAATAGTGCTGTACTGCTTTTGAGGATATAGTCACTGCACATAGTGTTGGCTTTCATAAATATAATTTCCTTATTTCAAGTGTATCACAAATTTTGACCATGTTTACATACATCTTCAGAACAGCTTAGTGCTTGTGATTATTCTTGGCACATTGTGTATCACACATTTAGCTATACTCTTTATGGAGTTGGAAGGCAATTTAGATCACATCATAGCTCTTTTCAGCAAGGTCTGTTTGTTCATGAAATACAGATATACTGATATCTATATGACCATTGAGAGGCCTTCAGTGATCACCCATCATGTATTTCCTTACCAATTTAAATTTTTTCTCTTCTCTGCAAATACAAATTTCAATACCAATTTAAAGTCACAGCCTTTGTATTCAGTTAGCCATTTTTACTATAAATTAAGCATCAGGAAGCAGACATACCTCTTGTATGCCCATCAGTGTGTAATTTCAGGAAAGCCAGTGCAATCTAGGCAGGCAAATGTGCTCTTGTGGAAACAGCCCTGGTGTCCTCTAGCTGACAGAAGAGATGAGGTTTAGAATCTGCTTTGCCATTCCTTGGCTCTATATTTGGATAAGTGACTTGGTAGTAGGGAAGATAATAAAATTTGCCTAGAGATGTTATAAAATGGCATGCCGTGATTAGAAAGTACTTCATAACTACATAGGACTATAAGCTTTTATTGGTACTTAGAATTACAGCACAAGAGTATAATGCTGTATATATTGTGTTACATAATTTTTAATTGACCTTTCAGTAACATTTATCATTTAAAAATAAACCTCGTGGATGAGCGCGATGGCTCAGTGGGCAAAGGTACTTGCTGCACAAGCTTGTCAACCTGGCTTTGGCTTCTGGAATTAATGTGAAGGTAGAAGAAGAGAACCAACTCCCCAGAGTGCCCTCTGACCTCCATATGCTCGCTGTGGTACACTCATGACCACACATACATATCACACACACACACACACACACACACACACACACACACGCCAAATAACTTTGAAAATTTAAATGTGTGTGTGTGTGTGTACTTACATAGTGTTCACCACATGCTAGGTACTGCTTTGTGCCATATGCATAGATCCTGAAAAGGAAAATCAATGCCCCAGCATAAGAGCTTATACTGTACAATAGGAAGAGTCAAAAAAAAAAAAAAAATCAAGAAAAGAAATTAGTAAGGTTTAGAAAATTTAAATGGAGGTTAGTGTTTTCTCATCCTATATAACCTTAGATGATCTCTTTAAGCCCACTTTCTCCATCCATTAAGGAAAGTTTGATATTCTTATCTACCATCTAAACGTATAGTTAGAATAATATTAGTGAAACTTTTTTTTTTCTATAACTTGGCTTTTTTTTTTAATGCCAAAAATGCCCTTTTTTTTTTTTTTTTTTTTTTTTGGTTTTTCGAGACAGGGTTTCTCTGTGTAGCTTTGTGCCTTTCCTGGAACTTACTTGGTAGCCCAGGCCGGCCTTGAACTCACAGAGATCCGCCTGGCTCTGCCTCCCGAGTGCTGGGATTAAAGACGTGCACCACCACCGCCCGGCCAAAAATGCCTTTTATTGAAGGAGGGAGGAGGTCTTAAATATAGGCTTACAGCATAATGGGAGAACCCCGGAGGACAGAAGTTCGCTACTGATATTTTATAATCTTGCATCTAAGCTGTTAACACCCAATATGCATGATACACCGACAAGGAACTTCCCTTAAGCATTCAGGAGGGTGGAACCTGGCAGGGAATTAGCATAAGGAGATATCAAGGTCAAGGTCAGCAAGCAAGGCAACAGTTACCCAAAACGGGGGCCAGGGCCCTACAGGTCCCCCCTTTTACTAAAAAATGAGCTTCTGACTTAGGTTGCGTGGGACATCAGCAATTCACGTTACGCGTCACGGAGATGCCTGCCCAGGCCACACAGGCGCTCTGTCTTAGGTTGGTAAGTGCCCCCCAGGCATTACCCATCTCTGAATACTCATTATCATACAGGCTCAATCGTGTGTGAGCTGCAGAGTTAACTGCTGCCAAAGATCTCAAAGTGGCTCTGGGCTTGCAATCTGTGTGTTCAACACAGGAAAGACCAACAGAAGTCCTAACCCACCCATAGCCTGTAGGCTAAAGGTAACTGAGCCATTCCCTTCCTTAATGAGCCTTACTGCAAATTGGAGTCCTTGTAAGATGATATCCCAAAAGCAAATGGAACTTGAGTTTATAAATTTATAACTTTCAAAGCCAATCGAAATGTATATAACTATTGAATTAAATTTATCATGCCCAATAGAATGAAAGATTAATTAACTGTGGTAGCTACTTTTGCTGCCGGGGTCTCCATTGTGCTAGCTGTAGTAACCAATTATGAAATGGTAATCCTAGAAACAGTAGCAGCGGTGGCTGCCACTGCTATAACAGCAACAATGGCAGCAGCAATGTCAAATTCTCTTCTGGAGCATGTGGGCATCCACTAGCGTGGACACAACTCCAAGAACACGAACCACCAAGGCCCATTTTTCTTGATCCCAGCACAACGTAAGCTGGCAGCTCTGCAAAAGAACAACTAAGAACCATAAAGAAAAAACAGGCAGCTCACAAGGAGCAGAACTAATGGTCTCATAATGGCTACATTCAGGCTTACAAATTTTAAGGTATCTTCAAACGGGGCTAAATGAATTTCAGGAGGCCAATAAATTTTGCACAGAGCCATTCCTGAAAAATAGGTACTACATCAGCTTGAAGAGGATTGTGAAAATGAAAAGGCTTAGCTGGCATGCTACTGTTAACAAATGGAGGTCAGTGACCTTCAGGGTTATCCTTAATCTCCAAGGTATCTGGGTGACACGTTCTCAAACATACTTGAAAAAGCAGTTACCATACATTACTGAACTTTGGAGAATTCAACTGCATAGCTAAAGTTCCTAGGCTTACGTTAATGCTTGCCAAAGCTGGCCATATTGGGCTCGAAACTTTTATATGATCAGTTATTGTTTTTCTTTTCTTTCTTTTTTTTTTTTTTTTTTGTAAATTCTAGCACCTTTTTGCATACTTGTCATAGAGTACATTTAGGAACTGGAAATGACTATGGTTCTCTGGCTGTCATGGACATTGTACTCGTTTTAGGAAGGAGCAACTAGTGGGCCTGAGGTAATAGTAAAGAGATGTGACAAACTGTAATTGTGAACTGAATTATCTGGAACTTTAATTTCCAAGAGGACAGTGGGACACCTTTCAATTGGGTTCTGCTCCTTTTAAGTCTGATTGGCCTTACTGAAACTATAGGACTCTTTTTTATACTTTGTTCCAACATCAGGATAAAATTTATTTACCTAAGTTTTCAATGTTTTTACAGCAGCAGTTAAATACTAGCATGGGAACAAAATTAATCAAAATTCTAACCTGTGAGGACAGATTATTCCTGCAGAATGGTTTTATTTACTCTTCAAGTTAGCTCTGAGTAGCTCAGGTCTTGATGTCTATGCCACTAAGTAAAGGTTTTTATTTTCTCAAGTAACAGCAATTATGTTAGTTCTGTTCTATTTCATTCTCTACAGAATTTTACTTAAACTTACCTTTACAACACCCCCAAACAATTTACTATAAAAAGAGGAAAATGTGTGTTGTTGTTGTATTTCTTCACATTAAAAAAGAAATATTTAATACAGAAACCTAGCTCCCTATAAAATTAATTAAAATTTAGTCTAACACTGCAAATATAATCACAAGACTAGCCAGGGGTAATTTTTTCTCAATAAAATTCATATTGGTAAGCTTTTCTCAAAATAAGAAGAAAAGTACCCAAAAGTTCATAATTATTAGGTAACTTAAAACTTCCATTTTTATTTTTTTAGTTTAAGAGAATTAGGATTTATTTTTACTTGTAATTGTATATACTGATATTTATCTTTGTGTGGGTATATGCATATGAGTGCACATGCCCTTGGAGGTAGTCAGTGAATACCAAGCTACAATCCCTTGAACTACAGAGCTTAGGTATAGAGTAAGAAACTGGGAGAATCAGATAGCTAAGGAAAGGGAAATAGAATAGATAGTTGTGGATGGGTGGCTGGAGAGGGCTGGAATGGAAGTATGAGGTGGGGAGGGGGATAGAAGAGGAGGACTTGGGAGGGAATATGGGGAGAGACAGCTAAAATTAAGGGCCATTTGAACGGTAGTATGAAAGCACCAAATGAATTAAAAATAAATAAATAAAAAGGAAACAGGACTGCTCCTAGGTATGGTGGAGGAGAAGGTTTATTATAAATATGTGGGAGAGCAAAGCCAGAGTCAGGGACAGGTACATCTGGGAGAATCCAGAGTGGACATTACCAGACTGAGGGATGAAGGTAAGGGAGAGGGGAGCAGGGAACCAGGTGCAGCAGCTAAGAGGCCTAGAGGCACAAAAAAGAGTAGGCAACCAAAATGTTTGGATGTATAGGGAAGAGCAGCCCAGCCCTCTAGACTGGAGAGTTCAGGGTAGGGTGATGGTGTATGCCAACCAAGAGGGCCTAACAGGTAGGGACTAAGGGGCTTCAGGGAGAACCTGGAGGCCAGATCTGCTTTGGTGTGTTAAGTAGGAACCTCAGCCATTTGTGAAACCCAACAAATCAATAGAGGCTTCCTAACATATATGCATATAGAAAGGCTATCTAACTGAAATTGCCAAATAACTAGGGAGACAGAGCCCCAGCTGGCCATCTCTTGATACCAAATGAAGCTTCCAGTCTGGGGATTAGGTTACATCTAACTGAGTTGTTGGCCAAAGGGGTCTCATCAGAACCCCCAAACAATCCAGGCTGTTGTCAAGACTATAGGTTGCTCTACAGAGACAGACAACAAGTCCCCATTGATGAGGACACCACCTACACAACTCATTGAACATGGAGATGTCAAGACATTGTCTACATAGAGCCTTCACCCCTATGTTACAGCATCTTTGGTACAGGAAGGTACTCTGTATGCTACTAAAAGAGAAATGTAAACACCAACCTGGCCACAAACCCTTTGATCTACAGTGGTGTCCTACCTACAAGATGTGCTAGTGCAGTGGTGGCACAAAGCCTGTAGGAGTAACCAATCAGCATCTGATTTGACTTAAGGCCCACTCCAAGAGATGGAACCCAATCCCAACACTGCTTAGGTGGCCAAGAACCTGAGACTAGATAGCTCAGGACCCGAGGCAGAACTAAATAAACTGGTCTGCTAAAAGACTGTAGCAGTAAAATGACTCCTAGTGGCATCTGCTACATTAGTAGACCAGTCCTTATGCAGCCATCATCAGAAGGCTTCCTCCTGCAGCAGATGAGAACTAATACAGAGACCCACAGCCAGACATTACATAGAGTGAGAGACCTGGGAACACTCAGCCCTAAAAGGGTTGTCTCCATCAAATCCCTCCTCTCAGGGCTCAGGGAACCCTGTGAAAGAGGAGGCACAAAGAGTGCCAAAGGGTATGGAGGACACCAAAAAAGCAAGACCCTCTGAATCAACATGATGAAAGCACAAAACAGGGACTGAAGCAGCATGCACAGGGCCTGCACAGGGCTGCAGCAAGTCCTCTGCGTATATATCATGGCTTCCAGGTTAGGGTTCTGATGGGATTCCTAGGTGTGGGAATGAGTGGCTCTCTGTTTCTTGTGCCTTCTCTTGGTCTCTTTTCCTTATGCTTGTTTGTTTTGTCCAATTCCAATGTGTTAGTTTTTGTTTTATCTTAATATTTTTTATCTTATTATTATCCCTTGGAAGCCTGTTTGTTTCCTAATGAGACAGAAAAGAAGTGGATCTGGATGGGAGAGGAGTGGGTAGGAACTGGGAGGGTAGGGGAAAACTACAGTCAGAATATATTATAAAAACCAGATTTTTTCCTAGGGATAATAAATAATAATTTAAAAGGAAAATAAAATAAATACATGGGATAATTGTCATAATTCTTACATATTCATCTCTCAAAACACCATTTAACATTATAAAGAGTCATTTTCTTCCATAGCTTGCCAAAATACCTAGTTTCTTCCATAATCTTATAGAAACTTAAATTTAACAAAAAAAAAATTGGAGTATGTTTCATTTATTCTTTGACAATTTCATTCATACAGGTACGTAATGTATCTTGATCATATCCACTCCACCTCCCCCTCACACTCTCTATATACACCCTCACTTCCCCCATTCCTCTCATTCTGTTTTGTTTTGGTTGTGGGGGGTTTTGTTGTTGTTATTGTTTTATAACTCACTTAGTCCAGTTTCTGCTATTTACTGAACCGTTGATTGATTTTGTCCCTACCTGCAGTGAATAATGAATGCAACTGCCATCTATGACTAGAAGGCCAGATTGCACAGCATTCTTCCCATTCTCCATTTTTTACGTTTTTTTCTGTCCCCTCTTCCACAGTGTTCACCCTGCCTTGGGAGTAGGGTGTGATACAGATGTCCCATTTAAGGCTGAGGACTCAGCAGTCACTTATGCTCAGCATTTTGACCAATTGTGAGTCTTTGCGTTAACTGCTGTTCACTGCAGAAAGTAACGTCTCTGGTTTGGATTGAGAGCAGCACTAATCTGCAAGTTTAAACTCGGCAGTGTGTTCCTTTAGCAAAACACAGTAGTAGCGCCTACCCCTCCTGAGCCATGGGCTTTTGACCAGGTCATTTTTAAATTTCTGTGAAGCATTATTGTTTATGAGAATTATCTGTTTCATTATCTGAAGAGAAGGAATTCCACACACAAAATTATTTATCAGGTTGTTCATTTTGAAAGATATTATCCAGTAGTTCCAGCTTCTTCAAGCTAGTTCTTGATTGAAACAGAAACATGTCACCTATGTTATAGAAATGTCTATCTACTTATGTTATATCTTCTGGACTCCGCAAGGCAGCTACACATACAAGCACATAAGAATTAAGGCACCATGCACAGCCCTGTGCAAGCCCAAGCCAGACTAAATCCCAACATGGAGAGGGAAGCTGGGCACACAGTCCTACCCCCAGCCATGTTAGTTGCAGGAGGCAAATGGGTCAGTTTTCTGTAATTTGTATCCCCATAGTAAATTAACCATACTCCTGTGGAAGACTACACATCCAAGAATTTGGGGGAAGGGGAGGCAGCACAATTGTCCTAAAAAGAAAGAACTCAAAAATGGGTGGATAAGTAAAGGGGATGTGTGTATCTGAGAAGAGTTGGGGGGAGTGACTATGATCAAAATACATTGTATAAAATGCAAATCTCTCAAACAGTAAAAAATGTTTCTAAAAAATAGGTACTACCCATTTAAAAAAAAAAACACAATTGCAAGTAATTGATAATCAAAAGAAAGAGAAGTGGTTGAGACACTCAAAATAGCTGTGCAGCTTCTAGTTCGGGGTAACGAAAGGAGTTCCAGGAGGGTAACTGGGAGGAATGGTTAAAGAGACTAAAGAGGGGGGCAAAGTGATGCAATTCTATTTCAATTCAAACATTCAAAAAGTTAAACCAGGGTCTACTGTATGATTGAGCGATTCCTTTCATGTAGATTTAACCCAAGAAATATATTGACTACATCTTATAGGCATGAACATAAACATCCACAGCACCTTTTCAGTGGCCACAAATGGACAAACTCTAAGTACCAATAGACAAATTGATAAACAATTTGCATTGTATCCATGCAATGAAATATATTTCATCAATAAGTAGAAATGAGCTACTGATAGTTTAACATGAATGAGCCTGAAAGCATCATACTAGATTAAAGAAGCCAAATAGAAAAGACTATATACTGTATGACTTATATGAGTACTCAGAAAGAAACACATGTCTACAAATCCCATGACGATTAGCTAGGGTAGGAACAGGGAATATTTTTAAAATTCTCCTAGTGATGATTAAAATGTTCTGAAACTGGACTGTGGTAATGATTGCTGCAATTCATTAACTTGGGCTGGAGGTGTGACTAAATGGTAGAGTGCTTGCCTAGCATGACCAAGGGCCAGGGGTTTAGCTCCAACATTGCTGGGGGTGGGGGAGTCATTGTATTGTACACAAGGAAGGAGTAAATCTGCAGTATGTGAAAGTGTACCTCAGTAAGTAAGCATAGCTGATTTTGATTTTAAACTTGATTGGACTGAGATGCCTAGGCTAGTGACTGTGTCCTTTCCTCAGAATTGTGTAAAGTGTTCTTGAGATTCCTGTCCTCTAGCCACCTTGTCATAGTAGTATTTATCATAGTTAATCATTCATTTCATTCTACAAGTACTTATTGAGTGCCTCTTATATGCAAGACACTGTTCTGGTCTTGGGCTGCAGGTAGAAACAGTGTAATGGAGCATCTTACTGGTGAGAGGTATTTATGAACAAACATGTAAATGATGACAGATGTTAGGGAGAGCAATGGAACATAGCAAGGGACAGATTGGGAGAGGATGTTTTCTATGTAGGACCTTTAGGAAAGACTTATAACATGATGGTCTTTGAGCAGTTTTGACAGAAAAGTAAAGACAACTTGCAAAGTTTTATTGGTTTACTTGCTTAATACACCCCACTCCTGTAAATCCATATTGTTAAATTTTAAATTGCTTTGTGTTACATCTGATACTTCCTTAAAGTAAGAGGCATACAGCATACAAATAATGTGGTTGTACCCTTTTGGCAACTAATGGTGAAAAAATGTGTATTGCTTAGCGTCTTACCATTCCAACCACTGTGGCAACATTTGGCTTTTTGTCTACTTTGTCACAACAGTGGGGACAGTGAAAGATACAATGTAAACAAAAGACAAGAAGGAAAAATTAAGCATAAGAAAATAGCAAATAAAAACCAAATCTTTATGCATGATATAGAATTGTGGATCATTTCTTACATGTTTTTATTTTTTAAATTTACCAGTTATAACAGATTTTTAAAAATCTATTGAAATAAAAATCCTATGAAACAGATCAAGCAATTGCCTTGTTGGCATATGCACCAGAATGTCCCTGAGCTTTTAAATATGTCTCGACTGTGTTTTAAAAGTATGGATACCCAGACCTCACCACAGCACAAACAAATAAAGAGCCTGTGGTTATTACTCAGTCTGCCAGCAGCAAGCCAAAGACTGACATTTGTGAATAACTGCTCTATACCATTCATTTGTAGCAAACATTACAAGATTGTGTGTTCTAGTTTTACAGTGAGATTGTCTTTAACACTTTCAAATTATTACCTCCTGCAAAGAACTTAGTTTTCAAACCATGCAATAAAGTATGTTATATCCTTATAATACTATTCACCTTTTTTGCTTTCAAAAGCTTTACTACAGCTTAATAAAGTTTGATACCCCATTTTACTCCCAGATAGGTCTTAACAAGTTGCACAAATAGAGTCCACCCTCCGAGAATTGAGTGTTTGAACACTTGTTTGCATGGTAGGCTGTGAAAAGCAACATTGTGATAAGTAGTAGACTATGAAAATCCAATTGTTCAGGCAATGTGTTCGTCATTTTTATAAGTGATGTTTGAGGGTAATGCTTATGTGTTTGGATATAGTTATTTAAAATAACTCATATAAAACTAATTCTCTCAGCTAAGTTGTAGCACCTTGAATGAAGAAGATATATATTTTAGACTTCTCCATAATCTCAGGAATGGCCTAGTGCCTTCCTCAGATAGCTCTTCCTACTATATTTGACACTATGTCCTACTCACAGTGCCTGTGCACTGAACTAACTAGCAAGCCTAGTTCCATGAAGTGCTCGGAATGGAGCCCAAGGCTTCCTGTGCGCTACACAAGCAGTCTACCATAGTGTAGTGTATTTAAAGTATCGAATGCTTGCAGACTTTTCTTTCATATATTGAGAATACAATGGAGAGATGTGAAAGAAAATAGCAATTTGAAAGGACTGGTGAAGGAATGAGAAAATTCTTTCTGTCTACTTTATTATTTCAGTCATATATCTCTTTAGGGTGTATGGGGGATGGAATCAGAGGACAACTTATAGGAGCAGCTTCGTTCCTTCTATCACGTGGATTCTAGTGATCAAGTTTAGATGCTCAGGCTTGGTGACAAATACCTTTCTCCACTGAGCCATCTTGCTTTCCATTTTTTCCTAATTTTTATGGTACAGTGATAGAAGTTAGGCAAATTATAAATGCTTACTAGTAACTGACATTTGACTATGTCTTTAATGTAATAAAATGATATCTAATTCTATATTTTATGTAAACTTGTATATGAGATTATTTTTAAATTTTGCAACTGATTAAAAAGCTTCATCAGTATGCATTTAAACATGGTTTAACTCTTTTTCATGAAATCACTATCCAGGGTTATCATCTTCATACTCAAAAGCATGCTGTTATGGGTATTTACATAGAAACCCAGCAAATGCTTGAGGAAAAGATGTCCTTGAAACTGCTCATCATTCACATTCAACAATTTTCAAACAGAAGGACAGCACCAAGCTTTTAGAAGTGGCCTGTAAATGTTGAAACCTACCCTGCTAGTTCAGGAAGATGGACTTGAATCTTATTTTTGTGAGCTGGTTTCTGGGCAGCTAGGAAGTAGTAGTATTTATATTTAACTGTACTTCAGCTTTAGAAAAAGTTCTTCCAATTTCCTTCATTGGCATAGATTGTTCATTGTTCAACATATTTAAGTCATATTAAGAATAAAGTCTTTCATTAGCTCCTACCATTCTCTAATCCCCATAAAGCTAGGGTGATCCTGCTCCACGTTCACTTACCCTGTGTCCTGCTCTGTGAACATAGCTAAATTCAGGAATATATATTATTAAAGACCTATTTATTAGGGTCCATTGAATGACTCAGTGTGTTAAGGCACTTGCTATGAAAGCCAAGTGACTAGAGTTCAACCTCCAGGATCACATGAAGGTAGAAGGAAAGAACCAATTAAACCTCTACATGTACGTACACACACACACACACACACACACACACACACACACACACACACACACACACTAAAATAAGACATAGAACACATGTGATATAAAAATGGAAAGGAGAATACTGGGACTAGAAAGTATAAGCATATAGAAGCAAGGAAATGGGAAAGAGGGAAGGGGTCATATAGGAAGGTAAACCAAAGCTTTTAAGTATTTAAAAAACTACCATAAAGAGACCTGCTACTTTCTAAACTTACTAGAAAATGAAATAATGTTTTCTTTTTATTTTTTTATAAGACTTATTTATTAGCCCTTAATGACTTTCTAGTCTTCTCAGAAATCAGGAACAGAGTCTCAACTGAATGTTTACAAAAAATCTCACAAAAGAACCAAAGCTATCATGTACTCGGGAAAGGCCTGTGAGGTTGTCACCAGGCTGGCCAATAACACTGAATCTTATTAGAGACATTGAAGTCACCGATCCCTGAGCAAACTAAGGAGATGGACAGAACTAATCCAGCTCAAAGTAGAGAGAGACAGGAACCAAGCATAGGGAGGTGGTATGCTTTCAGTGGAAGTTTGTCTGTGAACAGTGTGTTGAAAACTTCTTGAAAGTCCAGACCAGTGTCCTGCCTGCTGTTTGTGTGTCCTTTTCCCTCTTAGGACTGATCAACTCCCCACTGTTACCCCTAAGTGACAGTATGTTCCAGTAGAGTGGGAACTGGGAGAAGGCAGCTACCATGCTTACATGTCCATTTTGCTATGCCCAATACAGAATGGTTTCTGTAGTAATTTAAAAATGGAAGACGATGATTCCTTAGAGAATTCTGAAAATTCAGAAGATGGCAGTGTCTTTTGTTTCTTTGGGCTGGAGGGAACAAGGTCTCACCACATTGTGCAGCACAGGGAACCCGTGGACAGACGGCAATCCTCACACTTGAGGCTCCTGAGCTAGCTGAAACTGTCGGTGTGCCCCAACTATCCCAACACCCAGCTGGAGTTCATTTTCGTAAATATGGCACTGGAGAATGTCAGTGTCGTAAGAAGGCCCAGTGAGACCCTCAAATAGTGTAGCACCTACTTAATACCTGAATGCCCTCACCATTGTTTTTGTCCTCAGATTTGTTCAATAATTATGACAAACAAAACTACCAGTCAGCAGAGGGGGAAAAAAAAAACAGATTGATGTAATTGTTTATGGTCTTGTCCAGGAAATAAATTTAAAAGATGGAAAATGGTGAAATTATAAAATATATTTTTATTTCTGCATGATTTGACTTGATTATGTATAATAATCTGATTTCTCTTTATATAACGTAAATCTTAATTCAAGTACATTCTTCAACTCCTTGAAATATCCTGGGCATGCATTCCATGCTACAGGGTTTTTATTTAATGTTAATCTCCCTCTCCTTCCCTCCCTCGCTTCGTCGTCGTGGTGTCCCCCCCCCCTCCGTGTTTTAGAATATTTGTAATCAAATCCATGCTCTTATAAGGAAGTTGTGGTGATTTGCTCTGGTTTTCTGCCTAATCACTGTTTTCTTACTTTTAAGAAACAGTCCATTCTCTTAAAAGAGCCTTTAGACTTTTCAACAGATGGAAGTTTATCTTGGATCAAAACAAAGCTTCTGTTTCAATGTATTCCTGCCCGAAGGCAGGAGACTGGACCAGAAGACATCATGCAGGCCCCTTGACAGACCTGTGTTTTGTTTGCAAATCTCACTGCTGTTGAGCAGCTGAAGTAGAAGGCGCTCCTAGTGCCTTCAAAGCAGCAGCGGCGGCTATTGACATGCTTTGTAAGTTATTTCTGCTTTTGTATTGAAAAAGTGGCCTCAGAAGTGTGGTGAGCAGTGCAATACTTTAAAGCCATTGCTTTCCAGCCCAGGAGAAAAGTTCTTATTTCTTCCCTGTGTGGTGATGGTGCACCTGCATCGTTGTTACTGTAATTGTATTGCCAAATCAGGTGTGAGATTAGTTGTTGGATGTTACATGTAATCTGCACAGAAATCAAATTATTTAACCTCGAAGCCCACAATACCTCCTCCTGCTGGTTTGCTGTTAAATATTCAGTATTTTCTTGTCATGAATACAAATGGAGGACAAATTAGAATCTACAGACAGCTGACCTGAGCTTCAGATTAGAGACTGAGGGCCTTGTGCCGTTTTAAATGTTTTAATTATCATACTCCCAGTAGCCAGTTGAAGGACACACATAAAATCATTTTTTAACAAAAGAAAAAGCAAGGCTCCTCCCCCTCCCCCTCCTCCCCCTCCCCCTCCCCCTCTTCCCCCTCCTCTTTCCCCTCCTCCTCTTCCCCCTCCTCCCCCTCCTCCTCCCCCTCCTCCTCCTCCTCCTCCTCCTCCTCCTCCTCCTCCTCCTCCTTCTCCTCCTCCTCCTCCTGAGTGCAAGTGTGTGAGTCTAATGGTGTTGCGCTTCCATTAGAGCGATGCTGATGTGCTGCGTGGATTCGGGTCTATTAGTAGGAGTCATTTTTAAACGCCAAGGATCTCCAGTAATGTTTTCTCTTGGTGTGTATTTGCCTTGTCGGAAGGATGATGTATAGTCCTCATTTTATTTTGGACAATGGATCTGTTTTTGTGTGTGAAGTCTAATTTAGACAACAGATCTGGTAGCTTAAGCTGAATGAGGTGAAATGTGTGGAATAATGGACTGATTCATACATAACAGCATATATTTACATTGGGGAAGAATGAAGCTGGTGGAATAAGCTACAAACAATTGTTCTGGGAATAAAAAGACTTAATGTGTGCTAGTTTGAGATTTATTTTGAATAACTAAAATTTTATAGCTTAATCAAAACTTTCACCATTTAAAGTAATGGGAAGGTTATAATGTAGTTAGAATGTCATGCTAGTTGATAAAATATTAATGGGTATTTATAGAGCAAAACAATTTTTTTAAATTTCAAGTAATTTTATTAACATTTTTAATCAGTATTAATCTGGTATCTATAGTCTTGCATTTGCATTTTTTGTTTCTTGTATATATGTTGGTGTAATGTTGATTTGATTAGTTATGCCTGGCTAGTAAGCGGTGAAACATTTTTATATACTCTTGGGAAATAAATTTGGCAGAAAATCAGCATGAGTAGATTTAATTATCACTCTGAGACCTTTTCCTTTTCTAGCTTAGTGATCCTGAAACTCCATGTGTCTCACTGAAATCTGTGTGGACGCTAAGCTTCGCTTCCCAATTTGTCCTTCCATGCAATGATAAGCCAAGCAATTACTGGGTTATTGATTTTTCATCATGGCAAATTTAAAGTTGATTTTTTCCTGAAAAGGCAGGGGTGATTAAGTGTTTCCCCTCGGTTTAGTACAAGAGAGCTGTGTGGCAGAATCTAATATCCTGAGGTCAACCTCTGCAGGCAGATAATACGGTGTCTTGGCCACGTGCTAAAGAGAGAAATCAGGACTACAAATGTGATAGGATATATGTGGAGACAGTTTAATTTGCTCCATTTATATGAACAAGTCATGTGGCACATGCTTGGAAAACACCATTTTCAATGGGCTTAGAAGTAAGGCCCACGTGGGCAGGGAGAGTGAGTGAGTACAGACAAGGAAGGTGCTGTTGGTTATTAAGGGAATTTCACTACCATTTTTAAATGGAATAGCAAACCATTGGAATATAGGACTTTTAGAACATGGAGTGAAATCCACATTTATTATTATAACAATTTGCTGGACTGTAAAAAGCAAAAATAAACTGCAGTGTAGGAAAATTGTGATTAAGCTGTGCACACTAGTCTTAAATATGTATACATGAGAATCTCTTCAGGCAGTTTGCTGGCAGAGCATATTTTATGCTCTATGAAGAAAAATTTTCAATGAAATATTCCATATTTGTCTCCAAAATTATTTTTAAACACCTTGAAGAATTTTTTTAAATAATATTTTTAAATTACTTATTATAAGCAGGGATATAGATAAAGAAATAGGCATGATTGTAAGAAACTTGAAACATAAAAATGGTAGAAAGTGTATTAATAACTTGAGTGAATATTTGCCATAGTATTAATATAAAATTCAGAGGTTCTAATTTTAGGCTCAGGTACAATGAAATGTATTTGTTAAATCATAAAATAGAAGATACAAGTTCTCAAGTTGCTTACTTATCTTAATCTTTTATATGGCACTAAATATCCTACCAAAAAGTTTAACAAATATAATGCACTCCCAGATCTTTAAGGTCCTTTTCCAACTAGTTCTGCTTCTAATAATGTGTCTTCCTATGGATTGGAAGGTCGTGTGTCTAGGGCCAGGTTACATATTCCATTGAGAAACTCTCGCCTACTCAGCTCTAGTGTTCGGGCTCTGTGTGTGTGTGTGTGTGTGTGTGTGTGTGTGTGTGTGTGTGTGTGTGTTGTCCCACATCTGGCAACTAACTATCTGACCACATAGTTAAAATTTGTGGATATGCCGTCCCGATATCTATTTCCAAATACTTGCGAGTTGTGATAAATGTGCATAAGCACATCATTTTCCATATAAGGTGACTCATAAATCAGATGGTTGTGATTGTCACTGACTAGTTTTTATTTAAAGATGCTTTCCTCTGAAACATTAAATATTAGGGAAACATTCTGGATTCAGTGTGAAAAACTTTCTCAGTAAATATGAAGTCTGTATCATGTAAAATATTCATAGAATACTTAAAAGAATTTAATCAGAAATGTTTATTTATGAACGTCAAAGAAAAAATCTTGTCTTATTGTAAGTACTTATCTATTTAGTAGCCACCATGCCCATCATTTCTCTGGGTTTTTAAGCTATGTGGCACTATGTGCTTGTCTCTTCCCCAAAGCCATTACCAGTATTATCAGACTAAGAAAATGTCGATGTATTACTCTTTAAAGGTTCTTTCCTATCCTAGCCTTCAAATAACCATTAGTTGACCTAATCACTAATTGATAAATCACAGTCTGGTGTCTCCTGTCTGACTTTTAGTGTTGATTGAGCTGTAGTGACCTCTTTTAGTTAATGGTTGTTCAAAACGAGAGGTCAGTATGGAAACATGATCCCTGCCTTGTTTTTCATTCATATCCTTCTGTTAGCAAAACCTCCTATCTGTTGCTGACGCCATGTTAAATGCTCTTACTATGAAGATAAATTAGACAAGCTTCTTAGTCTTTAAAAACATATATATGTGTATATATATACATATGTATATGTATATATCTGTTTGTGACCATTAGAAAGATATGCCATGTGCATAAAGTGTGAAACAATGCAGAAAAAAGCTTTAGTAACAAAATGCAGGTAGACTGTTTGTGAAAAGGGAAAGATTACTTGTAGGCAAGAGAATTGGGGAATGCCTTGAAGAAATTGCTTACATTTTTCAAATCTGTCAATATGACCAATCCTGGGGTAAACATATATAGTAGGTGGTAGCAGGGGAAGGGGAAAGAACTGTTTTGTTTTGTTGTGTTGTTTATTCCGCCTTCCTTTGCTAAAATTAATACCTAGCCAGGTTATATAATTATACCCTCACAGTAGCCCTGTGAATATGCAGTGTTCCTGTTTTATAAATTGGGCAAGTTAGGTGATTGATTTAAGATCCTACAGATACTAAGTAGTAGAGCTGGAACTTAAAATTCTCATTCTAACTTTATATTCCCAGTTCTCCTTTTATTGTTTTTCTTGTGTGTTTGTTTTGTTGTTTTCTACTTTGCAATTATGTAGCGTACATAGCAATTGGGTCTAGACCTTGACTTCCACAGCAACCAACTCTAAAACTGACCAGTATTTCCAAAATGACCTGCATCAAAATAATCTGAGACTTATTTTTAAAATGTCTAGATTTCTAACACCTTGCACTTTTCATATTTGACCCCAAAACTTACATGTATTCTAAAATGTCTATGGTGGTTGCAGTTTCCTGCATGATCTTTTGCATAATTGAGTGCTTGGAAAGAACTCCAACCAGCTGATTTACCACATAATGTAAGAACAAATAGTTCTGTGTATATAGTTAATCATTTTCCTTTTTTCTCATTTTTATTCCTTCCTTAAGTTTTTACAGTGTATTTTGATCATATTCAACCCCCCTTAGCTCTTCCCTGATCCATCCCCCTTTCCTACACATCCAAATTCATGTTCTCACTCTCTATCTTAAATCCATCAAGATCAGTTTCTGCAGCCCATACACTCTTGAATATGGCTTTTTCCATTGGAGTGATATGACCTACCAGGGAGCCACACCCTTAGAGAAAACTGACCCCCCCTCCTTTTATAACCCATCACTGATTATTTGAATATTTAATAGGATAATTTTGTACAATTTATATAAATTTTTTTCATATAATATATTTTATCATATTTTCCCCCTTCCCCCAACTTGCCTCAGATCCTCCCCATCTCCCTACCTACCAGCTTCATGTTCTTTCTGTCTCTCTCAAAAAAAAAAAATGAAAATCAAACCAAAAAAACCCAATAAGACAAAAAATGAAAAGCCAAAACAAAAAGCCTACATAACAAGCAAAAAAACATGGAGTCTGTAGCTAGAGTTTTCTTGTCTTGCCCACTGTCAGGGCAAATCTCTGTCACCCGCCAGTCCCACAGCTACTCAGACCCAACCAAGTAAACACAGAGACTTATATTGCTTACAAACTGTATGGCCGTGGCAGGCTTCTTGCTAACTGTTCTTATAGCTTAAATTAATCCATTTCCATAAATCTATACTTTGCCACATGGCTCGTGGCTTACCGGCGTCTTCACATGCTGCTTGTCATGGTGGTGGCTGGCAGTGTCTTTCTCAGCCTTCTGCTTCCCAGAATTCTCCTCTCTCCTTGTCCCGCCTATACTTCCTGCCTGGCCACTGGCCAATCAATGTTTTATTTATACAGAACAATATCCACAGCAGGAGTCTGTTTATGTTGGCCCACTACTGTGGGCATGGGTTCTGTCTGGAGTGTGGTTGATATACCCAGTGACATTGAAGAAAACAGTTTCTCTTTCTCAGCAGGTTTCAATTGCAAATAGCTTATAATTTAGGGGCACAATTCTGTGTCTACTTCCCTTTCTCAGTGCTGGGATTTTTTGTCTGGTTTGAACCTCTGTAGATCTTGTGCATGTTATCACAGTTTCTTTGAGTTCGTGTGTGTATTAATCCTCTTGTATCTGGAAGATATTCTTTCCTGGGTGTCATTTACCACCTCTAGCTCTTAAAACCTTTCTGCTTCCTCTTCCACATTGATCCCTGAGTCTTATGGGGAGGAGTGTGATAAAGACATCCCAATTAGGGCTGGATGCTCTAAAATCTCTCACTCTGCACATTCTCCAGTCATGAGTCCCTTGGTCAGTTGCCATCTACTGCAAGAAGAAGCTTCTCTAATGAGGATTGACCAATGCTTTGATCTGTGGGTCCTTAGGAGTCATTTTATGTCTGTGTTCCTGAAACACTTAGCCTATTCAATCTCAAGTTTGTGGCCACATTAGCAGCGTCAGGCACGGGTTCCATCTCATGGGATGGGCCTTCAGTCCCATCAGTGGTTGGTGACTCCCATAGCATTTGTGCCACCGTTGCACCAGTATATCTAGCATTGTTCTAGATCACAAGTTCAGTGGCCGGGTGATATTGGTGGTTACTTTTCTCCTCCAGTAGCACTGTGAACACTAGTCAGTAGGAATGAAACTTCTAATTGGCCTCCAGCTTGATTTCTCCATTTGTGATGAAATAAGTAAGTTGTATCTTCAGCAGTAAGGCCTTGCCATCAGATTGTGGAGGGTAACCAATAGCCTCAGCAATAGCCTGTGATGTTTGAAGAGGAAGATTCTATGGGACCGTTAGCCAATGACTCAACAAGATGTAACCCATTCCTGTCACTGAAGATTTAACTTGGTAATATCAAGTGTCTCTTTGGGATATTCTCTCCCCTATTATGTGGTGACTCCTTTTAAATTCCTTTCATACGTGTATATATTTTAAGAAGCTTCTACAATACCAAGCTTCCATGTGGCTTTTCAAAAGGCCTCCAGTCTTAGTTGTCCCTCTCTACATTCTCTCCTTTATTCTGCTCTCCCAGCTCCCTCTCCATTTGATCCTCCTATTCTAACTTCCCCTTTCCCTCTTAATAACACTATATGCCATTTCCTTTTCTCTAGAGGATCTCCTCTTCACCACTTGGTCTCTACTAGCTACCTAACCTCTATAGCTATTTTGAAAGTGCAGTGATGTCCAAACAAAATATTTACAAATTCTTAAACAAGTATTAAAACATATTTCTTTATTATGAAAGCATACTTTTGTTTTGTTTTGATGCTAAAGCAGTCAAACAAATGCATAACTTTTTTGAGAGAGGGGATTTCTCTATGTATCTTTGGCTGTCCTGTAACTCACCATGTAAACCAGACTGACTATGAACTCACAGAGATGCACCTGCTTCTGCCTCCCTAGTGCTGGGATTGACTAGTGCACCATCATGGCTGGCTAAAGCATAACTTTTAAAATTATTTTAATATCTTTGAAATGATAGTTCATCTTACTGTCAACTTAAAATCACCAGACAGCAGTTGAGCACTGATGTCTTGTCTATTCAGTGGTGAGCTTAGTTGTTATTTTGGCCACATAAAGTAGTGGCCAGTTAGCCCTCCACTGGCTATCAAGAAGTGTTCTAAGAACCATTTGAGGAAGGGAAATGCCCCCTTGCTTTGGTGTACTAACACATTACATAACAATTAAGAAAGTGCTTGTAAGTTCAGCACTCCAGAGCTGGCAACAAGACCAGGAACTCAAGCTCATTCCAGGCTCATGGCAGATTCAAGGGCAGGTTGGTCCACCTGAAACCCTGTCTCAAAAACAAAGCCTGCATGAAATGTACTAAATGATTGTCAAAACATGGGCAGGGCAGGGAAGAGAGGGACTATGAATGCCCTAATGCAAGGATGCCTTAGAAATACTATTTTTAAAATTTGGTTTTCATTGCTATATAATTGTACATGTTTTTGAAGTACAACTTAATGTTTCCATAATTGTATGTATTTATGGATTATGATTGTGATTTGTATCTTTGTGTACACATACCCATTGCATAGTATAATGCGAAGTTTGACAAATACTTCTGATGACAGAATGTTATTTTGAACAAAGATGTGGACACCAACAGCCGTAAGTTCAAAGACTGGAAAGAATCCTTATCTGATGTGAAGAAGTTTTAGAAATGCTCTAATCAGTTGCTTCTCTTGTGTCTTTTTATATCTGTGCAGGAGTGATATATAATAACAAAAATTTCAGTTTGAAAGAGCTCTTTTAATAACCATAAAATTGGAATAAGAGTATTATGAAAATAATTTAACTAACAGCTACTTATACTTAGAATTGTACACTTCTTATACTTGAGCTTAGAATTGTGCATCACAATCAATGACATCATAGATTTTAGTGTCTATATCATATTTTATTGTACTGTTTTATCATTTGATCTCACTGTTGTGACCTGCCATGTTCAGCTCAGATTAATGACTCTGGTTCTAACCGACAAGAAGATGTTGTTCAACTAATGCTAAGTATATTGGAAATTATAAACATTAAAGGGAGCTGCTCTGATATTGGAGTAGATCATGACGTTTTTAGAAACTAGCAAAGTATCCTTTATAAAAATAAAATAACCTAATAATTTTTAAAATAAAGCAAAGTTAATTTTCTTCTGACAGGTGAAAGAGGCCATTGCCATATTAACCTCTGCTGTTATATATGTAGGTTATCTCTAACTATGTTAAACCAGGAGTTGAGTCCCTCTGTTTAACACTTCTTAAAGTACAAGTTAACATCCTGCCTTTATCTAATTGCTATCAAAGACATTAGCCTATTTGCCTCTAGCATGATTCAATTGTATGAGGTCATGCAGCCTGACTATAATAACTTAAAGTGCTTCACTTGGTGATAAGAAAATATATTAAAATGCTCTCAGGTTCATTAGTTATTGCCTAAGGTCAGACTTATGGTTAGTCCATTTACTAAAGTTTGTTGTCAAAGCAATAAGCTGAACTTACATTTGTAAATCTTTCAATATAAGAAGCATAGTAAGTTCCTAACTTGTATTTTAATCTCTCTTTTCCAAAGCTGATTATTCTCATTTCTGTCACTTGTTAGAGGGGTTTGAGATAGATTTAACGTCATCTTGTCACTTAAGAATATGGAAAAGATTACTTTCTTTAGTTTTAATTCAGGTGAATTTTTAAAACTTTTAGCAGAAAACAATCGATAGAAATAATAAGGCATTGAGTCATTTCAGTTTGACTTTGCTTTCAAATCTTTCTGTAGTCTTTCCTAAATGACCAGATGAGAGCAGGCCCCTCCACGCCCACCCTCTGTGTCCCTCACGAGCATGTGTGGCTTCATTAGGCTGTTCAACCACCTGGTGTGGAATCCCTCATCCCAGGAGATTCTCTCAACATCTGGCATTCACTGTGATCTCTATATATGTAGACTTAATCTTTTCATTGACATTTTACAAAGAAAAGAATGTGGGACAAATTAAGAAAATGTATAGAACAATATGAAATAGTTATAGAATACCTTATATGTCAGTGTATTTTCAAATTTTTAGAAGAAATAAACTAATAGATAAATAAGTACTTCAAATTACTGTATTTTATAACAATATAATAGATATGGTATCTAAGATATATCTACTTTTGTTATATAAGAAATTATTCTTAGGAAGTTGATCTGTAGCAAAACTTCAATGTTTTTAAATAATTACGTATTTCTACACAACTATAAGTAAGCTGTTGTCACTTAATATAATTTTAATAGATAAAAAATTTTAAGATAATTTGATAGCAAATTAAAGGAAGAGATTGATATCTTATTAAACCTCTCAAAGATAATGAAGTTAAGTTTCTGAATTGCAGAATATTGAGATAGTTATACTAAAGTGAATGTCTTTTTTTTGGGGGGGGGGGTTGAGACAGGGTTTCTCTGTGTAGCTTTGTGGCTTTCCTGGATCTCACTCTGTAGACCAGGCTGGCCTCGAACTCACAAAGATCCGCCTGCCTCTGCCTCCCGAGTGCTGGGATCAAAGGCATACGCCACTACTGCCCGACTAAAGTGAATGTCTTATCAAAAAAATTCATGAACCTGTTCTGCCAGAAAAAAATTAAAGGGAATTATTGAGAAACTATTATTGAGTTACAATGAAAATAGTGCTATAGCTTTTTAAATAAGAAAATCTATTTTACTGCCTTAATTTTTTTAAAATTATATTTGAAAACTTAATTATTTTTATTTACTTCTTAAAATTGTCCCTAGTACTTTTGCACCAGTATCCTATGCAGACAAAAAAACAAAATAAAACAAAACTCGATGTCATAATGGGAGGTTGTTGAGGTTGGTTTTTTTTGTTTATTTGTGGATAAGGTTATTCCATGTATAATTATTTTATATTTTTATTAGGAGAAACTGAATAGTATTTGTTAAATAAGGTATGCATGTCCAACTACATTGATTTTGTTGTATCCCAAGAAACTAAAAATAGGAAGAAAAATTCAAGACTAGAAAGAATAAATCATTCTTGAGATAGATCGAAGAAATAAGGGTAGAGTGGATGTCTTGAAGTGATAAAATTTTTGTGATTGTTCAGTTGCGTCAGTCTTGTAGTGTTCTCCCTATAATTGGAATGTAATTCTAAAGAAATTGCAGTGCTTTGTGCTGGTGTCTGCTTAGCAAACAGCAGAGGACATGACAGGCCTACCAAGCAGCAAGAACTGTGCCTCCACTGTGTCCCTGTTGGCCTTTGTACTCAGAAGAACCGCTGAAGTGAATGGCGTTTTGCAGATGAGGAAACCGAGACATGGGAAGGAGAATAATTTTCCCATAATTACATTTGTACTAGAGCCGGGTTCTAACACAGCTTGTGTACTCCATGCCTGTGTTGTTTGTTTGTGTTTTAATAGAGTGTCTCCATGTTTATTTCTTAAAGAGTAAACTTAGTTCCTTTATTTCTCATACCAGAGATTCAACCCAGGGCCTCATACATGCAAGGCAAGCACTCTACCACTGAGCTACATTCCTCACTAAACTTGGTTCCAAATGACAGCTGACAGAGAATATTTCCATTTTTACAAAGCTCACTAGTCATTAAGTCAACAGATATTTAGTGAATACTTACTAAATACATATCACCAACTTAAGCATAAGTGGGCATTTTATAATCTTTCATTGCAAAAGGTTCTCTTTAAAATTTAATTCTGTGAATGCCTTCAGCAATATACACAGAATCTTAATTTATCATAGTACATATATTTTTTCACAGAAAGCAATGTCTTCGTGAATTATTCATGCAACATTTGGATCCTGCCTTTGTACACACTGCCCCCAGTCACTCAAGAAGTACAGGTAATAGAAATGTGTTTTAATCACAGCCTAAGTTAAGGATCAGCACGTGACTGCCATTTGGTCACATTCTATCCCACAGGGTGGTTTTAAAAGTAAACTTCTATTGGAATAAAATCACACTCGTTTGTTTATAGTGTATAAGGTCACTTTGGTGCTACAGAATCAAGTGGTCACAACAGAACTTGTGCTTTACACAGCCTGAACTAGTTACTGTCTTGCCCTTTGCAGAAAAAGTTTGCTCACCTCTGGCTTAGATCAGCATCAGAAAGTAGTTCTAATACCAAAATAAAATGATGTGTACATATATACACATGTGTGTACAGAAAAAAAATCATGCAGAATGAAAAGAATTTTAGAGATTTTTTTTGTCTTTTTGTGACATCTGTACCAACCATATTCTTTTTGCCTAGCTTCTTTGCCCTGGATATTGAATATTAATCTTATATCCCTGATGATAAATATATCTAGAGATACAGTTAGAGCTTAAATTTATATTATAAATTGTTATCCTTTCTCTGAATCAGCACTTAACCTTGATTTTATATATGTCTCATAGTCACTTACTTGGGAAATTAGGTTTCTCTTTAATCAGGATAGACCAGTAATTCTCAAAATCATGTAGACAAAGTCTGGGATACAGAACAATAATTTTGTTTTTAACAAATACTTAGCTGATACTGCAGCTATTGGTCTGGAATCACTGTGGTAGACCTTGCTGATAATCAAAAGGTAACAGAGACATTGAAAGTAAGTGCTCACTGATTTAGCCTGAGCTTTGAAAATGTATCACCTTTTCCCAGAGGGTCCTGGGGGCCACTAAAGTACTAAGAATTCTTTAGTGGAGGTGCTCAATATATACATTATAACTTAGCATATGGAATACTCAAAGGCCAGCCCATATTTTGGTGCTTACTTGCAACTATGGTAAGCCTGTTAGTGGAAACCCTTTATGCAATAATAATTAACCTTTTTTTTTTTTTTTTTTTTTTCGAGACAGGGTTTCTCTGTGTAGCTTTGCGCCTTTCCTGGAACTCACTTGGTAGCCCAGGCTGGCCTCGAACTCACAGAGATTCGCCTGGCTATAATTAACCTATTTAATGGTGACAACAAGGGTGAAATTTCTCAGCAGGTAAAGGTGCTCATTGTCAAGCTGAGTTTAATCCAAGGACCTACCCAGGGGAAGGAGAAAACTAACTCCAAAAAATTGTCCTCTGACCTCCACTAGCTTTCCATGACTTGGCATGAATATACACATGCACACAAAGCAAACAAGTAAATAAATAAATAGATAAGTGTAATTCAAGAATTTAAGGGAATGGCTAGGTCTCTGTAAAATCAACAGCAAAACCTCCATAAGGTGGTTCGATACAATTATATAACAGCTAAGAACTATGAGGAATACAAGAGTGTCAGCAAAGACTATTTCAAATGAAACAAATAGAAGAATTGGCCCTTGGGGGAAAACAGAGAAAGATTTTATTAAGTGGGGATGAAAGGGCAAAACACAAAATGGAATATATACTACAGAAATGTATAATAGTGTAGTTAAAGAATGTAAGCTACTATACAGTGAAAATGGAAAGAGTAGAAGGAGAAAATGATTATGACTTTTTATTACTTTTTAAAAGACCTCAGTTTACATACTGGTCTTTCTGTTTCCTGGTTAAATAAGGTTGGTTGTATCATCTAACTTCACTGAGCTTCAGTTATTCAAGTGAAAAATGAAGAAAGCAATGCACCTCTCACGGGGTGTGTAAGTACTGAGTGTATGAAAGCACCTTGAGAAGCTCATCTGGGTGTTAGCTCAACACTATGTAAACAAAATCATCTGGACTGTGGGAGGAAGTAGTGTGAAAGGCTTCCATTGTTAGGACTCAGGGAACAAACGTTTGTTAGAGGAAAGAAGTAATGAATGCTGCCTTTGCTGAATTATTAAGTTTATCACATTCCTGTGTTTGCTATTTTGTTTCAGTTCTGAGGTTTGGCCTTTAAATTTCCATTCATTTATACTGTTTAGACTTTTGAGGTTTTCATTTGTCAGAGTTGTGAGCTCTTGGGTATTACTAACACAAATATTGATGTGTAGCTTCAGCCTATTAGGTATCAATGGAAATCAGAAAATCAATAAACTTAATAGCTGTTCATTACCCAGTTGATGCATTTGCAGGACTCTGTTGAGTACTGTCAGTGAATAATCAATTCAGTCAACATCTATTACCAGATCACTGCCAGAACTTTTGTATAATACACTATTTTATTTATGACTTTATATAGCTACTACAGCACTTTTTATGAGGCAGTCTTTGTCTTGTGGGATTCGTGTTGCTTATGACTGTGGTCACTGGAAGCACCTGTCATGCTGAAGGTCTTTCTAGATTAACCCTCACTTGACATGAGAATGACTCGAGCTCTTACAGCAGCTTCCGCTGTAGGACTAATTTTGGGTAGCAATTCACTGAGCATGCTGACAGTTAAGGGTCCCTACTATGTGCTAAATAGGAATACACCTTTTTCTTACTTCTGTATTATATCACCTAGTGGGTCAAAGCATACACTACTGTAATCTACAAAGTATTAAATAAATGGTATGTTCAGAGTTTACGTAAACTATTGTACATTATAAAGATTCAAAGGGGGCTTAATAGGGGTTGGCATTTGAGCTAACTTTTGCAGAAAGAAACCTCAAGTCAGGAAGACTAGGTGATTGGCATCTAGCCTGAGTGAAGAACTCAAGAACTGTAAACAGAATTCCATTTTAGGGTTTCTCATGGTGTTTAGGCTAAATGAATTTTTTGGAGAAGGTAAATTCCAAGCTAAGAGTTAAAGAAAAAATAAAGTGTTGTATAGATTAAAAATAGGAAGATCTGCGGATAAAGAAAGCAGCGTACATGAAACGTGGAACATGGTTTCTTCAAGAGTTGGGAATGGAATGAAGTTTAGCATGGCTGAAACTAAGAAAGAGTGTGTTCCGTGGATAGAGTCCTTACACAGTCACTAACAAGCCCTCTTTCAGCCATCTCAGGGCAATGTGTACTGCCACAGGACTGTCCACAGAGCAGACTTTTATAGCTGCTATTAGGAATGTCCATTGTTCTAAAGGAAAAGGCATTCATGGGAGCATCCTCGGGGGAGAAAGCACTTGAGGGAAATAGTGGTCTTTGTGTATGAAATAAATTGTGAGAGCTCCTGTTTTATGGTGAGATTAGAATTAGGTTCTGTGGACTAAAACAGAAAGTCAGGAAGGAGAGTTTCAACAGTGCTTTAAATTTCTTTTTTGTTTGTTTTGTTTCACTCTTGTGTGAAATATTATGTCTGTGTTGTCTGTGATGACCTTGAATTCATGTGCTCAGTTAGTTCTCCTGCCTCAGCTTACTGAGTAGCTAGGATGGCAGGCTTAGGGCCTCACATCTAGCTTTTAAATTTCAACCAAAAGCTTTTTTATATGAGTTATTATATTATCTTAGCTTTTAGTCTAGTGCACTAAATATTATTGTAGGTTTTTCTTTTTGAAAAACACTTTATTATTTTTTCAGTAAGGAATTTTAGATAGTTTGGACTTTGCTTCTGGAAGCTTAATCAGTGCCGAATCTACAGTCACCAGATTATGCATGGCTCTAGTCAACTAGTGCAATGTGTTAGGACAGAGAGCTCTATGTCCCACCCCATCCTATTTGTTTCCTTATCCTTGGTTTCTCAAGTTTTTTAATAATTTATTTATTTTTATCTTATTGCATTGGTGTTTTGTCTGCATGCATGTCTGTGTAAGGGTGTCAGATCTTGGAGTTATAGACAGTTGTTTCTGCCATGTGGGTGCTGGGGATTGAACCCAGGTCCTCTGGAAGAGCAACTGGTGCTGTTAACCACTGAGCCATCTCTCCAGCACTGTTTCTCAAACTTTTATTTCTCGGTTTTTCATACCTTGAAGAGGGGAGGAGCCGTGCATGTCACATTTGCCTTTCGACTCTCTTCCTCTATTTATCCCCTAGTCTCATTTTCCTTGCTGAACTCTCCATAATATATATTATGCTACATATTATATGTACTATATGTAGTACAATATATATATGCTGAATAAATGTCACTGTTTCCCTTATGAATATGATTTGTACATTTCAGATATGTTATATTGACAGATATAAACATAAATGATTTAATATTTATGTTACCCTTTCTTTTATGGATCAATTATATATATCAAATACATATATCAAATTATATATATGTATGTGTGTATATATATATATATATATAATTTTTCACTAATTTTTCTCCATTGACCCTACAGAACAGGTTAGAATAAAACCATAAGATGATACTTTCAGTGTGTTATCAGTGTTTGCATTTGCTTTTAATAGAGATTAGGTTGAAGTACGTCCCTGTAGACTCTATAATATAAAGAATACTCTTGAAATAAACTCAGATGATTCCTTGGAAGAAGTAACTACAGTGAGAGCCTACTAATCGCTTTCTAGCTCTGTATTACTCTGCAGGTAATAACATGACCAGTTAGCTAGCATGTACCTCAGCCATGTTTGTCTAGCTACCCTGCTACCCCTCAAAAATTACTATTTATTGCTGTGCACCACACTTTTTTCCTTTTTGTGCTTCATTAAGAAAGCTATTCATTTTGCAAAATTAATATAAGAAAACAGCAGTATGGTACCAAATACCCTACACCAAAAATAATATCTATTACATTATATTTTACATAGTGTTGTTTTGGGGTGTGTGTGTGTGTGTGTGTGTGTGTGTGTGTGTGTGTGTGTGGGTGGGTTTGGGTTTTGGTTGTTGTTTTTGGCACCACCTAATAACTGGTATGCTTGTCAGATTCTTTAGTGAGTGTTTGGGGAAGTGATTTTGATTATTCTTTGGCACATGATTCACATTTGACTCTTTCAATAATGATACTCTGCCCTGGTTATAGTAAATAAAGCTTGTCCTGAGAATTAGAAATAGCTGTCCTCAAGTAATTCTACTACTACTAGCTGACTAGTTTCTCTTTCATTTCTTTCATCAAGTAGACATGTTAAGCCATCCATCCACTGTGTGACAATATTCCTAGGGAGACATGAACAAAAGTCTATTAGCCACAGATACGGAACTGACAACAACTGTTGTCAGACCAAAGTAGGGATCCTATCAAAATCCAGCTCAGTGAACCAATGAGTTTTATTGGGGTTACTTACAGGAGTATAGGTAAGGGGCCGCTTCCAGGAAGAGAAATGGCTCAAAGTCAACTGAACGACCAAAAAACCTACCCCTGATGTGTGATGGTTCTTGAAGGCTGGAAACCTTAGAGTTTACTGCATAATTTGCAGGCAGCTTGACTAACTGGAGAGTATCTCAACAAGTCAGCTCAGTTGGTCTGAGCTTTCTGCAAGCAACTAGGCTAGCCCCTGCCTGTTCTTAGTGGATCAAGTGGTCTGAGAGTCTTCTAGCCACTCTCCTTGTCTAAGAGAATGCATCAGCAGTCCTTACTGCTTATGTGTGCTGAGGAAGGAGACTAATATATCTGGTCAGTTTCAGGGACTTCCTAAGGCCTTTGAGTTGATACTTCCTAAGCTTAATGAGCTTCCATGCAAGATGGAAGGTTTTGTCTCAGAGGAAATTGCTACATGATACCTTTCAATTCACTGTCTTTCTCCTAAAGAAAAGAAGTGTTGCTTTACCCATCATGCCCTTCCAAATGTAACTTACCTTAATACACTTAATAAAGCTGCTTGCTTTTTTTTAAAAATCACCAATATTTTTTCTGTTTTGCTAAATCTAGTGAATTTTTTTTTATATTCTTCCTTCCAGCAACATTCAAACTACTTCATGTGTTTTTCCAGCAGTCTTAGCCTTTTTTTTCTCCAGTTGTCTTTGTTAACTAAAACTCAGACCTCTGCTTTTCTGTTTTCCTCCAGGTAAATTTGTGATGCTCATCATATTCTTTACCTGTCCCTATTTCTACTTCCAAGTTATTTCTTTAGGTTAAGCTTTCTCTGAACTCAGACTTGGGAGACTTTCTTTTTTGTTGTTGTTGTTTTTTAACAACAGGTGTCTCAGTGTGTCATCTTCAAAACTGAACTTTGAACTCTACCCTCTTTCTCATTTAAGTGACCAAGCCTTGGTTTATCTAAATGCCTAATTCATCAAACTGAAAACCAACCTTGGTTCCTAGATTCCCTTCCCTCAAAATTTCTGTTGACTCTACGTCCAAAATATGCCTTCATCTTTTCTATTTGCTGCCATAGCCAGCGGCCACTACAGACCAGGTGTTCTAGGAAAGTCTCCCTGAGAAGCTGGTATCGAAGGAAAGTCTAATAGAGGCCAAGACTTGTCCTCCAAAGAGAATTCTTGATGGAGGGGACACATCCCCTACAAGGTGGAGTGCTGAAGAACCACAGAGCAGACGGCCTAACTAAGGAAATGCTTAAAGATTTGGCTGAAGAATTGAAAAGGAGCCACACTATTTGTGGCTTTGGAAAGAAGTATCTTAGTTACTGTTCTATTGCTGTGAAGACACGCTATGACCAAGGCAGCTCCTATAAAAGGAAACATTTAATTGGTTTCAGAGAGTTAGTCCGTGATCATCTTAGCAGGTGACAGGCAGGTAAGCATGGGCTAGAGTTCACATCCTGATCCAAAGGCAGGAAGACACATACACAGAGAGAGAGACAGAGACAGAGACAGGGAGATGGAGACAGAGAGATGGAGACAGAGAGAGACCACAAAGCCAACCCCCAGTGATACCCTCTCCAACAAGGCCACACCTCCTCCAACAAGGCCAAACGTGTTAATCCTACCTAAACAGTCCACCAACTGGGAACCAGATATTCAAATATATGAGCCTATGGGGACCGTTCTCATTCAAACCACCACAGTAAGGGTATGGAGTTTGAATTTTATTCTAGATGTGACAGGAAGCCAATTGTAAGTGATAAATTGAATTTATGAGCTGAGAGAGAAAATAATAAGGCTATGGTAGATGAATTTAGAGATTGGAAAATATGTCAAGACCAGAGCTAATGATTTAGAGGTCATCAGGTGTATAATTTAAAGGTCATAAAATTTAGATGGTGTGAATTATAAGTCACCTAGAGAGTACATATACAAAGGAGTGAGCCTTGGTATATCCTCAGGTTTACAGGATCCAGTATAGGAAAATGAGGCATCGCAGGCTGTAAGGAGAAAGGAAACCAAGCATGTACCCTGTCATGAACTGATGGAAACAGATGCACACCCACAGCCAAACATTAGGCGGTGTTCGGGGAAGCCTGCAGAAGAGGGAGGAAGGATTGTAGGAGCCAGAGGGTCAAGGACATCACAAGAAAACCCACACAATCAACTAACCTGGGCTCATAGGGGTTCACAGAGACTGAACCAACAACCAGGGAGCCTGCATGGGACTGATCTAGGCACTCTGTATATATGTTACAGTTGTGTGGATTGGTCCTCTTGTGGGATTCCCAACAACAGGAACATGGGCTGTCTCCAACTCTTTTACTGGCTTTTCGGGCCCTATTCCTCACACTGGGTCACCTTGCCCAGCCTTAACACATGGGGAGGTGCTTAGTCTTACTGCAACTTGATAGGCCATGTTTTGTTGATACCCAGGGAAGACCTACCCTTTCCTAAACAAAAATGTAGAAGGAGGGGATTGGGGGGTGGAAACAGAGGAAGGAGGGGAAACTGAGGCCAGGATGTAAAATAAATAAATATCTTTTTTTTTTAAAAAAAAAAAAAAAAAGGAAGATGTTCTAATAGTGAGAACGGAAGAAATAGAAATGTAATCCTTTTCTACAAAGGTCATCATTAAGTAATTTCAAAAACAATCAACAATGAACCAGTAACATTTAGATATGTACTCTAGAAATTCTTTCTTTTCCCAGTATTTTACAAGAGAAAGAGATTCTTCAAAGTTTTCTTTCCCAATAAAGAATAATTTTTTGGCCGTAACAGTTTGTCTCTTCAATAATTCATTTCCTCATTTCAGCATGTACACTGGCTTTCTTGTGAGTGGTGACTATAACACAGACACTATTCTTTTTAGGCCTTAAACCAGATTGTTTAGACCCCACACACACTTTATACTGGTATGACCCATTGCAATTCGTGCAAAATTTCAGCGCAATTGATCAGTTTTTTTCCTCAGTCAGCTTCTGTTTGAGCTTACAGCTGGGCAGTGTCTCTGGATAAAGAGACACAAAGACAGAGTGCATTCCCTCAGCAGTCATCAGGAGATTCCTCCTTTCTGCAGTTACATACATTTGAACAAAGACTCTTTGTTGTCGGTAATTTTTGTGAATGTGTGTAGTATACAAAACTGTGGGGTTGGGGCAGCAGGCGAACACCGAAACTTTCCTTCTAAATCCATTTCAGAGCAGTTTGGTCAAATGGCTTTCTGGCATGTTGGACAGTAATTGCTCCCAGGGACTTGTTTTACTGTCTGGATAATCGCTGTCTCATTGCTTCTGGATTATTGACCCTCTGTCCATCTGGCTGCCAGGATCAAGCCCTGAGTCAGCTGGTAAAACCTCTTCTTGAAATGTTTAAAATTAATTGTGGGTTTGCAGTGGTTTCATTGTCAATTTTTTTTAGTATCTACCTTGTAATATGATAGTTTGTGGTAATTAAATGAATTTGAGAATCCTGGAGTATATCATGCATGTATGTGTATATGGACATCCATATGTATATGACCCATAGATTTTAGAGTTATGGATTGGTTGTTATCCTATACTTGTCACTGTTTCTTCCTCAATTAGAGTGGCATGCTCATCCAGGCTAAGTGGTGCTCCCTGACTGCACACTCAGGGTCCCACCAATGGATGCCTGCACCTAAGAAGTGTGCAAGGTTTCCACTTATGTGGGCTCATTACAGATTTCTGCTGACACTTTGAGATACTCACAGAGTGACTGCCGCTAACACTGATGCCTTGTCCTCTGCAAAGATCAAGTGTCATCTGAACACCAGTTATGTATCAACGTGTCGGATGAATCCTGAACAGTCAAATGTGGAGAGTATTAGTAAATCGCTCACAAATTACGTTGCTGTGCTCTGAAATCATGCCCTAGAGCTATTGTCTTTCCACACTCGTTCCCAGCAGTTGTACCTGGGAGGCTCAGAGCTGTTGAAAAGACTGCTCACCTCCCACCTTCCTTAAACTGCCCTACTTGCTCTCCTCTACAACCCCCTCGTCCTAGACTCTTCCCCCATTTGACCACCTTGGTCGTTTCCTCCAGATCTGTCCATCCTAAAAGCCCTGTTCTTGTCTATGGAATAGCAAACCCATCTCTGCTAAAGGATCCCCTGCCTCCCCAGTCCAGAGGGCCACACACAGGAACAGTATCCTAATCAGAAGAATGGGGTTTTCAGTGGGAAAACTTGAGTATCAATGCAGTTAATTGTGAAACTCAAACTTAGCACAAACTTTCCAGACATAATTCACCTGTAAATAGAGCAGAACTTCCTTGTTATTTGTTTTTATCTTGAAAAATATTATTAGTAAAAGCAAATTAATGGTCAGTATTGATAATACTTCATTCCTGAAGCCGATTTCCCGGACAGCCACTGAAGAGGACTGGAATGGTTCTCATTTCCCATCTTCTGGTTCCCTCACCTCTTCCTTATACCCTGCTCCTTATCGGATCTGAATGGCACTATGTATGCCTCAGTTTATTCTAGCTAATGTGAGTTTGGTCATGCTTTCTCTACTGATGTCATAATGTATTATAAATAGCTTAAATTATGGAAAATTTTCTCCATTTTTATAAAGGATGTGATCATTACTGATCTAGAATTTTCAACCAAAAAGTTTGCTACTCTTCGTCTTATTTTTTAATTGAAAATCATTTGACAATTTTGCCAAAATATGTTAATTAAAAAAATCCAGCTATGCATACAATTCATATGAATGGTTTATCATAATATACTTACAGCATCATCAAATTTATCTAAAGTTATCAACAATAAACTGAAGCAAATGAGACTCATTCTCCTTGAATCAGCCTGATTAATTGTATTCAACATGGAAAATCAGCCCATGATATCAGGACTTATTGTACAAAAAGCTCCATAAATAATACTTAAGATGTGTACAATAGCTTAGAGGCACATTTAAAATAATTTTTTAAACTTCTTAACTCAATGATGGGAAGATAAGGAATATGATTTTAACATGAACAAACGATTTGAACATACATTTCAGTTACCAAGTGGCCAATAATTGTATGAAAAAATTATCATTAATCATCCAGAAAGAACACATTTAAAACAGCAATAAGATCTCACTGTCTACCAATTAAAATACCACAATTTAAAATCCAACCAGATGTGGAAGAGCTTGAACAACTATTTCATACACTGTTGGTAGTAATGTAAAGTGACGCAGCTGTTTTTTTAAGTGGTTTGGCAATTTGGGGTGATAGTGCAAGGAATTGAATCCAGGGCCTCAGACCTTAATTAAACTCTCTACTTTTGAACTACATCCACATCCAACTTGCCAATTCAACATACAAACCATAGAATCTATCCGCTCTAATGCTAAGGTAATATTCACTAGCAAGAGAAGAAAAGCACATAAAAATGTCCTTACAGGACACTGAGGTGTCTTGAGAGGGTTACAGTGCTTGCCATGAATATCTGATGACCCGAGTTCAGTCCCCATAGCCCAGATAGAAAGAAAAAACTACCTCTGAAAACTTGTTCTCTTACCTCCACACATACACTATGAACATATACATCAGACACATAATAATAAAATTAAAAGTCCTTAGAAAAGTTTGTCCATGAATATTATGTTAACTGTATTACACAAAACTGGAAACCAGAAACAGCTTACATCCACTGATGAATAAACAAATGGGAAAAATTATAGTTATCCATATACTAGAATTCTGCCATCACCAAAGAACACACTGAAACATATAAGAACAATGTGGTTTTATCTCAAAAGCATGCTCAGTGGACGAGTCAGATGTGCCATTTATGTCAAATTCTAGAGCCTGCAGAATCTAGTGGCAGTGAGCAAGTCTGTGAGGACTCAGGTCAAGATAGGAAGGGAGAGACCGGAGAGGAGCAGGGATGTTTTTGGTGACAGTGGAGAACCTGTATGTCTTGATCCTGGTGATACCTAGATTAGCATTTGCCAGAGTGGGAGCTGGCAGGATGATGAGCAAGTGTAGAGACTTCCTGTCTATAAAGTGTCTTTCCATCTGTCAGAGCATTTGATCCCCACAGTTGTAACTTGGGGTAATAAATAATATCCCCCATTTGGAAATTTAAGCCATATTTCAGTCTTTTGTTTCATTTACATGATTCACATACTACACTAAGTGATTCCTTAGTCTTTGCATCTCTGCTATTTCATGGTGAATACTTACGATTATGTGTGGTTATTTATATACTTTGAAGTTTTATACACAACTTTGGTCTCTCAAACAGAGAGAGGAGGGTGGTGACAAATGAAAGAACATGCTGTTTTCACCCTTAAACTGAATATTTGGCTATAATGTAATACAGCATTTTAAAAGAAATACTAGTAATAAATACTTAAAATTACAGCTTTAAAATAAGCTTCATTAAGGCCTAACTTGGCATTGTAACTGTTCCCCCTAAATTTCTAGGTCCAAATATACCATGTTTATATAAAAATAAAATGTATTAGAACTCATAGCTTTTTACTGACTGCTTTGAAGTTCAAATACAAATTCATTAAGTACCCACTTCTGATATAAAGACGTCCCAGGTATTAGCTTGTCCTTATCCTCATTGCTCCTGATCCAGATAAGACTTTTTTATTTATTCAAAAGAAAGCAAAGAACTGGTCAGGAAGGGAAATATAAGACAAAGTCCAGCCACCATCATCTCCTGTCTGTCTTAAGAAGTTAACAATGTGAATGTTTATTTCAGTCAGCTCTTGAGTGTGCTTCCCATTGCCTACTCCAGTCTCCGCAGTGTTGGGGAGCATTGCAGCTGTGTGGTTCCAAGCTGAGCCAGCTGACACCAACGCCAGCACTCCCAACAGCTCCCCAGTAAATGTTCCTTCATTAACCTGAGTGCATGCAGAGCATAACTTGCAAACAGAGACGAAGGCCTTGCTGCAAGAATCAGGCTGGCTGGAAACTGTTTTGTTGTCTTCTTCACACCTGAGAGTCAACATCACTAGTGCTGTGGGGGGTGGGACATGCGTGTGTCCTGTTGCCTTATCGAGGACAGAAAGTTATATGCATGTGTTTCTGTGTAGGCTCAATGTTTCTTCTGGAAAACATGTCTTTTTGTTTTATCGCGATCTCCTAATCCTCAACTTCCCCTTTATAAAATAAGGCTCTGGAGTTACTATATATACTTACCAACATACCTTGGGATAAATGAATCTTTTAGTCTTCTATTACTTTTTACTTCTCCCTTGTTAGTTTTCAGGTTCTATATTTTTTGAAATGATTGTTTAGGGTTGGAGGTATGGCTCAGTGGACAAGAACTTGCCTGTCATGTGCAAGGCCCTGGATTTGATCCTCAGCACCACAAAAATAAATAAGTAATATACAGTTTCTAACCTAAGACAGTTATCGTAAGCTGTGAACCTAAAGATATTGACACTTCAGTTATTCTGTTTTGAGTAGTTGTTCATGTAAATGTTTGATCAGCCATTGTTAATATTCCTGTTTTCCCTAATTTGTTATGAAAAGTGTAACTTTGATACAATAATGCACTGCATTTTTATCTTAAATCACAAAGATATCTTTAGATTTGAACCTAAATGTCAGTATGAATTTGTGAGATCTTACTTTTATATGAATACCTGTATTTTATAATGTATGTGATATGTGTCTGTGTTTATTATAGCTATATTTGACTACACTTACATATGCCAAGATTTATACTAAGGCAATTGAAAAACAGGCATAGTCACTCATGGATATTAGTTATATATAAAGGTTATTGAGGATACAAAGATATAAAAGATAGAAGAACCTAGTAATTGCCTTTAAGATCAGAGCACAAAGCATTAGTTTGGATTTTACAAGGCCAGCCAGCAACAAAAGAGCAGTAATTTATGAGCTCAGCGTAAAAGAATAGCATAATTGCATTAAAAATTAATGCTAATGAACACTAAAATGGGGAAGGTGGTTATGATGAAAGTTTGTATTCATCTTCCCTGGTTTGAATGATGGCTAGTGGCTTGATTAATGGCTTAATTTCTATCAATTAGCGGGGAAAAATCTCCTGTGAGACAAGGGTAAATTGAGCATTGAATTACATATCTTGCTTTTGTGTGCTAAGAAAAAAGAGCTGCGTATCTCTGATATTAGCCACAGTGACAAATGTGGTGTGCCCCGAGATGTCTGCACCAGCTCTCCTGACAGGCGGGCTGTGTGTGGTTATAGGGTGTTGGAGATGGCTGGCAGACAGCATTCATTCTGAGTTCCTTAGAAACATTCAGCTCTCCCATCTACAGAATTTTAATTAGAGTCAATAACAATTCTGGAATTAAAATGGACAGCAGACAGTAAGTGCAGGTTCCTTATTCTGATCTACTAATCTGGGTTCTTCAAGTTCCATGCCTTTCTATTTTACCTCGTTAAATAGGGAACTCCAGCAGCTCTAGTTCTACTGGAACGATTATTTATCATTGCAGTAAAATAGACTTGACTACCCAGGTTTACCATATCTTGAACAAGCATAAACTAATAGTCTTTACAGTTGGACTGTGTAGCAGCTAAATTCATAGAAATTGTGATTTTTATTCCAACAGCCGTTGTTGCACAGTAAATAAAGAACTCTGAAGGGAAATTTTTTCCTGTTTGGGTTATTTGTAGGCTTAAGTGGGAAATGCTAGGTTTTCAGAAACTGTTTTGTTGTTGTTGTTGTTGTTGTTGTTGTTGTTGTTGTTCATTATAAGGGTTTTAAGAATATGACATAATAATTCCTTCAAAATGTTAAGTGTAGATGATTCTGAAAATATACTTCTGTAATCCATGTCAAGGTAATGCCAGAAGAGCAAGACGGTGTATACATCTCTTCTACAAGTAGAGCTATGTTACATTTTGCTACATGCATAAGTATTAGAATGCAGAACAAGTATAATCCCACATATATTTGTTATTTCTAGTTGGAGTAAAGGGAAATATATTGCTTGGTGTAAGAAGGGTAAATAATTCATTTTAGAAACAATGGCTAGGCCGGGCGGTGGTGGCACACGCCTTTAATCCCAGCACTCGGGAGGCAGAGGAAGGTGGATCTTTGTGAGTTCGAGGCCAGCCTGGTCTACAGAGCGAGATCCAGGAAAGGCGCAAAGCTACACAGAGCAACCCTATCTCGAAAAACCAAAAAAAAAGAAAAGAAAAGAAAGAAACAATGACTAGATCACAGGTCAGGGATTGGATCCCAGTTCTACCACCATGGAACCACATGACCTTGGTTGAGTTACTGATGGCCTTCAGCTTCTCATCTTGCAATGAGAATGGTAATGTTACCCCAGCAGTTATGATGGGTAAATAAAGTAGTGTGTGAAGTAGTTAGCCTAAGGTGCCTTAAATCTAACCTTCTGTTGCTGCCAGAATAGTGCATATGGCCATTTCAATGAAAACAGCTCCCGCCATGTCTCCCACTAGAAAGGCATCACAGATAATAACTGGAGCAAAGGTTTTGTGCATTAGACTATAGCAGATTTTCTTGATCTTGAGGTAGATCATGCCATAGGAAATGATAAAACCCCCTCTATCTCCAAGTATTGGATCCTGGCAGCTGTGACAATGGAGTAGCCTCCCCGTTCACCCCACTGCCCTGGTCCACTGTGTGTACCTTCTTGGGGATGTGCCCTTCTTGGGGAAGTGCTCCTAGTCTCTGTTCCTGCCATACCACAAGTGCACACCACAGGATGAGTGAAGCAAAGGCAGTTAGAGCCTGGTTGGATTCAAAGCAGGTTGGCAGCCTCGGCATCTTTAGTACTGTAGCTGAATGCACAGAGCATATTACTGTAACAGTACTCATTTACTGAGTGTGTTTAATGATCTACGAACCTTGCACTGAGCACAGCTGTATCACTTTCTCATGTCATCATGAAAAGTGATGAAATGTCAGTGTGTCAGGGCATTCTTCCCTGTTTCCCCCGTCTGACATAGCTCCCCTGGCTCCTTCCTGACCCTCCACCCTGCTCTATTTTTCTTGGTATCATGAGGCACTCTACCTTTTTTTTTTTGTCTCCCCATTTGTCTCTCTGTGAGAGGAGCATTCAGTTTCTAAATCCAAGTATGCAGAGCAATGGCTGTTGTGTGAAATGTGCTCAAATACTTGAAAGGAAGTAGAGGGGTGGAATCTCTCACTCTTCCTAAGGTATGTAGCCCATTCTTACCCCATAGCACAAGAGAGCTGAGACCTGCATGCTGCACCATTTGCCAAAGGCTACAACAGCTCGTAAGTGGCAGAGAAAGTTTAACACAGGCAGTCTAAACCCACAACTCCTAAAACTGTCTCTAAGTGGCTGAAGAGATGGGTCAACGGTTAAAAGCACTGGCGGATCTTCAAGAGGACCTGGTGCAATTCCCAGCATTCACATGGAGGCAACAACTCTGTAACTCCAGTGCCAGGGAATCCGATGCCCTCATCTGGACTCCATGGATACCACTCACTCATTCGTGTGCACAGACATACATGCAGACAAAACACCAGCATAAAAATACTTAAACACTTAAAAACATTGAATTTTTTAAGTTAAAAACTTACAATTTGTCACTTGCCCAAGATTTTATTTCTAATATTTTTAATGCCCTTTAATTTTCAGTTATCCAACAAATGTATTGTTCACTAAACAATACAGCACCCTCCACTAAGCTCTGAAGGTAATACAGAGGTATGTTGTCTCCTAACTGGGGAGACCGAGCTGCCACTAACAGAGATTGGGACCAGTGTAAGGCAGCATCTGCCAGGTGAACTGAAAGAGGCCTCTGTTTGCACCAGTGGTAAGAGACAGCGTCATCACAGCATAGGCATTAGACACGGTCCTAAATGACATGGAGAATACAGCGTCATCACAGCATAGGCATTAGACACGGTCTTAAATGACATGGAGAATACAGAAGCATGAAAACTTTCTAGATAAGAGGAGCTGAGGGGAGATTCTGTTCTTATGAAATACAGTGCTGATGCCCAAGTCACTTGTAGTTTTTATAATGTTTAACTGAAATTCTTCTTTGCTAGTGTAGTCATGCTGAAATTCTTTATCTTACATAACCCACTGTAACAAGCAGGTTAATATGAGGTGAGCCTGTGCTGGCCCCCATCCAAGCACTGCTCTTGAGGACCCTCTGCTCCCCTTAGGACTCTGTGTTCACAGCGGCAGCTTCCAGAAACCCTCTAGACAAGGCCTTTTCTACCGAAGGAGTTTTCTGATTTTTCAAGTTCTTTGTGGACATAATTTCTGGAGATTTGTTTCCAGGAATATATTTTATGAACACTCTTTAAATGTTAAGATTGGTTAGGTTTCTAATGTATGCTTTTTAAAAGAAACATTGAAGATATATTGGTTTGGGTAATAGATATGTGCATAAAAATATATTCAATGGTGAAAGTATAAAATCCAGTGTGAAGCTTACCAGTTTCCATTCTAAGTGGCTACTATAACTGTATAGAATTTCATTGCATTGTATAGTCTTTGGTTCTGGTTAATTCTGGTGTGGTTTTTTTTTTTTTGCAACTTTCTATAATAGTTTATATGAAGAAAAAAGATAAATTGTTTTAAAAAGGAAAGCAAGAACTGTGTTTGTTAAATTTTATGTTCATTAGAAATTAGCTTAATAATTTTAAAATTCTAATTTCATTTTGTCTACAAGCTTTATTTATTAACCAACTTTACTATTCAAATATGTTTTCTTTTTCCTTATTCTTGTAAAGCACTTGGAAACAAATGTACAGAGATTGTTGTTTTATTTAAAACTGTGTGTTTTCTATTCTTGGTTAATATCTGAGTCAATTTAATCTGAAAATAGGGTAATCTTTTGTATTATTCATAGATTTGTAGCAGTACTGTTAGTATATAAATGTTTTTTTTTCCTGGAACAATATCATATCAAATAACTCAATAACCTAGAACAACTGACCCAAATTCTTTGTTAACATAAAACACTTTTTAACTTTGGATAGGTTCATAAAATATTAATAACTGGAAGGAACCAGTTGAAGATGTGCTCTTTGCATGTGTTTAAGATAATCTTTGAAACACCAGTTGGCCTTATCCCAATGTGACATCTTGGGCAATAGTGCCATCTGCCGTTCCCAGCCTGGTATTGCTATTACAGGAGATTTTCCCCCCACTCTGCTTATGTTTGCAATCAAAAATTTAAATATAGACTCAAATTTTGTATTTTCAAATGAAATGAATATTTTTCATTATACTTCATCCACTTTATTTTACAATTAAAATTTTTATTTATTAATTAGTGATATTCTAAAAGAAAACTTTGAATGCTATTATAACATGAAATCATCAATAACTTCAAATACGAGAGCTTATTTTTTTTAATAAAATCAATAGTAAAAACATTTTATTTTATCACAAAAATATAAAATTCCTTTTTTGTTTTGTTTTGTTTGTTTGTTTGTTTTGTTTTTTGAGACATAGTTTCTCTGTGTAGCTCTGGCTGTCCTAGAACTAACTCTGTAGACCAGGCTGGCCTTGAACTCACAGAGATCTGTCCACCTGCCTCTGCCTCCCAAGTGCTGGGATTAAATGCGTGCACCACCACCACCCAGCAAAAATTACTTTCTACAAAATTAGTTGATACTGATATTTTTGTTTCAAAATTACGTTCTGATTCCTCTCTCTCTGTGTGTGTGTGTGTGTGTGTGTGTGTGTGTGTGTGTGTGTGTTTATAATACATCTCTTCCATGACATCTGATCAACAAAGAATTCATTGTACTTAACAAATGACATACTTGTAGAAATCACTAAGTGCTAATGTATATGTTTCCTTCCTGTTCCCCATGTTAAGGGATTTATTCTTCTAGTAAGTTTTGTCCTCCACGCTGACAATTGAATTCAGGGAGGGCCAAACTCTGTCCCTGAGCTACAGCTACTGACCTTCCTCTTCCAGCCTGCCTTTTGGTTCTGAGTCAGAGGCTCACTCTGTTACTCAGGCCAGCCTTGCACTCACTCCTCAGCCCAGTCAAGCCTTGAACTCAAAATATTCATGCCTCATCTCCCCAAGTAGCTAGGATCACAGGTCCATACCACAAAGCGAGGCTTCCAATAATTTTTGTCTTTCTTTTTTCTTTTTGGCTGATAAGATGCTTTACATGCATTCATGTAAACATTTCAAGAAGTAACTGATTTAAGTCATATTTTATTCATCTTAAACTGATGCAGAATTTTTAATGGCATGTAACAAAGAACCTGAACTCAGAATGGCATGGTATATGTTATTGGTGTGTTTCAGTCTGTTTCTTAAAGCTCCAAGGTTAAGCTCAAGGCTTATATTTGTAGGCATTGATACTAGAATTTTGAATATGGAGCAGTTTAAAATATTTTATGGTTATTGTTTTCAGATAATATAGATATAGAGTGGAGCTATTATTATAAAGCAGAAATTTTACATCTGAGTATCATTGTTGCTGAGTTGGGGCTCAGCATTAGAAGATGAAGCTGTAAAGTTTGTTTTCACATTGTAGATCAGGCAAGCTGGCTTTCTCCCTCTGTCCTGTCACCTTGTTAGTCCCTAGGGGGGTTCTTTCTTAAAGGACAAGGATAATGTTCCATTTTCTCTAATCTTCCTTCTCTCTTTTATAATTTCTACAGTGCTATTTTAATAAGCATACTGGCCCTTTGGCTGGGTTCTGTGATGCCACATTTATTTGTATTATGCACTGGTTGTGTTTCCAAATTTAAAGCTACAAATACCACAAGCTTTAGAGATCAGTACTGTTTCTCAGTTCACCTCTGACATTTAATACTAATGATGTGCTTTACAAATCCAAATGAGAGAATATGTTAGACAGTTAGAGAAAAATCCAAGAGACCCAGCAGCTGACACATAGGAGAAATCATCCTGAAGTCAGAAATAAGGGCCTCTTACTGAGAATTTGTGGTAGTAAATAATCCTGGTAAATCCTGGATTCAAAAAAAAAAATGTTGTTTTCAAGGAGACATTAAAGTTGGTACCCATTTTTTGTTATTTTTCTCTGCTATAGCATTCTTCCTATGTATAGAATCTTAAAAATTACACATTAGTAGGGGATGCATTAATATTAATACATTAGCTAGACAAAGAATCTCTCATTTCATATGCTCAGTACATCACATAATTAAAATCTAGAGAACCTTTTATACTAAAGCAAAGAGGGCTATTTGCTGTTCTGTAACACTGTGACAGTGTGTGGATTTATACAGGAAAATGTGTCCTTCCAAAAAGGGGGAAGTTGGCTGCATTCCATACACAGCTTCTCAGCGAGGAGACTGGGCTCAGAAGGGGAGGTGGTCTTCCCCTTGAGTAAACGGATGCTTGCACGGGACTATACAACTATAGTCTGTGATTGGCCGAAAGTTGAGACAGAGGTTTTTATGACAATATCAGTTTTTATTGTTGGCCTTTTCCTTTTGTTTTCCATGTGTTTCCGTCTGTAACAGCATCTGAGCATTCGGGCCAGGGCTGCCAGAATGCAAAAGCTGCTTTCATGCAGATCCTCTAATTAAGCCCAGCCATTATCCATAAAGTCTAAAACCCAAAAAGTTGAGCTGCCTTAACTGAGTGTGTGGTGGCCTCTGGTTCAGCCATGTGTTGCTACCACTGTCGAACGCAAGTTTCACCAGCAAGCATGTAATTCTTTGTCTAGCTAATGTGTGGGGGACAAAACCACAAAACTAAGTAAGAAGTGATACCTGAAGGTTGCTGCTTTTGAAATGCTGCTAACTGTGAAAGAAACCCATTTTCATAACTGGGCCATCGATGGAGCCTTCATAAAAACATGGTAAAACTGTAAGACAGGCAGCTGTGTAGCTGTAAAAGAGGGTAAAGAAAGCTCTAAGCTGTGCTGAGTTGTAGTGAAGACACCAAGTCAAGAGGAATGCAGTATACGAGTGTCACACAGTAAGAGGAGACATAAATGCTTGTAGCTTTCTAAATCACGGAGGCCAAATCCAACCCTAATACAAATCATTATCTTTGGATTGGAGGAAGCACTCAGGGCCTGGGATAGGAAAAGCGATTTAGTCTCTGAATAGTCATGTTTACATGTTAACCTCGAACTCCTTCACAGTATAAAAATGGATGTTAGTCAGAAACTTAAGAAAATGAATAGTCCTATCAAATTAGTAGCTTAATCAAGTGGAGAATTATTTCAAGTGACTCTAGAGCAGTGGTTCTCAACCTTCCTAACGCTGCGACCCTTTAATACAGTTCCTGATGGTGTGATGACCCCCGACCGTAAAATTATTTCGTTGCTACTTCATAACTGTAATTTTGCTACTGTTATAAGTTGTAATGTAAATATCTAATATTTGATCCAAGGGGTCAAAGATGCATTAATACCCCTTGTGGTTTATAGCAGTTGTTGCCATTTTATTTTTTAACCTAATGCATACCTCATAGGAAAGTGAGTGCCCTTGACAATATTGTTAATGCTGAAGATTTTTAGCATATGAGAAGATGCTTGACTATAAAATTACTTAAAATCGTAATTGCTAATGTAGTGGGTAGTAGTCAGCATGGACTCACGTTAGAACTTCTTAGGGTATCTTCTTCCCGGCACAGTAGAAAGACTGAAAAGCAATGGCGGTTCAGCAATGGCGAACATGCCAGATGTCTAGATCACTGCCTCTGCTGTCTCCCCCACCGGAAGGAGTCTGGGCTCCCTAGAGAAGTGGATAGCTTCCCTTGAGGACAGGAACTGTAGAAGATAACCCTCCAACATCTTGGCATGCCTTTACCGCTAGGGGTCACACCATAGGGCAAGCTACCCAGAGTTGAAGCAATTTGAGCATCAAAATAAGAAAGCGCTTGCCATGGATTAAAGCTATTCACGTATTATTGGGAGCTAATAATGGCATCTTCGATACCTGTAGACCAAAACATTAAATAAATGTAAATACACATCAGGGCCAATGATGTGGCTCAGTGGGTAAAAGTGCTGACCATGCAAACCTGTGACCCCCCCAGTTCAGTCTCTGGACCCCACAGTGGAAGGAGAGAATCGATTGCCAGGAGTTGTCCTCTGGCCTCCACACATATGCCATAGTACACATGTGTGTTTCTGTACTCACACTCAGAATTTTAGAGAAGAAATGTATTTGTGACCCCAAAATACAGCCTGTATTTCAGTCACTAGTGGCTAATGAGAGAATGTTCCCCAATGTAAAAGAATCAGAACTAGTAAATACAACAAGAAAAATTACTACTTTATAGCTTCTAATTAAATAATTGATTTAAGAAGCAAACATTAATGTTATTAAAACCATTAACTGAAAGATTGATGAATAAGAACTTTATAATAGAAAGGTCAGATTGACTCATCACCTTGAAGCCATTGATCAATCTGAACATCAGGACAGGTGGTCCGAGCGCTTCCTGATTTAATGTAAAAAGAAAAAAAAAAAACTACATAACAGTGCCAGTTCTAAGTTTTGAAGATTTACTTTCTTATTTTTATTTTATGTGTATGTGTGAGTGCCTGCATATATGTATATGCCCCCACATGCATGCCTGGTGCTTGCCAGAGCCAGAAGAGTACCTCAGATTCCCTGGAATTGTTGTTAAAGGTGGTTGTGAGCTGCCAGGTGGGTACTGGGAACTGAACCCAGGACGTTTCCAAGAACAGCAATGGCTTTTAGCTCCTGAGACATCTCTCCAAATGTCAGATAATCTATTTTTGAAATGGAATAAATTGAACTGGAATGGAGAGTCAGAGCTCTATCATGATCTGCACAAACAGTAGATGATAGAGGAGCATGCTGGATAACAACATGAGGTCCAGAAGGCAGAGGACTGTGAAAGAAGGAATTCACTCTCCAGTAAGTAAGCAACAATGAAAGGAAAGAGTGGTAGGCTCTGTGGAAAGAGACTGGAAGTCCTACCACCAAGCAAGAGTGATGTGGGTCCTTGTTTGTATCCTGCTCAAACAAGCCTACTATAGGAAGATATGTTTTAAACCAGAGAAAATTAAACATGGGGCGTGCAAATCATATTTAATTAGTGGTAATTCGAGGCCTGACAAACAGTATTGTGATAAAAATTATTGTTATTGGTATCAAGTCTTAATCTGTTAGAGGTGACCACCAAAGTCTTTAGGGAAAACAGTACATGGTCTGGAGTTTGGTTTGCATAGTATGCCCTCTTGGATTTGTTTTTACATAGTCCGGGTCTCGATCCGAAAATACATGGAAAACGAGACTCAGTGGACTAACAATAACAAAGTGCTGGTGATTATAAAAATTGGGTGGTGGTTATGGGTGGGTTTGTTGTCCTTTCTTTCCTTTCGTGGATTTCCATAATAAAATGTTAAAATAAAGTAGAGGGAAAGGCCTTCCCACAAAATTAGCTTAGATCACCCAAAATCGTAATAGCAATACCTCCTCAGTAGGTTTTAGATTTTAGATGAGAGTCTTAGTTTCTAGGCATATTTTATTTTTGAAATTCAAGGGGGAAAGTACCTATTGTAGCTTAACTTAATGTATTGCATTTCCATCAGTTAAAAGAAAAAAACCGAGCATGGGTATAATGTTGGTAACAAGTTTGTACCAAAGTTCACTAACACTGTTCTTTTTTAGACCAAGCCACCCTGGTGGAACAAGTAAAAAGAGTTAAAGAAATCGAAGCCATTGAAAGCGATTCTTTTGTTCAGCAGACATTCAGATCAAGTAAAGAAGTCAAAAAAGTAAGTTCCCGTATGGGCATCTGAATAAGCCTTTGGATTCCAGCTGAAGGACGCTTTATTGATGGATTTACTCAGATGTGAGTGCTTCCTCCAATAGGCAGATGAATGAGGGAGGGAATGTCAGTCATGCCGATGAGAGAGGGAATCAGTGAGAATCAGCCCAAGCCACCAACATAAAAACAGTGTAAACATGGGTCTGACACCATTTGTATTTTAAAGTTTATCAAAACATCTGAGATATCACCACCTATGAGTCTGTAACTGTAATGTCCACTTCATGAATAGACAGGTTTTCCTGCGTTTTTTATAACAAATGTCTGTGTACACTTTTTGAATTGTTGTTCCTAGATAGATACTGGGAAGAGACTTTAAATGATAAAGCTATTGCTCAACTAGAAGACCGTACCTCCGTCTTTGCCCAGATGTGTGTCACTTACTCAACTCCAGTAAAGACTTTTGAGGGCATTTCGTCTCTGTTGAATTTTCCCCTTGTTCTTCACTCATTAACAAGACTGCTCTTCAGAATTTGCATTCCTTTAGCAGGAAAAGATGTTCTAAGAAACACGTCTCCTTCAGTTGCAGTAATGTAGTGAAGTAATAGCTGTAGTTTCCACTTACTTTAAAGACTTCTGCTTCTACTACATTGTGCTTCTAAAGTGCAATGTAAGACTGTATAATAGAATAATGATAGATGTAATAACCATTTATTTTGTCTTTAATATCAGATTTCTAAGTAGTTATGTTTTGGGATGTCACATGTTTTTAGTAAGGTGAAGTTACCTGTTCACGTTTGCATTATTTAATGTTTCAAAAGTTATCCTCCAAAAATATTATAGCACTCTAAATTCTACCCAAAAATACAAGGAGCTTTTTGTCTTTTAAACTAAAGCTTTTCCATGTTTATTAGCCTTATATGTCAGAATTATCAAGTTGTTTCTTCTAGCACTCCTGGTGTTAACAGATACCTAGAACTTTAATTACCAGGCATTTGTAAATGTAGAACATACAAGGACATGAGCTGAGTGTGTGATGTATGTCAGGTACAGGACGAGGTAGCCTTGGCTCACCCATAGCCCTGGTTGTCACTGTGCTTACTGCATTTGAACTTTCAGGGTGTCATCACAGTCCTGGGAGCCACAGCTATGAAATGGACATTCATATGTATATATGACCATTCTGTTTGATATCTTAATCTTGCGGAGTGTAAAGACATTCATCTAAAACAATGATTTACTTGAGGGTTTGGCCTTATATTTATTTTCTGAAGTTCATTCTGAATTCTCAATTCTTATTGGATGTTCTTAGAGTCAATGAGCAAGTTTTTCCTGTGAAAATACTAGTCTAGAGTCTGTAGACTGGGTTTTGTCCTAGGACACTTGCCTGTCTGGTTCTAAGTATTGTTTCTTGTTACATTTACTTTTAATTCATGTTTTTCCTTCAAGAAAGCATACATGGTAAGGATTAGTGTCAACAGAGAATGTGCTGGAGCCTCAGGAGATGGCATTCCCCTTTGAATACCATCCAGCACATGACTGTTATTAGTAACTACACTCCGAGATGCTCAGAGGAGCAGTGATGGGCTAACAAGAATAAATTTATACTCCACTGAAACATAAAACGAGGGACAATTTATTAGCTTAGAAAGTGGCATCGCTTTCTAGTCTGAAATGTCTGTGTCTGCAGTAGAAGGCCAGGACTCGGGATGCCTAAGAAGATGAATTATTTATGAAGAGATTACTTAGCAAAGAGAAGTAAATTATCCTGAGTACTATTTCATCCAGGTCCTGGGAAGACATGATGGGCTCTCTTTGCTGCATAGCAAAGATTAACTCTCCTGGGGACTAAATCACCCAGGGCCCAAGTTTCCACATCTGTCTCTTCTGGACAGTCTGTGCTCTTAGAATAAAGTTTGCCTCTCTAAAAACGGCTGTCCATGCTAGCCACCCTTTCAACTGGAGTCAGTTTCCTTAGGAGTGAAGTCCACTAATTAAGCTAGAGAACTGTCACTAGGAAGACAATGCCCTTTAGCAATATCCTTCCAGACACTCTGGGCATTCTACAATGCATATTGATTTAGCTAGTTTAACTCCGAGATCTTACTCAAGTAGTTAGGGAATTGATAGATCCTTGCTACATCGTTAACTTTAGAAGCCAAGATATAGCTTGTTTTCAGGATGCTGTCCTGCATAAACTTGGATCAGTTATTTTGCCCTAAGACTGATATGTTTGGCAGATAATCCTCCAGTGTTCAAAAGAAGAGACTAAATAACCCTGTGCAGCATGGGCATTTGTGTTAACTAGGGAGATTAGGAAAGTATTTTCCGATTGTACCACCAGGTGGCAGTATTGCACAAAGCCAGCCGTTCTGTGGGCCTGTGCTGAGGTCCATTTTATGGTTGAGCCACAGTTTTCTCTTAGAGTTTCTGTCACTTAACTAAGGAGCAGCTACTGATTTGACAACCACACTCAACCATTCAACAACTCCCATGCTCCAGTCCTAACTTTTGATAGTTTTAATTTATATGTTTATTTATACTTTTTTTTTTTAAATGTTGGGACTGAAGAAATGACTTAATGAGCAAGAGCTCTTGCGAGCATGAAGATACGTGTTTAGATCCCAGCACACAGAGGGGGAAATACCAGGGAAAAAAAGCCAGGTGTGGCCACATGTGTGCTGTAGGATGGGGATAGGAGGGTCACTGGGTCCTCCGGGCAGCCAGCCTAGCTCCAGGTTCCATGAGAGACCCTGTCTCAAGGGAATAAGGCCTAGAGTGACAGATCAGAAGTCTTCATCCTCCCTGAGCCTCCATGCATGTGTACCAGCACACACACTGGAACACACAAACAATGGACAACACACAGAGGAAAAAACAAAATGAGATCTCTGTCACTTGAAGAGGAAGAATCCACAGCTCCTCCACATCTCTTCAAGGCCGTTCGTGTGGTCAGCATTTCCTCTCTAAGAGCTGAGGGAGCGTGCTGGGGTACAAAGACAGGTAGTCTTTATAAGCAAACATGGACTACCAAAAATTGATTTATTGAGTCTTATTGAATTGACAAGGGTCCCACTTTGCCCCATGCAGAATATCGGGCTTGCCTTTAACTCAACTTCATAAATGTGTATCGTATCTTTATCTCTAGGGCCATATACCTTCAAGGCTCAATAGATCAGATATATACAAATATTTGAAGCCTGGATGGCATAGGAGGGGGATATTGGCTCTAAAATATAAGAAAAGTGCCAAATAAAATTTAATAACTATTTCTTCTTAATGCCTATGAAAGCTAATGTTGTGGTTTGCGTGAATATCATTGATTATTAGGTTTAGTATTGATAAACATGCCTTCATTTGGAAACAGTTTGTGGCATAGATATCTCTAGTTTGTAATAATTTCTGCTCTTGTCCTAGAAATATAGTCTTAAGGGTCATTGTGTTTATAAGAATAGAAGTCTCTCCTGTGCATGCAGACCAGCTTCCTATAGCATGAAAATGAATTCATGTTTGAATTAAATAAAATGCTTAAAAAAAGAAATGAATGAATCTTACCATTATGAATTAATTCATCTGGGATGAAGGGATGGTTGAGTACATCAGGTGCATGTCATGTAAGCATAAGGACCTGGGTGCCATCTCCAAAACCTCATGTAAAAGTGTGGTGGTGAGCTTGTAATGCCAGCACTAGGAGAGGTGGAGACAGGTAGGATCCCTTCCATCACTGGCCAGCAGGCCTAGTCTGTTTGGTGTGCTCCAGGCCATTCTGAGACCCTGCATCAAGAAACAACATGGAGAGTTCCTGAGGAACAGCACCCAGTGTTGACCTCTGGCTTTAACACACGCACGCACGCATGCACGCACATGCACGCATGCATGCTGACGTACAAAGCTAGCTACTTACCACCACATAAGGGCTTTCCCTTCTACCAAAACAACTATAGAACTTGACAGTATCTATTGAGCAGTCTTCAGGTAGCTGACATTGGGTAGCAAAGAGTGAACATCTTACGATGAGTGAAGCAAAGTATGATTCTCCCAGTTCCTGGCCTTTGCCTGATCAGTTCCTGTGCTGGTGGAGGTGTGGCTGGGCTTAGCAAGCAGCAATCAAGGGTCTGACTGTACACTCTCTCCTCGGGCCTCCCTTCTGAAAATTCTCCTCTCAGATTGTACACACTGCTCCCTCTGGCTAAAGCATTCTCTTCCTTCCTCTTCATATGTCTAGCTGTTCTTATTCATCAGGTCTTAAATTTTACCTCCTAAATAAAAGATACTGTGCGTGGGCACCGAATCTAAACTAGACTCACCTCTCCAGTCCCCATTATTCCTATTTATTTCTTGCTAAAGTATACTATTATTAATAATTATGTATTTATTTTTATATATGTGTTTATAATCTGTTCATTCAGTCAACAACAAAGCTCACCAGCAAAAATATAGGGCCTTTTTCTAGTTTATTCTCCTTTGTATCTAGGACTTACCAAGCATTGTTTAATGAGATGGCTAAATTGATAGGTCTCCAAATTCAAGATAAAGTAATCTAAGAAAAAGTTAATTAATTTATGCATAATTCATCCTCTAGATATTTTTCATAGTAATATTTGTTTTGAACTTCATTCAGAAAATGGATGTTAAAAAGTAGATATAAGTCAAAAGAAAATAGAAAGTAAAAACAGTAGAACCCATAGATACAGAAAAAGACTCCAGAGGAGAATTGATCTCCCATTTGTCTCCTTTATACTATATTTTCATTTTAACTTCAGAGTCTTATCCAGCTCATTTCATACAATCCCTACCACCTTGCTGCTTATCCGTCACTCCTCAGGCCCCCTCCTCTGTCAAGGAAGATTGAAGTTGACCTGAATCTGCATGTTCCACTGGTTCCTTCAAAGCAGGAACAATGAGTTATCAGTCTTTGGGTGCCCAGCACTCAGGACAGTGTATGGACCGTGGAAAACACTGCATGTAGTTTGAAAAAAATAAAAGTAGCAAATTTAATTTTATTCTTACAGAATATGATGTACCTTTTTTTTTACAAGCTTTTATTTCAAAATATTGTAAGCAATCTTAAAAGATAACCTTTGAGTCCATCAATGGATAATTCACAGATCAATAAAATGTGCAGATCTGTACAATGGGATATTTAGCAACTTCAGATATGAAGTACTGATGTGCTATAACATGTATGGTTCTTTAAAATGCTAGGCTCAATAAAAGAACCAGTCACAGCAAACCACTCAGTGCATGGTTCCTTTACACAGGGTATCCAGAATAGACAGCTATCATCAAGAGGTTGGAAGAAATCAAGGGTGATTGCTAAGAGACATGGAATGTCGGAAGGAATAATGAAGATGTTCTGAAGTAGATCATGATAGCTGTTGTAGAATTTTGTTGATATGCTAAACTCCATCGTATGGTGTGCAAATTATAGTTAACAGGGATAGATATGTATAGGATAACTTTTGGATTTGCCTTTATAACTAAGGCCAACTAAATATTAGAGGTATGTTGTAATAGTTTATTATTATAATTTGATGCAAAATAAGTGTATATGTGTGTGTATGTGTGTATATGCATGCATGTGTATTTCAATAGTATAAGACTGAACACTGATTTCATAAGAAAAGCACACTGATTATCAGAAATGAAAAAAAATCCCTCCACACTTGTGTTTCTTTGAGTAACAATTTTCTTGTCATTCAGGAATGGAACCTTTTGGGATGACTATCATCTCAGAGAAGACTTACTAGAGCAATCATTGTTCAATATTAGATATATGAAACCCAACTTCTAAACATGGGTAATACTTAGATTGCTGTGTTGCATTTTCAGTCAGTAGAACCAAGTGAAGTGAAGCATGTGACTCCACCATCAGGACCAGCATCAGTAGCCGCTGACCCACCCAGCATCGGAAAGGAAATAGACCCTGACAGCATCCCCACAGCCATCAAGTACCAAGATGACAATTCTCTGGCTCATCCAAATGTGAGTCGCTTAAACCTAATGAATCTGCTCACTGAGTCACCCAAGCAGTTGTCCCTTTGTTCTGACACTAGGAAGACATACAGGAAAGGGTTCATAGCTTCTCTTGGCTACAAATGAGCAGCTGATCTCAGGCCTTAGGATTGTTTACGTATATTTAAGTCTGGTGTTGTCTACGGGTTTCCCGACTTCTAGAACGATTCTGTACTTAAGAAAATGGTCAAAAAAGGAAAGGTTTTCCTTTCTTATAACTGACAGTAGAACTTCTAACACTAGGTCGGCTCTGGTTTTTCAGCTGTGAGCTGTCACTAATACCATACTTTACTGTCTTTACACAATGATGTGATTGATGTTTCTTAGAAACAGGGTAAGAAATGAACTCACAGACACAGGGTGTGAAATGGCCAGTCAGTGAAACATCATTCAGGCTGTTCTTTTGCCTCATGACTGCCGAGCACTAACTCGTGGTGGGTGGGGTAAACAGTGGCGAGCCCTCAAGGGTTGAGCACTATACACTGCTGTTCTGGAAGCTTTCTATCAGAGTGATTTGTGTTATGTCGCATCATTTCCGAGCTACTGACGCACAGTGACATTTTCCTTCTCCTTCTCTTACTGTAGTTATTTATTGAAAAAGCTGAAGCTGAAGAAAAGTGGTTCAAGAGATTAATTGCTCTCCGACAGGAAAGACTAATGGGCAGTCCTGTGGCCTGAGGAAGAGATTCACGGTTGAGTTGACAGAAGCCTTGAAAATTTAGGTTTTTTAAATACCAATATTAACTTTTACTCTTCAAAACAATTTAGCCAGTTACATAGAAAGAAAATCTCATTTCTTCTCTCGTGTTCAACTGAATATTTGTTGGTTCGAATCAAACATTGGGAATAGTGAATCTATTGTAAAAGTTGTATGTGCATGAACATATATCCTGTTAATAAAGCTAATCATAATAATATCAGTGTTGAAGTAAATGAATATTCAGTAGTGTATCTCATTACAGTTTTTACAAAATCATGTTTTTGACCCAATATTGGATAATTATACATATATTTAAGAGCCATATTATTTAGTATAAGAGTTCATCTCCTATGTATTGTAAAGCCCTTCTTGAATCTCTTACCTCACCTTTCTTAAAATTTTTAGGTATCATAAAAGGTACCCTTTTATGAGATGTAAGCAATGACCATGATAGATTTGAACTAAAACTTTTTCTTGTGCTAAGTGTGGTGTCAAGCCTCTAATCCTAGTCCTCTGGAGGCTTAGGCAGGAGGGTCTCGACTCCAGTCTGCACGCCACAGCTAGTGCTGGGACGCTTGGACCACATGGTAGAACCTTGTCTGAAAAAATGTTTAATTAGAGATAGTTTGTATGAAGTGCTGTAAGCAGATGCAGTCCTTCCTTTAGAAATCACATGTCCATTGCATTGGTCCCTTTGCACTGCTGTGACAAAAGGCCTGGCCTGACTTCAGAGGGAAGGCTTTTGTCTATGCCTTGAGAAGTGTCGGTCCATGGTCAGCTGGTTCCACGGCTTTCAGGCCTGTAGCAGGCAGAAACACAGCAAGAGGGCAAGGCACAGGAAAGCCTCTCACTATCGGCTGTCAGGAAGCAAAGAGACAGGAAGAGGCCACAGCATACCCTTCAGAGATATACTCCACTTACCTGCTTCCCATCTGTTCCCTCCCTCCTGGCAGCCCATTCAGCTATGGACTCATGCTTTAACCCATTGGTGGAGTTACAGTCCTCATGATCCAGTAACTCTCTCAACAGGGAGTGTTGAGCCTTAAGCATTTGAGCCTTTGGGGACACCGTAGAATGCCTTTCTCTAGCAGCTGGGCAACAGAACAACTCACTGGAATCCGTACTAAATGTACTGGACAGAAGGACTCAGGTCCTTGTTGTACAAAACTAGATTTCAACCCCTGGCTCAAATACTTCCTTTTTCCATCTTGCTCTGCTTACTTTCACATGGTCTCTATGAAGGCTGGAGCTTAAGATACAGCCATGGCAAGTCCTTGGGATATGATACATAGGACACTTTGATTCCATCTTTTTCATACATTAGAACTACAGAAATTCTTGGCTCTGTTAAAAATGAAAAATATGAAGAACTTACACTCAGTTGCAAGTGTTATGAAGAAGTTTGTTTTAAATCCTTGTTTTTATGAATACATTGTCCTGATCTAAGTAGTGGCTGTCTTCCTTGGCTCTCTAAGTAAACATGCTCAGTCTGAAGGCAGATCTGCACAGGCTCACGGTAGTGGGTTCAAGAGGGATTAGTGTTTCTGAAGTAGTTTACTTTTTAGTACTTTGTATAATTTGTAAACTGTAAATGTGTTCTCACCCTCTTAGGAAATATATGTCTAGGAAAGGATATAGGCTGCCTGGCCATAGGGAGTCTCTATAATTTTCTCAGTGTGGTTGAGGCTCCCCATCTCTACAGAAATGAAGATGCTATGACCTACTTTCTAATCTACCTTCCACTCATATTCCTCGATGACAGGTACACCAAATAGAGAGGCTTGAATTAGAATGAAGTTGTATTTTAAAGAAAATGTTTTGTGGAAACAAAATCAAGTTGAAGTTTGTTTTTCTTTTTAAGTGAACAAATGAACTTGGTCCTAAATAACTTAGTGACTATTTCCTCCCTTCTTTTTGGTATGTCATTAATCTTGTTTCCTTCTGTTTCTTCCTAAAACCACAATATGACCACAGAAGCCAAATCAGATGTAATGAGGAGACTTCATAGAACATTATTAAACACATTGCCAAACTCAAACAGGATGATACACCCTGCCATCTTTAATATCCCAACATAATAAGCCTATAAAACAGAACTTTTTTTTTATGTTAGTTGGTTAATGTGACCTTAAGTGCATTGAATCAGGATTTCTTGCAAATGATAGGTGCTAATGCAAGTTAGGTTTTTAGTTCTGACACTGGGTACACTGTTAGAAAGAATAGACCAAGAACATTGTTTCTGGAACTCCCTGTTTATGAGGAGTCCCAAATGATGAAGGGACAGAGTACTTTAGGTCATTTACCTATTTTCCTGGAGCATCCTATCTAGCCTGTGAAGTGAGGATATTAATAAATGACCTTCCTGCTTTGTTTTTTGGTTTTTGTTTTTGTTTTTGAGAGAGGAATAGCATTAAGAATGTTCACAGAAAAGTACATTACTTAGCCCAAGTGAACATTTTTTTGACTTGGGGAGCATTTTAATGAAATACAGAATAAGCAGTTGCGTGGGTAATGGCTGGAAAAGCTACCCTCCAGCTTATGTGTGCTGCTTTGTACTTTGAGCTGCCCTGGGCAATAGCTCACATGCCTGCTTTGTGCTCAGTCAACCGTCCCTGATCTGCTTCCTTGACAACACCATGAGGTCCTGTTCTGTCATGAGGGAGCTGCCATATACTTATTTGAGGAATCCAGAACTTCTTCATGGTCATATTTACCAACTTATTCATTAATATTATTTTCAGTGCTTAGTTTATGCTTGACATATTATAGGGACCTTTGAACATACACAAGGTGAGTCAGTGAGGGTCGTACCATCAAGAGGCTTAGCCGCAAAGCCCAGGCATGTCAATAATGTAAGAAATCTAACACATACTGGCGGGAGAGAACCCTGGGTTATGTAAAAGAAAGAGAAATTAGTCCGAATCAAAAAAAAATTCAAGAAGTTTCATGGAAGAGATTAGAACTGAACTAAAACTAGACAGCTAAGAAGGCTGGAGCCTCCAGGCCTCACAAGCCACTGAGGCATCCCTCCCAATAGCTACTTTGGAAGTCTGGAAGCTTCCTCAATTCTTCTGCTGTGGTTAGGTCTTTCCCAAAGCTTTTGGTTTGGACATCAATCAACAATCTGTTGGTGAAATGACCAGACAACCGTTCAGTACTGTCCTAACCAAACCTACTCTTGGAACTCCCTTGTGGAAAAAGGGGCCCTCTTCATGAGAAAATATCTGAGGCTTTGCAAGAGATGAAGAATAAAAATAGAGATAAAGAACACTGTGAATTTGGGTTTGATTTAACCTTTTGCCATGAAGAAGAACTTTAAATATTTCAGCTCCAGTTTGTGCTAGTTTGTTTTTCCCTAAATCAAATAAAATGTCCAGACATAATACATGCCAAGACTACTTTTGCTATCATTTTACCCATAATTTGGCCCAATGTTTGACACAGAGATCACAACTATTTTTTTTTAATTATGAAAGAATTTCCCATTTCAAATAGCAAATCTTCTTAGCTGTCTGGTTATTTAAATTGCTCAATTGGGGATAAGGTATTTATGTTCATTTCTTATTGCTGGGATAAAATCCCTGAATAAAGCAACTTATAGGATGAAGGATTTATTTTTTCTCGTGGTTTTGAAGGTTTCAGTCCATCATTACAGGAAAGCATGGCAAAACAGCTTATGGTAGTTAGCAAGAGATGCTCGCAAGGTGTTCTCTTTCCTCACCTTTTAGAGCAGTGGTTCTCAACCTTCCTAATGTTGCAACCCTTTAATACAGTTCCTCATATTGTGGTGACCCCAAACTATAAAATTATTTTCATTGTTACTTCATAACTGTAATTTTACTACTGTTATGAATCATAATGTAAATATTTTTAGAGTCTACTTCTCATTGTATAATTTGCATTGGATTTTTTTTTTTTTTGAAGCATGAAGGTTTTCCAAATACCAGCACAATGAATGGATTACTTCTATTAAAGACTGGTGGGTAGCATTTTGTTTGTTTTGTTTGTTTTTTTAATAAATTCTATGGATAGATCAAATGATGTGAGTATGATCATTCAGGATCTACCCTATGCTGGCCTCCTATGACTTCCTCTCCTTACAAAGAGATCAGTTTTCAAAAACTAAAACTTGCCGGGGTAGTAAGACAACACAGATCAATTTTCAGAAACTAAAACTTGCCAACGGTAGTAAGACAATACCTTCAACTCCACAACGTACCACTTTATTTTTAGGCCTTTGAGAGGACTTGCAAAATGATACCACTACAGGTCTCAGAGTGGCGAACTGAGCTGACCCCCTCTTCTTGGGATCCTATACATGGTACCCAGACAAACCCCACAGTGTGAAAACTCTGCCTTCAGAAGCTTTTCAGCAATGAGCTGCCAAGGCCTCGTGTCAAGCAAAATCCATCATGTGTCTGTCTATCTCCATGTTCCAAAAAAATCATAAAGTTAAAATGCAGCTTTTTTTTAAAAAGCATAAACCACGACAATGTGTTGAGTACTTATATTAAAGACAGGTTCTTGTAGGGGGTTTATTTGTTTTTGTTTTGATTTGTTGTTTTCTAAAAATCTATGGCTATATCATTTATTTAGACTTTTTGTAGCTTAAGTAATTCTCCTCGACCTGGAGAAGATAAGTCTTAGAATTGTTAACTTTGTAACACTTTGGAATAATGGTTTTCTTTCAAAATGCTGTATGTTTGAATGACCAATGTCTACTCACGTGAGGTTAAAAAATGGAAGGTCATCTAAAATCATCTAAGTCTTATAAATATGCTTTGCTGCATTTCATAAAAAACATGTTTTAGAAATGTACCATAGAGCATAAATAGCAATGGGAGGCCTGTGTCATTTAGTAGCTCTTACCAGGAGCACTTGACCTTTCAAGGAGAAACTCCTTTTCACATTGGCGCCTGTCCTCTTGCCTGTGCTGGTCTTCACCGTTGTGTGGTCCACCTTCAGCAGGGGCACTGGTGAACCTCAGAGACTTTCAGCAGACTTTTATAGTTGACAAGTGACTGGCACATATGTTACTGCTCACCACAGGCTTTAATTTGAAGTTCCAACTTTAAGTATTTTTAACTTAAAATAACTGTGGTACAATTTCCAAGAAACGTAGTTCAACTAATTCTTAAGTTCCTAGGGAGGATATTTAAACCTAGACCTGTGAGACCTTTGAATAGGAGTGATAGAAAAATATGTCTTTTCTCATTTGAAAATCTCTTTTGGAGTTACCACAATCCGTGACAAAATGTTCTATCCCTTTTTGTAATAACAAAGGCAGCATCAATCAGTAGGAGTGAAATTGTAGATTTCAATTATAAAATGAATCTGTAAATTAAATGATTGCCTGCCATCCTCCTAGACGCTGCAAGTTCAAAGTTCCCAATGTTTGTCAATATACTTTAGATAAGTTATATAAAGAAAACATTTCAGGTAGCAGTAAATCTACTCATTTGCTAGCTTTGTATAAAGGAAATAGCTTTCCTATAATGTAAAATGAAAGTTGTATATTAAATTATTACTTTACTTGTCACAGTTGCATGGGCCAGCCTGTAGGAATACCTGCCACCAAGCCCTCGCAGCCTGAGTTTGACCCCATACTGGACATGATGAAAAGGGAGAACTGCCTTGCACACGTTGTTCACTGAACTCACCCCGTGGAAAATAAGCAGAGAAGACGGTGAGGTTGTGGGAACAAAGTATAGACCTTCAAGGGCACACCCTCAGTGCCCTGCTTCCTCTACCCAAATCCCATATCTCTGTTTCTACCACTTTCCAAAAATGTCAGCTGATTATGCAGCCGTTTGTGAATTAAACCAGTGGATTTAGGTTAGAGTTTTCATGATCCAAACATGTCCTAAAAGTCCTACCTTTGCGAGTTACACTGGGAACCACACCTTGGGGGAATATTTAATATCGAAACCATAGTAGGATATAGTATTTCAGTTCATTCATAGCAGGAAATTTCTGGATAATTATGATGTGAAGTTTTCTCAAAAAGCCAAGTTCTCTCAAGAAGCCACATTTGTATTGAAGATCCTACAAACTTACTGAAGCACCGTGATTATGGAGAGATGGAATATTCCAGATCAAGAGCCAGAATGATCTTAGGCTTCATCAATGCCTTTTAATAACCATTTGCCATCATTCTCTGTATCTAATCTAACAGCCTCATAACTACAAGTAAAACTTTTAGAATGTGTCATTAAGCTTAGCAGAAAGCTAGCTTCCACCAATCTTTAATATAAGAATGCTATATGGTAACTTCTGGAATCCATGCAGAGGTTTCCCCATGGCTCTACTGGACCTTCCTATATCCCACAAAGGCCCTTGGTAAAGACGCTGTGGTGTCTTGAATGAGAATGGCTCCATAAGCTCAAATGTTTGAATGTATGGTCCCCAGATAGTGGAACTGTTTGGGTAGGATTAGGAGGTATGGCCTTGTCAGAGGAGGTGTGGCCTTTTAGAGGAAGGTGTGTCACTGGAGGTGGGCTTTGAGGTTTCAAAAGCCCACACCAGGTCCAGTGTTTCTCTTTCTCTGCCTGCTGCCTGCAGATCAAAAGCTGCTGCTCCAGCACCATGCCTGTCTGCTTCCTGCCTGCATGGGCATGGATTCAACTACCCTCTGGAACCACGAGCCTGAAATTAAATGCTGTCTTTTATAAGAGTTGCCTTGGTCATGGAGTCTCTTCACAGCAATAGAACACTAACTAAAATAAGCACTGATTTCTTTCTTTGCTTCTATGACTGTAAAAGTTCACATGGTCCCTTCCATGATAAGGAGCGTTATTCAAGCAACCTGAATCTCTATCCCTGGAATTTGTCATTCATTTTTGGCTCACCATAATCTATTTTCTTTCAAACAAACTCTGTGTTTTACATCAATCATAAGCAAAATTTTATCAAAAAAAAAAAAAAACTTAACTACACAACACATCTACTCATTCAAATTTCTGCTAATGTGGGAAAAGGCCTAAGCTGTAAAGGTTACTGGATGACATCATCCTTCTAGCATTGCAAATGCTAGACAAGTTCCTCCCAGTGACGTTCTATTAAGTACAGCAGCCATGGCCTTATACTCAAACATTTCAGATGTAAAGTGAATGACATGTAAGCCCTGAGAATTGCCAACCATCCATGCTTTTCAGCACTTTATCCCAGGCCAGTCCCAGCCAGTTAGAGTAGTTCTTTAAAGCTGAAAATCATCTCGTGGAGAAAGTCTGGCTTGAAGGTTCCAGCTTGACTCTGTCATGAAGGTATACATCCATGGAATGAAGGCCCAGGCAAAAGGAGGCACAACGTCATCCATTTAACTCTGGTTTCTGTCCAGCTTGACAACTTAAGTGCTTTGGTTTCTTAACTAAACCTTCTCTCTTCTCAAGGGAAAACCAAAAGGAACTTTTCATTCATCATATATTCAACACATAGCAAGTGCTCAATTCAATTCTAATTCTACATTTTCTAAACAAACTTTGCTGCATGATTTCTGTCTCCACTGGCAGTATCTCGCTGTCAACAGACACTTTACATTACTAACTATTGAATTACCCAGACGTGTGATCCCATGCAAATGAAACAACCAATTCAGCAGGTTTTCATTAGTGTCGTTTTCTTAGCCTGCACTTGGTCCTCAAATGACAAAGAGAAGGTACATAGGAGACATAGTCCTGCTCTCTGTGACCCGAGGTGAGATTCCCTGACTAACTTATCTAGGTAGCCAGCTCTAGAAATCAGGGGCACAAACTGCTAGAGCATCCTCTACTTATATGTATGAAAAACACATGTATTAGGAGGAATTAACTGGACAAAAAAGTGGGTTTCGCTGCCCCAGCACCAACAATCCACAAGTAGCGATTCACAGTAGTCTTTGCTACTCTCTGTGATGGCTTTGAAACATGTCTGCAGAGTTAGTGTGACTGAATGTTAATCTGTCTCTGTGGCTTGCTTGCAACCAACAGATTACATGGGAGGTGATACAACTTAATGCACCCAGCTAGTTCAGAAAGACTTAGGCTTATGCCTAACTCTCCTGGAACACTCATACTTTCAACAAGCTTGAGAAGCCACAGAAGATGATCAAATACTAGGCCCACCATAATCTGACGAAGCCAAGCTCCTGTAGAATCCACTTGGTGTTACCTAGGGAATAATCTCAACTGAGTTTCTAGCTCTAAACCTGCATCAACCACCAGGCATTTGAGGACAGACCCTTCTCAGTCACATAGTCTTCCCACTAAGGCCCCAACACAAGCATCATCATTTGTCTGTCTAGGTTCTTTACCTACTAAATTCATGAGGCTAATAATGTGATTGTTCTATAGCTCAGGGTTTGGGGTTTGGGATGCAGCAATAATAAAACACCTACTGTACTGAGTCACTGAAAATCTGGTTAAGCCATATACCGATGAATACTGATATTTATATGAAGCTTAGTACGGTAGTTTGGCCCCCATAGGCTCATACATTTTAATGCTTCATCACCAGAGAGTGACACTATTTCAAAGGATTAGGAAGTGTGGCCTTGTTTGAGGAAGTGTGTCACTGAGGTTGGTCTTTGAAGTTTCAAAGGCCCAAGCCAGGCCCAGAGGCTCTCTTTCTTCCTACTGTCTATGGATCAAGATGTAGAACTCTCAGCTACTACTCCAGCACTATGTCTGCCTGCATGCCACCATGAACCCTACCTACCATGATGATAATAGACTAAACCTCAAATGGTAAGCAAGCCCCAGTTAAATGTTTTCTTTTATAAAAGTTGCTGTAATCATGGTGTCTCTTCACAGCAATGGAACACTGACTAAGACAGTCGGCTTTATGCTGGGCAATTATTACTATTATTAGAGAGGCTGCCTGGCCTGGGCCCCTGAACTTGAGCTGCAGAGTTCAGATTCACTGTTGCAAGCTTCTCTGTTTCATGATCGAGTAAAGGGCAGCTGAAATTTTCCATCATGTCAAGTTCCTACGTGATGGGAATTTATATGTGTAAAATATTTAACATAAGGCTCAGGACAAAAAAACAGCCAATAAAAGTAGGAATAATACAATTCTCTGAGTTTATATTTGTAGTCATTATGCTTTTTAGGGTAATTTTTTTTCTCTCATGAGCAATTTTCTTATTTTTATAAAGCAGTTTCACCATAGACATTTATGGGCACTACCTCCTTGTAAATGTGTTTGGACTAAATGATAAGTAGAGTTAGAAAATGAGAGGCCTGTGTTATAACAAAAATTGGGTTATTTAGTGTCTTTAGCTGAAAAGCAGCATGTTCTCCAAAGCTGACTGTCATGAGTAAGGCTCTATGAGCCATAACCATCAAAATGACTGTGAATTAAGAGAGAAAATTAATTCCCAAAGGAAATCACTGTAGATCTCATTATTTCAGGAATAACCCACCTTAGGACTTTAATTAAAAATAATATTTATTCAAAATAAATGAGTGCTGGCAGGTTTCTGCAGAAGCCATAATCTTGGTTATGCTAAATCTTCTTATATTAGTGCTGACATCATTAATCTCCTTTGAGATGCCCTCCAGTCTGACAGCCCTCGTAGCACAGGGGCCATTTCTTGCAGAAGCCTTTTTATCTTCACTGAAGAGTTATAATTCATGCAGATACCTAATGTACAAAAGGCCTGGGCAATTAGAGACATCACTCTGAGATCTTCACTGGCACTTTATCATGTCAGCAAGTACCCCTTAATGAGTTTGTTCTCAGACAGAGGCCAGTATCTCCACACAGCCATCAAATTAATGGTGGCTACCTTATTGCTTTATTTATGTATACCTACCAGTATCCATTCTAGAAAAGCATCAGGTGTTTTTATCAAAATTCAGAGCATAAATCTAGATAAAACACAAAGTTCATTAAGTCAGAAGAAAAAAATCAGCAAAAGGAGACTGAAAGCAGAAATAGTAAGAAGTTAGAAAGATTCAGGCCAGTATACAAACTGTGCACTCCAGTGTTTGGTTAAGACACACTTTCAAATTTGTCAGCTGATTGTTGGCTCCTGTTTCAAGTCCAATACAGTAATTAACTCTGATAATTTTGCTCTGGCCTATTCTGATTACTGATGTACAAGTTACCAGGAGACATGTGAACAATTAATACATAACAATGTGCCTGGCCTAACATACGTCAGCCGTGAGCTTCAATCTCCAGTATTGCAATACATAAATAAAAGGAGGAAGGATGTTTAAAGTGGGCAGGAGAGAGACATCTCAGTGCTCACATAGCAGATGTAAGGCCCTGGGTTCAATCCCCAGTGTCACAGAAAGAAAAAAAGAAAAGAATGTGTGTGTGTGTGTGTGTGTGTGTGTGTGTGTGTGTGTGTGTAAAATGTAGGTTTACTACATACAACTACTGTGCATGCTAGCTCCATGACAGCAAACACTAAAAGGGTAAAATCTTGGAAGCAGACAGTTTTATTCACAGACTGTTTTGTATGGATATAAGGGCCTTTACTATTTTATTCTATTATTTTATTACTATTTCATTCTAACATCAATAGAATTATTTTATCAAAACTATATTGAAAGGCAATCTAGAAAAAAATTTAAATACAAGTATTTTAGGCCAGAAGCCAACATAATTTCAATCCAATTTAAAATTTACTAGAATGAATTTTGAAAGTAATAGAATACATTGAATCTCACAAACTTGAACTAAACTTTTGTGATCCAAGTGAAAATTGGTTTGCAATCTAAATGTCCTGCAGAAATGAAATTACTGCCTCATGACCCTGGCATTTTAAAATCTGGACCTCAATGGTGTGCCTGGGGACTGGTGTCCACTGGGTACATCTTACCTCTCCCAACACGTGATTTGCTTGCTGTCCGCGTAGTTTAGAGTTACGTGCAGAAGCCAGTGTGTGGATGTTACAGGGCTCATGTGTCTCTTTCATGCCATGAAAACACACCCTCCCAGTAACTGGATCACAAGCTATCAGCCTGCAGCCAAATTCAGCCCACGGGCTTGTTTTCTGTGGCCTGCTCAGAGGGTCTTTGTTTTTAATTAGTTGTTAACTTTAAAAAATTAAGAGAATTTGTGTAAAATCCATGTGACTGTGGGCATGAATCTCTGCAGGGACATCTGAGCGCTGTACAGTAGCAATGCTTCTTCAGCTGGAAGCCAACCCCCTGCAGCAAGCCACAGGCCCACCCCTCTGGGTCCCCACACCGACACAGCAGGATGGCAAGAGTGGGGGTTCTCAGCAGGCTGAGAGACCTTGAACAAGTGGTTTCTCAGCTCTGGCCCCTGTCTGGCTCTTGTGCAGTAGGCGTAGTAATAGTGATTACCTGTCCAGTCTTTCCAGTGTTAAAGCTGTGCCCAGCACACGGCAGAAACTCAATAAAGTTGGTTGTTACTTTATTAATGCTATTGTCATCTTTGAAGTAGGGATGGGTTCTGTGGGTCAATGTGCCTTGACTATAGGAGCTTTTATTAAGTATTCCAGACTCATAAAAACAAACACCATGGTTTCTTTCATATGTGGATCCTAGATTTTAACTTTTGCACACATAAATGTCTGTAGATAATATAATTAGAAAAGGAACCTTAACAAGGAGGAGTGACCCCTCCCCACCCCCCACACCAAATACATACTGTAGATAGCACTGAAGTGTGTGTGCCCTTACAGTGACTGGATGCTGGTAATCTTACTGTTGCAGCTAGGAAAGGGATCGAAACACATCACAAAGGAATGAAGACATTCCAGTCCTCAGGAGTTTTCAACAGATTCCCTTGAGTGTCCTGCCAATAGGGCCCCTATTGAATTCACTCCAAAAATAACTTCCAAAAATAACTCTTTAGATAGGCTCATTAAACCACTTCTGAGAACAGAGGGCCTCAGTACTATTTTCTGAAGACACTTTTCTACTTTTCAATTGGTTTGGTTCCGTAATTCTACTTTCTTTGGGCGGGGGAGGGTGTTGTTTTGTTTTGTTTTGTTTTGTTTTGTTTCGTTTTGTTTTGTTTTCTGAAATGGGGTTTTACTGTGTATCCCTGGCTGTCCTGGAGCTTGCTTTGTAGACCAGACTGGTCTTGAACTTAGAGATCCGCCTGCCTCTGCCTCCTGAGTGCTGGGATTAAAGGCCTGGATCACCACTATCCAGCTTTACTTTCTTCTTTAATTTAAAGTGTTCCTTCTTATCTATATAAATGCAAAACACAGATCTCGCCTCAAAGGGAATGAGAAGCAGCTCATTCTTAGCCAAATATAACATAGTAACATAGAGTTGGGTTGCCCTGAATAAGATGTCCCACTGTGAAAGCTATTATAGGAGATTATTAAATACAGAACCAGTGAAGTCACAAATCAAGGCATTTATCGGACACAGTAAGTAAGCCAGTTGTAGCCAAGGTGAGAAAGACCTGCTGTGGGCTTCAGCTGCTGTCAGATGGCTTTCTTGGCTATTAGGTGGGTGGAAGTTCGTGGTCTGCTAGGAATACATTTAACAGGTTTGGATAATCAGAAGGAAACAGGTTGGGCAATGGATGGCTTTTAAAGGGACTAAAAGAGCCCGAGATAACTTGGCTCTGGGTCTGCAACAGTCTCGTTTTCCGCGGTCTCAAAGTTTAATCGGCCATTTGGTCTCTAGAATCTTGAGCATGGGTACAGTCCTACTCCTTTTTTCAGGAAAATTCGTTCTACATCTATAAACACAAAACATTAGCCAACTTTTATGTACCAAATCAATATGAAAATACTACTCTTTACGAGAAAAATTTAAAAAGCACCTCTCTTTAAGAAAAAAATTTTCAGAATCTCAATAATAAAAACTTAAGAATAACAGAACGTTGATTTTTAAAACATACTAGCAATCAGCCTTATTTTTAAAAGCCAAATAGAGGAACAATCCAAAACTTCATCAAGGATAGACGGTAACGTCATACACAGTAAGGAAGAATAAACTGCCACTACATGCTCCAATAGGGGTGGGTTCAAGGAAAAAGGCAGATCTCAGAATATTACTTACCCTTGAGGGGGGTTGGCCTAGGAAGTAGCATGAGGAAGTTTTCTGGCGTATTAGTAATACCTTCTAGTGCATGCCTTTAATCCTAGCCCATGGTAGAGAGAGGCAAACAGATTTCTATGAGTTCGAGGCCAGCCTGGTCTACAAAAGTGAGTTCAAGGACAGTCAAGACGGTTACACAGAGAAACCTTGCCTCAAGCACCCCCATCAATTCCCTGGGCATCAATGTTTTCATATATAATAAGGCTCTTTTGGGTCCGGAGAGATGGCTGTAACTCCAGTTCCAGGGAATCCATCATACTAGCCATGCATGTGGTGCATATATCTGTGCATGCAGGTGAAATACCCATACACATAAAATAATATAAATAGATCTTTTTGAAAAAGAAAGAAAGACTTTCCTATCTGTAACTTGGTGGTTCACATATGCCAACTACTCCAAGGTATTATATTTCCCTCCTAAATTGTCACATGACAAATTACCTAAGCTGTCACATGACGAATTGAGTTTGATTTGGTATCTCATTCACATTTGTCCTAGTCTCATTGTATTTCTGTGATGAACACATGTTTATCATGGTTAAGAGTGATTTGTGGAGGGAGGATAGGGCATATTTCAGTTGATGCCTCCAGGTAACAGCTGCTCCCTGAGGGAAGTCAGGGAAGAAGCTCGAGGCAGGAACCCAGAAGCAAGAATTGAAGCAGAGACCATGGAGGAATGCTGCTTCCTGGGTCGCTCACTCTCTGACTTGCTCCTTACTTGCTTTCTTACACAGCCCAGGCTCAGATACCTAGGCATCATGCTGCCCACAGTGGGCTGGGGCATCCCACACCTGTCATCAACCAAAACAATTCCTCCAAAGCATGGCCACAGGCCAGTCTGACTGAAGTAATAGCTCAGTTGAGGTTCCCTTTTCCCACGTGACTCTGGGCTGTATCAGGTTGACATTAAACTCACCAGGTGCAGTATCTATGCACTGTTAAAAGAGGTGCTGAGACTGGAGCACAGAGTCCCTGGGTACACTAAAATCAGCCTTCATGAAGATGTTTAGAACAGTCTAAAACTCCGGGTTCTGGAGAATTATAATAATGTAAAAAATCTAGCACTCAAAGCCTAATGAGATCTTCTTTCTTGGGCACTTGAAATAATATATTAGAAATATATTGAAAACTCTAAGGTGCTGTAACTGTTTGTAGGATCTCTGACAGGCAAGCTAATGCACTGGAATGTAAGATCCAATAGGCCAAGGAATTTTGTATTCTAAATGGCTAGAATAGTGTCTGAGATGTAACTGGTCTTTCTTAAATAACTTGTGAGGTAATGGGTGAAAAAACCATGGACCTCGCTGACATTTTGAACTCTTGCTGTCATTAGTAGAGTAGCAGAACTGGCTTTATTTCATGCATTTCTCTGGAAGTCTTCCCTTGACTTGGTCAGTGTTTTTCCAAATGAAACATAAGCAACAGTGTGGCTAGAGATTACATGTGTGAATATGCAATTTGCCATACAAACATACTACTATGTGACCCTTTCAAACTTTACAGGGAGGCAAAGTAGGATGGCAGAGATAATATAATCTTTGGAGCAGGACAAATCTCAGTTTACAATGAGCCATCAATTCCCTGGGCATCAATGTTTTCATGTATAATCAAAGATAAACATCTTAGTATACATGGTATTGGAAGGTTTAACCAAGAAAATGTACTTGAAAGCACTTAGGACAATGTTTGGAACATAAGAAGAATAAGTGAGAACTATTATCCTAATCAATAAAGCTTTTTATTTTACTCTCTGAAGGTGAGTTTCAAGTCACATGAATAGAGCATGTTAGACATCAGGCACCTTTGTACAGGCCCGGAAAGTTCAAAAGATATCTGTTTCCTTCCTATAACATTTTTCACAGATTCACTTTCTCAGTAAAGACCTTGTGGCATCCCCTATTTATAACTGTGTGCACCATGCCCTCCCACTCTTCCCGATTTTTTGGTTAACACTTACCACCTTTTAGTTTCTAGCCCACCCTCATACAACATAAACCACAAGAGGGCTTTACAAATAATAGATACCATAATTGTCTTTACAGCCAGTTCTGAGGCCCTCTCCTCTCAGCCTGCTCTACACCCCTATTGCTTCCTTAGTGGGGTGTCCATCCTCTCCTGACCCACCCCTTCTTCCGTTTCTTTTTAAAATAGATGTCATGGGCTTTTTGGTTCCAATTTACATAAGGTGTCTAAACTGCATTTGTATACTCTGGATGACCTCTGCCAGCCTGCCCCTGGACTCAAGGTCTCCTGTTTGTTTTAACAGTGTGGCAAACTTCCATGCAACAAGATGAAACTTCTCACAATTTTCTTTATTTAGTTTCCATGCAGAAGTATTTTAATATTATTATTTTTCATACTACTGATTGGAATCATTTTGTGTTTTTTTTTTAAAAAAAACTATGGTCTCTTTTATGTTTGCTTTATATTTTATATTGTGCTAAGCAGAAACTAATTCCAGATGTTGTACAGAAAGTTTTGCCATAGAATTAGTTTACAAGTTCCCTGATCCATACGAGCTCTCTGAGCATCATGCTGAGATCAGAGGAAAATTAAAATAGCCTATTTATTTCCTGGAAGGGCTGTGTCATCTTAGACCATGAAGCCCGCCCTGCCTCCAGCCAGTAGTCCCAGGGAAGCAGGACTGCCAGAGAAACCTGGTGAAGTGGGGGAAGGGTAAAGGTTCAAAGGATTACATTTCCAGCTCCAAAAATAACCCTGAGCACTCCTGCCTCCTCCAAATCAGCCACACACACACACACACACACACACACACACACACACACACACACACATCTTCCAAGCGGCAGCATGCCACCTCTCTCCCACAGGGCCCTGAGGAGCCATGGACACCCCTCCACCTCCCGAAGGGAACTCTCCAGAGAGTGTGGGGACAAGGGAACTGAGGGTGTGCATGTAAGACGACTTTTCTCCCTTCCTTGTCATTTTTGTCTGTCTCTTCTTTCTCCTCTGTCTCCAGCTCTGGGAAGGGCCTAGAGAGTACTTTCCAAACCTCAACAACTGGATAATAACTTTAATGTTGCCCCCTCCCTCCATAATACCATATCCAAATCTCACCAGTACTGTTCCTTAAAGATCACTTAAAATGTTTGGTCTTATCATTAAGGTGTCGAAGTGCTTTAAGAGGAAAACCGTTCCTTGTCATAAATAGGTTTCTTTATGCTATGATGGAAATAGTAGAAATAGAATTTTATTAGATATGGCCCCTGGCTTCAGATCTTGGACCCCAAACCTGCTTGTTAAGAATGCTGGAAAGGTGTTAAACATTTATGGGCTTCAACGTGAGATCTGGTCCTTGAAATGGACAGGGAGAGGACCAAAAGCAATTTCTTTTCTCTCTCTCTTTTTTTTCTTTTTGATCCTATGTCTACATGTTATTTATGTATTGCTTTGAGTTTTAGATCATAGAACAGTTTTGTTTTTGAAGTCTATAGCCTTCGTCTTGTTTCCTTCAAGAAGTGAAGACACTGCTTGGAAACTGAACTCAAAACACCTTTCTTTATTTTATTTGGCCAGCTACCAGAGAATGGCCGGGACCAAGGGCGATCTGGCCAAGGTCACAAAGAGCTGCTCTAATGTTTTGGTTCCCGCTCCCTCTGATACCAACCAAGCTCTCTCAGGAGCCTCGCTGAAAGATCGCTTGGGCCTCCAGCCAAACTTCAAGCCCGCCGTGTGTTTACCGCGGTTGCCATGGTAGCCTCGCGCGGCCCTCCGCCTCGCCTTGGTGACGTCACAGAGCCGGACCAATGGGAACGCGGGCAGGCGCCAGGCCCCGCCTTAGTCGCGGGCGCGGCCTTGGCCGCAGGCAGACGCGCGAAGCGAGCGGGGAGCAGGCTGCTGGCGGCGCGGTCAGCCGCGCCCGTCTCCACCCGGTGCCCGCCGCTCCTTGCCGCCCGTCTCCACCCGGGGCCCGCCGCCCGCCGCCCGTTTCCCGGCTCCACCCCGCGCCCGCCGCCCGTCTCCACCCCGCGCCCGCCGCCCGTCTCCACCCGCCGCCCGCCGCCCGTCTCCACCCCGCGCCCGCCGCCCGCCGCCCGTCTCCACCCCGCGCCCGCCGCCCGCCGCCCGCCGCGGAGCCACGATGTTCCGCATGCTGAGCAGCAGCTTCGAGGACGACCCCTTCTTCGCGTGAGTGGGCCAGCCGCGGGCTCGGGAGGGAGGGAGGGAGGGAGGGAGGGCAGGGGGCGGGGCGCCTGGACCCCACAGGTGTGTGTGTGGAGGGGGGGGCTGTGAAGAGGAGAGGGGGTGAGGAGGAGAGGGAGTGAGGAGGAGAGGGGGTGAGGAGGAGAGGGGGTGAGGAGGAGAGGGAGTGAGGAGGAGAGGGAGTGAGGAGGAGAGGGAGTGAGGAGGAGAGGGAGTGAGGAGGAGAGGGAGTGAGGAGGAGAGGGAGTGAGGAGGAGAGGGAGTGAGGAGGAGAGGGAGTGAGGAGGAGAGGGAGTGAGGAGGAGAGGGAGTGAGGAGGAGAGGGAGTGAGGAGGTGTGAGGAGGAGAGGGAGTGAGGAGGAGAGGGAGTGAGGAGGAGAGGAGTGAGGAGAGGGAGTGAGGAGGAGAGGGGGTGAGGAGGAGAGGGGGTGAGGAGGAGAGGGAGTGAGGAGGAGAGGGAGTGAGGAGGAGAGGGAGTGAGGAGGAGAGGGAGTGAGGAGGAGAGGGAGTGAGGAGGAGAGGGAGTGAGGAGGAGAGGGAGTGAGGAGGAGAGGGAGTGAGGAGGAGAGGGAGTGAGGAGGAGAGGGAGTGAGGAGGAGAGGGAGTGAGGAGGAGAGGAGTGAGGAGGAGAGGGTGTGAGGAGGAGAGGGAGTGAGGAGGAGAGGAGTGAGGAGGAGAGGGTGTGAGGAGGAGAGGGAGTGAGGAGGAGAGGGAGTGAGGAGGAGAGGGAGTGAGGAGGAGAGGGAGTGAGGAGGAGAGGGAGTGAGGAGGTGTGAGGAGGAGAGGGAGTGAGGAGGAGAGGGAGTGAGGAGGAGAGGAGTGAGGAGAGGGAGTGAGGAGGAGAGGGGGTGAGGAGGAGAGGGGGTGAGGAGGAGAGGGAGTGAGGAGGAGAGGGAGTGAGGAGGAGAGGGAGTGAGGAGGAGAGGGAGTGAGGAGGAGAGGGAGTGAGGAGGAGAGGGAGTGAGGAGGAGAGGGAGTGAGGAGGAGAGGGAGTGAGGAGGAGAGGGTGTGAGGAGGAGAGGGAGTGAGGAGGAGAGGGAGTGAGGAGGAGAGGGAGTGAGGAGGAGAGGGAGTGAGGAGGAGAGGGGAGTGAGGAGGAGAGGGTGTGAGGAGGAGAGGGAGTGAGGAGGAGAGGGAGTGAGGAGGAGAGGGAGTGAGGAGGAGAGGGAGTGAGGAGGAGAGGGAGTGAGGAGGAGAGGGAGTGAGGAGGAGAGGGAGTGAGGAGGAGAGGGAGTGAGGAGGAGAGGGTGTGAGGAGGAGAGGGAGTGAGGAGGAGAGGGAGTGAGGAGGAGAGGGTGTGAGGAGGAGAGGGAGTGAGGAGGGTGTGAGGAGGAGAGGGAGTGAGGAGGAGAGGGAGTGAGGAGGAGAGGGAGTGAGGAGGAGAGGAGTGAGGAGAGGGAGTGAGGAGGAGAGGGAGTGAGGAGGAGAGGGAGTGAGGAGGAGAGGAGTGAGGAGAGGGAGTGAGGAGGAGAGGGAGTGAGGAGGAGAGGGAGTGAGGAGGAGAGGGTGTGAGGAGGAGAGGGAGTGAGGAGGAGAGGGAGTGAGGAGGAGAGGGAGTGAGGAGGAGAGGGAGTGAGGAGGAGAGGGAGTGAGGAGGAGAGGGAGTGAGGAGGAGAGGGTGTGAGGAGGAGAGGGAGTGAGGAGGAGAGGGAGTGAGGAGGAGAGGGAGTGAGGAGGAGAGGGTGTGAGGAGGAGAGGGAGTGAGGAGGAGAGGGAGTGAGGAGGAGAGGGAGTGAGGAGGAGAGGGTGTGAGGAGGAGAGGGAGTGAGGAGGAGAGGGAGTGAGGAGGAGAGGGTGTGAGGAGGAGAGGGAGTGAGGAGGGTGTGAGGAGGAGAGGGAGTGAGGAGGGTGTGAGGAAGAGAGGGAGTGAGGAGGGTGTGAGGAGGAGAGGGAGTGAGGAGGAGAGGGAGTGAGGAGGAGAGGGAGTGAGGAGGAGAGGGAGTGAGGAGGTGAGGGGGTGAGGAGGGGAGGGGGTGAGGAGGGGAGGGGGTGAGGAGGGGAGGGGGTGAGGAGGGTGTGAGGAGGACAGGGTGTGAGGAGAGGGTGGGAGGAGAGGGAGTGAGGAGTGAGGAGGGTGGGAGGAGAGGGAGTGAGGAGAAGAGTGAGGAGGGTGTGAGGAGGAGAGGGAGTGAGGAGGAGAGGGTGTGAGGAGGAGAGGGAGTGAGGAGGAGAGGGAGTGAGGAGAGGAGTGAGGAGGGTGTGAGGAGGAGAGGGAGTGAGGAGGAGAGGGAGTGAGGAGGAGAGGGTGTGAGGAGAGGGTGTGAGGAGGAGAGGGTGGGAGGAGAGGGAGTGAGGAGAAGAGTGAGGAGGGTGTGAGGAGGAGAGGGTGTGAGGAGGAGAGGGTGTGAGGAGGAGAGTGTGAGGAGGAGAGGGAGTGAAGAGGAGAGGGAGTGAGGAGGTGTGAGGAGGAGTGGCTGTGAGCAGGGTGTGAGGAGGAGAGGGTGTGAGCAGGGTGTGTGGAGGAGAGGGTGTGAGCAGGGTGTGTGGAGGAGAGGGTGTGAAAAGTGGGAGTGAGGAGAAACAGGTGTGAGGAGGAGTGGGTGTGAGGAGAAATAGATGTGAGGAGAAAGGGGAGTTAGGAGAAATGGGTGTGAGAGTGGCTATGAGGAGGGACAGGTGTGAGGAGAAATGGGGAACTGAAAGAGAATGAGGCCATGAGGAGAATGAGTCGGAGAAGAGGACACAAGCTGAAGAGATTTGGGGGTCATTAGGTGAAGAGATCAAGATGGAGCATGAGGAGAGGATTTAAAGCTAGGCAAGAAGAAATGGAGGACATGAGAGTGAGTTGAGCAGGATTGGGGGTGTGAAGAGGATTTGCTGGTGGGAGGTAAGAACAAGGCTCCCAAGCTTCTGAACAGCTTTCTTATGGCTCTAGGCCCAGGCTGCTGCCGATTTGGGGTTGTTTTGGGGGTGTGGGTGGCCTCAGATCTGAAGCCCTCCTGTGCATTAGCAGGGCTTAACCATCTTGGTGGAACTTCTGGTGAGAATTAGTTACTTGAATGGATGGGGTGGGGAGTGCTTTATAAAGTGACAGTCTTTGACTTGAGAAACGGGGTTGGTTGGTTGTTTGTTTGTTTGTTTGGCGGGTGGAAGAGGTGTTTTGTTTTGTTTGAGGCAGGGTCTCACTCTGTAGACCTGAGTGGGCTGCAGCTCTGTGTCGACCAAGCTAACCTCAAACTCACAGAGGTCCTCCTGTTTCCTCCTGAGTGCCAGGATTAAAGGTCTGTGCTAGGTTGTTTTAAACAAGTTTTCATATAGTGAGGGCTGTCACCTTGGCAGCACGACTAAATAGGAGAGTTGTGCTGGATATTCGAAGGGGTTGGACGTTGCCATGCGGCCACCGTTTGTTTTCTTTGCCTGCCTCATTAACAGAATCCTTCCTTGTTTGGAAACAGACTTCACATTTATCAATGTGAAAATGGGGGAAGGACAAAGAAATGGTGTGCAGTGAACACCTCAGGTGACAAGGAATGGTGAATGGTTCCCAGTGAAATAAATGAGGCCTTTGGGAAGAAGACATTCAGAGAATGGTTTTACAAGTATCTAGTTTTCTGTATTTGAGTTTAGTATATGCCTAGTTATAGCAAAATGAGTGGTCCTTAATTAAATGTGCAATTTGATATGTAGTTAGTATCTTTTTAAAAAATGTCTAGCAGGAGTGTAATTTAAACTGTTGGATGACCCTCTGAGCAAAGGCAAGGAACCCAAGATTTGAGATCAAAAATAGTAACAGATCAGAAACAGACACATCAAAAAGCACCCTTCTTCCATACTTAACATGAAAAAGACCATCAGTTACACTCTTCAACATTTTTCAAGCTTTCTTCAGATCCAAGCAACCATTGTCAAAAATATAAGGCAAATTTGTAATAATAAACTAGAAAACTGATTCATGCTTATAATTTATTTTTACAACCATTATACATAGCATAAACACATCTGAGGATAAACAAGGAAAAGAATGAACTTATATTTCAGGTTATCTGTCCTTTGACCTACCCCTTTTACCCCAGTCCTAACAAAATTAGTATTCATTATTTAATATTAAAGAATTTATTAAAGTGACAAATTTACTAAACCATCAACTGACCTTAGGAACATAAAAGGGAAGTTGGACACATTGATTATACTCACTATTTTTATATAAAGATTGTACCTGATACTAACTTTGCACCTGATCATTGGATACTCTAGTGGTTACTTTAACTTAGAAAATATTCAGTAAACATTGTTTAATGGTGACTTAGTATTATTTATGATTTATTGAGCAGTTTATATGTAGTGTTTCTTGATTACTGATAGTAATTACTATTTTCATTAAATAAATGCCATTGTTGATGTTAGAATTGTCTAATTAGAATATTACTCTTTAATTTTTTATTTTGAAAATAAACTATCATTTTTTTAAAAAGCCTTACAAATAAATAAAAACATCACATATCCAAATTAACTGGACTCATGGATCTTACAGATAACACTGAAGTATAGGGAGAATACAAAAACAGCTTTTGGGCCAGGCTGTTTTGACACCTGCCTTTAATCCCAGCATTCGGGAGGCAGAGTCAGGCAGATCTCTGTGAGTTGGAAGCTCTGGATTTGATCCTCAGCACCACAGAAAACGAGGCATAGGGAGATTAGAAGTTTAAGGATCTTTATCTATATAGTGATTCAGGGCCAGCCTCAGCTACATGAGGCCCTATCTCAAACAAAACAAAGATAAAAATAGACTTCAGCCTGAAAAATAATAAAGTCTTAAAGCTATGTGATTGGTATTTAAAAATGAAAAGGCAAGACCAAGGGTTGTTTAAAAAAAAAAAACTATATAAAGAACTCTTTAAAAATCAACTACAAAAGACAAACATTTTTTAATGGGTAAGGTATATTTGTGCACTCATTTTTATCACATATAAATAACAAATACAAACTACAATCACAATATGATTATGCTGCTGTTCAAGTAATTTAAATTGAAAAACTAGCAGTACCAAGTTTCAACAAGAATACAGTGCTAAAAGAGCTCCTAGTACACAGTTTTTATAAGGTTATGCTTTTACTATACAACCCAGCAGCTATACTTACAGATGTTTACTCAAAAGAAATGAAACTTTATATGCACAAAGCCTAGCTAGCACCTGAATACTCAAGCAGCCTTACCTATAAAGACAAAAAACTAGAAATAATTTTGTGATTAAATTATAATATAATCATATATAGGTATATGTAGATGAAATTAAATAAGAAACACAAAGCCAAATACAGACTTAAAAGCCCAAGAGATCAGAGCACTAGCGAATAGCCTTTAGCTTACCACTTGCTGTCATCCTTCCCCTGAGAGAGAGACCTTCTGTGTGACCCGTCTTTTTATTGCCTTTCTGTTCTGCCTTCTCATTGGCTCTAAACCCAACCACATGACTTCCTCATCACTGCCTGTCTATACAGACCTCCAAGTCTCTATGGTTGGTACTAGGATTAAAGGTTCAGGTCACCACTTGGCTGTGTTCTTGAACACACAGACTCTGCCTGCCATGTGATTGGATTAAGGACATGTGCCACCACCACTGGACTTCTGCTAAATGGCTTGGTATTAGCTCTGATCCTCAGGCAACTTTATTTATTAACATACAAATAAAATCACATTTTAGCACAAATAAAATATCACCATATTTCCCCCTTCTATTCTAATAAAAAAAGGAAAAAAGTTATAACTAATATAAAAAAACTATATACAATAAGTGCAATAACTATAGACAATATATACAAGCAATAAATACCTAAACAATGTCTAGTCCATTTGCATTTGACAAACTCAGAGAAAATATTCCATTATCTATCCTATTTTGGTAAGTCCAAAATGTACCTGATTCACTTTCTATCCTAACTTATATCACTAACAAAGAACTATCTTATAATGTCTTTCAAATTTATACACTTACACTTCATTAGTGAGTTTCTTTTCTGAAATTCTTAACAAGGAAAACTATAACTATCTAATCTTTAACTATAACTAATCTTCAACTCCCTCAGAGATCCAAGAAGGAAATAATATTACCTAAAAAAAAAAAAAAAACAGGAAGTGCATGCAAGCAGCTTCCAAAAAAATTGTGAATTGACAGAAACAGCCAGCTGCCTGGACAGTCACCCGAGGTTTCTCCAAAACGTTTAGGGCATCATCTTCAGCCTATAGGCTTAGCGTATCTGACAGACTCATTTGTGAAGTAGAATGTACACAAGGCCTACAGTTTGACCTCACATTCAGTGAGAGTAGTCCATGTACCAGAAACACCTGAATTCCACCAGTGTCCTGTCATGATTCAGGTTTTTAAATTCTGGAAATTGTTGATATTTTTTTAATTCAGCTGTCCATTCTTCTTGGCTTGTGGGTGGCTTCATCTCTTTTATTAAATGCCTGTCTACCATTGAGAGGTTAGACTCTGTCAGCTCAGTTACTTTTTCAAGAATAACTGCTTCAGCTGCTGTTCCACTGCACATCAGAAGCCATCGGCCCACTGCCTGTTCATCTGCCTTCAAAGAAAAGGGCACTGTACCTTTTCCGGATTGCAAAGGCCACTTCAGGGATGGTGCCATATTGTCCTGGCCTCAGAAGATGACTCTTGTTAAAGCCACAACCACACTTGTCTTGGCAAGAATCGGTAGTCCTTTGTTTCGTGTCCTGTCTGTCCATTTTGTCCTGTTTGTCAGCAGTCAATTCGAAGATACGTTGTTGTCCAGTGACTAACTTTTGCCACAATGAAAGTTAACTCCATATGCAGTTTCTTCAATGCCCATATCTTCTCTGAAGTAGATTGGTGCTGCCAGGAGCTGACATGTCTCACAGTCACAAAAAAAAGAAAAAATTCTAGGTTATTAAAACATTTTAAATGCCATATTTTGTAGATCTCTGAAAGGTTTAAAGATGACCTATCTAAAATATATCTACTCGACCTTGAAAACATACCTAATATGACTACAAGTCTGATTGTAATGTCTAACTACTAACTTTCATTTCTTTATAGTTGGTAATAATAACATTCAAGGATTAGCAAATTGCATTACATTGTTAAATGAACTGTATAAGTACCATATCTTGAACAAGATTAGAAATATACATATAGCATTTTCTAACAATGTCAATCTCAATATATATAATTTGTATACAATATACAAAAATCCAATCCAATGGAAAGTATTTAAAACTAGTAATTGTCTTTTAAAAGTAGATTTAATAATCTATCTTTTTATCTATATTGTATCTATATCTTCTCTTTTCAGACTAGATTCAATAATCTACCCTCTAGTCTATCATTTCTATATATCTTTTTTTAACAAGAACATTAAATCTAATCTCCTTTGCTTAGCCCTTTTTCTAACCCTTGTAACCAACCCTTCTAAACAATGAAAATTATTCCAGACCCAAAACCCATTAAAAGTCCAAAAACCACCCGCCCCACACCACCTCTTTGGGAATGTGAGTGTCGTGTTCTTAAAATTGCTTACTGCTGGTTATGGGCAAAGGCATATTTATTCTGAGAAGAAAAATTTTGGGTTAATTGTCAAATTCTAGGAAAGGTATCTATATCCTTTGTTGTCCAGTCTGTGCATAATGCCAAAGTTCAAGGCTTATCTCAAGTCCTTATTCAAGTAGTCTGTGAAACTAGATCATCTCAAAATTGCTCTGAGCAGTTTGTCGTCCAAAGCTGATCTGTAGATGATGTTCGTCAGCTTAGTGGTATTATTATTGTCCATGTGGAATTGTTGTTGTGGGGACCCATCTTCTTCATGGAGACTTCAGTTGATGTTAGGCCTGGTTGTGATTTCCTGCAGAAAACTGATACTCAAACACAAAGACATGTATAGGCAGCTAATGGAAGCCTTTTTTTCTAGAATTAGTTAGTAGTCTATATGACCATTAATATCTTAACAGGTATGTGCTAGATTTAGTTAACATTTGGTGAGTAGAGCAGCATGGATAAATTACAAAAGCATTATTCTAAGCCAAAGAAACTAGTTGTAAAAGATGGCACGCTATAAAATTCCATTATATGAGTTCTGAAAAACACAAAACTATACTGACAAGGCCTGTGATGATTAATGTTGATTGCCAACTTGACTGAGAAGTGCCTAGATTAGTAAAGCACACCTTTGAATGTTTGGGAGAAGTTTCTGGATAGCATTAGCCAAGGCAAAAGACCCACGGTGACTATAATTGGCACTATCCCAACAGACTGGAGGCCCAGATAGAGTACCAGGGAGAAAGAGAGCTCATGGCATGGGTATTCTCTCTGCTTCCTAGCCACTTTGATAAGAACAACTTTCCTTGTTTTGCCCTTCTCTGCCATGATAGACTGAAAGCTCTGAAATTATGAACAAAATGAGTCCTTCTTTAAGTTCTTTCTGTGAGGTATTTCATCATGATGATGAAATATAACAAAGCTTATTAGCGTAAGTAGAATTTGGGGAGATGATTTTCTGTAAAAGCTCAAAGCAGAACTTTGGAGATGATATAAATGTTGTATATCATAGTTGTGCTTAGACTATAAATTTTTGAAAACTCAAAACTGGACAATTATTGGTTGTAAATTATATCCAAACAAAGCTGAATTCAAACAAAATAAAAAATGTATATTTACCCTCAAACACAAATTTAGTTAAGCATTTGCTAATCCAAAAGCAATTACATTGAAGCAGTCGTGCTTTTTAGAATTTTTTTGAGGAAGAAGAGGATGGTGGACAACATGAAGACATGGTCTGCTATAATCAATCTATGGGGGAATAAGCCAGGGGAAGTTAGATACAGCTGTGAGAAGAGGTGGAATGATTGCCAAAAAAAAATTGCTGGTTTTAATAGTAAAGTATAGTAGGAAATTTAACAGTAAAACAAGAGAAACTCCAGTGTATCCTAGAAGGATTCAGCTGCTGTCTCCTCCAATTGAGGGAGAGTGCCAGTGGTATTATTAGGATGTGACTGGCATCTGGGAGCTCAGGAAGGAATGCTTAAATCAAAGCTAGAACCAGAAAGCAGGCAATAAAACATATCCAGACTACTCCCATCCAGGTCTCTCCAGTTCATGTTCATTCCTACTCTATTTAATGCTCAGTGCAGGTTTAACTGCTCACATTTTTTCTTTTTTCTATTTTTTTCTCTCTGTTCTCTTTTCCTTTTTCCCTCTATTCTTTTTTTTAATGAATTCTAAGAGAATACAAACAGCTGAATGAAATAAGGTTAACATGAGATATGAAAACAGAATTCAATAAAGAGAAATTGAGAAAAAAGTCAATCTGAAATGCTGGAGGTATAATATTCATTGAATCAAATAAAAAGCTCAGAGGAAAAACTTCACCAATAGAATAATTCGAGAAGTACAGAGTACTGGGGCTTTAAAAAGGCAAGGTGGCTGAATTGGAACATTCATTGACAAGGAAAAATTAAGAAAATACAAACAATATACAAGAATATAAGATCTAGGGGACACTATGAAAAGACCAAATGGGCTGGGTGGTGGTGGTGCACGCCTTCATTCCCAGCACTCGAGAGGCAGAGCCAGGTGAATCTTTGTGAGTTGAGTCCAGCCTGATCTACAAAGTGAGTTCCAGGACAGGCTCCAAAGCTACACAGAGAAACCATGTCTCGAAAAAAAACCAAAAAAAGAAAAAGAAAAGACCAAATCTATGAATCATGGATGCAGAAGTATTTCATGCTAAAGGCATAGAAAATATTTTCAATGAAATAATAGTAGAAAATTCCCAAAATCTAGGCAGTTTTCTAGGTACAGAAGGTATTTATATTTTTCAATGAGACCAGAAAAAAAAAAAAACCCTCCTCACATCAACTAGTTAAAAATTAAACATGGAGAGCAAAGAAAGTACACTGAAAGCTATGAGAGGAAAGCCCGTCTTTATATGTGACTTGGTGTATCAGAATAAAAGCAGATTTCTGAAGAGGAACTCTAAAAGCAAGGCAAGTTTGGAATGATGTATTTCAAGCTCTGAAAGATTGTCAGTCCAGGTAACTGTAGCCAGCAAAACTATCTGTTATAATGGAAGGAGAAGTAAAAGCTTTCCTTAATAAAAACTATTGAAAGGAATTGATAATCACTAAACCAGCTCTTTTGAATCAGGCTGAAGAGAAAGATAAATATCCACAAGTCTACAGGAAAGGATAGCTGTGCTGAAACAGTAAAGCAAATGAGGAATAAGAAAACACTAAGTCTTGACAAAGTTAACAAATGCATGCCTTTCAGTATTAATGGTCTTTATTCCCTAATTAAAAGACAGATGAACACATTGCGATCTTTCAAAAACAGCCTCAACATAAGGGTAAAAGGATAGGAAAAGATATTTTAAGCAAATGAAACTAGGAAGCAAGCAGACACCACTGTTCCAGTGTAACAAAATAGACTTTAAGGAAGCAATTCATGAAGAGAACATTACCATTCTAAACATGTGCACCCTTATATATACATACATACATAATACATATGTACGTGTACACACACACACACACACACACACACACACACACAATTTAGACGTAACGAAAACCCAACACAGTAATAATTGGTGATTTTAGTACCCTACACTCACCGATAGGTTATCTCAACAAATGAGGACCATCCAAGTTATATGACCTCGGGCGGTAGTGGCGCATGCCTTTAATCCCAGCACTTGGGAGGCAGAGCCACGCGGATCTTTGTGAGTTTGAGGCCAGCCTGGTCTACAGAGCGAGATCCAGGAAAGGCGAAAAGCTACACAGAGAAGCCCTGTCCCAAGTTATATGACCTCAAATCAAGTGGCCCTACAATATATATGCAGAATATATATTTCTCAGAGAAAGTTCTCATGGAGCCTTCTCTAAAATAGATTTCTAGTAGGACATGAATCAAGTCCTAGAAAATATAGGAAATTGGAACAATTTCTTGTTTTCTCTCTGGCCACAATGGAATAAAAATAGAAATCAAAAGAAAGAGAAACTGTAGTGCATATATAAACTCATGCAGATTGAACAACATACTGTTGAATGATGAATGGATCATTGAAGAAATCAAAAAGGGAATATTAAGAATCCTATAACCAAAAGAATATGAAAATGCAACATACCAGTACTTAGTAGATGCAATGAAAGCAGCTCTAAGAGGGGAGTTTATAGTTACAGATGTCTACATTAAGGAAAGAGATCTCTAATAGCTTAATGATAAACTATATAGGGCCTTAAAAAAACAATCTAAACCCCAAATTAATGGATAGAAAGAAATAACATGGCAGAAATTAATAATTTAAAAATGAAAAAATTACAAAAAAATAAAAGAATGATTGGGTTCTTTAAAAAGAAACAAGATTAAAAAGATAAACATGATCAACAAACCCTCATACAAACTAAAAAAAAAAAATAGAAGGCACAAATTAATGAGATTTGTAATGAAAAGAGAGACATTACAACAGATATTACAATCTCCAAAGAGTGTTGTATCTTAAAGAATTATTTCCACTAAGCTAGAAAATTATATAAAAATGGATTAATTTCTTGATGCATATGACCTAGTTAAACCAAGATGAGATAAATAATTTAAACAGAACTATAACAAGTATCAAGATTGAAGCAGGAATTAAAAAACAAAACAAACTTCAAACAAAAAGCAGTGCAAGGCCAGGTAGATTCAATACTGAAATCTACTGGACCTATAAAGAACAACTAACACCAGTACTTCTCAAATTACTCCATAAAATAAAAACAGAAGGAACACTGTCAAACCAAAACTAAGATTACTCTGATAACAAAACTAGAAAAAGACACAACTGCAAAGAAAGTTATAGATCAGTCTCTCTGATGAACATAGACACAGAAATTCTCACTAAAATATTTGCAAACTGTATTTAAGAACACAAGAGCGTAGGCAAGTTGGCTTCGTTCCTAAGATACAAAGGTACATCAAACTAATGCAGGCCAATAAATATAATACATCACATTAATAAACTGAACTGGAAGAGAGAATTCACATGATCATTTCAGTAGATATGAAAGACCCCCTGAAGGCAGTCTTCCCTCAGGAGAGACCCTCGCCCAAGGAACACACCGAAACCACGAATCAGATGCAAACAGCAAGAGGCTTTATTCCGGAACACGGGTACCCGGGGCGACACAGTCTCTCAAGAAGCTCAAGGGACTGGCGCGCCCACGGGCTGGAGCAAAGGGTTTTTATAGGGTTGGGCATGGGTACAGAAGCAAGAAGCCTGGTTACAGGGTTTTGATTGGATGATTCAAATGAGGCCAGTTCTGATTGGATGATGCAAATGAGGCCAGGTTCAAACCCAGGTCAGCTCGTGGTTTCTCCCCGAGCTCGCCCACGCCTAGCTTCTGTCTAGGGTACAGGGTGTTTTCCCGACCTTTTTCTGACCTTTTAGTTCCTCGCTCTGGGGCCAGGTGGCTAACTGAGCTCCTCAGTACCTCTCAGGCTTTATTCAAAAGCAGCTGAGCCAAGCTATGTTAGGCGGGGAGGCTGGGGGTCTTTCAGATACACTAAAGGCTTTTGAGAAAATCCGACATCCCTTTATGACAGAAGCCCTGAAGAGGCTAGGAATGGAAGAAATATATATCAGTGTAATAAAGAGTATATATGACAAACCTGTTAATCCTGTTAATCAACATCAGAGAAAAAACTCAAAGCATTTCCACTAAGATCAGGAATGAGACAAAGATATACCCTTGTTCTACCCCTACTCAATATAGTCCTTGAAGAATTAAAGTAATAAGAGCAAGTATATAAAGAAATACAAATTGGAAAGGAAGAAGTCAAAGTATCCTTATTTGAAGTTCATATGATCCTACACATAAGAGACCATAAAGAATCTAACAGAAAACTCTTAGATCTGGTAAACACTCAGCAATTTGGACACCAAACTAACTTACAAAAGTCAGTAGTTTTCCTATATATAAACAAGAAAAATGCAGAAAAAAAACTGGGAAAACAATATTCACAATTATCTAAAAAACAAACAAACAAACCTTTGGAATAAACCTAAGAAAGGGAATGACAGTTACAGTGAAAAACCTCCAAACAGGAAAGAAAGAAACTGAGGAAGACCTCCCAGGTGAATGTATAGGTGAGTTAATATTGTCAAAATGACTGTATTACCAGAAACCATCTTCAGAGTTAAGATAGCCTGCTAAAAAATTCTAATGTTGTTCCTCACAGAAATAGAAAATATCTTGGAATTCATTTGGAAACACAAAAGATCCCAAATAACCAAATGTGTGCTGGAGGTATCACTATAGCAGATTTCAAATTATACTACAGAGCTATTGTAATAAAAAAAAAAAAAAGGTATGATACTGACACAAAAACAGACATGTAGATCAATAGGAGAATAGAGAACCTAGATTTAAATTCATACAACTACAGCTACATAATTCTTTACAAAGAAAAATATATTATGAAAAGACACCCTCTTGAAAAACTGCCAGGAAAACTAGGCATCCACATTTAAAAAAAGAAAAGAAAAGAAACTATATTCCTATCTCTCATCCTGTACAAAAATTAACTGCAAATGGATCAAAGACTTCACACCCTGTAATACTTCACACCCTGAAACAGAGGAATAAGTAGGGAAAACACTTCAAGCTGTAGACATAGGCAAGGACTTTCCTACTAAGACTTAGTTGCTCAGGAAATAATGCCAACAATAGACTAGTGTGATTGCATGGAGTTGAAAAGCTGTACAACAAAGGAAACAATTGAGTGAAGAGCCAGTGACAGAATGGGAGAAAATCTTCACTAACTCTACATCTGATGGGATTAATAGTGGAACATGCAAAGAACTTAGAAATCTTAAGTCATAGGAAATCAATCTAATCAGTAAATGAAGTAATGGAGTAAGCAGACTCTTCTCAAAAGATAAAATACAAATGACCAATAAACATATTTAAAATCTTAACCTTATTACCCACCAGAGAAATACAAATTAAAACTATGTTGAGATATCTTCTGACACAGTCAGAATGACAGTTGTTTGACAGGCAACTTATAATAGAATGTATTAGGAAATTGCTTGAAGCTTAAGATAAGTCTATGACCATCATGGTGGGTGGGCAGGCAGGAATAGCTCAGCTCTGGAGCGATAGCTGAAAACTTACAGGTTGAGACAACAACAAAGAGGCAGAGAGAGAGAGAGAGAGAGAGAGAGAGAGAGAGAGAGAGAAGAGGAGAGGGAGAGGGAGAGGGAGAGGGAGAGGGAGAGGGAGAGGGAGAGGGGAGAGGGGGGAGGGGGGAGGGGGGAGGGGGGAGGGGGGAGGGGGGAGAGGAGAGGAGAGGAGAGGAGAGGAGAGGAGAGGAGAGGAGAGGAGAGAGTGCGCACACTAACTGGGCATGGAGAGGGCTTTTAAAACCTCAAAGCCCATCCCCAGTGACATGACTTTTCCAGTAAGGCTGCTCGTCCTAATCCTTCCCAAACAGTTCCACCAAACTAGGGACCAAGTATTCAAATATATGAGCCCTGTGGAGTCCATACTCATTCAAACCAGTACAGCAGTCAGTAAGAAAACAACAACCAATACTGCACTGCAGGGCTTCCAGGAGTCAGGTTTGAGAGGAAAGCTACTAGGTGAAAGGCCTGACCTTAGGATACAAGTCAGGTCCAGGTCTTACAAAGGTAGCTCCCTTTCTTTTCCCAGGAAGAAGTCACTTATCAGTCTGTGCTAGATGGGTGGCACCTAACAGATGGTACAGTTTCTGGATCTACCCCAAGCAAGTCAGAGCCTTTAAAAAAATCGCTTTATTATATATAATATGGAATAACTTAGAGAAGGTGCAGCCTGATTTTAACAGGAGTAATCTTTCCAAGTATATTATATAGTTGTATGAAATGTCCTTATATAACCCATACCATAACACACAATGATAATACACTAATAAAAAAATTATTTATGGCGCTAGAGATTGAACCTAGAGCCTCATATATGCTAGGCAAGCACTCTTCTACTGAGCAGTGATTCCAACCACATGCTAGTTTTTAAACTTCCAAGGTAACGTATGAAGAAATCTGCTAGTATGATTGAATTGTAAACTAATGCAATATAATTCAGAAGAAAAGCCCTTTCTGTCTGAGATTACTGGCGGATGTTGGCTTTTTAGGCCTTCATTGTGGTAATGTCAAAGAATTGGAACTGGATTAACAAGAAACTATAAAGATGATAACTGAAGTGGAAGATTCTAGAAAGCCACACTCTTGTGAGGAGTTTAGTTAGACAGCAAGGAGCTATAAGGTCACTTGGTAAAGTAAGTCACAATTATGATGTGCTTTAAATATTCTAAAATGAAAAGTAAGTTATTGACTCACTGGTTAGTGTGTTTATAATTGGAAAAATTTTGGAAAACTATTGTGATGAAGTATTAAAATTTTTAGGCTTTTGAATAGGAATTGCAGTGAAAGTTAGCATCATACTAAGAAAGTTGATACTTGTTAAGTACATAGAAGAGAGGCTGGAACATTATCATTTCTATATGTTTTTAAAGAGAGGAAGTGAAATTAAGATAAATGAACATTTATTCAACTTGCTAATGTATCAGACAATATATTTTGTGTTTTCAAGTTACATAGTTTGATACTGATATCAAGAATATTTGGTATTATCTTTATTTTATAGTTGTGAAACTGTCTCCTGAAGAAATGCTCAAATTCTAATTAATTCAGGTACCACAGATTCACTGAAGACCTTGCTCCTCAAATGTTGATAAGGACCTATTTGAGTTAAAATCACCAGGGGCACATATTCATAAATCAGACCCAGAGCCAGTATATTTGATTGCCATATTAGATGTGAACAGGAATCCTTATTGTTAACCAGCTCGATAGTTGGTTTGGTAATTTTGAAGAAATTTGACGTTTCTTGTAGCTTGGTATTGAGATATTTTGGTGTTTGATGATTGTAATATTTAGAATTAATAGAATAAAAATTAGTCTTAGAAGTAAGACATAGTGGCACACATCTTTAACCCCAGCTCTTGGGAGCCAGAGGCAGGTGGATCTGTGAGTTTGAGACTAGTCTGGTCTACAGAGTGAGTTCCAGGACAGCCAGGACTACACAGAGAAACCCTGTCTTGAAAAAAATAAAAAATAATTAGCCCTATAACGATTATCTGTTTGTTGCTTTGGCTTTGACTATACAGATATAATCTGTGCTCGGTTCTCAATGCTCCTACTCAATGATATACTGTCAGTAAGGAAAGTTAAAAATAAGCAGTGTTACGTTTTTGTTAAGATTTTGTGTGTGGGAGAGAGAGAGGTGTATGGGAGTCTGTAGAAGCCAGAAGAAGGTGTTGGATCCCCTGGAATTAGAGTGAGATGCAGTTTTGAGGCTTCTGGGGTACCAGGAACCGAACCCCAGTCCTCTGGAAGAGCAGCAAGCACTCTTAACTACTGAGCTGTCTCTCCAGCCCCAACCAGTACTATTATATATCAGGAGAGCTCTTTTCCAAACTTTTATTTGTACACATTCAGTTTAAAAAGACAACTTTTGTGGGTTATTTGGTGCCCATGGAGTGTTCTTTATAAACTCTGTAGAATTATGTTGTAGATTCCCGTAGTGGTCTTACCTGATAGAAATTTTTTTTTTCTGATTTTTTTTTCACAGTTTTCCTCATGTTAAACACTTAGGATATGGTAATTTGTATTTACCATTTTTATACAACCTGAGATGAAAGTATATTTTATTAGTATAATAAATATAGTGGATAGCAAATAGGATAAGATTTATTTATATTTATAATTGTATTTATAATACTAGGTCTTTTATTAAATAGTGCTCTTCTTCTAAATTGTAATATTTTGTTTCCTTAACAATTATATTAGCTCCCAAGGTTCTTTGTAGTATTTATATGCCAGTTTTTCTTAAATTATAACATTTAATTTTCCATTATTTTGTATTTTTAACAGTGATTCCTTTCTTGCACACCGAGAAAGTATGCGCCACATGATGAGAAGTTTCTCTGAGCCTTTCGGAAGAAACTTATTCAGTATCTCTGATGGAAGAGGAAGAACACATAATCATAGAGAACGTGATGAAGATTCCTCAACTGTAAGTTAAAAGACAGCTAGCAAGAAAGTTCTGTAGGAACATGACAAAAAGTTCTAGAAGTTACATACTTACAATGATAGAGTGTGACTAATACTTCTATCATGGAAATATTAATATATAAACGGGGAGACATGTTGAAAAGCTAAAACCTGGAACAATGAATTATTAATGGCACAGAATTTCTCTGTGTATTAAAACTTTAGGACCATAAGGTTATACAGTTATAAACCATACTAAACCATTGTTTCTTGCATATTTCTCCTCTGAGAACTTCCTCCAGATGCTGAATTAAAGCCAGCAAGAACTCCTAGTACCACATACTTCAAATTTTAAATAGTAACAAAATCTAGCATGGTGTTTTATCTTTATTGGACCATTAAGCTTTTGTTGGGACATATTAGACATTCAAAACTTAGATTAACCTTTATTTCAGAAGACTTGTAGACCTGCATATTCTCAGTAGGATTATCTGAGAGCCAAACTAGGAGGTTATAAACACACACAATTCAATAAAAGAAAAGGTAAAGTTTACACATGTGTGTTAACCATTTTGAGTTTCACCACCTCTTTGTTACTTTTCAGCTGCCAAGAATGGCAATTACAGAATCCATTGGAATTTCCATAAAAATGGATCTTTGCAATTGAAATGTTGATAGATATTTAGAACACAGCAAACATATGTTTGAGCAATTCACAGAATTCTAGACTACTCTAGAAAAACTTTTTTATATTTTCTGCACAATAAGCTTAATGAGAGAAAAGTTTTGGATCATCATAAAACCTGATAAATAAAATTACATCTCCTTTTCAAATAAGAGTAATCTTTACCCAATCACTCCTAAGTTATTTTCTTTTTCATTAGTAAATAGTGTCATTTATAGGTGCTACATCTATAATATTACAAATTAATTGTATTTATGCATATCATTTTTATTTTTTAAAGCTAAAAAATAATAGGAAAAATTGACAGTGTAAGAGCACAATAATTATAAATATTGAAAATCATTTGAGTATTAAAATGCTTTTTGTATTTGCTATAACCATAGCAAACATATATCTCTTTGGATTTATATGCATAAATGAACTACTTATAAGCTTTCATGAAGGAAGCAAGAAAAGGTAATTTTATTACCTTACTTGTAAGCATATAAATGAAACCTGCTTATAATTCAGCTGGAAATGTATTGAAGACATTTATACAAGTCAGCATTAACTCCGTTGGTCACTTGTTGTAGCAGAAATAACTGTCTTCCACAGATGTTTCTTTTACTAAAAGCACTGGATTTTTTTTTTCAAAGATTTATTATGTATACAGTGTTTTGCCTGCATTTGTCCCTGCAGGCCAGAAGAGGGCACCAGATCTCGTCATAGATGGTTGTGAGCCACCATGTGGCTCTTAACCTCTGAGCCATTTCTCCAGCCCAAAGCACTGAATATTTAAGAACTGGAATAAGAACTATATGACCAAATAAAGATTTACGTTTCTGTGAAACTGTAGTGTGCAAGATTCATTATTTAGAACTATTTGTATCTAAGTATTCTTCAAATTACATTTGTCTTGCCAACGTTTCTTTAAATCGAGGAGAACACATAGAAGAAATGTGATTATATGAATGTCATGATTAAATAGGAAAGTCAAGTAGGAAGATAATTCTGAATATAAAGAAAGTTCAAGACCAACATTTAAATGAAAATTTAAAATTATTGGTCCCTTATTTTTACGTGTAGTTGAGCTGCAATAACAAAACATTTAGACTGAATAGCTTATAAACGGCATAGTACAAGCCAGTAAGCAGCATCCTTCCATGGCCTCTGCATCAGCTCCTGCCTCCAGGATCCTGCTTGAATTCCTGTCCTGACTTCCTTTGATGATGAACAGTGATTTCGAAGCTTAAGCCAAATAAGTCCTTTCCTCCCCAAGTTGCTTTGGTTATGGTGTTTCATCATAGCAATAGTAACCCTAACTAGGATACTGTCTCAAAAAAAAGTTAACATAAAAAACTAAACATTCTAATATTTAAACTTGCTAGTTACTTTATAACTCAAGATACAGCATGTAGACTAGGTGATATGCCAGAGGATATCTAACCAGTTCTTTCAATAGAAGAATTTTATTGGTATGTCCAATGTGTTTCTGTTCTAAATATATATAATTTTATAATTATTATCTTGTCTTTAGTAATACTGTATTAAAAATGATAAAACTTAGCCAGGCATAGTGGTACAAGCCTTTAATCCCAGCACTGAGGAGGCAGAAGCAGGCAGATCTCTGTTAATTTGAGGCCAGTTCCAAGACAGCCAAGGCTACACAGAGAAACACTGTACCAAACAAACAAAAAAAGTAAAACATTATGTTTGTTATATGTTCACATACCCTCCTTTAAGGCGGCAGAGCCTTGCTATGTAGTCTAGGATGGCATGGAACTCACTCTGTCGTTCAGACTGGCTTTGGAACTCCAGATCTTCCTACCTCAGCCTCTCTCCCTGAATGCTGAGATTTGGGGCCTGTACATCATGCCCAGCTTGTAATGTTCCACTTTTACTCGGAAAAATCAAAATTTACTTTCATCACTTGAAACCTCTAAGCAGTCAATATTAAAATTTAACTTAAAATTCATTGCATTTGAGGAAATGAGCCCATGTGGAGGTCAGAGAACATCCTGTGGAAGTAAGGTCTCTCCTTCCAGTGTGTCCTGGAGATCAAACTCAGGGCTTCAGGCTTGGTGCAAATGCATTTACCCACTGAGACATCTCACCAATCCCATTCTTTTATTCACATAAAACATTCATTTATTCTTTTCTACATGTTGAGAAGAGTAACTTATGAACCATTTGATTATTCTATCTATTATGTTTAACTTATTTTGCCTACCATTTCTGAAACCTATGATGATTTCTTACTCTCTGAACTGATTTTAGGAAGCATAAATTTTTTCTCTATTATATTTACTTATTTGATAATGATAATAATGTGATTGTTTTGTTTTAATTGGTTATAGCAAGAGTAGTGGATCTTTTAAAATATGGAATAGAAATAGCAATTGCATTAGAAAATGCTTTACTCGTAGTCATTATACTTTGTTTTAATTATTCTTGAAATGTTTGCTTTAGTCTATAGCAAAGACTTTTTTTCAGTCATCTTACTAAAATAGTCATATTTTCAGTAATATTGTGGCTTCTTTATTTGCTGGCCAAGCAGATGCTACAATGAGTAATCAACAGATAAATTTAAAAAGTACACATTGAGTATTTTTTATAAAAAAGTTCTGTAATGATGGTAACTCTGTGCTACATGGCTATGCAGTACATTTTTATATTTTAGATATGCCTATATCATAAATGCAACCAAAATTTGTGTATTATTTTTCTAGGCAACAAGTTTTCCTCTTGTACCTTTTGGAAGGTTTGGTGGTATGGTTCGTGTCATTAGGCAGAAATTATTTTAGCTATATTTTTAATACGTACATTTAGCTATATTTCTAACATTCTTTCATTAACTCAAGCAGAGTGAGTTTGCATGCATCTCACTAACTTCCATAATGGCTCTTAAGCTTCATCCTGGAAACCTTTGTTACATGTATTAAATTTACCCAAGCATGCATAGACATGGGTTTTCTAAAGTAATTATCAGAGTTGTTAGGGCCAGAGCCTGGGCCTGACAGCACTAACAAGCCAGGCTTACCCACTGGTCATCAGTAGGCCAGTTGAACAGATAAGTAATAGTGAAAAGCTGACAAAGAAGAGATGTGTTCAATGTTACCACGTGGGGAAGAACTAAGGTCCAGAGACCTTCCCAAGTCCATCTTCAGGGTCTCTACATGAGATTTTGATGTAGAGGGAAGATGTATGGATTAAGTAAGCAGTCTTAGTTACTGTGTGGTCCCAGCCATCACTGACCCATCACTGTCTCAGCTCCAATCTCTCCTGCAAAGTATCCAACCAGTTGTCGTAACTATGTGAAATAGTTACTTGTCTCTTCCTGGGAGACAAGTTCCCCCACTGGCTAGTACCAGAATTCACCCTTTTCATTTTCCTACCATGAAACTGCTGAGGAAATCCAATTTCTTGGGGATTATTTCAGTAGTCTGATAGCCAAAGAGGCACAAATATGTTTTTAGAATATCTTCATTTCTGTCAAGATCATCTGTTTTCAACTTTACTAGTGCTACAACCCTATAATACAGTTCCTCATGTTGTGGGGACCCCCAATCATAAAATTACTTTTCTTGCTACTTCATAACTGCAATTTTGCTAATGTTATGAATCGTAATGTAAATATTTTGGAGATAGTTTGCCAAAGGGGGTGTGACCCAGGTTGAGAACCACTGGTCAAATTGGTTATAATAAGCCTATCAAAATATAAAATCAGTCTTCAAAGAGGCTGGAGAGATGGCTCAGCAGTTAAGAGCACTGGCTGCTCTTCCAGAGAACCTGGGTTCAATTTTCAGCACCCACATGGCAGCTTACAACTGTCTGTAATTCTAGTTCCAGGGGATCTAACACCCTTACACAGACACACCAATGCAAATAAATAAATCATAAAAAAATCAGTCTTCAGAAATGGAAAAATAGATTTTGAGGGAACATTCACTTGACATGCAAAGAAACTCAATAATTGTATTTCAGAGATGGACTTCCATGTGCCCATGATGACTTTCCACAAGGTGACAAAGTATAGCGTTTGGAAAAACTCAGGTTGGCTGCTTTTTCTCTGACTTTGTTGCCAAGGAGTCCTTGGTTTTTCTTGCTGCCTATACAAGTATGGCTGTTGCAAAGCAGACCTTGCTAACCTTCTAACTTCCATCTGTCTTACTAGTTTCTAATACCAAAAAGTAATCCAAGGATTAGAACATAATAAATTTAGAATATTTGTATCTATATCCTCATGAAAAGATTTTCATTATTTTGCACTAAATTTGAGTTGTGTCTCTGAAGCTTGAGATGTAATATTTGTCCTTCCTGAGGGACTAGTTACAGAAGAAAGCAGTATATCATAAAGATACCAATAAACTGATGAGGAAGTTCGTACTGTGGTAGCACATGGAGAATGCAAGCCCACAGCCCAAAACTTTTGAGTGTTATGAAGATCAATCAGATGTAACTTTTTAAAACATTGTGTTTATGTATGGGGATTTGTTCACATTTGTGCAGTGCCCATAGGGGCTAAAGAGGGTGTCAAATACTTGGTACCTGGAGTTAGAATTACAGGCAATAAGTGGGAGAGCTGTCTGTGTCCTCCACAAGCTGCAACACTTGGGAGAGTAGGCCCTGTACCTCTCCAGGGCAGCCCAATAGAGCCAACCCTGTTAGCGCAGGTATGTGTGAATCAGCCCCCAAGTTGTGAGCATGGGAGAGCTGTCCCCATTACCTATTTGTCTTGTGGCAGCATGGGCATAGGCAGGGGAGAGTTGCCTTTATACCACCCTGCCCATCAACACCTCAGGCAGATGGGAGAACTAGCTCTGTGGTCTTAATAGCCAGAGAGCCAATCCGATTAGCACAGGTGTGGATGAGCCAGCCCTGAAGTTGTAAACATGGGAGAGCAGTGTCCATTTCTCATCTGGAGGATGAACCCTACAGCTGCCCAGGTCCAGACCCAGGGTTATGACTTGGCCATCTCCACATCCAGCCCATCTATGACCCACTGGAGTAGGTGAAGGAAGCTGACCTGCAGACCCAAAGTTGCAGGATCTCCACAACACAGGGCAACAACAGGATACCCAGGAGGAGTCCTATTAAGGACCCAGCATCAATAGTGTAGTAGAAACCAGAGGCCTCAAATCAGACCAATGACTCTTTGCAACAAACACTTGCAAATAAAGACAATGAAAAAGGGGGTCTACAGTGTGACTTAATGTGTCACACTGGAGATTCCATGGTGATATTTTTAAGTTTTTTCCTCATTTTATTTTTTTCCTTAAATTTTGTTTTATTTGGGGGTGGTGGTGCAGGGGCAGACGGCAGATGCAAAGCAACTGGGAAATGAATGGGATCAAGATACATGATGTAAAAGACACAGAATTAAAAGAATAAATAAATAAGAAACTTGTATACACACACACACAAAAAAAAAAAAAAGAATTACAGGCAATAGTGAGCTGCTTGACTGGCGGGAACTGAACTCATGCCCTACCCAAGAGCAGTATGTGCTGTCTGAGCCATCCCTCCCTAGAGAAGACTTTTTGAACTTTAAGGGTTAGTAAGAAGATAGAAAAGCATGAAGGAGAAAGGAAGAACTCTGGCTTAAGGAAGCTGACAAATGATAATATATATGTATAAGTATATACAAACATGTGTATGTGTATGATATACATAGAGATATATATGTATACCTAGGTATAATATGTGTATACATATTTGCAGTTTTATAACTCTCTAATTTATGTTGGCTGTTCGCAATTTTGCATATGCTTCTTTTTCTTTAACAAATCACTCTTATTGTATAGTTCTTAAATTATTTTTGCCTAGTTGGTTACTGCGTGATATAGTAAATTGGGGATTTTTTTTTCTGCTATTTTGGGAAGATTGATTTGCTTTGGTGTTGTAATTGATAACATACTTCCCAATATCCTATAGCATGCAGATGTCAACCCTTTTCAATCAATGGATCGGATGATGTTAAATATGCGAAATGGTATTCAGGAGTTACAAAGAAACTTTGTAAGTACTAAAAATAAACTGATGAGAACATTATTTTCAGTTATTGATAGCCTATATTTTAGTGATTTTTCAAACATCTTTAACCATAGTTAAAATAGCAAAAAAAAAGATTACATGATTAACCTGTACACATTAATAATTAATAATAATAATAAACATTATTACATGATTAACATTATTACATAAGTTACAGGATTAACCCATATATGATTCTTATGTAATTTATTCCTGAAACAAAAATTTAAGTGATTATGTTATATTAGGATATTATAATTATAATATCAGCTTGCTGATATTTTCTCTTATACAATTAAATTTATAATTACATCTCATTAATTTATTTTACAACCTAAAAGTCTGAAAAGTCACATTAGTTGGCTTACACACAATTTTTAAAAAATCCAACCTCAAAATACTCTTATGAGTTACTTTTGTAAATGAATGTTTTCCATAAATTTGCATATTTTATTTCCTATTTACTTCAAAAGTTGCATTACATGCTAGTAACTAAGTTTCAGTATTAAAAAATCTCTGGAAACAAAAATGTTTTAGATGCTGGATTAGATCCATAAATTCTAAGTATTATAAACAAGCACTAGTACTCCTCCTGGTCTGCTTATAATAGTAGCATCAAAACAAAGTAACGTGGTTTGATCTGAAGGTGACCTGTATCATTCCAATATCCAGTTTGAATTCTGTGGATCATAGAATTTTAGCATAGAAATGCTAAAATCTAGGATATTAGCAATGGTTTTAGGAATCTATCAATCTGGTACCCAAAGAAAATATGAAAGTTCCTGGTACATACCTAATTCACTTGATCTTGATAGGCAAAACTGTAGAAGAGAGAGCCTCTGCCTAAGGCTCGTCTTTATTTAAATCTAAGCCACACAAACTGAGATTGAATCACTTGTCATTCTTTACACAAGAAATAGAAATTAGAACCAAAACCAGAAGTAGATTAGGACACCTTATTCCATTTTGATCAACTGTATAGCTAATGTATACTCTTGGCATTCATTCTTCATATTTAACTTAGAATCTTAATTTCCAATTTCCCTTGTCTCTAGGGTCAACTTTCAATGGATCCAAATGGGCATTCATTTTGTTCTTCCTCTGTTATGACCTATTCCAAAGTAGGAGATGAACCACCGAAGGTTTTCCAGGCCTCAACTCAAACCCGTAGGGCTCCCGGAGGAGTAAGTTTTAATTACTGTTGTTTTTAGACAAAGTCGTACTGTGTAGTCCCAGCTGGCCTCAAACCTGGAGCAGTCCTGCCTCAGTCTCCTAAGTCTGGAATTGCTGGTATGAACTACCATGCCTGGCTTTGAGTATTTTTTTAAACGTTCTTAGTGTTTTAAGTTATAGGAAAGTAGAATGTCTAACAGTATCAGGGGATGGGAAAGAGACATGGTGAAAAAGCAGTCATCACTATGGAAACGATTAACATCCAACTGTGGTCAGTTGATGGAAGTTTGGTTCGCCACTGTAAAGGTGACCGTCACATAGATATCTGTTGATCCTTATTACATTTATGATTGGTAAGATGGACACTAAAAGAAGCCTTTGCTTCACGAAATGTCTACTGAGAGTTTACATATGAAATTGATTTTTAAACTAATAAAATATTTTAATTGTGCAGAAAGGATGTATAATAAACCCATATTCCTGCCACATAGATTAGTTAAAGCAGCATTTTCTCTATTTCTTTTAAGATAATTCTTTTTTATTTTTTGAGCATGATTGTAACAGTTATAAATATTCTAAGATCAGTTTTCCTGTCTTTCAGGGGACAACCATTTTCCTATATCTGGAGCTTATCATACTTGTACATTTTTAATTTATTCTTTATGAATACAGCATAAAATACAACTTAGATTATTTTTTCAGTTTTTCAACTTTGTACAAGTAGTATCATTATTGTATGTGTCCTCCACAACTTGCCATTGCTCAGTAGAATGTTTCAGAAATTTATTCAGGTTGTGCATGTAACCCAGGTATCTTTATTTTTATTTTAATTTCTGATTTTGTTTGTTTTGAGACGTGGTTTTACTATGAAGCTCTGGCTGGCCTGGAACTCACTATGCAGACTGGGCTGGCCTTGAACTCATAGATCTCCACCTGCCTCTGCCTCCCAAGTGTACCACCATACCCAGCTTTTTGTTTTTCTTTTTAACTACCGTGTAGTACCCAGGATATACATATAACACAACATTTTATCAACAATATCTTATATAAGAATCTAGGAATAGTGTTTCTGGGTTTGTAGGGTTTGTATAACCCCTCACTTTTACTTTAAAATTACCAAGTTACTAACCCATAGTGATGAAATGGCTTCTACAAATAGTGATATGAAAATTCCCATTTCTCCATTGCCTTGTAGGTTACAGCAAGATTTTAGATTACCAGAATAATGAATGTAAAGTAATTCATTTTCAGTTCTGATGTGTAAACACACTTATTAGTGATATCTTTGCATTGTTTAGCAAATTTACTGGCACTTTACTTTGCTGAACATAGTGAAGTCTTAATGTAAACTGATAATTATAGATGTCACATGGAAAATCACATTAATAATCATTGGCTAGCATAAACATTCTAATAATACTTCCATGGCATTGGTACATATGACTCATGAGACTCAAGGCCTTCAAGCATAATTGATGAGTGAGTAGTTGCACTTATTAGCTTCCATCCATTACATTGTCAAAGATAATATTAAAGGTTTTATATAGCTTATTTTACATAACTAAGTTTTATATAACTTATTCTGTTTTAATATTTTATTACAACTTGGAAAATGTTAAATTGTAAACAGTTAAAGAAATATTATTGATTTTATTACCACAGCCAAGTTGATAATGTAACTGAGTATAGTTAATCATTTTATTAATTGTACAAAATAATAGGCTTTAAAGCAGCAAATCTGCAGCCTTACTTCAATAAATAGAACCTGGAGAATCCATTCTAGGATCTTCTAGACCTATTTAAGTATTAACTAAATAACTTCTACCTAATATTTAAAGATAAAAGAAACCAGAAGAGCAGTGAGAGATTCTGACAGTGGTCTAGAGAAAATGGCTGTTGGTCATCATATCCATGACCGAGCTCATGTCATTAAAAAGTCCAAGAACAACAAGACTGGAGATGAAGAGGTCAATCAGGAGTTCATCAATATGAATGAAAGTAAGTTATCACACAAAAATATCTCTCCAAAGGGGAAAATAGTAGCTGCATTTCTAGAACTTCATGAATTTTTATTTTATTAAGATAGCTTATAAGGAACGTGTAGGAAATGCTGGTCAGGGTAATTCAATTGTGGTTCTATCATCTAACACGTTTTTACAATAACTTTTGTTTATGTGAGGTATTGTTCAGTTTTCTTATAAAATGATAGAATGAAAGATTTTGAATTGTTTCTTAATAATATTATCTATGGGCAAAATGAGCTTATTTTAATTTTTTTGTTGTCAAGAAGCATACTTGAAAAGTTTAAAGGAACAAATAAAAGCCAATCATAACTTTAATCTCAAAATACCACTCAAGTTTTGATGAATTTTCTTTATAGTTTTATGCATATATAAACATTTTTCAACTTGATATTTTGCTATTTTATTCATACTGTGCTCAATTTATCCCACCATTATAACTACAAACACCTATTATTTTTCAGAAGTATTGTTACCTAAAAGTTTTGTAAATAGATCATAACTTACTTAAAAGATTCTATAGTTTGTGTAGATAATTTTAATTTCTACTATATGTAAGATGACACACATAATACCAACCAAATCTGTTTTCTAGGTTTTTATATTTATTCTTCAGTACATTAAGCTCTTCTAGTACCTAGCTTTTTTATTATATTTAAATTACATTAAAATTACTGTTAATTGACAAGTTATATTTTGTCTAAATAAATATTAATAATCAAGCTTTTAATTAAAATTGAATTGTACTGAAATGTCACTACATTTATCTCATATTTTCAGAAGATACTTTGAATAATGTTTTATCATAGTAAAGAGCTTAAATATGTATCATTTCAGAAAAAGAAATTATTTTAATTAGATTAAAAATTATTATGGGATGGTGACATGGCTCAGGGGATAAGATAAATTCACTTATTACCTAACCTAACAACTCAAGTTTAACTCCAGGGTCCTACATGGTAGGAGAGAAATTATTCTTATGAAGTAAGATAAAAGCCAAATAACTTGAACTTTCTTTAACTATAATCATTATGATTATATATGATTATGTATTATGAAAGATAGATTAATGGTTAAGAGCACATACTTCTCCTACAGAGCACCTGACTTTAATTCCCCTTGTCAGGATGTAGTGAGCAGAGGAAGCCCTGAGTGAGTGAAGTTCTAAATGAATGGTTATCATTGATGTGTGCACAGCCATGACAAGGACCAAGGCTTTGGACCCATGAGAAACGGGCAAAGGCAGTTCCCAATGGGTCAGCCTAGAATTGGCAAAATCTTCTTCCTCTAGTCCAAGTGGGAATGTTTACAGAGGATTGATCATTGTGGACAAAAACTAGAAACTTCAGCTTCCTCCCCCTGGCTGTTTTTGCAGATTTAGACTACTTGTCTATAGAGAACTCGCTCCTGTGGAAAACAGCTAACCCCTCTCAGTGTGCTGCTCAGTAAAAGCACTGAGGTTCCAGGTTGTTGTTTGGGGTTAGTTGGTTCCACTCCAGCAGAGTGCTTACAGCCCACCTGAGCCCAGCTTTTCTGTATGTGTGTCTATTGTCATTTATTCTCTCGTCAGCCCTGGTCAGGGTTCCAGGGCCAACCTGTGGGGGTTACATAATCAGGTGGCTCACAAGTACCTGTAGCTACAGTTCCAAAGAGAAGCCTCTGGCCTCCAAGGGCAGCAGCACTTACATCTTCATACCCCCACATAGACACACATGTCTACATATAAATTAAAAAATCATATATACATATATGTACATATATGTGTACACTGAGTATTTTGTAATGATCAGTGTGTTGGGATTTTCATAAAAACAACGTAAAAGAACAAGAACAATCTATGTGTTTGTTACTTTTATGGAAATTAGTTTACCTACTTCATGACATAACTGAGAGTGTTAGGAAATTGACAACAAACTTAAGAACTCAAGTTAGGAACATGAAGAGGTGAATAGAAATGCAAGCTACCGAAGGACTGTCCAAGAGCATGGGGAACTTCATGATCATTATGAGATGGTTCAAGAGGAAAGCTCATGAATGAATGTACTTGATCATCCAGTCCACATAGAGTAATAGGATAATCAACAAGACAAGTGAAAAACCATAACTAGATAATCAATAGAGAAACCAACAAGGGAAGTATTGCAGAAGCATCCTGCCTCTGTAGTAAGGGTCACACTACATGAAGTATGTGGTGACCCACGGCAACCCTGACAGCAGAAACCTAAATACTTGTTCCCTGTATTTGACTTTTACTATAGGTGATGCTCATGCTTTTGATGATGAGTGGCAAAATGAAATTTTGAAGTACAAGCCTAGTGGACGACCACACAATCTAGAAAACAACCCTAGAATGCGAAGTGTGGGTTATGAGAATGCAGTGCCACGAGAACTCAAAAAGAGGTAAAAAGTTGTTTCTTAAAGCAGTGCTCCTAATTCAAAGTTCTGGACTGTGGGTTGGGGGTAGGTAACTCATTCAGGAAAGGTTTTGTCATGTAATCTCAAGGACCGGAGTGATTGCCAAAACCTGTATCAAAAAAAAAAAAAAAAAAAAACCAAACAAACAAAAAAAGCCTGACATAGTAGTTTGCACTTGGAATCCAGAGCCCAGAGAATCTCTGGCCAACCAGCCTCGCCTGCCTTTTGAGTCAAAGCCTAAAGAATAGTAACCACAATTTTTTATGACCTATATACATACACACACATGAACATGAGCCTACCCACACATGTGTTCTTACCCCCACACACAAACATAACAACAACAAAAAGTTATGTAACTTTATCTCTTATCAAGTTCTTACAAATATCTAAGTTGTGTATCTACAGTATCTTTTATGAAAAAAGTAACTTTATATGAAATCTAAGTAGTCCATGCAAATCAAAATTTTGTTTCTGAAAACAAATAAATACTGTTTAGAGCTGTTCTTAATCATCAAGGGAAAAAATAGAAGACAAAAATCCTAAGGAAATTTTATATACTTTGATGTAGTTATCTTGTGAAACAACTCCTAATGTGAATGTTCAAAATCATACATTTCACACGAGCTTAAGATATTTATATAGGGCCAGGCGGGTGCTGGCGCACGCCTTTAATCCCATTGCTTTGGAGGCAGAGGCAGGTGAATCTCTGTGAGTTCCAGGAAAGGCGCAAAACTACACAGAGAAACCCTGTCTCAAAAAACAAAAAAAAAAAAGATATTTATATAGACACTATAAGGCAAAGATTTGTATTTAAAAAGCTTAACTTCCTTACCAGGTCAAAATCTAGCATTTAATTATAAATGAATTTTAAATACTTTCACAGTATGTAATAGTATTGTGTTACTATACTATTAAGTATAGTATAGTTATATTATTATTAAGTTAATAATAATATTTATTATAAATATATAAGTTAAGTATTTCATGAAATGTGGTATTTTATTGCACTAGATATTTTAGATAAATTTTATAAAATACTTTCATCTTCTTGAAATTGCTTTTGGAATAACTGGGAAAAATTAATTTGTTGAAACCACATGTTAAAATTTATGGTGCTTTTATACACTTAGTACATATTCTGAAGCTAATTCAAGTTCTTGAGAGAAACTTCAACAGCCCTTGAAACCGAAATCCATTCTAGGCTTTGAGAGTGCAGGACTGTTAGAGAAGGCCTCACAGAACCAGCACTGGACAAACGGGCGTCAAGTAAATTAGAAGCCTGGTGCAGAATTCCACATGCTGGCGTATTTCCTTTGAAAGCACTTGTTCAAGAATTTAGACCTGAATATTTTCTATTAAGTGGCTTAAAAATTTGCCTCTATCTTTTCGGTAATATTTATCTCACATTGAAGACATTATGGTTAAACATCCTACGTTGCTAAGTTTAAATACAAAATCTAGGTCCTAGTTAGCAAAAGCATGCTCATTTTGGATGTTCTATAAATCTGTGGCCCAGGCAGCTGCATTCTCTCTTAGAAATTCTGTCCATTCGAATTTTCAGAAGTGAATTTCCACAGGATAAAGTGTGCTGGCCAACATGTTAACTATTAGATATATGTGACTGCTAAATCTCTTTTCACATGTGCGGTGGCCCAACTCAAGAGCTGAATTAAGTGTAAAGATCACTAGCGGCTACCATTTTTAACAACATTGTTTAAGCTGCAAGTGATTCAGTACATCTTAGGTAAAATAGCTCTGCTCCTACTTTCTTGAATGTTCAATAAAATAGTTTTCTAAAGCTTTTGAGGAACTTTTAATATAAAACTCTTAAGTTATAACTTGTTTGCAGTAACTTATAAACCATTGAGTATTTTTAAATGGTATTAATAGTCATATGTGTATTTCTTAGAGAGAAAGTTCATCGAAGTCCAGCCATTGAGAATGGAAGAAGATCAAACATTTTTGCGGACAAACTCAATATCAAAGGATCACCTGTGAAAATCACCAAAAAATAAATAGCCGTGCAGTTCATTTCTTTAGTTGGTTGTTTTAACAAAGAAAGTCATGGTGCTAGGTAATATAAAAAAGACCAATCTGTTGTTAAATTGATACTGTACTTTGCAACTTTCTTCTGAATCTGAATGTTCTTGTAAGTTTTAGCTTTACATTGATCATACTTTAGGAATAAAATTTTGATGTTCAACAATGTGATTAAATTGGTAAACATTCTATATAAAACTCGTTAAGATATACTAACTTTAAAACTCACATGCTGATTTTGCTTCCTCGGTTATTTTGATGTGTCCTTACCATGATTGATTATGGTTCTGAACTAGTTCTGTCATTTAGTTCAGTACACAAAAGTAGTTTGTGTAGTATTTTAACACTCGCCGGGCGGTGGTGGTGCACGCCTTTAATCCCAGCACTCGGGAGGCAGAGGCAGGCGGATCTCTGTGTGTTCGAGGCCAGCCTGGGCTACCAAGTGAGTTCCAGGAAAGGCGCAAAGCTACACAGAGAAACCCTGTCTTGAAAAACCAAAATAAATAAATAAATAAATAAATAAATAAAAATAAAATACACTCAAGCCTGGTGGTGGTGGCGCACACCTTTGATCCCAGTACTCAGGAGGCAGAGGCAGGCAGATCTCTGAATTCTAGGATAGCCAAGGCTGCACTGAGAAACCCTGACTCTGAAAAAACAAAACATAAAATAAACTACGTTGTCTGCTAACATCCACAGTAGAGTGATGTGAGTCAAAGTTTAGTTTTTCTCAAGTTTTATAATGAACTATATTTTTGGCTAGCTTAAAACCTTAAAATGTTTTTCCAGGTTTTTTCTCTTTTTTTTATCCTTTTTTTATTTTATAATTTAATTTAATTTTACGTATCAGCCATGGATTCCCTTGTCCTACACCCACCCACCCCCCCCCCACCTTCCCCCTAGCCCACCCCCCATTCCCATCTCCTCCAGGGCAAAGACTCCCCCTGGGGATTCAGCTCAACCTGGTAGATTCAGTCCAGGCAGGTCCAGTCCCCTCCTCCCTTCACCCAAGCTGAGCAAAGTGTCCCTGCATAGGCCACAGGTTCCAAACAGCCAGCTCATGCACTGAGTACAGGACCCCGTCCCACTGCCTGGATGCCTCCCAAACAGATCAAGCTAATCAACTGTCTCACTTATCCAGAGGGCCTGATCCAGTTGGGGGCTCCTCAGCTATTGGTTCATAGTTCATGTGTTTCCATTAGTTTGGCTATTTGTCCCTGTGCTTTTTCCAATCTTGGTCTCAACAATTCTTGCTCATACAATCTCTGCTCTTTCTCGCCAATTGGACTCCTGGAGCTCCATCTGGGGCCTGGCCGTTTATCTTTGCATCCAGTTCCCTCAGTCATTGGATGAGATTTCTAGCACAACGGTTAGGGTGTTTGGCCATCCTATCACCAGAGTAGGTCAGTTGGGGCTTTCTCGACCATTGCCAGTAGTCTATTGTGGAGGTATCTTTGTGGATTTCTGGGGACCTCTCTAGCACTTTGCTTCTTCCTATTCTCATGTGATCTTCATTTATCATGGTCTCTTATTCCTTGTTCTTCCTCTCTGTTCTTGATCCAGCTGGGATCTCCCACTCCCCTAAGCTCTCTTTCCCTCGAACCTTGCCCTTCATTACCCCCACTCACGTCCAGGTTATTCATGTAGATCTCATCCATTTCTCTGTCATTGGGCGATCCCTGTGTCTTTCTTAGGGTCCTGTTTTCTAGGTAGCCTCCCTGGAGTTGTGAGTAGCAGTCTAGTCATCTTTGTTTTACATCTAGTATCCTCCTATGAGTGAGTACATACCATGTTTGTCTTTCTGAGTCTGGGTTACCTCACTCAAAAACCTTAAAATAGCCGGGCCGTGGTGGCGCACGCCTTTAATCCCAGCACTTGGGAGGCAAAGCCAGGCAGATCTCTGTGAGTTTGAGGCCAGCCTGGGCTACCAAGTGAGTTCCAGAAAAGGCGCAAAGCTACACAGAGAAACCCTGTCTCGAAAAAAAAAAAAAATACCTTAAAATATTAAAACTGTATTAGTGATCCAGGTGTGGTAGCTCCCACCTCTCATCCAAACATCCTAGTAAGGGAGGCAGGAGAACTGTGAGTTTGAGGCCCTAGACTATAGAGTGTGAAACCATATCTCAAAAAAAGAATTTTTATATATATATATATATATATATAAATATTTTATATATATATATATATAAACACATAATATACACTATTAATATTTTATAGGAAATTATTTGAAAAAGAACAAGAATGATCAAGGTTTGTTTCCAAGAAAATATTTTTAATTGCTTATGTACATGAATTTTGTTACAATTTCTGCATACGGTATAGGGTTTGTTCCATATCACATTCATACAATTTATCATCATTTATCTATCCTTTCTCCTAAAATTTTAATGTTGCAGATTTCTGTCTTGTCAGAGTTCAATGAGAGACTCCTTTTACAGTTAGAAAAGTACATTCTCTGATCTGAAAACTAGAATAGTTGACTTTCTCAAAATTTGTTAGATATGTAATTCTGAGCCATGTATTAATAATTTAGTTGCTCCTCTTAATTATACCATTTAAAAATCAGCCTTTTACTCTGGAGTTCAAGCACTAATCTATAGAACTTGGGGATGAAGTTTTTAAGAATATAGAGATCTTGGTTATTTCATAATCTTTATCAAGGAAAAAATTACTCAAAAAAAAATCCAGTATTCTATAAGCCTCAGCATTTTCTAAGAAGTAAAATTATGCTCATACACCCAGGCGGTGGTGGCGCATACCTTTAATCCCAGCACTCGGGAGGCACAGGCAGGTGGATCTTTGTGAGTTCGAGGCCAGCCTGGTCTACAGAGCGAGATCCAGGAAAGGCGCAAAGCTATACAGAGAAACCCTGTCTCAGAAAACCAAAAAAAAAAAAAAAAAAATTATGCTCATACTTCACTAGCTGACTATAATATATGCTTGTTAACTTTACTGATCTTTGTATTATGTCCTTAATTGGTCATTAAAAAAAGTTCATTTAATTACCAAAATTAATTGAGCATATATTAGTTAAAATGTTCCTCTTATGCGTGGTTGGCCAAAGCAATAACATAACATTGGGAAGTTGCATAAACGTATTTTTATTTCATTTTAATGTGTTGTATGCATGTATGTGCCAGTGCACATTTGTGTATAGGTTCACATACACATGCATGTAGAGGCCAGAGGATGACCTCAGGTGGTGTTCCTCAGTTGCCATCCACCTTGTTTGTGAAACGAGGTCTCTCATTGGCCTGGTGCTCACCCATTCAACTTAAGTTGTCTGCTTACCCAGCCCCAGGGATTTCCATGTCTCCACTTCCCAAAACTTGAATTGCAAGCACACACCATCACCCTCATCTTTTTCACGTGGGTACTCAGATCGAATTCAGGCCCTTGTGATCACAAGACAAGTATTTTCCCAACTCAGCCATTTCCCTTGCTAAAAGGCTGAATTGTTGTTGGTTGATGATTTTTGTTTTTGTTTTTACATGCCAATCAAAGTTTCCCCTCCTTCCCCTCTTCCCAGTACCTCCTCCATCACCACCACCACCTCCACCACCACCTCCACCACCACCACCACCACCACCACCACCACCACCACCACCACCACCACCACCCACCCCCCACCCCGCCAATGCACTCCTCCATTTCTCTTCAGAAATAGGCAGACCTCCCATGGATTTCAGCCAGCCATAGTATATCAAGTTGCAGTGAGACTAGACACTTCCTCCTCTTTACTAAGGCTGGACAAGGCAATCCAGTTGGAAGAATGGGTCCCAAAAGCTAGCAACAGAGTCAGATACAAACCCTGCTCCCTCTGTTAGGAGTCTCACCTGAAGACCAAGTTACACAACTGTATCACATATGCAGAGGGCCTACATCAGTCCCATGTAGGCTCCCTGGTTATGGGCTCATTCTTTCTGACCCCCTATGAGCCCAGGTTATCGGTTTTGTGGGGTTTCTTGTGGTGCCCATGACACCACTGGGTCCTACAATCTTTCCTCCTCCTCTTTCTCAGGATTCCCCAAAATGTGCCTAATGTTTGGCTTTGGGTCTCTGCATCTGTTAACAGTCCTGATTTTTGTCTAGTCTAAACCATGTGTTGAATGTAAAATCTTTCATAAAAGCCATCAAGCACATTTTAGTAAAATCTCTTTAAATTTTTACCTAGGATTTATATGAATTTTTATATGAATTGGATACCAGCTCAAATTGCTGAAAGTAATTGAGACAGAAGTTTGCATTTAAAAAAAAAGCCATTGCTCTCCATTCCTTGTAATAAGTATTAGCAAAAGCCGTTGTTTATTTGATTAATAGTAAATAATGGCTTAGCCTTAAAATGCATATTGGAAATATAGTGGAAAGAGGTAATTGAGCTTCATGTGTTAAATTGTTCAGTTGTAGTGCAATGAAGAGATTTTCTTTGTTGATGCAGAAACACAGTTTTAATCTCAAAAGGAATAAGAGAAAATTTATTCTGGAGCCAATTTGAATGGACATGAACCAGGAATACAAATTCAGGTTACCCTGCATACCATCTTCCAACATGGAGATATTTCCTAAATTTTATAATAACTGAACATAGTCATAACTCAAGGTGTTTTCCAAATATGTTGATGAATACACAGTATAGCAAAGTTGAGCAAGTCTTTGATATACACCTGATGTGACTGTATGACATTCTTGAAATTGCAAAAAGGGTTTTGTTTAATAGTAACAAAAATGGGGGACTATTTGTGAAAAAGAGGGGAGATTAGGAGAGGGACTAGAGAGGGTGAAGGGGGGATAACTATCAACTCTCATTTTAAAAGAGGTGAGATAATTTATTCTGGAGCCAAATATGAGTGACTATGACCTGCAAGCACAGATTCCAGTTTCTTTATTCCATATTCCATATTCCATACTCCATACATGGTAATAGTTCTGTGAAGATAGGATTTTTCAAATCTGTCACTGGAAACATTAGGTAGGTGGGTTACAGCAAAGTGGAGGGAAGTCTGTGTGAGGCCTCAGATGCTCTCTGATGACCTTATTCTTAGCCTTTGCTTGGTGGAGGTTAGTGGTCTCTTAAATTTATATATTCCAAAAGGTCTCACCACAAGGATGTTAAGTCAGACTCAGAGCCAGGTAAGGAATGGCTATTAAGGGGCTAAAGGTAGCCCAGGATAAGTTGTGATTAGGCTCCAGACATCCCAAACCCTCCACAGACATTAAGGTTCTCTGCTGTTATTTGGCCTTACAAAAAGATTCAGTTTAAGGTGTGGTTTTGTAACCATGCAGAAATGAAGATACTTTGAAGAGACATTAGTGCCTCTGGAGGCACCAGACTATTCAAACAATGGACCTCACAAAAATGGGAATTTCCCCAGGAATCTCACACTGGGAGAAGGAAAAGGTGCTAGCCCCAGAGGGAACTTCCCTCCCAGAAAGATTTCACACAATTCTGACAACTTACCAAACCCACTGTACAGGATGAGAATGAAACCTTGAGGGTGGGTCAGTTGTTGGCAGGACCACACTTTGACCAGGACTGCTCTATTTAAACTTAAACCTCACTTCAGTACCCTGAACATGAACTTGGGGATACACTGGGCTTCTCTGTCCCTCTTCCCAATGTGGCCACGTTGAGTTAATCTCTTTGTTTTGCTTTCCACTTTAATTTGGCTCTTAACCGACTTGTTGAGAACAGGTACCTGGGCCTGGCTTGGGACACAGGTTGTGACTGAATGAAAATAAGGACATTGTTAATCCCACGGGGTGAGAATAAAACCACTACCACAATTTTGAGCCGAATTTGAAGCAAGCTTTAATTAAATACTGGCCAGGATGATGGATTCTGGCCAGGTCCATTCCAGAGTTCCCAGAAAATGGCCTCAAGCTACTTTGGCCGGTTGCTTATAAAGGCAAACCCACAAGGCTATGTACTTCCCGCCTTCATCCAATGGGGCCAAGCATACATTGTGATTTACTTCCTGCCTCTGTACCTCCTGCCTGCATGGGATCAAGCACATCTGGTGCAGCTGGGTCAACTAAACCTTACACGAACAACAGCCTCCAGCACCTCAGGAAGCACCTGTCCTTGGGCAAGGGGCTTGCAGGCTAGAGGCGTTTTTTGTTTTATGGATCTCTTACAGTAATTAAAACATAACTTTAGCTCTAACACATGACCGCTTCTAGGTATGGTTGAGGAGAAGGGCTTTATTGTAGATTATGAGGGGGAGAACAGCCAGAGGCATCTGGAAGAGTCCAGACTGAACATGGTCAGCAGAACATGGCCACCTTCACCCCACCCAACCCCTGGGCCATGAGAGGGGTGGGGGAAGCCAGAGAGGAAGACAAGAGAGAGGGAGAAGAGAGGGCAAGGAGGCCAAGAGCAAGGTAGCCAGGAGCCAAGAGGCCAAGAGAGCCCGTGGGAACCAAGAGAGCCTGTAGCCAAATGGCTGAGTTATATAGAATCAGAAGTTGGGAGAAGTGAAGCAAAGCCCCGCCCCTGGGCTGGAGAGGTTTAGGTTGCGGGGCGGAGTGAGAAGTGTTGGGAGGGAGCCACGGGAACTGAGTGAGAATTGTCTCAGGTTTCTTTGGGACCTGATAGTGACACATACTCCCATCCCAAAATTTTATAGCAGTTTGGAGACTTTTCACTCATACATGTATGAAACTGTCGAACTAAAATACACACGTAAACCACAAAGGTGGACAGTGAATGGCTAGTTGGCTCCAGACCTGCAGCACAATCAGAAAAGTTTTAAATACTTTTAGAATGTGTAACACAAGAGCAATTTTGTTTGTTTGTTTCTGGGAGCCTTACTAACCAGCTGGTCAAACGTCACATTTTGTGTCCTAGGAAGGTTCATTGTTTGGATTTTTATAAAGAGAGCAGTCTTTAGGACAGAAACAATTAGTAAAGCCGCGAAGGAGGAAATCCCTGGATCACATCAAATCCAGCCACCATGACCTGAGTCTGGTTCTTTCCCGTCCTCTGTATCTGACATATTTGATTGTGACATATAATAGTACTATTACACCAAACATCGAAAGACTCAAGAACACAATTACTGAAAAAATTAAGGTAGCAGATGAGGGAAGCACTTTTTAATCAGCTAAACCCCATATATATTTTTAACTATATAGATAATGGTTCCCATGTGTCTATGTGTCTTGTACTCTATGAAATATTTTCTGTTCGGGGTATTTATCTCTTTAATTTTTGTTTTCTCTTTGCCAATTTAATTCAGTTACTATTAGTTCATATGGAATAGCTACATTTTCCCCTTTTATTGAAAATATTTTTTTCTCATATACTTTATCACAGTTTCCCTTCTATACTTTATTTCCCTCATATCCTTTATTCTACTCCCAGTTCCTCCCCACCTCCCTTCCTGTCCAAAATACAAAATATAACAAGATAAAACAAAAACCACATCAGAATTGGACCAAACATAAGGAAAAGAGCCCAAGAAAAGGCACAAGAATCAAAGACCCACTTGTTTGCATACTGAAGGAATCCCACAGGAACATTAAACCGGAAGCCATAACACAGTGCTGGCCCTGTGCTTGCTGCCTCAATCCCTGTGAGTTCATAGGAGCTTTGAGCATATAGATTTAGAGAGTGTTGCTGTGGTGTCCTCCATTCCCTTTGGCTCTTAAACTCTGTCTCCTCTTCCACAGGGTTCCCTGAGCCTCAGGAGGGATTCTGTGGAGCTATCCCTTTTAGGGCTGAGTGTCCCAAGGTGTCTCACTCTCTGTGTAATGTCTGGCTGTGGGTCTCTATCTGTTCCCATCTGCTGCAGGAGGAAGCATCTCTGAGGGTGGGTGAGCAAGATACTAATCTATGATGACAGCAGGCCTGGCCCCGCCCCTTGCTCATGGCTGGAAAGAGCGAACTAGCCAGGGCAATGCTGGAGAACTCCCCCTGGTGGTGAGGATGGGGGAGAGCTGGCAGGCTGACCAACCCCGAAACTACCCAGGGTTATGTGTTGGCCCACCCCAACATCCACCCCATCTGTGATCTGCTGGAAGGAAGAAAGACCTCAAGATAATGTTGACTGTGTTGAAATTCTGAGTGTTCGCTAGTGAGGGACTTCAGACCCCTAAGTGAAGGGTTCCTTTTCTTCACATGTCCCCATAATTTTCCCTGTCTATCCTGCCTCAATTTCTCTCTGATGTTTTGACCCCTTTCATTGTAAGAGGCGGGGAAGGCTGAAAGACCATCTTCTATAAGGTTTTCCATAACGAATAGGCAGATAGTTCCTACCTCTACATGGAGCCAAAGTCTCAATCTTTCTCATCTAAGGGGGACTTGAAAAGGTTTAAGCTTGGCGATATGAAGGTCATCATTTCTTGGAAATCTGGAAGAGAAGATAACATCGAACCACATAAACAATAAGCCATACAGTAGATTGTTATGTCAAATCCTAATATCAACACTAAAAATAACAGGACTTTTTCTATTGTAAAATACCTAGTCACTATGCTGCTAGTAAGTCGTTAAAACTGAAGGAGTTGATAAAACCAGAAGCTGATAGAGTTGCACAAGTGGATTAGGAACTGCCCTTTTACTGACTGTAAGGAGAGTTCCTGGTGAGAGTCTTCCAAAATTGTGTGTTTATAGCTGGGGAGGGGGGAGGGGCAGTGAGAAGGAGCTTAAGAAAATGTTAATTGTAATTCTTGATTCTTAGCTTTTCAAAGGCTTCGATCAGATCCATGAACAACGGATCCTTTCCTTCTCTTATTTCCCCTGTAATCCTGTCCTGTCCCAGTAGCAGAGTTTAGTTTAGTCCAGTAAATGCAAGATCACAATAAAGATAAAATCAGGTACCTATTATATTGCTTTAAAACATCTTTTCAATAAAATATTTTCCCATGTACCAAATACTAGTGACAGGGGTACAAATCAGAGTTTTAGGTTCTTTGAACATTGACCAAGTCTTATTTCTTATAATCAGAAAAAGAAACAAAACTCCAATAGGAGTTACTAGTAATACTTTTCTTTGTATTGGTAAAATATGAATATTATTTAATTTTAATTTTTAATTCTGGCTACAAATACTCTTTTAATCAAGAAACATGGGCTTTTTAAAGTATAAAGCATCATAGGAGTTGTTGTCCTTTGAGTCTGATAGTTTTCTGTGTAATTTGGAAAAAAGGAGTCAATCCAAATCTTTGACTATCCCATGAGACAATAACACCAAACTTACTTTAAGGTAACTAGATTTCTTTTTCTTTTTTATTTTTGGTTTTTCAAGACAGAGTTTCTCTGTGTAGTTTTGGTGTCTGTCCTGGATCTCGCTCTGTAGACCAGGCTGGCCTCGAACTCACAGAGATCCGCCTGGCTCTACCTCCCGAGTGATGGGATTAAAGGAGTGCACCGCCACCTGGCATGGCAGCTAGATTTCTAAGAATGTCATAGGGTGCCACATCCGGCATGGCTCCAGGATCAGACTTGACTAGGGTGACCAGGAAATGAAGAAGATACACACACAGAAAAGCCAGAGTTGGTGGGCGGGGCTCTCTGCTGGAGAAACTACAGGACCCTGTTTTTGTTTATATAGAGTTGAACAGGGAGGTGGGGTTATTACAACTGAAGGCAGAGGCAGGGTTTATGGTGTATGGCAGGATCAAGGAGACAGATTTCGCTCATCTTAGGAGCAGCTTCTGTAGGGGATCAGTCATCAGGCCATGGAGATCTAGCTAGGAGAACATTTTCTGCGCACACTGTCAAGATCTACACATGAACTGGCAAAGGCTTTACCATTTCCCTCTGAGCCTCACTCCAGGGGAGGTAGTCTTTGCCATTTACACCGGGTCTGAGGCTAGGGTCCTTGACATGGCTGTGCCCATGCCAACAACACACTTTTACTCAGGACTTCACACACTCGGGGCTTCTTACAGTAAGGCTTTTAGAGTCTTTCATTTTTTTCTGTCTCCAAAAAGTATAGTAGAAACATGGTCCAATTGCTTGGACCCAGTTAACACTTTTTTCTTAGTAGTAGATTTTTGTTTCTAGCTGTAAGAATTTAGATTTGAAATAAAAGTACAGAGGAGGGCCTCAAAGTCCTGGGAACTGGTACTACAGGGGGTTGTGAGCCTCCTAGTGTGGATTCTGGAATCCAAACCTGTGCCCTCGGCAAGAGAAGTAAACACTCTTAACCACTGAACCATCTCTCTGCCCCCAAATTTAAAACCTACAGTTTATAGCCCAAATTATACTGAACAATAAGAGAATTCTCTAATGGAGGTTAGTTACTCTTAGTAATTCTCTTAGTTACTGTTCTCTTGCTGTGAAAAGACACCAGGACCAAGGCAACTTATAAAAGAAGACATTTAATTGGGGGCTTACTGTTTCAGAGAGAGGGTAAGTTCATGACCATCATGGCAGGGAGCATGGCAGCAGGCAGGAAGGCATGGGGCTGGAGCAGTAGTTTAGAGCTGACATCTGATGCACAAACTGGAGGCAGAAAGAGAGTCTGGGCTTGGCGTGGGCTTTTGAAACTTCAGTTCACCAACTAGGAACCAAACATTCAAAGATGTGAGCCTCTGGGCCCATTCTCACTCAGATACCACAGAGGTAGTGAAAAATACTCAACTCTTTTTAAATACGAAGATTTGAGTAAGTAAAGTTGGAGGTGTGGCTAAGCGAACAGTCATAGCAAAAATGCAATTCATGTGAGGATCTGATTTTATGCTCATTTGTATCTCCACCTAAACCAATGTTAGGATTACTTTATCACTTATGACTATACCAAACAAAATTCCAAATATCTTTGACCATACTTTTAAAATATCTCAAAGCTAGAATGATTTAAGAAAGAGAACATAGTGGAGATGTTACTAGAGAGGTTTTGTAACTAAACTCAATTGTCAATGTAGTTGAAGCTGAGTATAATATTTTTCTGTTACTGTTATGAAACATCATTTTTGTTCAAATCTTAAATGGTCTTTTAATAAAAAAAAAAAACAAAAAACCTGAGCCAGATATCAGGGTAAAAGCCGAAAAACCAGATCAGCCAGCCTACTACTTCTTACCTCTATGAAATCCTCAGCCTAAAGAGAGTGAGTTCCTGTTTCCTCGCGCCTTATATAACTTTCTCTGCCCTCCTATATTACTTCCTGGGATTAAAGGCATGTGTGCTTCCCAAGCAAGGCATGAGCTCTCAAGTGCTGGGATTAAAGGTGTGTGCCACCACTGCCTGACCTCTATGTCTAATCTTGTGGCTGGGTCTGTCCTCTGATTCTCAGGCAAGTTTATTAGGGTACACAGTATATCACCACACATCATGACCAAGGCAACTTTTAGAAGAGTTTATTTGGCTTATAGTTCCACAGGGTTAGAGTTCATAGAGGCAGGGCAGAGGTGGAGCAGGCATGGTTGCTGGAACACGATGGTGATCACTCATGTTTTGAACCACAAGCACCAAGCAGAGAGAGTAACTGGAAGTAACAAGAGTCTTGAAACTCTCCAATCCAGCCTCTGGTCTCATGTTTCCTCCAGCAAGCCCATACCTCCTAATCTTCTCCATATGGGACCACCAACTGGAGACCGAGTGTTCAAATGTGGAGCCAATGGGGACACCATTCTCATCCAAACCCCTACAATGAGTATCATCCAGATCTTTTTCTGAAATCCCATATATGTGTTTCAGAAGAAGTTGGTCCAAGTTTCGGGTGAAAAATAAATAGAAGAATTTACTTCATGAAATTCTGTAGCAAAGGAGGTAGTTAGAACAAGCTGATAGAGGCTGAAGGGGGTCTTTCTTCCCAGTTGACGAAGTGTCCTGTCTCTGGTTCTCAGTTCTCTAGTTTTACATCTTACAGAGCCCACGGTGGAAAGATCTATAACCACTTCTGAATTTGAAGTTTATTTTCTCAAGACATGGTGTCTCTGTTTATCTCTGACTGTCCTGGAACTCACTTTGTAGACCAGGCTAGTCTTGAACTCACAGAGATCTGCATTTGTTTACCTCCAGAGGGCTGCCACCACTGCCTGGCTAGGACACCCACTTCTTAAGAGGAGATAATGGCCGGGTGGTGGTGGTGCACACCTTTAATCCCAGCACTTGGGAAGCAGAGCCAGATGGATCTTTGTGAGTTTAAGGCCAGTCTGGTCTACAGAGCGAGATCCAGGACAGGCACCAAAACAACACAGAGAAGCCCTGTCTCAAAAAACCAAAAAAAGGAAAAAAAAAAAAAAAAAAAAAAAGGAGACAACATGTTTTCCAAAAAGAGTAGATCTCAGATTTAGAGGACCTAGCAGGAGTGCCATCTTAGGTACAATGAGAAATTCGTACAGTAAACCAAATAGACTTACAAATACATTTTATAAAGATTTGAACATTTTTTCATTAAAATATACATCATGGTTATTATGTAACTTAGCAGGAACACCCCATATAGAATTAATTCTTAGTACAACTTTTCCTACTACGAAGGCATTGGCTGTGCAGCAATCAAAGGCTTTCCCTGGGAGGCAAATATACAATCTTGACATTTATATAAAACCAAATCACTATGTTTTAAATGGCTCATCAATAAGAGGATAAAATATACAATTCTTGTTCTCTAGGCCACTTTTTTCTGTAAATGTTACTGAGAGTAGATTGATATTTTAAGAAAATCTGATTATAAATATAGAAACAGGGATGAGTTCTACATCAGGGTATGGAATTTTGATCTTTTATGATCAAAGAATCATTCTAGTGATACTCAGTTGTAGTAATCACACCATTACCATCTTTTAATTAACATTTGCAATGTTTTTATAATATACTTTAACCTTCTCTAATAGGTATTGCCTCATCTTTTATTTTTCATTTTGGAACAATCTTTACCTTAAGACAAAACGTTATTTTGCCATCCAAACCCGTGTCTGGAGATTTCAGTCCAGTGGCTTCCATTGCTACATCTTCAGTACCAACGTGAACTAGACCAGGGAGGATTTTGACGGGGAGAGGTTAGACAAGAAAGAAAATGTGCAGCATAAGCACAAATCAGCAATATAGAATTTCAGAAGTAGTTGAAATTCAGAGTCATCAGCCTTGTTCTAACTGTTTCAGGTTTTATGACTATATAAGCAAAGTTTGGACAGAATTTTTAGAGATTAGAGGAAGGTAATTATTGGTGGTAGAGGTTCCAGCAGAGCATGCAACACCAGAGTCACACAGAGAGAACAGGCTACCACGTAAACAGCCCCGCCAGTTGACTGACAGCCCCGTCTTCTCTTCATTTCCTTCTCCACCAGTGGTTCTGCATCTGCTTTAAGAGACGTTCTCCTCGGCCCCAGTCACAGGTATAATCAAAGCGTATCATTGGCCGTTCCCAATCTAAGCAATACTAGCCAGCAAGAGTACAAAGTATCTCCAGGATTAAATCTCTGAGTTAGGCTGTTATTAAAGAACATGGTTCTGGCATTTTGTTTGTTTGTTTGTTTGTTTACAAGAATGGAGTCATGAAAGACATCACTGTGATTTATCATGTGACATCATGAAAGAGAGCAGATACAATGAACTACAGGAGAAAGTGCAGGATGTGTGCAAATGTAGAAATGGATGAAGGAGCTGCTCAATCTTGTCTGGCAGATGTGAAAAAACGAAGAAGATAACTCCGAGGAAGAATGAGAAGGATGAGAATGTTGGTCAGAAAAGAGTGACTGAGAATTTGGAACCAGTGTTCGGTCTCTGGATGTCCTGTTCTGTCTGGGTTATAGCTGACAGTACACTATAGAAGTACACTAAAGACACAGAGCCTGCCGATCTTCCTTTACTACAAGAAAGTACTTGGAACCAGTGTTTGGTCTCTGGATGTCCTGTTTTGTCTGGGTTATAGCTGACAGTACACTATAGAAGTGCACTAAAGACACAGAGCCGGCCGATCTTCCTTTACTACAAGAAAGTACTTGGAACCAGTGTTTGGTCTCTGAATGTCCTGTTCTGTCTGGGTTATAGCTGACGGTACACTATAGAAGTACACTAAAGACACAGAGCCGGCCGATCTTCCTTTACTACAAGAAAGTACTTGGAACCACTCTCACATGGAAAGAAGTGTCCTAGTGCCTTGACCTCAGGCTTTGGTCTCTTCCGACAATGCCTCCACCTGTACAGGACTGGGATATCCTGGAAGTAGCGCTTAACTTCCGTCCCAAAGAGCATGATGAGCAACATTGAATTTACACCAAAGTGGAGATAACAGTAACTCTTATGCCCAGATGGTGGGGACCCCCAAAAGACCACCACAGAGACCAAATCCTGCATGTAAAAGCAAAGAGCCTTTATTTCAAGCTCCAGAGCTTGGTCCCTCTGTCTGTCTGACACAGCGGTGAGAGCAGAGAGCCCTGAACTCAGGCGGGGCAGAGTTTTTATCATAGCAGAGGTTGAGGTGAAGGGATTTCCAGGGTCCAGGACCCTGATTGACTGACAATTGTCTAGGAGTATCTGTAAAACAAAAATAGGTGTTGTGCTAGACTCAAGGACATCTGGTCACCTTATCTAATGGTTGGAATGTTTGGGATGTCAGGTACTTCCTCACCCCTGAGTGGTATCAGCTTAAGGCTTTTCCTGGATCTGGGTGTTACCTGCCAGTAAGCCTGTCACAGAAGCTGTGTCTCAGCCCCTAAACCTGTCATGGCTGCTGTGTGGTCAAGCTATTTTGGGGCCCCTTCACAGTAACAATGGTCCACGGCACCATTTTCAGCAGAGAGGGAACATGGTGTGACTTAAAAGGACCCTTTTCGTCAGTGTGTTGAGACTATACAGAAATACAGCGAAGACAAGCAGAGAGTCAGCCCAGGGCTCATCACAGTAACTCCAGGAAGAAATGGCCCAGTTGAGAGGTGGAATGAAGTGGAAAGTTCTGGATACAGCCTCAAGGTGTCAACCGTAGGTAGGATGTGCTGGAAGCTTTAGATACAGGCGTCAGCAAGTGGTGCCAAAGTGAGTGCCATCGTTGGCTGGACCAACCCAACGGGAAGAACAGATTCTGTTGCTGCCATGGAGACTGTAGGGGAAGGGTTGGGGAAGGGGAGAGGCTCCCTTTTGGACGTATCAAGTTTTAGATGTCTTTAAGATGTCTAAGTAGAAGAGTCACACGTGCAGTTTTGTAGACACAGGACGCATAGCTAATACGACTGACGAACAATAAAGAATGTTTCGAAAGAAATTTATTTGTAACTCAACATTTGTCTGTTATCATTTCCCCCGTATTCTCTAATACTGTAACAATGTAGACATTGTACTTTTGTGTGTGTGTACTTCTTCCACTGAATTGTTATAAACATCATCCCATTGTTATGCAGATAAAACAACCGTGTTTAAAATATGCTGCTTTTCTTTCGTTTTGTTGAAAGGGGTCTGCCTCAACTGTCTAGTCTTGACTGGCCTGGAACTCTATCATGTCGACCAGGCTATCTCGGAACGCACAGAGATCCGCCCAGCTCTGCCTCCGATGTGTTGTTGTTAAATCCGTGCGCCACCACGCCAGGCGTATTTTTGATACCGTGATGATTTTTATTTTTTATTTTTTTCCCTTTAGAGACAAAGGGACCAGACTATGCCCACTCAGCAGCAATGCCACCTCCCCGTGACGATCCACTGCACAAACTGCACTTTCTCCTCCTGACCAGGAGATGGCGAGCTCTACCTGGCGCTCAGACCGAGGTGCCTCTCCCGCTGCCTTCCTCCTGCCGCCCTCCTGACCTTCCTCCCGGAAGTGCTCTGCGGCCCGGGTTGCCGGCGTGACTTTGAGCGCTTCCCGCTCTGCTGCCGGTGCAGAGCGGAGCGGAGCAGGATCTCTGCAAGTGGCTGATCCGGACTTGCCATGCGGCTGCTGCGGGTCGCCGCGGCCCTGGGGCGTGGGCCGCTCCCTCGGGTCCCTGCCGTCCTGGGCTGGCAGGGGAAGCAGGTACTGGTGCCCGGCGAGCCTTCCAGAGCCGGGCAGGTGGCAACACCCCTTCCTTTACCCGGGATCTTGAGCGGCGCTGTCCGGAGACCCCGAAAGCTCCCGGGTATCCGCAGGCCAGCTCGGCCTTGAGACCTGCAGCCCTGCTCTGGGTTCTCCTGCTTCTTGATGGGTATGATTTACTACCTTAAAGAGAAGTGCCCTGCGTGAAGTCAGATGAAAAGTTAGTGTCCCCGGGGCTCGTGCCCCCGGTCTCTGACTGGTTATCTATCCAGTGCTCTTCTGACTACTGAGTATGGCTGGATGCTCTGTACGGGTGCTGTGTTCTTTGATTGGCGCCCAGCTTCCTGGTGCTTTTCTCCGGTCATGTTTCCCACTTAGGTGCATAGATTAAACTGTGTAAGCCTTTGGAATGAGGTACTCCGCGTAGGGCAGCCACTGGTAGATGTGCCTTACCTGTTAAGGAGCCCTGGTCTGTTGTGCTGTCAGATGTCCCCGTGGCTTAATCGTCCAGGCACTTGTCAACTGTCTGCTTCTCCGTGCCAGTTCCCTCTCCCCAGAAGTTGTTGCAAAGCATTTGGGTGTGCAGTTTTGTTTTGATTCCATAAACACATCCCCTGTCCCCACTGTAAAGTTAGCAGAAACAACTACCACCAAAAATAAATAAATAAGATAAAATAAAAAGGTACTTCACTGTTTTGTGCAGATGAACCTGGGAACCTTTGGGGGTTGTCTTGGGCAGTTAGTTGTGTAGACCGTGGATGTCCTCATATACCGTTGCTAGCTGTGAACTACAGGAAGGGGGAAGACAGAAAACCCGTGGTACAGTTTAATCTAAAGCTTATATTCTTATTAAAGCGGCCTTTGAGGTAGAGTTCTGATTTTATAATAGTCGGTGTGTATTTTAAAACTAAGGTCTGGGACGGGCAAGATGGGCTCAGACGTAAGGGCAGTTGCCAAGCATGACAACTTGAGTATCAGTCTTGAGACTCACATGGTGGCTGGGCCTGATCGGACTCCTTCAAATTGTCCTTTTCACCTCCACATGACTTCTCTTCCAGAGACAGAGTTCAATTCCTAGCTCTTACATGTCAGCTCAGAACAGTCTATAACTCCAATTCCAGGGAATGCAAGGCCCTCTTCCTGCACCAGGCATGCATGTGATGCACAGACATACATGCAAGCAAAACACATATGCCCCAAAATAAACAAATCTAAAAAGTTTAAAACTAACATTTAGCAATTGTGTCTGTCCTGCTTTTATTTTTCAGTATTATTGGGAATTAAATCCAGGGTTCTGCGTATAATACCCCTTGCGTTGAGATTGAGAAAAAAGAAATCCATAGTTCCCGTTTTAACTGTGATCTCTTATGAAAGGTGTGTTAAATTGAGCTTTAAAAACTGTTTTTCAGGCTAATTGGAAGGCCTACCGCTGGTGTTCATCAGGAATAATTCCCAATGAAAAAATCCGAAATATCGGAATCTCAGCTCACATTGATTCTGGGAAGACGACGTTAACGGAGCGGGTGCTATACTACACTGGCAGGATTGCCACAATGCACGAGGTGTGTGGTGAATGGTTGATTCCAGAGGGATCAAGAGCTTGGTTTCTATTGTTTTGTGGTTAGGATTTTATGAGTGTTACAAAACCTGGGTCAGAGGATTGTTGGCCAAAGTCAGATGTACAAAGAGGGAGGCCACGCTGGCTTTATGTTACTATGACTAATCTCTGTAGAGGAGATCACTGTGAGTATCCTGAGTAAATGCTGAGTCAGTGTCGTGGACCCTTACACAGCTGTTACAATAGTCTTAACCATTTAATGAAGGGTACGTGTTTTTACTGTTAAATAGGAAGTGAATTTTAAAGGATGCTGCTGTCGATGGAAAAAACCATAGCCCTCATCTTAAAGGAAATAAAAGTTTATTCTGAGCCATTTTGAGTGACCATGGCCCGGGAACACAGATTTAGGTTACCTCAAATTCCATGTTCCAACATGGAAGCAGATTTATAATGTTTCAGTTTTATAGAACAAAGAAAGGTATAAATCGAGGCAAGTTTAAAATGCATTGGTGGGTACCCCAGAGAGGCAGGCACAGTGAGATATGGGGAGCCGTTCTTTAGGCCCAAGATGCTCTCTGATGACATTCTTAGCTTTAGGGTTGGCAGAAGCTAGTGTCCTGCTAAGTTAATGGCTTCTAAGAGGTTTTTATTTATTATCACGAGGTGTTAGTTCAGATACAGAGTGGGGCAAGGAATGGTATAGTGATATATTGTGTGCCCTGATAAAATTTACCTGAAGATCAGAGAACAGAACAAGCCACTAGGTTAAACATAGAAGCCAGGCAGTGGTGGCACACACCTTTAATCCCAGCACTTGAGAGTCACATGCCTTTAATCCCTTCACTAAAGAGATTGAGACAGGAAGTGATGTGGCAGGGCGGAGAAAGGTATGTAAAGTGTGAGGAGACAGGAACTAAAGGCTTTTTCGGCTGGAGGCCTATCGGCTGAGGAGTCCTAGAAGTAAGAGATGGCTTGTTCCTTTGTCTCTCTGATCTTCAGGCAAATTTTATTAGGGTACATAATATATCACCACAGAATGGCTGTTCCAGAAGGTTAAAACTAGCCCAACATAAGGTAATTAACTTTTGAACCTGTAAAATCCCAATCTCTCTCCAGTACTGAAATTCTGATTAATCCAACGATCTCTGCAGGCACAGACTCCTTCATTCACAGCCAGACACAGCTTCTTTTTGTTCACAGTGTTGAGTATAAGCTATATTAAAAACCTGTCAGAAAAAAATTATTTAAAATATTGACACTTGAAGCCAGGTATGGTGGCGCACGCCTTTAATCCCAGCGCTCGGGAGGCAGAGGCAGGTGGATCTCTGTGAGTTTGAGGCCAGCCTGGTCTACAGAGCGAGTTCCAGGACAGGCACCAAAACTACACAGAGAAACCCTGTCTCAAAAAACAAAAACAAAAAATATTGACACTTGAAAGATGCTGCCGTACCATGGAGTAACTTACCCGTTCAGTTTAAACTGTTCTTCAGGTAAAGAGCATCCAGTATACACTTTACAAGCTGAGCCCTAACCTTTTGTGCCTCAGAATCCATGTGGAACAGAGCTGGAAGGTCTGCTGCCTGAGTGTCAGTTTGTAGACTATGCAAAGCCAGCGGACAGCAGTACAGAGGGAGACAGGTCGTTGCCCCAGATACTGGGCAGCTGCTGAAGAGATTAACCGAGCATGGGAGCTGAGACGGGAAACCCTGTCATAAACAGAAAACATCAGTTTATGAAATGATACGGTCAAAGTATCGGGCTTATATGACAGTTGTGTGTGTTAGCTTTGTTGTCTGGTTCCATTTCAGTAAAGATTTCTTTCTTGGGATGACAGAAGAGTCTGAATTTTTGTGCTTATGTTTAGGTGAAAGGTAAAGATGGAGTTGGTGCTGTCATGGATTCCATGGAACTAGAGAGACAGAGAGGAATCACTATTCAGTCAGCAGCTACCTACACCATGTGGAAAGACATCAATATCAACATTATAGATACTCCAGGTAAGCAAGCCCTGTGTTCCCTAATTCCTTTGAGCAAAAATGTATGTAGCTCTTTCTTCTACTATGACCCAGTTCACCTTCAAGTATCAAATTTTAAAAGTGCAAAACTTAGCCGGGCGGTGGTAGCGGCGGCGGCGCACACTTTTAATCCCAGCGCTCGGGAGACAGAGCCAGGCGGATCTCTGAGTTTGAGGCCAGCCTGGTCTACAGAGCAAGATCCAGGACAGGCACCAAAACTGCACAGAGAAACCCTGTCTCAAAAAACCAAAAAAAAAAAAAAAAGTACGAAACTTAATTCCTATCGGATTTAGGACTTAAAGCACTTCATCTGCATGTGGCTTCTTTGAAAATAACACAATCCAGTATGACGGGCTCTTGCCTTTAACATATTGTCGAATTCCCTGGAAGTAATCCTGTTGAGCCTTGAACCTGATGCTGCGTGCATAGAATTGGTGGGTTGAGGAATCTGCAATACAATTTAAAGATGGGTGTAATGAGCATAGATAAAAGCATTTCATAGTGTCCGGTTAGTCAGTTTTTTGTCAACCTGACACAAGCTAGAGTCAATGGGAAGATAAAACGCCACCGCCATCAGATTGTCTGTAGGCATGTCTGTGGGGCATTTTATTGATTGCTAATGGACAGAGGGTCAAGCCCACTGGGGGCACAGCCCCCAACCCCCTCCCCACATGTGCACAGGTGCTCCTGAGAGTTATAAAAAGTGTGCTAAGCAAGCCAGTGTGGAGCCTCCATGGTCTCTGCTTTAGTTCTCATAGCCAGGTTCCTGCTTTGAGTTTCCTTTGTAGTGGACTCTAACCTGTGAGCCAAATCAACCCTTTCCTCCCCAAGTTGCTTTTGGTCATGATGTTTCATCAAAAAAAAAAACCAAAAAACAACAACAACAAAAAACGGAGGGGAGGAACTGACTAATACAGAACTTGGGACAGCTCGTGGTTACTGCTGTGACAGACCTGACCTGTTGGAGAGGATTGTGGAAGGCCTTTGGAACTTTGAGCTGGGAAAGTCATTGAGTGCTTAGAACTTAATGGGCTATTGTGGGTGCTCAGAAAGTAGGAATGCTGGAAGAGATGCCGATGAGGTGTGGCTTATGAAGTTCCAGGGGGAAGCAAAGGCTGTATCAGGGCCACTTAGGTGATACTTTGAATAAGACTCTACAGTGTCTGGTCAGCTGGGGCTGAAGAATCAGCTGTGATTAACAAAAACCACTGAAGAAGCATTTGCTCTGCTCAGACAGTCCATGCTGGTCTGCTGGAGGTGAGAAGGTGGCAGTGATTAAGAAGAAGCCAGCATCACGGAGGTGAACCCTTCTGGGAGGATTTCCCCAGGGTCAGCACACTCAAGCTGTGGTCTAGAGGGGGCCAGGATTTCATGCCATGCTGGCCACTGAACTTGGTGATGTGAAAGCGTCATCCAAGCAGTGCTGGTTTTGAAGGCATGCAGGAAGAGCAGCAGAAGCTTGGCACTGCGAGAGGCCGTTGACGTGAGCACAGCCCCAGTTGTAGTAGAATGCCCGGGATTGACAGGGTCCTGGAGAAGATTCGAAGCTTGGCGTCACGTGATAGGGTTAGCCCTGAAGAGATTCTTAGGAGAGGCTGTGGGTGGAGGCGCAGCCCAGTTTCAGTAGAGACCCCAGCGTCTTGGAGGTGCCAGTACTGTGGGACGACCAGCAGGGACAGGTTGAGGAGCCGGCCTGAACCTAGGAGAGACGCTGTATGTGTTGTGGTTGGTAGAGCCAGAGAGGTGGAGCTGCCCAAGCCCTTTAGAACTTTGACACTCTTGATGTTTGGGTTCGCTTTGATTTGATTGTGCCTGGTCCTCACTCTTCCCTCCTGGAGTGAGAAAGTATTTACCTTGTGTTTTCATTTCACAGGAACCCACGGTTATGAGATCTTGACTATTTTAGAGACTTTAGACTTCTCAAAGAGATTCGGGTTTTAAAGACCGACACTTTTAAAGTTCTGTTCTATATGTGGTACTATATTAATGTGAGATCTGGAGGATAAACAAGAAGAAGATTAGTTAAGATTGTTGTGTTGCTATGCCAGGTTGACAAGGGATCAATTGTCTTGGCTATTTTTTGTCACTTTGACACAAGCTAGAGTCAAGTGGGAACAGAAACCTCATTCGGGAAAATACCTGTCAGCTCGCCTATAGGAAATTCTGTGTGTGTGTGTGTGTGGGGGGGGGGGGGCGGGAGCACATTTCTTAATTGCTAATGAATAAGAGGGCCCAGCCCCCTTAGGGGAGGTCGCACCCCTGGACAGGTGGTCTTGGTTCATGTAAGACTGGGCTGAGCTAGCCATGAGGAGCGAGTGAGTAAGCAACCGTGGTCTCGGCTTCCGTTCCTGCCTTGAGTTCCTGCCGTGCCTTCCCCAGGTGGTGGATGTAACCTGTAAGCCAAGTAAACCCTTTTCTCCCGAGTTGTTTTGGGTGTTTATCACAGCACTAGGAAAGCTAACAAGGACAAATCGTTTGTATATTAACAATCCACACTGTTCTTTAAAACCCTCCTCATTTAGGCCACGTGGACTTCACGATAGAAGTGGAAAGGGCCCTGCGCGTGTTGGATGGTGCAATCCTTGTCCTCTGCGCCGTCGGTGGAGTCCAGTGCCAGACCATGACTGTGAATCGTCAGATGAAGCGCTACGACGTGCCGTTCTTAACCTTCATTAACAAGCTGGACCGAGCGGGCTCCAACCCAGCCAGGGCCCTTCAACAAATGAGGTACTGAGCCTCAGGAGTGTTGATCCGGACAGCAGACTTCACATTCAGGACAGTTAATTCAATTATTGTGTCTGTCCTAAAGTGTTTTTTTTTCTTGTTTCACAAATGCGTTTCTGTGGGTCTTGGTAAATGGACCTCAGTCTCAGTAGTTTAATTTACCCTGTGGTTCCTCAGCTGCCTTCGCTGTCAGTGGGGAAAACATGTCGTATTTCTGGGGTAGTTGATGATTCCGGAATACAGTGCAGCAGCTTCTGCCGCTGCGCTACCGTCAGAGAAGTCCACGCTGCTAGAGATCCTTGCTTTGCCTTTAGTTAAACCTGGAGAAGGCTTTGGTTTTCACAGATGTAGCAAACACAGCTGCCATGCCCCTGTCAGATGTTACAGAACAGAGCTGATGGACATAGCTGGACCTTCTGTGGTAGGAAATGGGCTAAGAGTGGCAGATCTGATGCCAAATTCCGATGGAGGGTGTGTCTGCAGATGTGAAAGTGAGATTTGTCTTCTCCAGGTGTTTGAATATTTTTTCGTCGTTATTTTACTTGTGTTTGGCACTAGAAGAACTCTTCCTACCAGTTCTTGTTCTGTGTTCTGAGCAGCTTCTTTTTCTCCATTATTTGATTGTTCTGGTTTATCTTTTCTCATTTCTTGTGAAGCAGATCTGGGGACTTGTGGACCTGGCCCTCATGTCTTGTCTTCAGTCATACTTTCTATCTTCCTCTTATTATGCACCAGCTGATGAGAGACTCCTTTTTATTTTTGTGTGTGTGTGTGTGTGTGTGTGTGTGTGTGTGTGTGTGTGTGTTCATGATGAGTGGGGGGGGGGGTGCCCATGCCACTCACACGTGGGCATCAGGACAGCTTTGCAGTTTGGGTCCTTTTACATGGACACCAGGATAATTGAATTTTGAGTTACCAGGCTTTGATGGTGAGTGTCTCCACCAATTGAGCAATCTTACTGGCCCAAACAGAATTTTTGAGGTTAATTTTTAGCTCATGAATTGGATAGTCATCTGTGTCTTTTCTGTTATTTAGCCTTTTAAAAATATATTTTTATTCAGCAATACATAGCTAATTCCATAATTTTTCATTACTGTAACTTTTTTTTTCCATAGAGGTACTTTACAAATCTCTAAGTTTGGTCTCAGGATGTACCTCAGTGATAGAGCACTTACCTAGTATGTTCAATCCCTAGCACTACAAAATTTTAAATTAAATCTTATATTCTTTCCTCTGGTAACTATTCTTGGATATTAATACATTTCTTTAAAAAATATTTTTAGGCAGTTATTCTTATTTATGTGTCTGTGTAAGTGGACACCTGTTTGCAGTTATCCAGGGAGGCAAGAAGAGGTGTTAGATCTCCTGGAGCTGGAGTTACGGGCAGTTGTGAACTCCCTGGCAGATGATGAGAAACAAATTCAGGTCCTGTAGAAGAGCAGCAAGCCCTTTTAACCAATGAGCCATCTTGCCAGCCCCAGATATTAGTCGAGCCTTATGATCACCCTTTTTCTGTAAGCTCTTCACTGCCTTCAAATTCTAGTCATGTCCACTTAGCTGTCTGTCCATAGTTACCCACGGAGCCCTAGCTCACCCTAAACGGCTCCACCAGAGTGTATCTCAAGGTGGAGTCCCTCCTGGTAACTGTCTAACTGATAGATGAGTGAGTGTGCGCAGTAGCGGGCTGATGTGTTTTCCCGTGAGAACCCCGTCTGAATGGCTGTCTTTCTGTCACTTGATTTAAGAATGAGAACTAGGCTGCTATCCTGCTGTCATGATTTGTTGTTGATTTTTCTCCTCCCTCTGCTTCAGGACAAGCACATTCAGGGAGTCTGGGATAGAGGTGATTTTGGCTTCTCTGTTGTTCAGGCGGGCTTGCGGCTTTGTTTCCTTGTTAGCTCCTGAGTTTGGAGGTCTGTTGTGGTTGCTTTATTTCTCTCCTTACCCAATGTTAGCATCCGCCTCAGTTCTCCGATGTCTGCCATTGCTTGTTTGTTTGGTTTTTGCCTTTCGTCATTTCCAAATAATTTTGAGAGAAGGCAAACAAATATTTTTGTTTTTCAGATCCAAACTAAATCACAACGCAGCATTTGTGCAGATACCCATCGGCTTGGAGGGTGATTTTAAGGGTGTTATAGACCTCATTGAGGAGCGAGCTATTTACTTTGATGGAGACTTTGGGTAAGTGCTAAACTACACTGCTAAAATCTTATATTTTAAAAAAATCAAAGAAAAGGAAGACATTAGTTAAACATAGACCAACTGGTCAATCTTTTTGGAATGTGCCTGAATGTCATTCTTTAAGGCGATTTTAATGGCTTAAAATTAATTGTTCTTAGAAGTCATTCTAGAGAATGTCACTTCTTGGGAATACACTCATATCACATTACATCATGTATGCATGAGCCCCTACCCCCCTTTTTGGAGAGGTCTTCATGTGTACCTGAGGTTTAGCTTAGGCTTACTATATTGGGCTGGGGGTGTAGTTCAGGCTAGACTTCAACTCATGATCCTCCTGCCTCAGCTTCCCAAATGCTGAGGTTATAGGTGTTTGCCACCACACTGTGAAAGGAGTCTTTCAGTTTTCACTGGAAACATTCTCTCTTCACTGGTTCATTTCATCTTGTAAGCTCCTGGGGTTGCATTTCTTTTTCCTTCCTTTCTTCCTTCCTTCCTTCCTTCCTTCCTTCCTTCCTTCCTTTCTTTCTTTCTTTCTTTCTTTCTTTCTTTCTTTCTTTCTTTAAACAGGGTCTCTTGGGGTTTGGGGATTTAGCTCAGTGGTAGAGTGCTTGCCTAGCAAGTGCAAGGCCCTGGGTTCAGTCCTCAGCTGGGGGGGCGGGGGGGGGGGCGGGGATGGGGACAGGGTCTCTCTACGTAGCCCTAGCTATTGTGGAACTCACTATGTAGACCAGGCTGGCCTTGATCTCTCAGAGAGCTATCTGCCTCTGCTTCCCAAGTGCTGGGATTAAGGTCACCACTCCTGGCTTAGAGCTGCATTTCTGTATCCTGAGTGTATAATAAAAACTGGGAGAATGCAGCGTGTCAGGAGCCATTGTCACAAGCTATTGCAGGCCAGGACACAAATACAGCTTATAGCAGTTGGTAATTCAGATGTCAGCCCACCAGAGGAATGTTCTCAGATGGGGTACCCTGTCGAGCAAGGCTGCAGACCACTGACTCTGAATACCGTTGCTTTCATCTGTAATTTTTTTGTGCAATTACAGCTGTTCTATCTCCCCATTACCATGCCTTTTCATGAAATGTGTACTTGTAATCTCATGACTGCATCTCAACCTTATGGGCACTCATATGTCCATGGATGGTCAGGAAGACGACTTTTCACTAACAATTCTGATATATAATATAGAAAATATACTAGGAGATGCTTCATAGCCAGATCCATTGTCCCACATGGACTGTAGGCACGTAAAGTCTGCCTTGTTCCTTCTGCTCAGACTAACGCCAGAAAGTAACAATCTCTCCTCACACAAACTGTACACATTTAGCTTATTTTTACCTCAGAGCAAGTTCAAACTAGACTAAAGGCCTTTGTAAATAGATCCTAAGTTTAAAACTTTACAGTTATGTACAAGGTCAGAGTCGCAGGTGTCTTACCAAAGTTACCACACAAAGCTTTTTTTTTAAAAAGCCTGCCAATTCTTCACTTGCCCAGTCTGCTGATAAAAAGCTAGTCTCAGAGTTTGTCGCACTGGGCACTGCGCCCCCGCCCTCTGGTCCTGAGACCTTGAAACCTTGTGTTGCCATGGTAAATGGCTCTGCCCTTATCGCTTACCCTAGGAATATGCTTTTGACCTGTGAGAGGTAACTCTTGTAATTTTTCTGTTGCTTCAAGCCTCCTGAAAAAGAACATTTTTAGACTAGAGGAGAAGAAGCAGGAGGACTAGAACAGGGAGAGAACAGACTAGAAGAGCCAGATGAAACAATAAAGAGACGTACACGAAAGAACACGGTATGAGCAGACTTATTTTCACCCTCAGATATTAGCTTCTCCTCACTTATTGTAGCGCCTTTTTTAAAACCCTGAAAAGAAGGCTCTTAAGGAAGGCCCTTAAAAGTCTTCGTTAATAGGGATTATAAATACTTGTCTGATGTACTTCATAAGGTTACAAAATTAAGGCTGGGTGGCGGTGGTGCACACCTTTAATACCAGTACTTGGGAGGCAGAGGCAGGTGGATCTCTTTGAGTTCAAGGCCAGCCTGGTATACAGATCAAGTTCCAAGACAGCCAGTGAGGACTACACAGAGAAACCCTGTCTCAAAACAAAACAAAACAAAAGGTTACAAAATGACAACATTAATATGTAGAGACTAGGGAAAATGGCCTATAAGTAAATTGCCTGCCACAAAGGCGTGAGGACCTGAATTTGAATCCCCAGTTGCCATTTAAAAGCTAGATGTGGGAGCACAAATCTGTAACCCCAGCACTGAGGAGATGGAGACAGGTAGATCCCTGGCTTATTGACCAGGCAAATCAAGAGTTCCGGGTTCTTGAATGACCCTGTGTCAAAAAATAAGATGAAGGGGCTGAAGAGTTAGGCCAGAGTTAGGAGCACTCGTTGCTTCTGCAGAGGACCTGGGTTCAATTCCCAACACCTAGATGGTGGCTCACAAGTGCCTAACTCCAGTCCAGGGCATCTGACACTCCCTTCTTACCACCAGATATGCATGTGACACACAGACATATATGTGAGCAAAACATCCACATGCAGAAAACAAATCTAAAAAGAAAGTCATAATTTTATTAAAATAAAACAAAACACTTAGAGGGCTTTCTAAAGCACATTTCTGGGTTTACCTGCATGATTCTGATTTAGCAAATCTAAGGTAGGAAATGAAATTTGTATTTCTGGAAACTTCTCAGGATACGCAGCTATACATTTACAAATTGCAGTTTAGTAATAGTAATGTAGACGGTGTAGGGAGTCAAGATCCTTGGCTCTAAGGAAGACCCCAGAAGCTCCCCCAAGGGTCCTTTCTGAGAGATTTTCTGCTACCTTCTTGGAGGTACCATTTGACCTCTTGAAAATTCTATTTTCTATGATCGTACTTATAAGAATATTGCAGTCTCTAGTAAGGAGGGTTAGATAGCTTACAGTTTTCTGAAACAAGGTCTCACTGTGTAGCTTTGACTGGCCTTGAACTCTGAACTCACAGAGATCGGCCTGCCTCTGCCTCCTGGGTGCTGGGATTAAAGGTGTGAGCCAACACGATGGGCCCTAGATAGTTAGTTCTTTTCTTACAAATAACAAAGATGACCACACAACCTTTTGTTTAGAATATCCCAGTTTGGAGTAAGAAATGGATAAAGCATAATGCATCCTTCATCCTTTATACCAGTTTTGGACTCACCTAGGGCCATGGTTCTCAACTCTCTTAATGCTGCGGCCCTTTCGTACAGTTCCTCAGATTGTGATGACCCCAACCATAAAATTATTTCTTTGCTACTTCATAACTATAATTTTGCTACTGTTATGAGTCATAATGTAAATATCTGATATGCAGGATATCTGATATGCGATCCCAAAAGCAAGCAGTCGTGACCCACAGGTTGAGAACTGCTAATCTAGGGACTAAAAAGGAAAGTGATAAAACACACCAACTGTAACAACTGAGAAGTATAACACACTTGATATTTAACATCAGTCTCAAAGTATTCAAGCTGTTTATTTTAAAATGGAAAGCCAGACCTGGTGGTACAAGCCTATCATCCTAGCACTTAGAGGCTGAGTCAGGAGCAAGCTTAAGGCCAGCTTTGGCTACACAAGCAAGATTCTGCCTCAAAGCCCACACCACTCCATCAAGACAGGTGGTAGTAGTTCAGAATAGACAAAGGCTTCAGAACCTTAAAGAATTCAGCCTTCAGATCCCCTGTTAATGGATTTTTCTCAAGCTTAGACAGGCTTCAGACAAGTTAGCTTGAAAGTTAGCTGGTATTACTTTGGTTCATTTAAACCAGCTTTCTCATTTAGAGTGCAGATAATAGAAACATTTTTATGATGTGAGCGTGAGCAGCTCTCCAGTTTCCTGCTGCTGTAATTCACGTAGTAAAGAAATAGTGTTTTCTTTTCTTTGTCTTTTCCTGTTAGATGTCAGTAAGAATAGTTCTGTAGCCACACTGGAAAGAATTTTTTTTTTTTTTTGGTTTTTCGAGACAAGGTTTCTCTGTGTAGCTTTGTGCCTTTCCTGGAACTCACTTGGTAGCCCAGGCTGGCCTCGAACTCACAGAGATCCACCTGCCTCTGCCTCCCTAGTGCTGGGATTAAAGGCGTGTGCCACCACCGCCCGGCTGGAAAGAATTTTAATCCCTTGTTTTTCTGAGTCTTTTCATTGTTGCTCTTTTTGAGACAGGGTGTCTCCTGGCTGGCCTGGAACTTGTCATGTAGACCAGGCTGTTCACGAACTCGCAGAGATCTGACTGCCTCTGCCTCCTGAGTACTGGGATCAAAGGCATTTGCCACCACACTCGGCTCCCAAGTCATTGTTTTAACCTCAAGTTCTGTGGCTCATTTTAATCTCTAGAGTAAGATAAGCCAGTTTGTATTAGAATTGGGAAGGATTTTAGATTTCATCATGTATCGTTCTGAAAGACTTGATACGTAGAAGAATAGGACATGCTACCTTATGCCATCAAGGATGCTGCTTTTTTTCCCTCGTAGTAGACGGTGTGGCGTTTCAGGCTCTTCTCCTCCCTGGTAGCACATTCTTGAGCAAGTGACTTGATCCCTTGAAGTGTTTTTGCCCACTGTTTTGTCTGAATTGTAAAGATGTAGTTGTCTTATTAGCTGCTCACCATACCTTGGATGTTTTATATGTTTAACTGAACTAGTTAGTACAGTAAAGCCTTCTTTTTCTTAGTCAGATTGTTCGATATGGTGAGATTCCGGCTGAACTGAGGGCCGCAGCAGCTGACCATCGGCAGGAGCTAATTGAGTGTGTTGCTAATTCAGATGAGCAACTTGGTGAGCTGTTCCTGGAAGAAAAAATCCCCTCAGTTTCTGATTTAAAGGCAAGTACTCTCAAAGTAAACCTTTTTAAACACATTTTTTTTTTTTTAAATGTTTCTGGGTGTTTTGCCTGCATGCAGTGCCTGTGGAGGTCAGAAGAGGGCACTGTATTCCCTGGAACTGGAGTTTCAGAAGTTTGTGAATGTCCTGTGGGTGCTGGGAATTGAACCCTGGTCCTCTGGAAGAGCAGTCAGTGCTCTTAACCATTGAGCCACCTCTCCAGCCCCTCAATCTTATAAAATGAAAAAGGAGATTGATGTGAGGGCAGAGGACATGATTCTTTTGTTAATGAGCTTTATTAATGTAACCAGATAAAAAAAATTAATATAATTGACTTCCAAAAAAATGAAGATTCTTGCCAGAGACTTTTGAATAAACATTTCTCCAAAGAAGATATTCAAGAGTCAGTACATGAAAAGATGTTTTCCAGTACTAATCATTAGAAACAATGCAACTCAAGCCACAGTGGGATACCATTTATGCCATGAAGATGAATCTTATTTAAGACCAACCAACTAACCAAGTAAAACCTAAAAAAACCTAAAAAACCCAGAAAGCATATATACAGATGTGGAGGGAGACTCAAACCCTTTGCCTTCCTGGTAGAAACGTGACAAACACCGTGGAAGACAGCATGGCAGTAAGCCCCTCCCTGGGGGCACACCTCAGAAAGAAGGGTCTCAGCTAGTTTAGATGTGCCCCAGCATCAGTGGGAGCACTGTCCACCACGGTCAGGACGTGCAGAGGATCCTGCAGTGATGCCCATTAAAATGAGTGAATACAGAGAGTTATCCCCCAAAAATAAAATTCTGAGGAATATGACACCGCATTTGGGAACAGAGGCAGGCAGAGCTCAGTGAGTTTGAGGCCAGCCAAGAACATCTAATGAGACCTAGTCTCAGAAAACAACAAAAGCAGGGAAAGGGGGTTCATTTGCTCACAATTTCAGGTTACAGTCCATTCTTACTGAGACATCACAACAGCTGGAGCTTGAGAGAGCTGGTCACAGTACATCCAGTGAGAAGCAGAGAGGGCAGTGGATCTCACAGTTCCTCCAGTGAGGGACAGAGAGGGCAGTGGATCTCACAGTACCTCCAGTGAGGAGCAGAGAGGGCAGGGGATCTCACAGTACCTCCAGTGAGAAGCAGAGAGGGCAGTGGATCTCACAGTACATCCAGTGAGTGGATCTCACAGTTCCTCCAAAGCAGAGAGGGCAGTGGATCTCACAGTTCCTCCAGTGAGGAGCAGAGAGGGCAGGGGATCTCACAGTACCTCCAGTGAGAAGCAGAGAGGGCAGTGGATCTCACAGTTCCTCCAGTGAGGGACAGAGAGGGCAGTGGATCTCACAGTTCCTCCAGTGAGGGACAGAGAGGGCAGTGGATCTCACAGTTCCTCCAGTGAGGGACAGAGAGGGCAGTGGATCTCTCACAGTACCTCCAGTGAGGAGCAGAGAGGGCAGTGGATCAATGAATGTATGCTCGTACTCAGCTTAATTTTTCTTTTTCGTTCAGTCCAGGGTCCAGCCTATGATATGGTGCCTCCCACATTCAGTGTGGGTTTTCCCACCTCAGGTGATGTTATCAAAATAATCCCCCAAAGACATTTAGAGGTTTCCCCCTCCCATGATTCTGAACTGTATCAAGTTGACAATTACAACTAACCTTCACCAAGTTTACAGTCAAACCTCTTTTATCCCATAAGACCATTTCTCTACCCCATTCCAAAACATGTTAGTTTCTGATAAATCTAGAGATTTGATTTTTGCCTTTGTTTGTTTTGTTTTTGAAATAGAGTCTTACTATGTAACTTTGACTGGCTGACTTTGTACTCATAGAGATCCCCCTGCCTCTGCCTCCAAGTACTAGGATTAATGGTGTGTGCTACCACACCAAGTTTTAGTGTGTGTGTGTGTGTGTCTGTGTGTGTGTGTGTGTGTGTGTATTCTCCCTCTTACACAATTATTAGCATATAGTTTGTAGTATTCTCTCTGTATATATATATATATATATATATATGTATCATATATATTTATGTACCTCTTTTAGTACCAACTAAAAAGGAATGATTTTAGGGCTGTCAAAAAGTAATTATTCCATAAATCACTACTTGGCCCTAAGAAAAGCAATTTTCCCCATTTTTCAATATTTTGACTGAGTTACTGAGATGTTATCTTGTTCCTTCACAGGAACCAGCACTCCGGAATATCAATTCATCTTGTTTGTTTGTTCATAACTGACCTGAAGCATACATTGTTATGTGAACACGAGTCATTTTCTCTTTATCTGTAGCTGGCAATCCGTAGGGCGACTCTGAGTAGATCCTTCACTCCTGTGCTCTTGGGAAGCGCTCTGAAGAACAAGGGCGTCCAGCCTCTTCTGGACGCTGTTTTAGAATACCTTCCCAATCCATCTGAAGTCCAGAACTACGCTATACTCCATCAAGAGTGAGTATGGCTCAGTTACGACCTCGGTTATGAAAAGATACTTCAATACTTATGCACTATGAAGAGGTTTAAGGATTGGGCTTTCATTTATTTTTATGATTTTCTTTCCTCATTCACAAAAATCACCATGTTTAGTTGGATACCAGTTTTGGTGTACAGGAAATATTTACTGTATGAGTTCCTATATCTTTTGTGACTTACAAGTATGATTTGTGGGCTAGAGAGATGGCTCAGAGGTTAAGAGCATTGACTGCTCTCCCAGAGGTCCTCAGTTCAGTTCCCAGCAATCACATGGTGGCTCACAACCACCTGTAATGAGATCTGATGCCCTCTTCTGACCTGCAGGCATACATGTAGGCAGAACACCATGTACATAATAAATAAATCTTTAAAAAAAAAAAAAAAAGGTATGATTTGTTCTATAATCTTTCAAGGTTTATAGTGTTAATTTTTTTCATTTGGTATCATTTATTTTCAGTTATAGAATTTTTTTAACTTAAAAGAAAAAAATGAAGCCAGGCGGTGGTGGCGCCCGCCTTTAATCCCAGCACTTGGGAGGCAGAGGAAGGCGGATCTTTGTGAGTTTGAGGTCAGCCTGGGCTACAGAGTGAGTTCCAGGAAAGGCGCAAAGCTATACAGAGAAACCTTGTCTCAAAAAACAAAAACAAAAACAAAACAAAACAAAAAAAACCCGAAACTCAGGCCAGTAAGATCACACATCAGATAAAGTGTCCGCTACCAAGCTTCATGATCTTGGTTTGATCCCCAGGACCCACATGGTGGAAGGAAAGAACCAACTCACAGAAGTTGTCCTCTGAGCTCTATGTACATATGCATAAAATAAAATAAATAAAACGTGAAGCAACAACAAGGGAAAAAAACCTGTTTAAGGCTCTCCTGAATATTACTCTGCGTGCTCTGTAAGAGTTCCAGTGTTTGAATCCACTCTGGTCCTGTCTGTGTAGTTCCAAAGCCTGTAGGACATGCTCTCATTGACCTCTTTCAGTGAAACTGTGTGCAAATCAGAAGTTGTTAGCAAACATATGCTCTCTCTCTTGGACAAGAACAAATTAATATGGATGAGCTATCAAGGGCTGGGTAGATGGCTCAGTGAGTCAGATCCTTAAGTGAAGACCGTGTAAGAAGCTGTGTTTGATGGTGTGCTTGCAACACTAGTACTGTGGTGGTGCTGGGAGGGAACAGTGTGGAGACAGGAGGGTCTTGGGCGAGCTGGCTGCCAGCCTAGGTGCAGCTTCAGTGAGAGACCCTGTCTCAAAAGAACATGGCAGAGGGTGATAGAGCAGGCCAACTGAAGTCATCCCCTGGCCTCCATCCATGCCTTCAGATACATGCATACACACGTGTACATGACACCACATGGACACGACACACACAAAGACATACTAAGTATTATGTTTTACAGCTTTATATTTCTTCTGTTTAAAGTGACTCAAAAGAGAAGACCAAAATCTTAATGGACTCCAAAAGAGACAATTCCCACCCATTTGTGGGCCTGGCTTTTAAACTGGAGGTAAGTTGCTATCTATCGTATTTACTGCTGTCTAGTTTTCTTTTACTAGGCTTTTAGCCCTATTATAAAATGATAGTGTGCCCTTGTGAAACACTTAGGAAAGTGGAGGAGATGAGAATGGCCAGAACTTTTAATAGTAAGTTGATAGTTCCTTATTTTTACTTTATTTTTTTATTTTTATTTTTATTTTTTCAGAGACAGGGTTTCTCTGTGCAGCCTTGGCTGTCCTGGAACTTGCTCTGTAGATCAGGCTGACCTCAAACTCACAGAGATCCACCTGTCTGCCTCCCGAGTGCTGGGATTAAAGACGTGCACCACCACCGCCTGGCCAGTTCCTTGTTTTTAGATGCAGTTAGCTCTTTACAGTTTTAAAATGTAAAGTTTTACAGAAACCATACTCTATATAATTTTACCTTGGTATTTCCATTTAAAATAGTTATAGATATAATCCATGTTTCTGTAAATTGTTGGAAGATTTAATTTATTGTTTTGTGTTGTGTCTTGTATGTAGCCCAGACTGGCACCAAATTCACAATCCTTTTGCTACAGACTCTTGAGATGTGGGATTACAGATGTGTGCCATCATGGCCAGCTTAAACATTTTAAATGGTAGTATAAAATTATATTAAGTAGCTGGGGATGGTGACAAACACCTTTAATCCCAGCACTTGAGAGGCAGAGACTGGCTGATCTCTAAATTCAAGGCCAACCTGGTCTACCTAAAGAGTTCCAGGATAGCCTGGGTTACCCTGTCTAAACAAAACAAAAAAAGTGTGTTAATATGCCATAATTGGCTTAAAATTATCTGATTATTGGACATTATTATAAACAAAGTGGGTCTGCTTTTGAAAACAATTTGTCCTGAGTCACTTATGAAGGGACTCAACCTAGCTCTGTTTTTAAAACCGAAATCTATAGATAATTGGAAATGTACAGGTACTGCAGTTTGTGCAAGGAAATTGCAGTGTATCTTTACAATGCAATGTTATTTAGACTTTAAAAATTAAGATGTGCCAGGCGGTGGTGATGCATGCCTTTAATCCCAGCACTCGGGAGGCAGAGCCAGGCAGACCTCTGTGAGTTCAAGGCCAGCCTTGATCTCTACAGAGCGAGATCCAGGACAGGTACCAAAACTACACAGAGAAACCCTGTCTCGAAAAACAAACAAACAAACAAAAAAAATGAAGATGCTTAATTATTTTAACAATTTATTTTTCGTTCACGTGTGTGGGTGTTTTGTCTGCATACATGTCTGTGTACTATCTTGTATGCAGTACCCATTGAGGTCGAAGAGGGTGTTGATCCTCTGTAGCTAGAGTTACAGATAGTTGTTAGTCACCTGTGGGTGCTTGGAACTGAACCTAGATCCTCTGCAGAGCAGAAATGTTCTTCACCACTAAGCTGTTGCTCCAACCAAGATGCCTGCCTATTTTTTTTGACATGAGAAGTTGTTTATAAACTTTAAAAGACCATATTTTAGATTTGGCAGAAAAATTATAAAGATTTGTATAGAGAATTCATTCATCCATTTTTTTTCTTAGTAAACATTATTGTAACCAATGGAACAATATTAATTTACTATTGATAAAAGTCATATTCAAATATTTATGGTTATTGCTTATATCCCCTCTTTGTTGGTATCCTATTCTGCTTAGCACATTAGATTAATTATCCTGTCTCCTTAACCTCCGTCATAGCTAGCTCTATGTCACGTTGGCATAAGCTAGTCATTTTGGAACAGGAAACTTCAACTGAGAAAACAATCCTACCAGATTGGCCTGTGGTGTATTTTCTTGAATGATGGTTGATGTGGGCAGTGCCATCCTTGGACTGTTGATCCTGGGAGCTATAAGAAAGCAGGCTGAGCAAGCCATGAAAAGCAAGCCAGTAAGCAGCTCTCCTCCATGGCCTCCGCATCAGCTCCTGCCTCCAGCTTCCTGCCCTGCTTGAGTTCCTGTCCTGACTTCCTTCAGTACTGGACTGTGCTGGAACTCTAAGTAGAAGTAACCTCTTCCTCCCCAAGTCGCTTCTGGCCGTGGCATTTATCACAGCAATGGGAGCCTAGGAACTCCTGGAAACTGTTCTTAGATTTATTTTCCCTTGTTTCCCATGCCCTTGGTATTTTTTGAGAAGTGCTTGTCAAAGATGTCTTTCAGTTTGGGATTTTCTGATGCTGCTATGAGGATTAGATTGGGGTCATGGATGACAGGAGGATGTCTGCAGAGGAACATGTCCTCCTTGACACATGTCAGACATACAGGTTTTTACTATGATGATGACCGTGATCACCTGACTTAGGTAGGGCTTGTCAAGTTTCTTCCCTATAAAATGGCTCTGTTCTCTCTCCCTGTCTCACTGCACTCTTTAAAAAGCAGTTGTTACGTTTGGCTGTTAGTGACTCCTCAAGAACAAAGAAACAAGCATCCATTCACCCAGATAGGGCACCAGTAACAGACCAGACACATTCGACTGCCTGAGTCTATCTCGCTTGGTGAGCCTGTGAGTTTACTGGGGCAGCCTACAGGAGCCTGGGTGTCCCCTAGACAGCTGCACCAAAACCCCACCCTGTGGAGATGCCTCCTGAAAGCCATGTCCCCGGAATCTCTGCCCAGCTGGCAGGCTGCTGTACCAAAGCATCCCCTCTTCCCCAGAAACTGTTTCTGCTGCTAACCACAGGGAGGCGCTGGTGAATCTAAGCACTTTCTGAGTTCCCTGCCTCTTGCAAAGTTTGTTTCCTGGGTCCCATGAGCCAGGCTCTTGTCTCCAGGCAGGAATGTGGAGGAAATGCTCCCGTTTGAAGGAAATAGCTGCTTTCTATACATTTATAGTGCAGCTGTGTTTTGTTTAAGATTTATTTTTAATTAGTGTTTGTGTGGGAGGATATATGCATATGAGTGCAGGTGCCCACAGAGGCCAGAAGAGGGAACCAGATCCCATAGAGCTAGAGTTAGAGGCAGTGTGAGCTGCCTACTGTGGGTTTTGGGAACTAACCTCAGAGAAGCAACAGGTCCCACTGACTCTGTATTTCTTATTTTGTAAATTTAGATATCTTTTATCCTTTTATTATTAAGGTCAAAGTGTTTTACTTATTTATATAAACCTTTACTAACAAATTTGATTTTTTTAAAAGCAATTGGCTACTTAAAATTTGTAGTAAAACATTTTTTTTTCTGGTTTCGTCTCTTCCTTGTAAATATAGCTGGAACTTGTTTTGATTTGTGAGGTTGACTCTTCGCTTTCTGACATTTCTTTTCTTCTTCTACAAATGCACTCTTGACTTGTAGGCAGGCCGCTTTGGACAGCTAACTTATGTCCGCAGTTACCAAGGTGAGCTAAAGAAGGGCAGCACCATCTACAACACGAGGACCGGGAAGAAGGTGCGCGTGCAGCGGCTGGTGCGCATGCACGCCGACATGATGGAGGTGAGCATGCCACTGAGGTGCTGGGGAGGCAGGCTGCCTTCGTGGTGTCTGAGCTCCTCCAGATCATCCCCTTTGTCTGAACACACGCTTTCCTTGTTCTTTGCACTCGGCTGTGTGATCTAGCACCTTGCTGTAGGAGAACTAAGTTGGCCGGTGTTAAGAGCTTGGTTTATTCCTCTAGAAGGTAGCGATCCTTCCTCAGAGGCCAAGGTTCAGGAAAAGAGACTCTGGGATTCGGCACAAGTACTTTCCTCAAGAGCTGTGAAGATGCTAGCTGTGGAGGTGCGTGCATTCAGGAAGCGAAGGCAGAATCACAAGGCCATCCTGAAATACACAAGGGGACCCTGTCGGGAGAGAGAAGCATTAGAAGCATTCAGAAATGTAGTTCTTAAAGATAAATGAGTGATAAATTCACTTGATTTTCCACGTGATTTGATGAATTTGCTTTCTGAAATATGGTAGCAGTGAATGTACTCTTCAGTATTAGAACCTGTATCCTATTCACCATGGGTTTAGTACTTTCCTCAAGAGCTACTAAGATGCTGCTGTGAAGCTAAGGCAGAATCACAAAGCCAGCCTGGTACACAGTGCAAACTCCGGCAGGGCCATGTTCCTTCCAGAATCTACATGAAGATCTGTAATGTCTTTGACTTGTGTCTTGAATTGGCTCTGAGTAAGCCATTTGTAGTCCTTACAGCTAGGCCATGGCAGGAATGCTGAGTGCTGAAACCTCTTCTCTCTAGTCTAGCTCTGGGTTCTCAGCCTTTGGTTTCAGCAAAAATTGGAAGTTTTTAGAAGACATACCTTTTGTCTCTTGGAAGATGAAATAGGCAGTCACAAAACTTGAAGCTTTGCAAAACAGGCAGCAAGGGGCAGGCTAAAGGGTTAGTAATTGTCACAGCTCTTCCTTGCCGGCTTCAAGCACACGTGTGTCATGGAAGAAAGACACTCATCCTGCAGCTTTCTGAATGAACCACGAGTAGGAAGGACAATATCTCGGAAGCTGGAGGCAGCGGTGCTTTGTTCTAGCTTTCCTGTGTTTTCGGAACACTTGCATCTGTGAGACATTAAACGTATTTTTAGTACAATGCCTTCCATTCTTCTCCCTTTGTTTCCCAAACTTCCTTCGCAGTTTCCCTTGTATGTATGTCCTGCAGGGTCTCTCTGTCCTGAGGCAGCAGAGTGTAACCCCTGCTTTTAAAACAGGCCAGTTAAAGAAGCCTTAGTCCTGGAATTTTCCACTGAGTGTCAAATCTTGTCTGTTCAGTTAGATAGCATCTAAAAGACCCATTGAAGACATGTCTTGGAATGATTGACTGTTGGTGTTGGATTTGCTCATTCCAGGTAGAATTCAGGAAGAATTTCTGCATTGCTTGTGTGCAGTATGTTTACAGTACAGTTGCTTCGTACTGTGCCTTGATTTATTTCATGTTCAAATATAATTTGCATTATGTCTTTATTTAGGATGTTGAAGAAGTATATGCTGGAGACATTTGTGCATTATTTGGCATTGACTGTGCAAGTGGAGACACATTCACAAACAAAGATAACAGTGGCCTTTCTATGGTAAGCCGTCTAACTGCAAAACTATTCATCATTTGAATTTTAAGTGTCTATTTTAATGTCATATATTTTATACTGCATCAGAACAGCTACAGAGGTTTGCATTGAATGCCACATTGAAAGTTCACCCTGACCTTTGTTGGTTCCAGCTCTCTGAATACCAGCTAGCTAAGTGTCTGCTGTGGGCTTACGTACCTGGTTTTTCTCAGTAAAAACGATCCACAATCCTCCAAAGTTTTCATGTGGAGGAAAATCTCCACCAGATAAAACTTGGATAATGTAGCTCCAGCTCTTCCACCCTGTGGTCTGCTGCCCACTCTGGGTGCCACTTTAATTATTGTCACTCTCAGGCTACTCCCAGTGGAGTGCTACTTACCAAATCAGTAACCGGAGAGTGACCTCTTCTGGTAACCTAAGAAACTATAAGACGGGACTATAATATTTAGAATAGACTTGGAGATAACAACATGTCTATGCTTGGAAGGGGTCTTTGAGCCAGGAGGTGGTGGCACACACCTTTAGTCCTAGCACTCAGGAGGCAGAAGCAGGTGGATCTCTGTGAGTTCAAGGCCAACCTGGTCTACCAACTGCGACTGTGTTCCAGGACAGAGAAATCCTGTCTTGAAAAAACAAAAAACAAACAAATAACAACAACAACAAATTATTCTCTGGGTTTAACAGATTATTATAAGACCATTCAAAACCCATAAATCTGCAATTTTAAGACCTCAGTAAGGACATTTTATATTTTAGATTAGGCCTTAGGTAGGTGCTTGTCATGAGCTGAAGAGATGACTCAGTAGTTAAGAGCTCAGTCTACTCCTGCAGAGGAACCAGGTTGGGTTCCCAGCGCCCATGTGGTGGCTCACAGCCACCTAACTCCAGTTTCAGGGGATCCAGTAATATCTCTTCTGTCCTTCCCGGGCCCTGCACAAACTTGCTGCACATACATACATGCAGACAACACACTCCTGTACATAAGTAAAAGCCTCACTTCTGCCCAGTACTACTTGCCTGGGGCTTGACCAAGTTACTTTCTGTTCCTTCAAGCCTTTGGAAACTTGACTAGTAACATGAGGATAGTTTCTGCTTTTTAGAGCTGTCATTGATCAAATAAGATGTGTGTGTAAAGATTCTGGGGCCCCTTCTGGTTCCCTTTTTATAACTAAAACATAATAACTCATCAGAAGATTGCAACAGGAAATGTAGAACAGGCAATAAGAATATATTCCCACAAAAAGAAAAGAATTCCATATGTTAACATTTAATTAACTTCATTGTAGTGATTATTATGTAGTGTAAATAGTTAGGTCAGTAAATTAGATAAATTATTTTTTTGTGGAGGTAGGAGTTCATGTAAGTATACACATGTGTTTATTAATGTTACATTCTTACTTTATTTAATACAAAACAGAGTTAGACCCATATTGTCCAGCCTAAGATATTGGCTAGTATTTGCCCTTTGTTTTGTTGTTAATGGAGTACGCTAATCACTGAGTCATAAAACTGACTCTTAATTATTTTATGTTTTCTTAAAAAACATTTTTTAGGAATCAATTCATGTTCCTGAACCTGTCATTTCAGTAGCAATGAAGCCTTCTAACAAGGTAGGAGTTTAAGCTTCAACAACTTGTTCTAAACTTGAGCTTTCTGTCGTCATTCTCCATGTTGCACCTGGCATCTTGTGGGAAGCCGCACTGAGCTGGTCTCTGCTCCTTCTGTTGATAGTGAGGTCAGCCTTTTAATTGAGTAGTCGGTCCTGATGAGTCTCCACGTATTTGAAGGCACAGATGGCGTTTAATAGTAGAGAGAACTTTACAACGCTATCGTAACGTTGGTGTGTGAATGGTAAGTCTATCCTCTTGGAGTCGTAAATTGTTCAAAAGGAGAGAAAGGCATTCGTCTCGAGTTGTAGTGAAACTTCATTGTCGGTACTTTACAGTGTGATCAGTTAAATGCTTGGTGGATTGTAGTACATTTCTGGATTTTATGGTTGTTATGAAGTATCTGATCATAACATCACAAGCCAATAAGACAACTTTTTTAAACTTCAACTATGATTTTATATTTCGGGTTTTAAATTTGTATACTGTTTTTACAATTATATAATTAGGTTTGATATCATTTGGCATTCTACACATCCAAATTGCTTGACTGCCTTGCATTCATATTGCTCTCCATTGGAATCAGTTCAATCTTGAGCCCTAATTATTTAGTTCCTAAGTTGTCTTGTTGGGGTTAATTCATTCATATATTGAGTGAACATTTTAAGACATCTTGCCCTCTGAGAACTATCATTCACATATTTGGATAAATTGTCCTGTAGGATATATAATTAATAGCTGCTACTTCATCTATTTTGAGAAACTGCAATTTTTCCAGTATAGAAAAGAGAAAGCCGAGGGAGCAAAAGACATGAAAACAGTCTTCTCGGAATCTTGTGGGGCTAAACCTTGCATCCTCGCTGAAAGATACCTTTGTTTATTTTAAGTTCTTTGCTAAGGCTCGCTAGCAAGGTTAGAAATGAAAGATGTTTTTGTACCTTTCATGCCACATTCAGAGGTTACAGTTAATAACTCACAATGACAGAAGGAAATTAGGTGGACCGGGGATCCTTGCCTCTTCTGCATGAAAACATTTAAAAGTGTCTTCTAACAAGTAAATTAATTTCAATCAACTGACGAAGTCTCTGTCACTATAAGGCCTTGAGTTTTTATAGTGAGCAGGGACGCTGCTTCTGCTGAGTGAGGACTGGCTAGTGCAGAGAAAAGTCAAGAGTGACGAGTACACTAACCTAGGGACTGACTGCCCTCCTGTGTGTTCCCTGTGTGGCCTTGAGCAAGTTACTTAACCTCTGTCTACATATTTACAGTACAGTTAAATTTGAGATAACATGCACAGCAGGCATTACAGCTCCAAGCACGTGATTAATGGTGCTGCTAATACTTCTCCTACAGGACGTGATCATTTTTTATTGCTACCATAAGGAATTTCCAAAAACTTAGTAACCTAAAACAATACCAATGTATTGTGTTTATAGTTATGTAGATCAGAGACTGGTATGATTCACTATAGTTTAATCAAGCAGAGGTGTATTCGTGTGTGTGTGTGTGTGTGTGTGTGTGTGTGTGTCCCCGTCCCTTTCAGTGTGAGTGCAGGCACGTGTCCATGAAGGTCAAAGGACAAGCTCACGTGTCCACCATCAGCTTCCACTGGTTTGAGAGAGGGTCTCTTCGTTGTTCACGTGTGTGTGCCAGGCTAGCGTGGCTGCTTCCTTCCGTGATTCTCCTGTCTCTGCCACTCATCTGGCCGTGGGAGTCCTGGGACTGTGCTAATGGATCCAGTGTGACATAGTTCCTGGGGATTTGGACTCAGCTCCTCAGACTTGTGAAGCAAATGCTTTACCCTCTGAGCTATCTCCCCAGTTCAGGGTTGTGCTCTTTTCTGGAAGTTCCAAGGGAAACACTTTTTTTGTTGCTTACTCAAGTTTGTGGGGAGAATTGGGCTTCCATGGGTTTCTGTTCCCTTTTCTCCTCAGGGTCCTCCTAGCTTCCAGAGGCTGCCTACCTTTTTTTGGCTTATGGCCCCTGCTATCATTTTTAGATGTCATGGATTTTGATTCTGTGTACGTGTGTCTAACTGTGTGTGGATATATGCATGTAGAGGCCAGTGGCATCTGATCCCCTGGAGCTCGAGTGACAGGTGGTTGGGAGCCACCTGCCATGGGTGCTGGGAACTAAGCTCCAGTCCTCTGGAAGAGCACCTCTCCAGTGTTCCTTCCCGCTTTTCACGCTGGCAGCAATGGGTTGGGTCTTGTTCCTGCTTCTCTCCGGCCTTTCTTTAGTCATAGCCATGCTTTATTCTCCGTCTGCTTTCTTCCGTCTGTAAAGGCCATTGGCGTTACATTGAGCCTACTCTGACAATTCATAGAATGCTCCCTATCGTAAGAGTTGGGAGGAGTGGGCGACTTACCCTGCTTACTGTGTGGAATTGCATCAAAGTACAAAGGCATATCAGATAGCAAGGAGATTGTTTCAAAACAGAAACAGCTTGATGTGCTATTTCCTTTGCTGTTGGTCTGAACAGAGTAGTTAATGCTCTTGACTCTACAGAAGACTCTGGGTAAACATGCTGACTATATTATTATAGAGGATCTCCAAGTGTTAGGCATTTCCTTTCACTCAGGCACTTCCCACAGACGGGTAGTTTGGTCAGTGTGATAGAAAGTGACAGTTAAGTCTTGGACCCTTGTTTCCTATCTTGGTATGAAGAGAAAATCCTGTTCAGCTGGCTGGGCCTGGACTTGGCTGTGGTGGCCAAGGTTGTAGTTTTTCCAAAAAAGGTCTGAGTAGAACAAGATATGGACCCTCTTTATTTCTTAATTGCCAGTGTATTTGGTTTTATTCAGTAACATTTTCTCAGAAATGCAGTTGTTTTTCATGCTTAATCAATCCTATAATGACTTTTTTTTCCTCTTTTAAAGAATGATCTGGAGAAATTTTCAAAAGGTATTGGCAGGTTTACACGGGAAGACCCCACATTTAAAGTCCGCTTTGACACTGAGAGCAAGGAGACAATTGTGTCTGGAATGGGAGAATTACACCTGGAAATCTATGCTCAGGTATGGATCACAGAGCAGCTCTGCAGTTGGATTTGTTACTGTGTGTGCTTTGTTAAAGGTCAGTAATGGGGCCTGGCAAGGTGACTTCATCTGTAATCACACTCCAGGAGGTGAGGCAGGAAGATGAATAGGAATTGAAAATCATCTTCGTCAGCTAGGCGGCGCCTTTAATCCCAGCACTTGGGAGGCAGAGCCAGGAGGATCTCTTGAGTTCGAGGCCAGCCTGGTCTACAGAGCAAGATCCAGGTCAGGCACCAAAACTACACAGAGAAATCCTTTCTCAAAAAACAAAACAAAACAAAAGTCATTCTCATCTACATAGCGAGTTGAAAGAAAAGATAAAAAGTCAATAATGTTCCAAGTAATGACTGTAAATGGATAATGCTTCTGCAGGCTCTACTGTATTTGTGTCCTAAGTCTATTTGTTAAACATTGTGGACTTTGAGAATCTAGACTCTGAGATTTGTAAGAAGACCCTCATCCATTCCCAGTCCACTATTGGGTCAAATAAAGCAAGCCTTAGTGAGACAGCCTGTTTTTGTACCTACTCCCAGGACTTCCCTTCAGGAGGACTGGAGAGAGGGTTCAGAGGTTAAAGTCACTTGCTGTGTTTCCAGAGGACTTGAACGCAGTTGCTAGTGCCCATGTGGAGTGGCTCACAACCTTCTTTAATTCCAGCTCCAGTGGATCCAGCACCCTCTTCTGGCGCCCCTGTATACATGGCTCATGCACACACAGACAACATGTACACAACATGTACATAAACATTAAGGGCAGGCCAAGATAGCCTTTAATCTCGGAACTCTGGAGGGAGAAGCTGGAAGGTCTTTCTGAGGTCAGTGCCAGCCTGGTCTGCACAGTAACTTCCCACCAGAGTGACATAGAGAGGCCTTGTCTCACAAAATACTCAATTAATGAGATTTAAAGCATGGAGGGCGGTGGTAACATAAACCTTTAATCCCAGCACTCGAGAGGCAGGCAGATCTCTGTGAGTTCAAGGACAGCCAGGACTGTACAAACCCTGTCTCAAAAAACCAGAAAACAAAACATAGAGGCCAGTTCAATACAGATTAAAAAAAAAGTCTTCCTAGCTGAAGTGTAAATATAGTGAAATGTAAACAAAAGATAACAGCAGTGGAAATTGTCTTTGTCTCCTGATTATATCTTTGCGGTTAGGATAGCAAATCCTGACAAAAGATTTGTTATTCCAGTGAATGTGAGCTAATATGAAACAACTGTAGATTGTGGCAGATAGAGCAAATGGCACTGAGTATAAATTAGTCAAAATTATAATTCATTTTTGTAAGATATATAAAGGTAGTTTGTGTTTTAGAATATCACATCTGATTTTTGTCAGTTGCTAAAATGATTTAAAATTTACTGTTCAGTTATTTACTGTATTTTTAAAAATTTTTTAAAATTTTTTATTTTATATGCATTGGTATTTTGCCATGGATGTTGGGTCCTCTGGAACTGGAGTCACAGAGACTCTGAGCTGCTGTGTGGGTGCTGGGAGTAGAACCCTGGTCCTCTGGAAGAGCAGTCAGTGCTCTTAACCACTAAGCCATCTCTCCAGCATCATATTTACTATATTTCATTGAATGCTACTAAGGTGGTTTTTTTTTTCATTTTACTTTCTCAAATACAAACAATATTAACCCCCCGCCCCCCATTCATTTTAGAGAATGGAGAGAGAATATGGCTGTCCTTGTATCACAGGAAAGCCCAAAGTGGCCTTTAGAGAGACCATCACTGCCCCTGTGCCGTAAGTATGCAATGCAATCAGACTCCATGAGATGGAAGTGGACTTTTATTAGGGAATATACATGGTACTGTTACTGTTGGGAAGACATTTTTATGTAGTAATACTCTTGATTATGGAATCTATGCAACTTGGTGCCATAGCCAAGACAAACAGAGAGACGCTGTGGGATGTATTTGGCTTATTAGGCTAGATGCCAGTGAGGACAGTCATCCACATCATTAGGAACATGTTTCCATTCCACCTGGGCCTCAGTGTCTTTGTTTACCCTGCTCACACTTCCTTTGGGAGACGGCTGTTGTGCTTTACTTTCGTGCCGTATTGTGGATGCCACAAAACTTGCATTTGCCAGGGAATAATCTCCTGCAAGTAAAGAAAGTTAATGCTCTTGTGAAATGAGAAAATATAATTGAGTTTATATTTTGTTGGCAATATTGAAAATGCCTTCATGAGGAATAGCACTAAACAAGTCCAGTTGCTACAAAGATGGCAGACACCTTCAGTCTGGTGCCTGCTTGAATTCTCCTTAGCTTTTACTTAGAATCAAAAGGAATAAGGTGACTGTGTGGCTACAGAAGAATTCTTGATTTTCAAAGTGGCATCAAATAAAGATAAGTCGTCCATGCTGCAATGCAGTGTCATGGAGTAGAATGGTGTGGTCTAATTCTGGCAGCAAATAAAGGTAAGTTGCATACGTTACCTGCGATGCGATGTCATGGAGTAGAATGGTATAGTCCAATTCGATGAAGTCATCATTTCTTGGCTGTAACCAAAACAAAGTGTTTAAACAATATCATGGCAAATTGACATCTTAAGTTTTTGAATTAATGTTGACTTATAAAAAAAGAATGTGAAGTTCATAACTGACTTCAACTTAGCCTGATAGAAAACTATTTTCTTACATTGAATAAACAAATATTCTTTCAAATCACATTTTAAAAAATCATTATTTTGTATTTGTTACTCTAAAAATTGCTTTTTTGTGTTTTCACTTTGCAATTTGTGGCAGCTGTTTAAGAGCATTACTGTGTGTAGCTTTTTATTTACGAACCCTTAGTGTCAGCAATGGCAATGGGAATTCACATGAAAAGAAGCCAATTCTATAACATTCTTTAGAAAACGGACACTAATGTAATGTCATGACTTAGTGATCTGATTTTACAATTACAGCTTTGTTCTGTACTGTTTGTTACTTCAGAAATAAAAAGTATGTCTGTAGTGAGCTACACAGACGTACTGAGTCTGTGTGGGTTAAAACTATCACCAGCAATGTACCGTGCCCATGAGGCTGAGGCTTCTGAAAGTTTGTCCTTGCTGTGCTGAGACTCCAGTTAGCAGTGCTTATAATGTAGCCCCAGAACCGAGACACCATTCTCATTTTTAAAATCACAATATAATGAAGATAAACAGGGTTTTTGTTGTTGTTTTTTAAATAAGCGTAAAACATTGGCTTGTATGTTGCTGGATGTAGCTTGAGAATTCATGATTATGGTTTCATGGCCTGTCCCTGGCCTGGGCTGATAGTTCAGTACCTTCAAAGGAGTGTTGTCACCAAGGTTGGTATCTGTGAAATGCATTTGGAAAGCAGACTCCCTCTGTTTCTCCAAATGCTGCCGCATTTGGTAGGTTGTTGGCCTCTCAGTGGAGTGCTGTAGCTGCTGGCCTGCCTGCCGTTGTATAGTAAGCGGTTCCTAAGGCCCTGAAGACACAGTGCCCGGCTGCTCTGCAGGTTGTTTCCTGCATGCTGAAGGAGGCAGCAGGAAGCCCTTTTCTCTTAGGTTATGGAAAAAGATAGTTTCTATCTTTTGTGGTTCTTAGTACTCTTGTCTTCCATTAGCTACTAGTTGAATATCCCGCATTTTACCCAAACTAAAGATTTTTCATGTATATTTCTGGTCAAGGGAGATGCGTTCTAGGAACCCCTGGTTTAACAAAGCATAAAGCTAGCAATACAATGTGAGGTTGTAACTTTAACTAAAGGGATTAGAGAAAAGAATCACGCAGGAGCCAAGAGCGGGATAGAACTACTCCAAGCTTGCAAAGACCACAGTGCCATGATTCTCTGGGGGAAATGCCAGGCCTGTCTCTAGGTAGTCAAGGAACCACCATTCAGTAGAGAAAAAATGCAGTTAGTTCAATAGTACTTGACAATCGCAACTCAACTACACTATTTAGGTTGCTAAAAAGGAAGCGTTCTGTATGAAACTAAATACCAAAATTTTTTAAAAAAAGCCAAATTTTAACTCACAGCTTCACAGTTTTGAAGTGCAGCTTTGCTTGTCAGTGCTATAAAGAGTGGCCCTCAGGACCTTTGTAAAGCAAATTAAAGGCCGGATGATTCATTAAAAGTATGAGGTGTACCTGAGTCTTTGTCTAGCACATACTAATAAGGCTACAACCATTTTTTCTCTGCAAAAGGATCTGAATAAGGCATCATAAACAACTAAATCGGATTTGCTTGGCATGAAAGATTAAGAACCATAAACTTGCGAAAATGCAATGTAAAAACTACTCATTACTAGAAGACGTTTCCTAGAGAATCCTTAGCTTTGACTTGCTAATATTCGCTGCCTGTAATGTGTGGCCAGGGAAAGAAAACTCAGCATACGCGATTGCTAGGAAGATAGATGTTAGGCAGAGAGGCGCTCTGCTAATTAGCCAGGTGACATTCGGGACCAGTGCTGCTGCTATGGATGCTTCCCTTTAACTTGGCCTTCCTCAGTCCTGACTGACTGGCAGTGCCTTCGAACTAGTTTTAGTGCAGAATGGCAACAGGAACACTATCCAGTTATGGACACCAGCACTAAGTCAGTATTAACTGTTAATAGCATGCTTTGTAGAGAGAGACTACGTACCACTTGCTTGACGGTTTGAATTTGCGCCATTTTATACCACGTGTCTTCAGTCGAATTCTGCCACATTATATAACCACAGGCAACCCAGGCTAAGTGGCGAACCGGCTTCATTTGTGGAGACACATTTCCAGAACTGTCTGGTAGAGGAAACATTTATATGCTAAATGTAATATTAACCTTTTTAGATTGAAAATCAAAATTCTTATTCATGCTTCCTAGTGTTCAAATGTGTATGAAAACTAAATTAAGCCATGGATGTAGAAAATTCCAGGTCCTCTTTTTTATTGCTAGATTAGATTAGAAATAAGTATTTTTGTAAAAGTCAGTTTATTGTCAACATAGTTAACATCAGACAGTTTTGAGCATGGGTAATAGAGATACATCTCAAGTTTGAAAAACATATTTCCCATGCTTGATGTGTGTACCTGGGATGTTTTGTGCTTGTAGTGGTTCCTTCAGAGACATAAGTCTTTGATAAAATGTGTTATCTTCTTCATCTGGGTTCTTGCCAATCTCTCCTTCAAACGTGAAGTTGACCTCTGGTGCGGTGCCTTGGCCCATGTGAGGGTAAAGAACTTCCGCTGTGCAGTTCACTGTAACTTGCTGTCAGAAACATTTTTACAAAACATCAATCAGTCTACAGATGGCAGGTCTTATTGTAAGTGACTAGGTTTCAGGATGTTCAGAATTCTAACCCGAAGGCTGCTTATACTTCACTGTTAGTGGGGTGTCGGTTTACAGGTCAGCTTTTAGTCTGACTACACAACAACATCGGTCTGTCCCTGCTAAGCTTGCTCCTTACCCTTTCCTTCTCTCTGCTTCTGAAATCAGTGTTTTTTCCAAACGCAGACCCAGCAGTCTCTCCCTACTGTAAAAGTAAGGGGAGAGGAGGTTGTCTAGCAGCTCAGATGCCTTCTAGGGAATCTCCTCTTGGGAGTTCCTTGAGTTTTACTCAGGGAGAGGGCGAACTTTCCACAGTTTCAAGATGGCTTTGGTGAAAACTACAGTTCCTTCTTTTAAATTTATTCCATTACTAATTTGACAGGCATAACATTTTTCAAACTTTCCTGCCCCATTACTGAAAGATTAATGGAGTCACAGTTGGCCATTCTATTATTGCTCCTGAATTTCTAAGCATACTTAATTTGAATAGCCAATTAAAAGGCAGGCATAAGAAAGCAATCATGACTGGAGAGTAAATTACTACATTCAATCATACAAGGCGTAAGTTCAGACTGTTCAGAATGTGTGATCTTTTTAAGGGTAATTTATTTGAACTGAAATAACTGACCGCTTCTAAATAATTGAATAGAAAGAAAGAACGAAGGCAGTACACGCTGGCTCTCATGGCTTTGCCTGCCGAGCTGCTGCTGCTGCCATAGTAAAGCCCAAGATCAAACCCTTCAGCAAAAATGAGCTAGGTAATTCTGAGTCAAAATGTATTCACTAGACAGGGCATTTAACTTACTTTTTGGATAATTTCTTCCACAGAAAATTTGAGGTGATACTTGTGCCCTCTTCCTGGAATATCCTAAAATTAAGAAAATGTAGTGGAGAAAAGATATTATAATAAGTCACATCTTTTTAGTTAGAACATTCTTATTATTACATGGCTGGGAGGGTGGCTGGTGTAAGGAAATACATTTAAGCTTTGTGTCTTTTTAAACATAACACTTTCATTCTGATACTTTTCAGGGATGTATATATTGCTGTACTTCATCACCCTTCCCCCAGCCTTACTTCTTGAGAAGGCCCTGTGGCCAAGTGTTTAGCATCCAATTTGGCAGTCTCTAGCAAATTTATTTTAGATTAGTGTAGAAGATGGACAGAAGCATACAAAGTGCACAGATAAAAAGACAATGGGCTACACCTTATCTTAAAGCCCAGGGAAGCAGAGCATCCAGCATCCGAACTATTAGAGGCAGGTCCCTGCCAAGTGATTGAGACAATATGTACACGTGCTGTTGGTTACTTGTGTCTCTTCATCTGCCAAACGATACTTCAACAAATCTTACGAATAGATAGATACATTTAGATATTTCACTTTTAAATGAAGAGATACATTTGAAGTTTACACCCAATTATCTTATCTGGTACAGCTTCAAAAATAAAAACTTTCCCCCTATCAGCCAAAAAAAGAAAGAAAGAAAAGAAAACAGTTAAGGCTGTGTCCGATTAAGGGTGTGTGTGTGTGTGTGTGTGTGTGTGTGTGTGTGTGTGTGTGTGTGCACTCAGTAGGTGAGGCCTTAAACCCTAGCCCAGCTTCAGCCAGGGAAGCGCATCATCTGTGGCCGGATATGGGTGGCCAGAGCCTGGCAGTAGCACACAGTGCTTTTGTCCTCTTACAAGGGGCTAGTTTCTCACAGTTTCCCTTCCTTTTGGGTAAAGGGCCTAAGAGCTGCCTTTAAAGTTTAGGGAGTTGTTTGGAGGCCATGAGCTTCTGTTGGCCAAGACAGCTAGCAGATTGAGAAACAGTAACAGCTTCCAGGCTGTTTAGAATGCCTCCTGTCTAGACCTAGTCTCACCACAGGAAAGGGAGAGATGCCCATCCCGTGTATCTCCCCAATTCCTTGAAATAATGTGCACAAAATCTGGGTCTGCATGGGTTCTCCGCGGGAGGGAGAAAGCAAACGGTTCTGGGTACCGAGGACCCCGCAGGAATGCTAGTTTCTTAGGAATGCTAGTTTCGGAGGCAGAGCCACAGGCTGTGGCCAGAGAGTTGGGGAGCGAGCCGATTCCGGCCAGGGGCCCGCCAACTCACCTCCTTGGTGGCCTGCTGGACCGTCTGCACCTGGAACACCTTGTGAGGGGTCCCCTGCTGGTAGTTGATGCAGTTCTCTGCCACCGAGGCGGCCCTGGAGGCCGCGTAGTGGGTGGCTGGGATCTCCATCTTTGGGGACCAGTGAGTGCGGACCGCCCTGGTTTAAGGGGGTCGCAGTGGATGCGGAGTGCGGGCGCCCGGGTCCTCTCCGGTATGGTGGAGAAGCCGGCAGCTGGGCTGGGCGTGCGTGATCCTCAGCGCCTTCCTTCCCTCTTCCTCCTTCACGCAGGAAACTGTTTGGGCTGTGGCTCGGCAGCTAGGAGCCCGGGCCCCGCCCCTGGGTAGGCGGGTACCTCCTGGAGAAAAGCCCGGGCATTCCCTCCGACTCCCATAGGCTTTGGCAGGTGCGGGAAGGAAAGGGAGAATTCAGGAGAGGAGAGACAGGCTTTCCAGCCTTGCCTCAGTGGGTCCTCTAGAGGTCTTCAGCTGCCTCTGGCTATTTCACATACGGATTGGAATACACCGGTCCTCAAATGGGCCTCAAAGGGCAAGGTGCAAAGTGCTCCAAGTGTGATTCACCTCTACTCTTCCCGTTGTGAGACTCCAGGAACAGGCTCCCTCACCCCAGCTTCCTTTGGAGTATGATCCAGAGTGGAGAAAAAACATGCTCTAAAGTTGGGAGACTAATTGGGATCAGAAGAAAAATTTAAAATGTACCAGCAGGCCTCCACTGCCGCACGGATCTTAGAAATATGAGGCTTAATGGGCGTGAACCACCACTTCTGGCTCTCTTTCTTAAAAAAATTATTTTTATAACTTTTAATTATGTGTATGTGCACACGTGTGTGCAGACACATCAGATCCCCCCTGGAGTTGGAGTTCTGTGCAGTTATGAGCCACATACTGTGGGTGCTGGGAACCGAACTTAAGTCAACTGCTGAGCCGTCTCTCCAGCCCCACCTCTTTTTCTTAAAAGGTAGATCATAGAAGGATTTTTGGGTAGACTACTATGTATGTTGTAGTGACACTCTAAAGGAAGGGGCTGTGCTGTGTGTGCTACTGAAGTTTTCCTATCAATGAGGACTTTCTTTAGAGTAAGTGGATTTTTAAGAAATAATAAGCAATATAGTATTTCCCACCCTTTCCTGTTAGATAAGCCAATGTGGAGTAACTAGAGGATAACGAGATTTTTTTTTTTTTTTTTTTTTTTTGGTTTTTCGAGACAGGGTTTCTCTGTGTAGCTTTGCGCCTTTTCCTGGAACTCGCTCTGTAGACCAGGCTGGCCTCGAACTCACAGAGATCCGCCTGGCTCTGCCTCCCGAGTGCTGGGATTAAAGGCGTGCGCCACCACCGCCCGGCTGAGATTTTTTTCTCATGAAATTGAAGATATTTGTCTTTTTCTTTTCCTTTGAATAAGTCATTGTCTAAGAACCAGCCCTTTAGAGGCGCGCATGTGTGTGTGTGTGTGTGTGTGTGTGTGTGTGTGTGTGTGTGTGTGTGTGTTGAGATAAATGCTCCTTGGATAGTGTCCAGGAAGAGTGCCTGTGTAGTTAGCAAGTCAGAAGTCACTCTGCAGGGCATGCAGTGTCAAATTTCGTAAGCTGCTAGTTGTATCTCCTGGAACTACTGTAGATGCCCGGTCCGAGCAGTCAGGGTTACGGGGTGGGCTTCCAAAGTCAGCATTTGGGTAGTCAGAGATTCTGTATCTAATGACTAGCATAGACTATGTTGTAAAGATACTTACAGTAGTCATACCAACTTAGGTTCTATTAAAATTATGATTGTTACTTTAAAGGGGAAACTTACCTTTCATTTAGATGTTAAATAGGCTGAATTGCAAGGATATCATTTCTATGTTGGTGCTTTTTTCTGAAATGTTCTCTAGAGTGTTTTGCCTGCACGTTATGGATGTGTACCAGGTGTGTGCCTGGTGCCCAAGGAGGTCAGAAAAAGGAGTCAAATCCCCTGGAACTGGAGTTAGGGATGGTTGTGGAGCCGTCACGGTTGCTGAGAACCAAACTCAGATGCTCTGCAAGAGCAGCAAGTGCTCTCAATCGCTGACCCATCTCTCCAGCCCCAGTTGGGTCTTTAAAGTATTAGTTACCTACTATAATTTCATCAAAGAAAATATTCAGTCCATAATACTCAGACTTGAATAATGTCTAGATTGTCTTCAAGAAAACAATAGTTATAATGACTCTTCAGGATCAGGTAATTTACACTATTGATTTTATATTACAATATAAGCATTAAACAAGGTAAAAAAAAATACTGTAGCTTGTAACTTGGGTATAAATATAAAGTCAAAGTGGCCAGGGCTAGTGGCTCATGCTTTTAATCCAAGCACTTGGAAGGTAGAGACAGGGAATCTCTTGAGAGTTCCAGACTACCCAGGGTGACATATTGAGACCCTTTCTCAAAAAATAAAAAAAAAAAAGTAAAAATGTGTAGGAGTTTCTCAGCCTCGACTAGCCCCACAGTCCAGACGAATCTCTCCCACCTGAGCTCTCAAAGCCACTTATAAAATAACCACTAAGAGGCTTATATTAATTACAAACTGTATGGCCTGTGGCTCAGGCTTCTTGCTAGCTAGCTCTTTCATATTAAATTAACCCATTTCTATTCATCTGTGTGTTGCCACGTGGCCATGGTGTTACCAGTCTGCTGGCCTCTTGTTGCTCCTTTGGAGGTGGGTTGGCGTCCCTCTGACCCCACCTTTCTTCTCTGGGATTAAAGGCATGCATCACTGCTACCCGGCTGAATTTCTTTTTTTTCTCAAAGCTGAGGACCAACCCAGGGCCTTGCGCTTGCTGGGCAAGCGCTCTACCACTGAACTAAATCCCCAACCCCTCTTCTCTCTCTACCCCTCTTGGGTTTTCCTCCTGCCTCCATTCTGCCCTGCCATAGGCCAGTGCAGCTCTATTTGTTAACCAATGGGAGCCACACATATTCACAGCATACAGAAAGACATCCCCCAGTAAAAATGAATCTATGAATTAGAGATAAACAAACCAACACAGTTCTCGTTAACATTACATTTGATATGACACGGTATCATAACACAGCTGCCTCTCACTGGTTGCCAGCAGGAGCCTCTAGTTTAGAGGTTCTTTGGCCTTCAGCATGGCAGCCAACTAGGGTCCTCTGTCTTCATCAGTTACTGTAGAATCTGCCTAATGCAGGGCCCACTGGTGACCCTGCAGGCGCTGCGGTGAACACATCAGTCAGGGGTCCAGCCAGTTTAAATTTTCTTATTAGTGTTCTAGGAAAATGTTTGGCTAAGGGTATTGCTTTTGGTGCAAATCCTGGCTTTGGTGGTGGGGAGCACTCACGTTTGTCGAGTTACTTAGCCTCTCTGACCCTCAGGTCTCGCACCTGTAAAATGATGACCAGAATCAGTCCGGCTTTCTGGGTTGAGTTCATGCAAAGTGTGTAACACAAACCTGGCACTTATGTTTTGTCGCTTGGCTTCCTCTCATTCATAAATGGCATTGTCCCTAAAACTGTGTGGAATTACTTGACTGTGAGCTGATTCTTAGAACACTGGTGCCTGAAGAACTCAGGGGTGCTGGAGTGCCCTGTATCTGTCCTGTGTGGGATTGTGGTCACTGTCTTAAAGTGAGAAATCCACAGAGTCTGTTTAAAGGGCAAAGGGATTTATTAAGAAAGGAAAACTCACAAGACGGAACAGAGGAATTGTTGCAGGGTCCTGGAAAAGGTGAGACACCATTCCCATGCTCTTCTTCTGCACCTGAGACTGTCCCAGCATGCAGGTCCCACAAGGGAGCCAAGAGCATCTCTGGTCTTCAGGGTAGCTGAGAGGCCACGCCCCAGGGGCATGTACTTCAAGGTCATAGGCAGGTAGAGCAATTACCTGCTGTGTCTCTTGGGCTGCATTTCAAGGTCATAGAACAGATATCCACTGCATCGTCTCAAGTGCTCATGTACTTGAATTGTTAAGTTGTTGAATTTTCAAGTTAGTTTAAATAGCTGTAATTAGTTTTAACCATACAGTTAATCTATATAGCACAGATACAGACATTTCTTCATTAAAAATTTGCACACTTTATTTTGTTTTGTATGGTTGCAGGGTGTGTATGAGCTGTGGCCGGAGTGTGGAGGTCAGAGGACAACTTGTGGGACCTGGTTCTTTGCTTCCACCATGTGGTCCCAGGGGTTGAACTCAGGTCATCAGACTTGACAACAGGCTCACTTTCCTGCTGGGCCATCTCTTCAGCCTCCTGTTTTAGTGAGATGTTGTTGTTAGACTGAGCACAAAATGCCCATTCCTCAGAGAACTCTGAGTACCTGACAGGACCTTGGTGTTCACACCTGGAATCCCTCCGCTGTGCTTCTGTGGTGACTTTGTGCATGCTCTGCCCTCTGCTTCCCTTCTCTTGCTTCTTAGAGATGTTTTTTCCTTCCAGGGAATCAAGTTTTCACTCTCTGGGGTTTCCCAGCCCATCCTGAAGCTCTTGGCCACTGGAAGATTATTAGAAGGCAGTTAGTCAAACACATTCACACTTAGCCTCTTTAGGAAGTCTGCCCTTCCAGGCCTGCATCTCCTGCCATTATTTACATTTACTTCTTCCAGGCCGCTTACAGACTTACCCATTAATGCCTGCAAATGTCGTACATACTTTTGAAAGTGATTGTCCTCTGAAAGTCTCAGGTTGAAGGAAGCAGCAGCTAAAGGAAGAAGCGCCTGGCAAACGGTCTATACGCATCAGATGTTTCTCCTCAGACGTAGCCTCCTGTGCACTGTATCTCCGTGTTTGATATTCATGTGAAATACTCGTTCTATCAAGTTAGTGCTTGACATAAACACTAACTTATGTTCATTTCTTTTTGAACGCCTTTTTTATGCTCGTCATTATTATTTTGTCATTAATCATCTTCAGATCTTAATTATTACATCTGGTGCTCCCTTTAAATTACCTATGTCTATAATGCCAAAAAGTAAAATCAAGTAGAACTGTAGCCATCAGAGTTCTTATTTTCAAGTAACCATCCTTGTTCACTCCATTGTGTGACATGGAAGGGAAGCATTCCGGAACTGGATGAGCTCTTTAGAATGTAGGTTATTAGAAGCCTTAGACTGAGCCTATAGAAGAATAGAAAAACTTGATTACTTAGGTGGTATGCCCCTCTTTCACCCCTGAGTAAGAACAGAAAAGAAGAATTTCTTCTAAATAACGTCTATAATAAATCTCATAGTATAGCCATCATAGTCAAAGGAGAAAGTAAAAAATACATGAAATGTGGGGTTTTGTGTAAATTAGTGGGAGTTTATTTCATTTTGATGATTACTAATGTTCTGTTTGTTTTTCCCTGGATCATGCAGGTTTGATTTTACACATAAAAAGCAGTCGGGTGGTGCTGGCCAGTTTGGAAAAGTAATAGGTGTGCTGGAGCCCCTGGCCCCAGAGGACTACACTAAGTTGGAGTTTTCCGATGAAACGTTTGGGGCCAACGTTCCCAAGCAGTTTGTGCCTGCAGTTGAAAAGGTAGTGTTTGACAGAGCTCTGTAGCCTTTGTCTCTGCTTGACAGCAGGTTATCTGGTATTAAATCCCACTTTCTGTTCTGTCGTGTTTGTGTCTATCATGGTTCCTTTTAATTAACTCTCTTTCTTTAGGGACTGTCAGGCTTTCTATCTGGAACCTGCAGTTCAGTCCTGGGGCTGTAAACACATGCCGTGACAGTGGTGGCAGGCTGCTCTGTTCGTCATGTGTATGACCGCTCTTCAGTAATTGATAGTGTGCGTTGATTGTAATCATTAAAGTTATGGTAGTCTTTAGGGGTTAGGAGAGTTTTGTGTGTGCTGATGTAGGAGCAATTGTTGGTTAAGACTCCCAGCACCTGGATACTGCTCTACAGCATTTTTGCTGCTGCTGAATGTGCTCTTGGTAAATGAAGAGCTACTTTGCTTCATTTGTTTGTTTGTTTGTTTTGAGGCAGGTAGTCTGTATGTAACCCAGAATGGCTTGGAATTCAAAGAGATCTACTTGCCTCTGCTTCCTGAATGCTTTGGTTTTAGAAAGATGTGCGCCACTTCCTCCAGGCAGAACTAGTTAAATTGGGAGTAAACTACTTGCATACACCCTTCAAAAATCTGGAGGCCAGATACGGTTGTGTGTGTGTGTGTGTGTGTGAAAGTGCATAGAGCTATGCACACTCAGGAAGCGTCAATGCCTGCTTTGTTTGCCCTGTTACTTGCTCTAAGCAATTGTTTATTTTGTGAACAGCAGGTTATAATTTTGGTTTCAGTGGTAATAGATTTTGGTGATTGTTGGTAATGTATTTCACTTTTATTTTAAGATAATTCTTTACCATTCACACACTTCTAAATACCAGATGTCTCCAAAATTCACAGAAGAAAGAGAAGAAGAATTTACATATTTTTCAGCATACAGAGTTTACAGTTTTGAAATGTCAGAAATATAATCCACTGTGTGTGTAGCTGTGTGACTGAATTGGAGGCGTTTCTAGAAGTATTTAAGCGACGGAAAATGAGTGGCAAACTTGTCAACTGTACTCTTTAAACATATGCAGTTTGTTGTATGTAAATTATACCTTAATGAAGCTGTCTTTTAAAAAGGGAACTACATTTGGAAAAGTGAAATTTCCTTTAATTCTGGTTCTTAACAAGACCATGCAACGTTACGCAGTGATTTTTATGATGTGCTCTGCCGGTAGAGCAAAGTAGTGATAGGTCTGTAATAGGGGCTCAAGCCACAGCTAATGCTTACACATATATGTGGTGGAGTTGGTGACCCTAGCTTGCCTCTCCTGCCTTTCCTCATTGTGTCTGTAAAGGAGTGCGAATGTTAAGTCATTCCTGAAGTTGAGGTTGTGGGGCAGTGATGGTGAGTCCCGTTAGCTTCATTCTCGAGCCCCCTCACACCTTCAGCTCTGTACTTTGCCCCAGGATTGCTCATCTAAATGCCCAGCTTACTGGGAAAATTTTTGAGAAGTGAAAGACAGCGTGTATCTTAAGAACATTCCATTTCTGAGCAGTAACCTGCTTTGGAGTTTTGGGTAATGCTCTGCAGGTGAAATCTCATTGCATTTACATTCATTTGTTGTTGTTAGGGGTTTTTGGATGCCTGCGAAAAGGGCCCTCTTTCCGGTCACAAGCTTTCTGGGCTGCGGTTTGTTCTGCAAGATGGTGCCCATCACATGGTTGATTCCAATGAAATCTCTTTCATCCGAGCTGGAGAAGGTGCTCTTAAACAAGGTATGCTGTGTCTTCCTGGGGAAACCATCAGAGCCTCAAAAGCAGCACTGTTTGTATTTTCCTTCATCCAGAACGTGGGGTAGAGTATGGTGGGCAAGGGATGAATACTAACAGATGACGTGATGGGAGATGATCATGTTTTCTTTCTTGCAAATATCAAAGCCTACCCTGTTCTAAATTTTCTGAGTGTTTATTTTTAATGTGTTTAAGTTCATATATCATCTGACATTCTGGTTTTAATAGAGAAGACAAATGCTCAGAACTCTTAAGAGTATTTTGAAGATAAATTAACTAGTCATGTTATTTTTACTCATTTATTTAAATGTCAAGGAGTTCATAAATTTGTAAGTTTTTTTTCATATATCACATTTTAAGCTGTTAGGCATTATTATGAGAATAGAAAAGTGTTTTGAAAGAATTCAGTAAACTTTATGCATAATACAGACTTCCCGCTAAACTGCTAAAATTATCAGCCTTACTAAAACTGTAAATTAGAACTCTGAGCAGTTGCAGGCAGGCATATCTGATTCTTTGCTTTTTGTTGTTGTTGTTGTTTTTTCTGTATATGAGTGCTCTACTTGCATGGATGCCTGCATGACAGAAGAGGGCATTGGATCCCACTATAGATGGTTGTGAGCCACCATGTGGTTGCTGGGAATTGAACTCAGGATCTCTGGAAGAGCTGTCAGTGCTCTTAACTACTGAGCCATCTCTCCGGCCTGCTGATTCTTTGCTTTTAATTCAGGATGGTGGAAAACAAAAGACATCAGAATATAGCAAAAAGAGTCCCACAGTTATCCTGAAGCCAGAAACTCCATTTTCTCTGCCTCCTTATCTAGATCTGGTATTTGTCAGTTCCTTAGTAACATACATAAGTGTCTTTATGTAACAAAATTATGATTCATAAAACATTTCAAAAATATTTCCATTAAAGAGAATAAAAATAGGCAGTAGAGAACTAATATTTCTTAATCATTATTTCCTATGCATTCTGTAAATCAGAATTCTGTTGACTCATGAATTTTGAGCTTCCTGAACTCCTTTTGGTCTCAGTTTGCATCTGTGGTTAACGTTAGACAGTGTCTGGGAGGGCTGCTCTTTTTTAGACTAAGTTGCTAATTCCTTATTTTATTTAAAATTAGTAATTATATTCTAGTTTTTAGTTGTAGAAAGGGAGAGTGATCCTCCATTTTTTTTTTAATCAGCTGCATATTAAACAGACTCTGCAGTCTGTGATGCAGGAATTTGGACAGCCTGAAGAAAAGAAAATGACATGGATGTTCTTAGGCATAACTCAGATTGACTGCCCACCTTTTGACCTTGAAATGTTCACTGCTTTAACACATCTTAAGCGAAGCGTTAAATCACATTAATACTTTTCAGAAATACAATTAAATTTAAAAGCACTAATTGTTTTACGTTGGTTCTTGATTAGAAGTTTGTAACTTTCACGGAAATAAAAGTTAGATAAGGCTAAGATAAATTATCTGCACATTAATTAATGTATACTTCATCCTTTTTAATTCTTCCTATATTTAAATATAAGTAAGTATAGATGTATATACCTATAATATACACATATACCAATGAAAAATTAACTGAAATGAATAATTACCTAGTGGATGTACAAAGGAAAAACTCTGGATTATAATTGAAATAGGAACTTTTTTTTTTTTTTTTAAACTAAGTTGTGCAGCCAAGCAAGGTGCTGGCATGAAAAACAACTGATTCGGAGTTTCTCCATATGATTCTTATTTCTTCATGATTAAAGACAAAAAAAATATGAAACTACATTTTGTCCATAAATAAAATGCAAATAGTTGCCAAAAATAGAATGCAATTTTAAAAAGAAAAGGCATTAGATTTGATGCCTTTAATCCCAGCACTCGGGAGGCAGAGGCAGGCGGATCTCTGAGTCCAAGGACAGCCTTGTCTACAAAATAAGTCAGGACAGCCAGGGCTACCCAAAATTAATTAATTAATACAAATCAAGGGCAGGAAGTTCTCACCAAGCAGTAGAAGAACTGATACATACACGTCACTGAACGCCTTCTGAGGGCTCTGGAGTAAGTGATACTTGCTAAATGAGCTCGGCGTTAGAGCAGCTCACGCTTAGGCTGTTGTGCCTATTATTATATGTAGTAAAATATGTGATATAGTATAATATAAGATTAGAAGATAGTTTAGATTCTCATGTATTCCAGTATAAACCAACTTTTGAACCTGCCTCAGAGATGAATCAGTGATGTCACTTAAAACTGAAATATGAAACCAGATGTGCTTGACCTGCTTTGGCTCTGTGGATGTGAGTGTTGCTGTCTCCCCCATAAGTAGTTTTTAGAGAGAACACCATGCGTATTCTCCCTAACACTGGCCGTCCGGCCATTCTAAACATAGCAGAATTGCGTGCGTAGCTCATTAAACCCGGCACGGTATGCTCTGGGATCTCTTTTGCCATTCCATGCCAGGCTTTGTGTTCAAGTCTTTCTCTTCTCCTCACTGTGTAGAAACAGGCCATCACCTTAACTTCCCCAGTCTGCCTATATGTGCCTAATATACATGTGAGTATATACATACATACATATATACATACATACATACATACATACATATATGCATACGGCACACTGAATACAGTTCTTCCTGTTCTATTGCCTTTGATTTAGCATAGTGCCATGCCACTCATTTCCCTGCATGTTCACCTCGGTTTTTGCTCTTAACATTTATTGATCCCTTGTGTATGCTGTGTTATGCTGAGTACATGAGAGCTTGTCTTCACAATGACCTTAGAGCTGAGAAAACTGAGTTCAGAGCAATTAGTTCCATAACCCAAGCTGACATACTAGTTTGGTAGAGCTTAAAGTTAAACCTTGACTAGTCTTAGCTCTTGACTACCTCCCCATTCAGCCACTTAAGCACCTGGGCTGCTGATGCTAGTGTTTTTACTAGTGGGTTGAAATAGGGAATCACCAATGTTATTAATAGAAACTATTACATAGACTTTTACTGAAATGATTTTTGGGATCTATAGGTAATTTTAAGAGTGCTATATGCAAATACTGCGACATTTTAAAAATGGCATAGAAACTTGAACATCTGTGGGTTTTGGTACCTAGTTGAGGTCCTGGTGCCAATCCCCGACTGGTACTGAGGAGTGTGTGTTACATTGTTACTCTGATGGTTACTGCACTTAAGACTGTAGTGTCTTTAGAAGGGCTTATATAAATATACAAGAAAGGTTGCTAATTAATTCCTTATGAACAGATAGATGCCTCTGGAAAAACTGTGCTTATTTTCTTAGTTGTCTTTCCTGTGTTTGGCTTAGACACTCTTATTTGGGGACAGTGCAGCTGGTCTGAGGCTAAACATTCTGCTCTAGCAAGCTACTAAGTTAAGTGTAAATATTTGAAGTTGTATTCTACCTCCTCCATAAATGTGAGTCAGTATTTGTAACTAGGAAGTATAGTAGTTGTGTATTAGATGGGACAAAAAAAATGCACAATGAGTTTCATGTTAAAGGGACTGCTAACAGCTAGTCTGATAGTTTTTAGTTAGTGATGAAGGAACTTCAGACCAGGCAGACTTTTCACAAGAGGCAATAGCATGTTAGAGGACAGAAGCTAAAACCTGACTCTCAGGCAGGCAGTGGGATTGTCCAGCCTAGAAGAGGAAAGGCTTCTCAGAAGTGACTCAGCTCTTCCTTCAGTCACCCTCTCCTGTGTAAGGGGTGTGTGTGTGTGTGTGTGTGTGTGTGTGTACACGTTTGTGCATGTGTGCTCATGCGAGCCCCTAGGACCAGGAAGAAAGAGTGGGTTCCCCTTGGTCTCACGTCAGAGCTTGTCTGTATGTGAAGTAAGAGATGAAGTAGCGCAGCTGGGTAGTTCACATAGTGCAGGACTTGATGATTGATGTTTGATTTTTAAAAATATGCTAATCGAAGTAGTAACACCAGAATGAAGCAATATCTCTTGGAATTTCCGCACAGATAACTGTTACCATTAATATTAAAAAAAAAAAAAAAGAGTCGGGGGAGGTTTGAAGCTTGTCCCTTGCGCTCCTTTGGGAAAGTGTCACCTGTCTCATGTAGAGCTGGGGAGAATTCCAGTTTAACAACCAGTGTTCTTAACTTCTCTTTTTGTTGTTCTTTATTTTTAAACCTAGCCTTAGCAAATGCCACAGTATGTATTCTTGAACCTATTATGTCCGTGGAAGTTATAGCTCCAAATGAATTTCAGGGAACAGTAATAGGAGGAATTAACCGGCGCCATGGAGTAATCACAGGGCAGGATGGGATCGAGGACTATTTCACCCTGTATGCAGATGTAAGTATGGTCATGGATGGTCTCCCAGGTTTCTTTGTCTTGTTTTTTGAGATACATTCTCACACTGTAGCTCAGGCTAGCAAGGAACTCATGCTAATCCTGGTGCCTGAGCCCCATGGGGTTACAGATTTGTCTTGCTTTTGCTAGCCACAGAAGCAAATCAGTTAGCTTTGGTTTCGGAAATTGTAGAGCAAACTGAAGCATTTGTTTTGAACTTGCACATTCTACTTTGTGGCAATTTGTGTAATTTTCTGTAAGCAACTTATAAGTTCAAAAGACAAAAATAGGATTCTTTATATCTTGGCTATGTATTTTTTGTGAACTTGTTATTTTTTTCCTCTTGTAACCTTCTTTGAGTAGCTGCTTTATTGTGTTATATGACTAGTATTCAGTTCCCTGATCTGTACTGTCTTACCTTAAATCTTCTGGAGGAGAAGGTATCGGTCACTTTATAGATCACCTCTAGAAAGATCTTGCTGTCAGTGTGTCATGTCGGTACCCAAAGGAGAGCTTGGGTGCAGCTCAGTCCTAGAGCACATGCCAAGCATGCATGAGCTTCTGGGTTCAGTGCCCAGCACCACACACTCACACACACACACACACACACACACACACACACACACACACACACACAGTAGAAACTCATTAACATTTCCACAGAGAAAACACTTGTGGATGTCTGAACTGAAGGAGGTAGACAGTGGTGTGGGGATGAGAAGGGAAGGGCATCAATGGTATACACTCTGGAATTAAAGATTTGGTCTAATTATGCCTGTTAAATAATTTTCAAATAGGGTTTCCTATCTGAGATATGACAGCAGCTACTCTGGCTTTTGATTCTTTTAAACCTAAATTGTCAATAGAAAACTAACTGTAAGACATTAAATTGACTAATGCATCCTCATACTTTCCTCAAATATTTTTTAACAAGTGGTGCTAAAATATTTATTCTGTTTGTTTTTAGGTTCCCCTAAATAATATGTTTGGCTATTCCACTGAACTTAGGTCGTGCACAGAGGTAAGCAGTGTTAAAATGGAGTGAGACCTCACTTCAGGGCTCTTCAGGAAAGCGCCCGGCCCAGTAATCACATTTGTGAAAGCCGGACTCTGCGTGCTGGGAGTTGTAAGCAAATCTCTCTCTCTCTTGAACATCCAGGGAAAAGGAGAGTACACCATGGAGTACTGCAGATACCAGCCGTGTTCACCAGCCACACAGGAAGACCTCATTAATAAGTATCTGGAAGCTACAGGTCAACTCCCTGTAAAGAAAGGAAAAGCCAAGAACTGACTCTCCTCACTTTGAGTGCAGTGACTATGGGACTAAAGATTTAGAGGTGATGGATTCCAGTAGAATGAACGCAGATGGCTGAAACCTTCTAGGAGCCCTTGCTGTTCCACGGTCAGGAGCTTCTGTGTATATGCAAAGATAATGATATGTATCTATTTAAACTATATTGACTATTGTTTAATGAAAGACCTTAAATAAAATTGATTATTACTGAAGTATATTTTAATATCTATTTAAGGAAAGAAGAGAAATATTTAATATTAAGGGAAGAAGAGAATGATTTCAGCTTAGAATATATTTAAATTTGCAATTTTTTTTGACAAGGTCTATGTGTGTAACCCAGGTTAACCTCAAAACTCACAGTTCTCTTGCCAAGTGCCAGGACTGTGGGTATACAGCCCACAGCCCCCACCCCGTGTGCATGTGCTGGGACTGTGAGTATACAGCCCACAGTCCCCACCCCGTGTGCATGTGCTGGGACTGTGGGTATACAGCCCACACCCCCCACCCATGTGTGCATGTGCTGGGACTGTGGGTATACAGCCCCCACCCCCACCCCGTGTGCATGTGCTGGGACTGTGGGTATACAGCCCCCACCCCCCACCCCCGTGTGCATGTGCTGGGACTATAGGTATACAGCCCCCACCCCCCACCCCCGTGTGCATGTGCTGGGACTGTGGGTATACAGCCCACAGCCCCCACCCCGTGTGCATGTGCTAGGACTATAGGTATACAGCCCACAGCCCCCACCCCGTGTGCATGTGCTGGGACTGTGGGTATACAGCCCACAGCCCCCACCCCGTGTGCATGTGCTAGGACTATAGGTATACAGCCCATACCCCACACCCCCATGTGCATGTGCTAGGACTGTGGGTATACAGCCCACAGCCCCCACCCCCGTGTGCATGTGCTGGGACTGTGGGTATACAGCCCATACCCCACACCCCCATGTGCATGTGCTAGGACTGTGGGTATACAGCCCCCACCCCCCACCCCCGTGTGCATGTGCTGGGACTGTGGTTATGCAGCCCATACCCCCCTGTTCCCATGTGCTCATGTATGTACATTTGTGGGTTTGTGTGTGAATGTACCCGCCAGAGGTTGTCTTTCTCATTGTTTTCCAACTTAGTGTTGAGGTAACGTCTCTCATTAAACCTGGAACTCGAGTATGACTGACCAGCAAGGGATCATCCTGCCCCACCTCCACCCCCACTTCCTCGGCACTCAGATTACAGGCATGTGCCGTGCCCAGCTGATTTTACATGGGCTCTGGGGGATTGAACTCAGGTCCTCATGCTTACTCATCCAGCATTTTACCACTGAGCCATCTCTCCAATTCCCTCAATTTTTTTTTTTGTTTTTTTGTTTTTTTGTTTTTTGTTTTGTTTTGTTTTTCGAGACAGGGTTTCTCTGTGTAGCTTTGCGCCTTTCCTGGAACTCACTTGGTAGCCCAAGCTGGCCTCGAACTCACAGAGATCTGCCTGGCTCTGCCTCCCAAGTGCTGGGATTAAAGGCGTGTGCCACCACAGCCTGGCTCCCTCAATTTTTTTATCATGAGAGTTTTCAACATACCAAAAAGTTGAAAAAACAGTACAGAATAGCCATGTAGCTTCTTCCATTTATAGTCAAGAGTCAATAATTTTCAGTGATTTACTTCTCAGGTAAGTTGTCCATTGTCTCTGTGGCATGCATTGATATTCTAGAAGTTACTCTGTTGAGGCTATGAGTGTAAACATTGTACATCATGACATCTCTTGGAGTGTCACTTAATGAGGCGTGTGTGAATCATGATCTTAGTAGAGAGCATTTTCAGATTCTTCGTTGGGCTATTAAAAGAGTGAAGATGGCAAATGACTTCTGCCCGTTTATAACCAGCCGTGTTGGGAGTACAGTGTTATTGGCAGTCTTGTATTAGACAAGAACAAGGAGCTTACCTACGTTCTCTTTATTTGCATTCATAGATTCGGATAAAGCAGAATTTGTAGAGTTGCTGCCTGCTCAGTTTGTTGATGCATGGTAGTCCAGTTGAGTGATTAGATTTTGGCCTATGTTGTGTTCATTGAAGTTGAGAAAGAGCGAATGTAAGCCTTTGTTTCCAGAATTAGTTGGCTTTATACTTTTAAGAATTTTTCACCCCAAAACCTCTGATGCCACATATATACCCTAATCTGTTATCCTTAGTCTATAAAAGTAGACAATAGAAATAAGTGGCGGGTGTTTTGGACAGGCTTTCATGTCTAGCCTTGAACTCCTGCTCTCCACCTACACACACACACACACACACACACACACACACACACACACACACACACACACACCCGCCACCTCTGACCTATGCAATGCTGGTTTTACAGGCCTGCAACATCTTGTGCAGCTTTTTACTTTATTTGTAGACTTTATAATTTTAGAATTCTAGGATAAAAAGATCAAATTGCCTGCCTGCTTTGAAATTAGATGCATTATCTAATTTAACTCTTGTAACCCTGTTAAAGTAAATACTGTGTCTTTGTAACCAGAGAAGACATATAGAGATAGTAGAGTGTTTGAAGACCATGCTCCTTAAGTTTTCAAATAGGTCCTGTGGTTACAAGTCACTAGCTTCATGAATGTGTGTGGCTGTACCTTGGCATCACACCTTGGAAGTGGTTTGCTTTTGGTACTGTGAGTACATTCTCAGTAAGGAAATACTGCCACAGAATTTAATGCAGTCTTTGGATATTGAGAATAGTCAGAAAAATGGATAAAACTGAGTGCAATTTTTAATTTGTTAAATATTCTGGTTATACCATCAGGAGGCAGAGGCAGGTAGATGTCTATGAGTTCAAGGCCATCCTGGGATACACAGTGAGACCTTGTTTCAAGAGAAGGTGGGAAGCAGGGGGCGTGAAAGAGAAGAGGAAGAAGAAGAGAAGAGAAGAAGTTGTAACTATCCTGGGTTAGTAATCCATCAGCAGCATTTCATAGGCAATGGCATGGATCCACATTGGAGCGTGAATGGAACAGGATCCCGTAGGACAAGAACAGCCACATCTGTTGCTAACTCAGTAGATTAGTGATGGATGGATGATAACAACCAAACAAAGCCTACAGCGTGGAAAAGATCAATGTGGATATTAATAAATAAAGATTTTGACACTACTATTAGGAAGGGTAGGTTTAGCTAATTTAAAGAAAGTGTTAGCTTGTGTTGGGGAGAGGCCTCACTGGCAGCTGCTGCATGGCTGCCCTCTTCCTGACTCACTTAAAAATTCCCTGGAGCTTAAGTGAGGACCCATCTCTACATATCAGGGCTCTCTGAACATGTCCAGTTGACTCCAGTATGTATTTGATGCTAACAACTGCAATATCACCTGCACATAGGCCTAAGACATGAAATTAAAGATTTTTTTTTTGTAACTCTAATGTATAATACCAATATTCCTTTGTGAGATATTACAGTTGGGCTCTTGTTCCTTCAGCTGATAACTGACGTTAAAGAAATGCAGTTCAGTTTTCTGTTATTCTTTTCCTCCCTGCTTAATTGTGTAGTTTGTGAATCAACAGAATTTAATCAGTTTTGAAAGTTGGGAATTTTTATATTTTAATATTTTAACATATGAATCTTAAATTTGGCAGCTACCAGGAAGGAGTGAGTTGTGACTTGTCGGAACTATCCCATTGAAGAAGGTAGCTCTTTGCATTGTTGAAACTATACATTGTTGAATGAGAATTTGAAGTCTTCAGCTAACTTAGCAGTGCCTCACTGAAGAAACCTACTTGTGCTTCTAGAGAACATTCTAGTCAGTTACCCATTCATATGTAGGCTAGGGAGCATGGTGGCTGAGACCTGTGTTTTGAAAACTAGGAAAGGTCACAGAACTGACTAGAATTTTCTAAACTGAGAAAAGTTGGTGTGATAAACTATAAGATCTTGAAGGACTAACATTCAAGTCCAAATATAGACATTTCAACTGACCTTCAAACAAACTGTCTTAGTCAATGTTCTATTCCTGTGAAGAGACACCATGACCATGGCAACTCATGAAATAAATCATTTAATTGGAGGCTGGCTTACAGTTTTCAGTGGTTTGGTCCAATATCATCATGGCGGAGAGCATGGCAGCACATAGACAAACAAGATGCTGGATAAGTAGCTAAGGGTTCTACATCTGCATCTGAAGGCAGCAGGAAGAGAGAGACACTGGGCCTGGCTTGTGCCCTTGAAACCTCAAAGCCCACCTCCAGTGACATACTTCCTCCAAGGCACACCTAATCTTTTCAAATAGTACCACTCCCTGGTGACGAAGCCTGGGGCCTAGAGTGGCCATTCTCATTCAATCCACCATGTGTACTATCTAAAAAACTATCATTCAAGTAGGAAAAATTGAAACTGAGTAGAAGAGAATAAAATGGCAGACAAAATCCTAGTACTACTTCTGATGTATCTTAAAACTGTGAAAGTTCCCGAGAAGTTAGGTAAATGTGATGGTAACTGTCATTGACTCGGTGACTCAGAATTTATACCGCTAATGGAAAGAGGGCTTGGGGAATTCGGTTTTTCATTTTATGCTAAGGCAAATGAAGTACTTGCTCTGTTGTTAGCCAGTGAAATCAATGTTAATTAAATCAAGCTCACAATCTCAGAGTTCATGATAGAAAAGATGTTCTGATGAAGACACTGAGAAATGTCTAGTTGCTTTAACTTTGTGACTTGTGCATACAATCCCTCTTCACGCTCTATAGCAAAATCAGTCTGTTTAAGGCATGTTATTTGTTGTTCACTGGCTGAAGTATGATCACTTGTAAGCATAATGAGAAATCTTTTGAAAGTAAGATCTTGGAGAAAGCTGAGATACCATTTAGAAGGACAGTAAAGAATGGATAGAGATCACAGGACAGCAATGTGTTATAATCTATGCAGCGCTCATGGGATCTCTTTTGAAAGATTGTTCAGGGAACTTCAATTAGAAACTTTTATCTGTTGGCTTGATTTTGGCTCAATGCAGTCATTACGTATTGCTTCTTAGGTGTTTAGAAAAAGTACTTTGTCTTCATTATTGCATAGGAGGAGAGCTGCTGTTTCCCTTAAAAGATTATGCAGAGGATTTAGGACTTGCTAAAAGGAGTGGGTACTGGAGAGGTAAATGCAACAGTTTGGGGTTTGAAACAGAAAAAAAAAAAAAAATACACAATTAGATCTGCTTCCGGCTATTTTGTTAGGTGTCCCTGCCTAAAACCTTCCTCTGAAGTGTAAACTTCCTGTTATCTAAGTGGAGACTATAACTCCATTTTTAGTAGTTGATTGGACAGTGACTCGAAATGGCATTCTTTCTGGAAAACCATATGGACAATTTGGGCCTTAGCTAAGGAATAGACTGTATGAGACTCTGGAAGTTTGGGACAGTAGCAGCAGGACACAGTTCTGCAGCCACATGAGCACCAGGGTAACAGCAAAGCCTGTGGTGGTGTTGGGCTGAGTGTTTAGGTGCATTTCCAGCCTCTATGGGGACATAACCTCACCCATCATGTGGGTGCTTCTGCATGCCTTTTTTTATTTTGAAGCTGATGTCCCCTAATCAGTTACTGGCCAAGGAACCTGGCCCAAGAGTTTAAGACAGTGACATAAGTGTTCCATTAAATTTTAATAATTGTGAGAGGTAGATGATGACATTTCCTGGATCAGTTCTTCCTGCCTTGAGGAGGTACTTTGCTGAATTTGATTATTACATATTATGTTGGCTTTTATTGATTACTTACACCAACACTGGATCTGAGTTGTCCTGATAAATAAAGAAATAAGTATATTTTGGTATACTCTGAGCTAGATCAGTGGTTCTTTAGCTGTGTGTCTACAGCTTTATCATGTGAGACGGTGTGCTGTTTGTAAGATTTGAATCAGGCAGTAGTGGGACTTGATGTAGTTCTAGGTGAGCCTACATTTTGCTGTGCGTACAAAAGCTTACAAACACATTTTGTTATTTAGAAATGTAAACATTTATTTCAAAGTTAAAAGGGAATGCTTGCCTGAAATTCGCAGTTAATATTTCCCTGCAATTTACTTTCGTTGACAAAATGTTGACATCATAAGTAGGAACAATTTAGCAACGTGAAATAGCTATACTATGTCCAAAATTATGAAAAACACAAATTCAGAGATGAAACCTTTTCCCCAAAGCAATTGTCGATCCACCTGCACAAAGTCTTAGCAGTGTGCTCTGACCGCTAAGCCCTGGGCAGATAGGTACATGTGTGCACTGGCTCTCGGAGTTAAACACCAAGGCCGATCTGGGGGGAAACACTTGCCTGTGACCGCAGGCCTGCCTAAGTTGCTGGGACGCCTGGACTTTGCTTTCACGCAGGAGTGATGAAGTAGGCCTGTGGAGTCGCTTTGTTTGGAATATGATAGTAGTGGATCACTCTTTTCTCTTTAGAAATTACTGAGCTCTGTTGGTACCATGGCCGATGCTTCCTCCATTCCGGAGGCTTCTTCTGGGCTCTGCAGCTCTTGACAGTGGTACTGTACTTTCAGTGGTTTGCCAGGGTACCAGAACAAGTGAATACGACAGGGGATGATTTCCTAGGAAATGAAGATCTAAGTGTTATAACTTGAAACACTGGGAATATGAACAGTTTGACACACACGTGGATTTTTTTTTTTTTTTACCTGTGTTGAGAATTCGTGCAGCAGAACAGTAAAATCAAAATCGATGCCGTCATCGTCAGCTTTCTAGGGGAGGGAAGACAGAATTATCCTAACAGACACTGTGGGGTTTGTAAGCTCAGGGTTTGCGAGGCTGCGTCGTCGTGTGTTCCCAGGGGTGGTGACTTAAGTCTGCTGCTGAAACACCCTGGTGGTGTTCCAGATCAAGCTAGCAAAGTCGTGGATTCTGGTTAGGTTTTTCATTCAGTTCTATGGTAGTCTGGTTGACTGTCCTTAAAGCTTTTTCTCTGTGGCATTGATGGTTTTTGTAGAAGGCTAAAGTCTGTGAGGATCAGGAGAATCTCCTAGCAACCTTAGTGATCTAGGTACTGTATGTGTGCCTTGGATAGGTTCGCCCTGCTCCTCTCTGACAGACAAGGGAAAAAGCACAGTATTCCTACGGTGCCTGCCATGGGCCAGATGTTACTCTTGGCAATCGATACATCTTCTCATGTGATTCTCCTGTTTACAGGATTGAAACCTAGGTCTGACCCTGGGCCACCACATCATACATGCTGCATTAAAGTGCTCCCATGATGCTGCTAACCATTGTGCTAAAACCAGTATATTAGGTATGTTCTGGTAGGCAGGCATTGGTCCACACACCCTTTATTTACTTGCTTTCTATTCACTTTAATAAGTCAGTTGCCGGGGATTTAGGTCAGTGGTAGACCGCTTGCCTAGCAAGCGCAAGGCCCTGGGTTTGGTCCTCAGCTCTTGAGAAAAAAAAAAAAAAAAAAAAAAAAAGCAAATAAGTCAAGTCAATTACCTAGTTCCTTTTTCATATTTCTTAGTTTTATATATCAAGGTGATTTTTCTCTTTAATAATAAAAATAGGGTTATTTTAAAACCTTCAGTCTTTGGAATATAACTTTAGTCTTCTACCAAGTTTTTAGTAAAACTACTAAAGAATATGAAAGAGCCGGGGGGGGGGGGGGCGGGGGGAACAATGAAAAGAAACTTGATTTTAGGCTTTGTCTTTGCTTTTCTTATTTGGATGGAGATTTTCCCAAGCCATGTGCAGCCAGTGAGAAGGGGGCTGTAGAAGATGCGAAAGAGGCGGATGAATCAGAAGCGGACTGTCCTTGTATGGTGACTTCCTTGCATTATTGGGTAGGTTTCTCTCTGGCCTGGCAGCATACACAGGAGTATGCAAACATCTGAGGCACAAGCCACAAAATGGAAATTCACCGGGGAAAACTGTCTTTCATAAGAGAATTAGTTACCAGCACTTCCTATCCCAGTTACTTTTCTGAATCTGTGGGCTCTGTACCCATGTGTGCAACCAACTAAGAAGAGAAACTGTAAGTTCTGAATGTGGGCAGTTTTCATTGCTGTTCCCCAAACAAATCAGAGTAACACAGTGGATACAGCCATTGCATTGCAGGTAGGCAACCCAGAGATAAATTATGCGGGAGAATGTGGGGGGCTTCTAAGTCCCCCACAAATGCAAGGGGACAACTCTGTCAGTCTGGTTTTCATTTGGAGGGGTGTGTTTGTCCTTGCCTGGCCTTTGTTTTGGTGACTTTACCTTGCAAGGGAATGCTGACCTTTCCCAAGTTGTTGCTCACCAGTGGACCCCTGTTGACGGCCACAGACTTCACTGCCACATTTCCCAAGGCCTGGCTTTATAATGTAGTTTTAAATGTTTTCAATTGTTTTTACTTACAGACATCTTTTCAAGCCAGTGCTTTCTTATTCTGCTTTTGGAAGTAGCGTATTTTTTTAATGTGTATATTTTTGAGAGGTCTTATGTAGTCCACACTGGCCTGGAACTCTGGAGCGAGAGGCAGGTCTTGAACTTCCACCTCCTAAGTGCTGAGATTACAGGCAAGTACTACCATGCCTGGCTTTCAAAGCAGCATTTTTTAAAAAAATGAAATTATGGTAGTTTTCAAGTTTTAGGTAAAAAGGGGCTGGGCTCGACCTAAGCATTAGAACACCAGTTTCATTTAATAAACGATTTTGCTCAGACCACCCACCGAGTAGGGCTCAGACTGTGTATGTGTAGTTCGGTGGTAGCATGCCTGCCTTGCACACGTGAAGCTATGGGTTACTCCCCAGTAGTGACAAAAAGAAAGACATTGCACATATTAGGTGTGTAGGCTGAATTATAACCCCCCAGGCTTGTGTTTTCCTTCAGGAGGACGGGCCCAAAGCACAGCTTGTTACAGAACTGCAGAGGTGAACAGTATACCTCACAGTCTGCCCTCGCCTCGTCAAGCCCTGCCAAGAGGTCATTATTTTTAATATTATTCAGAAATAACCTCTTGGGCAGCTATTCAAATCATTACAAATGCCAAGTGCTTATATTCCAGATTGATGATGATTTATTATTTTTATTTTTGTAACTTAGAACTTTAATCTTCCTGGAAACCACGGGGAAGGAAGCCTTGTTTGATCCCATTTTTTTGTAACCCACCACCCAGGTCTCCTGCATCTCTTAAGGGAGAGACTAAGCCCTAATAGAACCAGTGTGGTTTTAATAAAGTAAGTAGGCTTAAGTTATTAACACAAGTTATCGAAAAGAGACTTCTCAGCAGAATAGATACGGACGGCGAGGTAATTCTGTAATGTGTCTTGGGCTAGTGAGAACCTTAAGCTGAGATAAAGTCTGCCCTGACTAATATGAGTGGTGACCTGGTAGACAGATATTTCAGAGTGACTACAAGATTCGGTACTGGTGGATTAGAATGAGAATAATACATAGTTTTACTTTAGTCAATTCATGTGCAAGGCTGGGGTTACAGTAGAAGTCTTTATCCCCATTTTTTTTTTTTTCCGCTGATATAGTCACTTGTCCTCGGCACAGTCTGTAATACTGGGAATGCCATTTGTCCTTTGGTTCTGAAGAAATGACTGGCTGGATGATGGGTCTTATTTTATGAATTTCCTTCCTTTCTTTGCCCACTTTCCTGTTGGGCCTTGTTCTTTGGGGCCTGGGAGTTTACAAGTTCGCATTTCCTTATGCTCTTGCATTAGCAGGTAAATTTAACCTGGAGTATTCAGATAATAGTTGCCACCCAGAAAGGTTTGTGGGGGGAGAAGCCCTCCAACACTTCCTGCTCTGAGCTGTCTTGGATTTATCAGCTCCGTTGCCCTGGGAAGGAGATGTAACAAAACACGCTGGACCATACACTGACTGCTCGGTTACCTAGCAACAATCAATTTAGGGTAATTCCTGTTAAAAGACACTCTATAAAAAGATCAGTAAAGAAAAAAAAAGCTAGGTTCTATTTGATGTCTGTTTTACAATGGTCTTTGGAAAGCAGACTAAATTATTATTGGCATTAAAAATACTAAATGTTTGGCAAGTTCCTCAGAAAACACAGAAGGTCCATCCGTGGGTAAATCGTGAACGTGTTTCCTGTTAGGTGGTACTTACAGTTGGTTCAGCTTTCACTCTGGAAAAACCCATCTCTCCCTGCATCACATTTACCTGAGAAGAATCCCAACCCGGGTGAAAGGCAGCTACTCGCCTGTTTCCCCCTGCGAAGAGCGACCAACCCTCTGCACAGGTCACTTACATCCATGTGAGGGCCTACCTCATCCCCAACACATCCGCTCATTGTCACCCCTGGCTCATGGCTCTGCTTTTTCCCTGGGAGGACAGAGCAGAGAACTCAGAGGCTCCCGCCTGGGCCACCGTCACCTGTGACTGGCATCTGGCTGCTGTGTCTCCTTCCCCTTCCGCTGTCAGCTCTAAGGTTAGAAGAGTCCAGATCCAGTCTTCAGCTGCTTTGTATACACCACCACTTGGGAGCTTTCCCGGTCAGTGGTTTAAACACCATCACGTGGGCCTGGTTACAGCCCATCGCTGTCTCCTAAAGACAAACCTCTATGACAAGATGACTATACATATTGTCTTCTTGCCACAAACCGAGACCGTCTCCTCTAAATCTGCTTGATGGTGTCTTTTCCAATCAGTGCATAGAAACTATCCTTCCAGGTTCAGGCCCCAATCCTAAGACTCCTCTTTCAACGCCTACCACTTTCCGATGTTCACATCCAACCCTACGCAGTATTGCCAGTCCGCCTGAATCCAAACACGCCACCACCTCCCTTGCTGCCCCTAGTCCATGCCTCCACCACGCCTTCTGGCTCCTCCCTTGTTTCACTGTAGTCTGCTCTCACAACGGAGCCAGAGAGATCCTGTGAAAATCACATCCTGTCACTCTCCTAACAGGATAAAGACAAGCCTGGGCTAACGACCTCCCAGACTCACAGATACCCTCCACTTCCTGCCGGGCCACCTCGTTTCCTGCACAGGCTCTCTGATCACTCTGCACGACCACTGGGCCCTGCCGCTCCCTCGACCATCGGCCACCCTGCTGCCCCAGTTCCCTGTCTCAAGTCCCCTTCTCTCTGCTCTCGGGGCCTTGTGGCTTCTGCTCCAATGTCACCTCTACCTCCATTAGCCTTACTTTGACCATGTAAGCTGTCTAGCAAGAGCCTGTGGTTCCTCCTCCTGGCTTTCTTTTTTCCATAGCATTTCCCAGCACTGTTTGATACATATTCATTGTTAACTCTCTATCTTGCTTCTTTTTAGAATTGGGTCTCACTGAAGTCAACAGAGGTGGTTTTGTTTACAGCTGCCTCCTCCATCCCTAAAACAATACCTGAGCCATTGCGGCCACTTAAATATTGGCTGAATGAATGAAATGTAGTTAAAGCTCCTGCCATGAAGGTAAGAGTTCCCACTGGTTCAGGCGGGAGCCCGGCGTCCATTGTGGCTCTGCTGACCCAGCTAGTTTTCAGGTTCTTACCAACTGCTTCACACTAGTGAGCTGGGCCAAGTAGTAGTGCAGGAACTGGGTTGTCTTCTCCCACATCACGTAAGAGCTGCCGAGAAAAGCCAAGTCCCAGATGGGTCTCAGTGAGGGATCAATATGTCCATGACTATCTGAGAAGGAGAAAAAAGCACATTTATTCTAAGGCATTTTAAGACGAAATCTGAGAAATTTCAGTAATGAAATTAGGGATGGGGTATTAGATCATCTCACAGGAGTATCTTGAACTGAACATGAGGTTAAGATGGAGATTATGTGCTTGAATTTGCTACACCAAATAAGTATAAACTGACTTAATGGCAGTTGGTAGCACTATGGATGTATGTTAAAACAGCCATGATACTAGACGTTAATCTAGACATTTATTAGTTGAAAAGTCCACTGCCCATCTTCTTACCTGCTGACTTGGCTTGAAAGTGAGTGCCATTGTGTCCTTTAAAGCTGACTAATGACATGACAGCTTCCCAGTCACTTTTTGAACACATGAAAAAATTAGATGGATTTTTCCTGTGCTGTTTGTTTTTTAACCTTTTATTTATATTTTTTGATTCAGCAAACCCACTCAATGTCAGACTTCAAGAGATAGGGATACTATGGTTAATTACTTTTAGAAAGTCAAACTTCAGTAAATAATTTCCAGGATAATATCACGGATCACCATTGCATACAGTTTGGTGGAGACACCCTCTGTCATGGCCCGCCAGCAGTGCGGTACTCCAAGGTGAGCTCATTAGGAAACATTCTTCAGGTCAAGCAATTTTAGTATACATCCTATTGGTTGGTCCGTGGGGATCCAGCATTCAGAGATGATCCCCTGATGGCTGTGGTGCCTGTGGTGACACAGAGCACAGCTTGTGGACAAACAGGCAGGGCCAAGGCTCATTTGGGCTGCAGAGTTTGGGGGAAGGCTCCACAGGAAGGAGATTGTTTCAGGGCTTTGAGGTCCAGTCTTGTAGGTGGGGATGCAGTGAGGGGGTGAGTGGCTAGGGAGGGAAGGGGCACTGGCAGGCTCAGACTCAGTGGCTGGTCTGGAAGGAATGTAAATATATGGCATCATCCTATGAATGGCCTGGTGTGCAGAACCAGGTGCACATGGACTCTGTGTCAGTATTAAATCTGTACAGGACAGACAGGAGGACACTGAAATCCATGACCCGAGGAACTGTTAAGAGTAGTCCTATGGGAAAGGGGCCACAAGAGTGGTTGACTGAGTTTGAAAACAGCAGAATGGGTCCCAGATGTTTTGGGGAGGTCAGCTTCATGGGAAGTGGCAAATGACCAGATGTTAGGAGATGGGGGAGGCAATGACCAAATTTTGTAGTGAACTCTAGAACAGTAATACAATTAAAGGCCAAAATATACTGTTGGGGGAGGGAGCTTATTGAGGCTGGTATTCTGTGTATGAAATATTAGATTAAGAAAAACAACAGGAGTGGATGATGTGAACTGCTACAGACACATTAAGGAACTCTGAGAGAACAATAAAACCCCGTCGGCTTTGGCGATCGGAGGTCCTGAGTGACTGGGAGCAGTTTTGGTTTCTTCTACTCTCTCTATGGAGTGTAGAAGGTGGATTAGGAATGGCTGCCACTGGGCAATGTGAAGAGAGTCTCCTTTTGAAGAGTGGGGAAGGAAAGGGACAGGGCTCTGGGAAACACTTGGTCAACAGGGCACTGTCTCTGGGGCAAGATCAGGAACTACTGGTGGGCAGATGAGAATGATGCTGAGGGACAAAATCCTGGGAGAAGCCAGAGAAGTCAGAATCAAGGATACAAAGAAAAGGATCCTGGGTTGGAGAGATGGCTTAGCAGTTAAGAGCACTGGCTGTTTTTCAGAGGACCTGGGTTCAATTCCCAGCGCCCACACAGTAGGTTACAACCTTGTGTAACTCTAGTCCCAGGGGATCTGAAGCCATCTGGCCTCTGTGAGAGCTTCACCGAGGTTCGTACACAGACATACATGCAGGCAAAACATGCAAACACATAAAACTAGACTTTTAAAAATAAAAAATAAAGGTCCTTGGATGAGAGAGTTTGGGGTGATAAGAGTTGGTGGGGTATAAAGTTGTGGAAGCGATGGGCTGGGCGTGGATTTCAGAGGCGGGGTGGGGGAGAACTTGTCACGCAAGCCGGAAGACCCGAGTTCAATCCTCAGACCCCATATAAAGGTGGAAGGAGAGAACTGACTCCACAAAGCCAGCCTCCATGTGCATGTCCCCCACCCCTTTACCCCCACATAGAAATCAAAATAAATAAAAAATTAGAATTTGAGGAAGCAAATGGCTCATGCTACGTAAAGCAAAAGGTAAATTGTCTCACTGCGTGCTCACAGGCTGGCATGCTCTGTGCCTATAGAAAGGCAAAAGCTCGCACGTGACTGTGTTTTAGAGAGCAAGAAGATATTAGACGTAATGGGTGTACTGGAGGCCTGGCACTTGGCAAGTGCTTGTAGAAGAAAACTTGTTTAGAGTAAAGCTGAAAGGCCTTGGTTTCCTGCTCTGCCATCAGCCACCGTGACATAACTCCTCTAAGGATTCGGTCTCTCGTTCTCTTCTGTTACCAACTATACAAGTGCCTTCACGCTTAGAGCCGAGCACTGCGGTCCTCCACTGACTTCTCAAGCTAACTTCTGTAACCCAGTTGTCAACCCACCAGAACACGTTGATCAACAGGGAGCTGTGACTTTATCATGTTATCGTAGAGAAGCTTCCGACTCCTGCTGCTTGGCGGAATTATTAGCACTTTATGAATGAATTTGTAGTTTCTCCTTGATGTGAGCAGGTAGCTGAATCCATAGGGTTCCGGGACATGTCATGCAGGACTCCAAAGCCAACACAGTGACAGGAATGTCTCTGCCTTGGTCTCCCATCCCAGGGTTCTGGCATCCCCCCCCCCTTCTTTTCCAGTGACTGAAACTTCCTTCATGTAGCTCCCCAACGCTTTCTTATCTTACTGTGGCTTTAGATTTGTGATAGCCAAATGCATTACCCTCACAGATAAATGAGTTACACTAAAGACTGTCAGCAGTGAGGACATGTGACCTGGTAAGTGCACTTAGCAACACGGGGTGTAACTGATAATCTGAAGCTCCTCCGGCCTTTCCCTCTGCTCACAGATGTTTATCTGTGGGAAGTTTGAGGACTAACTAAAGAGAGAAACAATGGGGAGCTAGGATTAGATTGTCTTGTTTATTAATTAAACTATGAAAGTTCAGCGCTGTGGATTAACTAAATACTGACTAGAAACTGCCAAGACTTGAACTGGTTTCTCCAAGCCTGTCTCCATAGTTGGCCTCAATCTAAAGTCAGCCCTCTGGTTTGTTTTTGTTTCTAGAAATTTATAAATTCAATTGATTACAGACATCCACTGTGTTACTTGATTTCAGCTACTCAATATATCAAAAGTCGTTTCCTATTGGAAACTGGATAAGTAGGTTAAAAAGGCAGTCACAACAAACAAAAGTATATTTTTCAACAAACAACAAATAAATTATAAATTAGGTTAAAGTAGGAATATATTGCATGATTTATTGAATCACAACATTATTTTATAATAAAAGTTCATGTCTTTTAAACAGAACAATTTTATTTTGTACCTCCTAGTGATAATTAGTACTTTATAAGAATTTAAGGCAACTGCCTCAGTCCGTTTTATCCTGCACTCATTCAGTGAATCAGGACTATCCCCTTGATGCTGTGAAACAATGAGTTCATTAATACACAGCTCACCTTAGAGATCTGTGAACTTTCAGACAAATGTCCCTGGTCTCCTCAGCCTTCACATATTCATTAAACCCTGGTGCATCTGTCTAGTAAACCAAGGCTTTGATCCTCAGTAGATAGTTTTGCATCATGAGTAATCAGCACCCCTCAGTGTCTGCTGAACTCACAGTAAGAGCAGAACTCAAACCTTGTTGATGAAAACTGCCCTCCACTATGACTGAACTATTTATGTATTTGTGTGTGCTCTGTATTTGTGTATACGTGTATGTATCTGTATTTGTATATGCATGTATGTGTGTTCTGGTGCATGCATGGAGGCCAGAAGAGGTGTCATGTCCTCTGGAGCTGGAGTTAACAGGTGTTTGTGGGATATCTAGCTTCTTGAATGGGTGATGGGATCCAAACTCTGTACCTCAGGATGTACAACCGATGCTTTTCTCCGTCTTTCCAGCCCCAATATTATTTTTGTGATGTTGTACAGTAGCCAAATCTAGGTAGATTGCAGAATGGCTCCTAGGAGTACACAGGACTTAGTAAGTGAACAGGATCCAGTTGAATGGCTCTATTGAATAGTGTCCCAAAGCTAATGCTACTGTAGCAAATATTCCTGGAAAAAGTCCTATCCAAAGTCAGCGGTTAAGAGCCTGTACTGTTCTTGCAGAAGACCCACACTGAGCAGCCCCCATCCACCTGTAACTCCAGCTCTGGGGATCTGATGCCCTCTTCTGAACTCCATGGACACAGGCTCTTACATGGTGCACGTGCGTGCACACACATACACACACACACACACACACACACACACACACACACACACACACAGTTACACATAATTAAAAATGAATCTTTTTTTAAAGCATCAGATGATCCTTATTTCCAAATCTAAGGGGAAAACAAGATGTCGATGCAACTGTAGATTTTCAAATATTAGTCATTAGCTCACTTATTCCAAGCAACATGAATATCTCCAACACTATTCTGAATTCTCATAGTCCTTTGGCTCCAGATTTGACCTTCCTTGTCAAGGAAGCATTAGGTGAGAATCACTCAAGACTGTGATATTAGAAGTACAAGCATTTGGTCAGTGTCAGTAAGTGGGGGCAGATGCCGTGAGAAACGGAGCCTGGGTTTCTCAGGTGTTGATGAGGAATTGAAGGGTATCTGGGCAAGTAAGCAAACTGAGCGAGCGTGTGGGAAGGAGAGTGCTGGAGTGGTCAGATGTCAAGCTTATGCCCAAGTGCAAGTCCAGAGATGACTTTTGTGGTTTGGGAAATTGGATTTGCCAGTAAGTGCTGAATGTCTAGCGCTGCCCACACACTCTGTTGAGTGCCAAGACAAATGGGCTGCTCTCCACTCCAGCTGAGTCACTGCAGAGGGCAGGGCACATCTCTTGGAGACGGCTCCACTGCCCATTAGCCACTGACCTGAAATGAGATCAACATAACCCCACTGCAGCAGCCCAAAATGGCCCAGACAGTCACTCAGGCAGCCCTGGGCCAGAGGGACTGAGCACAGTCCTTTATCTTGTCAGCTAAACCTCCCAAGGCTATCAACAAGAACTCCACGAGTGTCACCTCGGGTTCTAGACTCCCCTGCAATCTGCACTCCAGTCTACACGATTGTCTTTGCAAGGACTTCTGTCTTTTGTTCCTAGAGTCAGCTCTTGTGTCCTCATTCTGGGATGCAAAATGGTCAACTAAAGGGACTCAGCTTTTGGTAGCTTTAGTGTATTGTACAGATGAACAGAAAATGACACCTGGGAGCCTCGTTAAAATAATGAGACATCCCGATTTATAGGTGAACTTTATCACCACTCCAGACATGCAAATGTAAATAATCATTCTTTTTACAATCTAGTGGTTATATACATTCCTGAATATAGGGCTCCCAGCTACTGATTCATACCAGGAATGCTGACGATGTCCAAAGGACTCCTCAGTTGCTTCACTTGCTTGTAAAGCAGATAATCTCTTTCTTGTCTCTTCATTTTCTCAGTGAGTCCTGTGCAGGTGACATTAATGGCTGGTCTGGGTTTTTGATTCTTGAAAAACACCCTTGCAGAACATTTGCCCAAACGTCCCTCAGCTTCCTGCAATACAAGTTTTGAAGTTACCCAAGAAGGTTCCTTATCAACTGTGCCCACTGCAATTCACACAAACACCCAGACTGAGAATCCATTGAGCTTGGCAGGCTGGCATCAACAGAGGGGATTTAACTTTAGAGAAGGTGATTTTTGTGCTCATGGCTTGAGGTTAGCGGGAACTGTAAACTGGCTAGAACCCAGAATCACCTGGGTGACGGACCTCTAGGCATGCCTGGGGTGGGTTGTCTTGATTGTATTAATCAGTCTACCTGTTGTTGGGTGTCTGTGATCCTGGATTATGTAAATGAGAAGAGAGGGAGCTGAGCAGGCCCCAGGGTCATCACTCACTGCTTTCTGATTGTGGGTGCACTGTGACTTCCCACTGATGGACTGTGCCCTGGAACTGTGGGCCAGACAAATCCTTTGTCTCTTGTTGCTTTTGTCTGTATTTTACCACAGCGACAGAAAGGAAACGAAAGCAAGTCCTTCAGTCTTGCTGTCATTTCAACTTTTTACCTTCTGACTTCATCTTTACGTAACAATGCTGGATGGACCTCTTGCGAAGAAATTGCATTGCTGTCTGTTGAGCCCTTCTTGGCTCATACTTCCAGGATAGTGGCTGCTTCACTCTGTCTGGAACTAACACTATGGTACTTGGACATTACGCTTACTAACTTGAGTCAAAAGACGATGCTGGTTCCTATTGACAAAAATACCAGCATGCGCATGCATGAATTAGCTCCTTTCCTAAAGACCAAAATGCTAACTTCTAAAAACGAACCCACTTCACGTCTTCAGCTCACATAACTGGTTCCTGTCTGAGCTCAGCTACTAACCTAGGCTACAATAATTCTGCCTCCTTATTCTGAGATCTCTTCCAAATTAAACACCCCAATCATCCAGATAGGACAACTTCAGCCACTGAGTGACACTTGCGTGCACTTAGACTGTGGATCCTGTGACCACCCCCACTTATTTCAAATCCGAAGACTTCAGGTGTCTGCTCTTGGATAGTGATTCTTCCCCATTTTGGTCAAGGTTCTTTAACTTGACCATTAGAGCCAAGGACCTATCCCTAGAAAAATGCACAGGCTCATACCATGGGCATTAGACTTGGAATGAGGAGTTCACATTCACTAGCCGCAGCCCCACCCAAACCAAGCCATGGGCTCCTAGTCAGGGTGTCCTATCAGAACATGGCTGGTGGAATAGTTGAAGCAATAACCTTCATTTCTCTCCTCCGCCCCCCCTTTTTTTTCTGAGACAGGGTTTTCTCTGTGTAGCTTTGGAGCCTGTCTTGGAACTAGACCAGGCTGGCCTCGAACTCACAGAGATCTGCCTGCCTCTGCCTCCCGAGTGCTGGGATTAAAATTGTGTGCCACCATCGCCTGTCCCTTCGTTTCTTTTTAGTGATTTAAATGGCATCCTGGTTTTGAGGCAAGAACCAGAAATAAACTCAAAAGGTCCACTGTGAAAGAAATTATAATCAAAGTTGGGTCTTCAAAATAAGCCGGCTTCTAGAACTGAAACAAACTTTCCATTGGGTAACTTGTCTCTTGGAGTGTCTATTCCTGATGGGAGGAGGGGTTTCCAGAGTGCACTAACTCACATGCTAATTAGTGGGGCAGCAGAGAAAAATTGAAAGGCTCCTCAAGGTATCAGAGAAGGCCCCCCCTCCTTTGATGTTAGCCCTTTCCTGGGAAGAGGAAGAGAGCTAGGTATTTATGTCCTCTCTGTGTGCCTCCCATCAGACAGCTCTGCTGTGCTGTGAAGATGAAAGACTGACCTTCATTCCAGTTAGCTGGCTGCACTCTTAGAGTACTGGCCCATAACATCCGGAGGAACATGTTGTTGGTCAGAAAAACCTAGTCATCGTTCGCTTTTAGCTTCAATATTTGCAGTTTGCAAAGCTAAGGATCAAAGGCATCTTCCCAGTACATTCAGAAAAATTAACTCTGCAGTTAATAAGCAAGGTCTGCCTGTGTGTATTGTGCTAGAACTTGCTTCTGAATCCTGGCCAGCTTTCTTCCAGAGGCACTAGGTCAGGGATGCCAGGCCTTCCCCTCTGAAACTTCGCCTCCCTGTCACACTTTGATGTGGGGAGCATGGCTTGCAATTCCCAGGCTTCTTAGGCTCAGACCACCACTGCTGACAATCTGGGCTGGCCTCTCCGCCCATGTTCTGGTTGCCACCTCTCAGGCAGACTCATCACAGGGACGTCCATCTTCTTCTAATTTCCACATAGCGTTTCTGCTTACTCTTTCGTGAAAAAGGGGTGAAGGCAACCTAGCAAATCGTGGGCTGTGTGGTGGGGATTGCAGAGAGGCAGACAGTGCCTGTAGCATGCATGGGCACTGCTCTGTGTTTTATGCAACGCCTCTGTGTAAATGATTCTCTAACCTGATACAGAATTGGCCTCGTACTGTGCCAGCCTGCCAACTAGAAATGTCACCAGCTGACAGGAAAAAGAACATATTGGCATTTCACAGTGAGTCATTCTAAGGACGATGAAGTGTGAGTGAGGAAGGACACCCAAGGGAGTTGTGAAATTCTCTCCCAGGAGGCCCTAAGTAAGAGGGAATGACAGGTATGTGGACTGTTCTAAATGCAGACATATGAAACCAGTAACTGTTGAAGCCATTACTGAGAGATCAGAAAAGGGGTCTTCAAGCATGGCCCAGGAATTCCCAACTGCTGCCACAGAGCTCTGCAGCCCAATATCTGTGACCTGAGCCTTTGACCAGGACAGATATGTGATCAACCAAAATTCCTCCAACTTGCATGGCCCTTATTTACATGTCAGAGATTGCACAATCGGAAATTATGTGCAAAGTGGCTCACAATAACTTCCCAGAACAGTACAGCTGCCAATCTGAACTGTGTCTTTGCGTGACGGGAATTACATACCATGAAATGGCTTTCGAACACCATCTCCCAGAAGAAATGGTTATTTCAAGAAAATGGAAGTGCCGGGCATAGGAAACCTCCCTACAAGTCATTGGTCAGGGAGGCCAGAGAGGTACTCAAAAATCTGTAACTAAATATTAGGTCCCTGTTTCTGAAGACTTCAAGCATGCTTGCAGTACATCAGGAAATCAATCTCAAACTGACTAGGAAGCTCTCCCTGCTGGTTGGGTTTCATCACACTGGAAGGTGCTCTGCAACCTGCTGGGGGAGGAAAGCCATCAACAGTCTTATTCAGCACTGGGGCCTGCAAGCTGCAACACTGACCTGCCAGCAAAGCTGTAGCCATGGGTGCAATGGTGGCATGCAGCTTACGGAGGTAAGCCATCAGTTTCTGCTAGAACTCGAGGTCTGCTCCATGGGACTGATGGCATGTCTGCTCCAGGAAGCCTTGTCATAAGCCCAGGGCTTGGGAAATCAGAGGCCCCGGGGGTGTTGTTTTGATAAATGGTCATGCTGTCACACTGCCTTCTTAGCTATTTATGTTTATACCCATAGATTTGTGTTGCTTCCACCTTGGTCAGGGAAGCTTCTTTTTCAGGGAGTAGTGGTTAATGCGGAGTCTCACAACTGGTCAAAATGCTGGGAAGAAATGGCCGTGAGTGCTCAGCCAGAGATGAGTAGATGGGACATCTGGTCAACCTCGCCATCCAAGTCTCAGAGAACATCAAAGAAGAGCGCGCAGAAAGAATCTGAGTCACAGGTGAGGATGAAACCTATGGAAAGGTCTTCATGCTAGAGAGATGGGGCAAGGTTGAGAGCACTAGCTGCTCTTCCAGTGGACCCAGCTTTGATTCTCAGCACGCACATGACACAACTGTCTGTAACTCCAGTTTTAGGGGAGTCAATGGCTTCTTCTAACTTCCAAGGGCACCAGGCACACACACAGTGCACAGACATACATCAAGGCAAAACACCCATCCACATAAAACAGTTTTTTAAAAGGCTGTCTTCCATGACAGGGCTGATGCCCACATCAACTCAACCCACAGCAGATGTGGTGACCCACACAGGGTCAAGCCAGCCAAAATTCTCCCATGGATTGGGGCCTCAGCAGGCCCCACCCTTGGCTGAGGAGCTACTGGCAATTGATGGCTGCTAGAGGAGGGAGACACTTCTCTTTGGTGATGTGGCCACTGGTAGGTTGCCCATGTCCCAGTGGATGGCTCCACACACGTCTGTATGTGGTCGCTACTGATTAGACTCCATGTGCTAATCATAATAATTACAATAGTAATAATCACAGACCTGAACTCTGGAGGGAGATAGGTTGGTGGGTGTTGAGGGAATTGGAGAAAAGCACGAGGGGGTGGGAAAGCTCAAGCTACATTGTATACATGTATGGAACTTTCAAAGAATAGATTAAAATATTTTAAATGAAAATTGAACATATTGACATAAGAAAAAAATCCACTGTATTTGTAAAAGAAATTCCCCAATGGAGTCCCAGCAACCTTCCCACTAGATACTAGTTACTGCCTAGCCTGCTGCCATCTTACGGCATGCTCAATAAGCTATCCCCTACTGTCCTGAAGGTAAGATCATTTGCTGTCTGCCGGTCTTTCCCCACTACTGTGGTGGGTACCCAGTCTCCTATGAAGATTCCCACTTTTTCCATTAAAGACTGTATTATTGACTTTGCTAATAGACTACATCACTAATTATGGCAGCTTACCTCCTCAGGGTTGTAGCGCTCTGTGCTAAACACCAAGTTCACTTCACATCCCTCTTGAGGGTCGACCTGAAATACAGAAACTGAATCTTAACATAGTGGGAGCATCACAAGCATTTTCATATCAACAATCATATTCTTGTTGGGTTATAGTGGGGCACACCTTTAACCCCAGCACTCAGGAGGCAGAGGCAGACAGATTTCTGTATGTTTGAGGCCAGCCTGGTCTATAGAGTGAGTTCCAGGACAGCCAGGACTACAAAATGAATGTTTCAAAATGAAATAAAATAAATCATGTTCTTAGAGCTGGAGAGATGACTCATTCTTAAGAGCAATTTCTCCTCTTCCAGGGGACCCAGGTTCAATTCCCACATTACTGTTCACAACTGCCTGTTACTCCAGTATAGGGTCTGGGGATGCACTACAGACAGAAATAATGAAGGCGGCCTCAGGTCTTATGCTCCCTGATATAGTCTCAATATTGAGTGTTCCCTAAAGATCCTGTTCTGAAGGCTTAGTCTCTCAAGGTGCCATTGGGAGAGTGGGACTTTAAGAGGTGGAGTCCAGTGACAGGTCTTTGGGCCACTGAAGCATGCCATTGCAAGACCATGCATAGTCTCTTCCCTAGTCTCTCTTTTCTTCCCTGGCCATGAAGGAGACAGTTTTGTTAGTCACACATCCACACTGTGATGTGCTTTCTCACCAAAGGCCCAAACACAGTGAGATGGAACCAGCATGGATTGGAACTCTGAAACTGTGAGTCAAAAATAGAACTTTTCCCTTTATGAGTTGACTGTCTTGGGCATTTGCTGTAACAGAAAGCTGATTGACATGGTTTCCCTTATAATTTTCACAGGTGGGTAGACTTTCTAAGCTTTTCATAGGCATATTTGGATGTCTTAAATTTCTGAACTGAGTCTAGCACATATTTTTGGAGTAAGCTTAAATTATCTGCAATTTTATATTGTTTGTCACCATTTTTAAAACAGAACAAAATAGGGGCTAGAGAGATGGCTCAGAGGTTAAGAGTGGGGGCTGCTCTTCCAAAGGTCCTGAGTTCAATTCCCAGCAACCACATGGTGGCTCACAACCATCTGTAATGAGATCTGGCGCCCTCTTCTGGCCTGCAGGCATACATGCAAGCAGAACACTGTATACATAATAAATAAATAAATAAATAAATAAATAAATAAATAAATAAATACCAATATGATCAATTGAAAGAGTATTATCAAGAAAAAAGGGAATCTTTCTGTGGCATAGAACTGAAGTTATGTCACATCATCCTGATTACATGTAATTTTATAAACATCAATCTTCTTTGAATTTTGTCCCAAGGACACAATGACTAAACATGGTTATTTTGCCTTAAATAGATCAGATATCATCCATTCCTACTATAACAACTAGATAGGAGTGAGTGGCAATTATTTATGTAGAAAATATTTACATATGAAAATGTATGGCTGTTTCTGGAAGGGAATAGTGTTTGTCTAGGGGTCATTTTAAGCTTTCAATGTGTTACCAGAAGTCTTTCTGTCCACCCATTTCTCTTTTCCACTTCTTGTACCAGGCACTGGGAACTAAAAGATACATAGACTTCCCTAGCCAGCTTTCCCAGAACCTACTTCCAGTGTGGAAGCAGTTGAGCACAGTCAGCGTGGCTGAGGGCAGCCTGTGTGGGGGTCCTAAGCTTAGGAAGGTTTTATGCAGTAGGCGAAACCTGAAATAACTGTTTCTTCATTTTTAAATTACATTTCTTCGGGGTGTGTGTGTGTGTGTGTGTGTGTGTGTGTGTGTGCAGCTCAGGGGACAACTTGCAACTCCTTCTACCATGTGGGTCTCAGGGATCCAACTCAGGTCTGGTGGTGTGATGGCTAAAGTTACGTTTTAACTTTAAATTATTGTGCTTAAAAGATCTATGAAACCAAAACGCTTCTAACCTGTAAGCCCTGCTTGCCCAAGGACAGCTAACTTCCTGGAATGCTGGGGCTGTTGTTCATGTAAAACACAAGTCAAGCCGGGCGGTGGTGGCGCATGCCTTTAATCCCAGCACTTGGGAGGCAGAGCCAGGCGGATCTCTGTGAGTTCGAGGCCAGCCTGGTCTCCAAAGCGAGTTCCAGGAAAGGCGCAAAGCTACACAGAGAAACCCTGTCTCGAAAAACCAAAAAAAAAAACAAAAAAAAAAAAACCACAAGTCAAGTGTTTTCACTTCTGTAAACAAGCTTGGTTGCACCAACTGCACAGGATGTGTGCTTGATCACATGTGGGCAGAAGTATGTTAGGATGTATACTTGCCTCTGATTGGACAAAGGCAGGAAGTACGTAGCCTTGTGGGTTTTGCCTTTATAAGCCCTTGCCTAATGTAATTTGGAGCAATACTCTGGGAATTCCAGGTATGGATCTGGCCAGTATCCATGGTCTTGGCCAGTATTTAATAAAACTTGCTTTAAATTTGGCTCAAAAATTGTGGTACTGGCCTTATTCTTGCCTGGTTGGCTAAACAGTGGCAAGCACTTATACCCACTAATCCATCTCACCAGCCCCTGAACTAACTCTTGAGCCATTATTAGCTAGACAAAAACGTGGAAACAAAGGGCAGGACTTGGCATATCAGGGAGAATGGTTAGAGCCCACAGAAGGCAATGCTCCTTAACCACAGGTTCTAGGCCTTTAATGGCTTGCTGCCCTGCCTCTGGGCCCCTGCCCTCCACATGTGCCCTTGAGGATCTGGCCACTGGCCCGGCATGTTCCCTGGGGTGTCATAGTTTCTGAGTGCAGCTGTATCTGTGGGAGCCAGAACTTCCCTCGGGGTTCCAGATGGGGGTGGGCAGAGATGGAGGGGAAGCCCTTTAAGAGAAGAGAAGGAGGAAGCAGCCAAGCCAGATGGGAAGCATCTGAGGTGTGCAGGAGAACTTAGCAGAGGTGGTTGAAGTGTGGAAGTGGACGAGATCCTCCAGGATGACATATAGAAAGAGAAGAGCCTTCACGTCAATAACAAATCAGGGCTGCTGATTTGCCAGACAGAAGCATTCTTCAGGGTCTTTCTTATTCTGAAATAATTCTGCACATTTAATTTATTTTTGTTGTTGTTTGCTTGCAATGGGGGTCTCACTTGTAGCCTTGGCTAGTCTGGAACTCACTATTTAAAACACACAGAGATCTACCTGTTTCTGCCTTGGAGCACCAGGATTAAAGGAGCTAGAGGACTTAAGATAGTATTTACATTATCAGACTTTCGGAAACACATGAAGCTAAGTGAAGTCCCAATAAAATATTCTTTAGCAGGAAGGGGGAAGAGAAAAACCACGGCCAGGTTCATCAAGGCTTCAAATGTCACACCTAGCTCATTGTGCACCACGAAGAAGAGAGATAATACTTATGGGTTCCAAAGACTTTAATAATTCACCACAGAAGCAGGTCACTGATAGATCAGGGCTGCAGGACAAGGACTCAGGGGCCTTGCTTTTTCTGGCAGCCCTGAGCAGGGGCAGAAGCTGGGTTTATACGCACAAAAATCACAAACATTTGTTGCCAAGTTACAATTAAAAATTTCCCCAATCAGGAATCAAAGACCAGGGACTTTCCTTGTGTGTTCCGTCATTGTCAACCGACACAGAATGTAAGCCTTTCAGTCCAACCAATCAGATTCATCTGTTCTTTCTGTTGTTAGGAACAGCCGTAATGTTTTAGAGAACTGAGGGGCGTAACAGACTGTTTCTATGGTTTAAGGAGGAGGTTGGCCAGCCACTGGAAAGCTCTCAGCTCCTCCAGGGCTCGGGATCCTGAACTTTACTTTGCCCTGTAAGTAAAATGGAGTCTGAAGTCAAAATGGCAGTACTTAGGACAAGATGCTTTTGCCTGCTTTCTTCACAAGCTGAGCCAGTCCCTGTCTGAGGTGTTGCTGTCTCTGCTGACTGGATCTGCTTATTTTAACGTGGCACCCTTGAAAGCTTCTACTTTTCATTCAGGATAGGATTTTGGTTACTTTTAGTTATTCTTTATCGGGTACCAAGGCTCTCACTCGTATCTAATCTCCCCAAAGCCTCTCCCTCTTCCTTTCCCTAGTCACAAGCTGCTTTGCTGGCCCATGGGAGATAAGCCCCACCAGGCCCGGTCACTTTCATCTGGAGTGGTTTGACTCTCACTGTCCTGGATTGGTAGCCTTTGCTCTTCAGCACCAATGGCTCCAGGATTAGAGGGTGTCTGCCTTACCCCCAACCCTGGGCTGGGTGAGGGGAAAGCAGGCAAAAACAATACCATTGTCTGCCCTCAGGTAGCCCAGAGCAGAAAGGACTCATTTATGTGCCACTGTAGACATGATTATCGGATTAGAGTTGACTTATGAGCTTTGAAAGGCTAGGATCCAATCTAGGGATCTGGAGGTGGCATTTGAGTTCAACTCTGAAGATGGGCAAGGAAGTGGAGAGGAATGGGTGAGTCATCTCATACAGAGGGAGGAGAAGGGTAAAGGGCCCGAGGAGCAGCCAGGAGAACTGGAGGACGGAAAGGCTAGAGTCAGTGCCGGAAGCAGCTGACCAGGTGGGAGAGGACTGCCCTGAAGGTTACAGTGCGCATGACTTGGGGGGGGGGGCGGGGCTTTTACAATGCGCATGACTTGGGGGGGAGGGGCCTTAAGAAGGCCTCCAGTGGGAGAGCAAAGAGGGATACTCACAGCAAGGAGAGGATGGAACAGAATGTAGAGAGTGCAGGAGGCTTCCTGAGGGGACACCAGTGGGGAGGGGCTTGAGCCAAGGCAGGGACCACGAATGTGGTCCAGCATCCTTACAGTAGGACTCAGGTTCAGTTCCCAGCACCTACATGGTGGTTTACTGCTTCCTTTAACTCCAGTTCCAGGGGCTCTGGCAATCTCTTATGACTTGTGTGTGCATCAGGCATGCGTGTGGTACACAGACATACACACAACACGTACACATAAATGAGTAAATCTAAATTTTTAAAGCAGGTACAAAAAGAAGTTAGGCACAGTGAGAGTTGGTCAACCACGGGCCACATATATGTGGTTCTACAAGATTATTATGCCCGCTTTGTCAGTTGTAGAAAAAATATAGTTCCGCCGGGCGGTGGTGGCGCACGCCTTTAATCCCAGCACTTGGGAGGCAGAGCCAGGCGGATCTCTGTGAGTTCGAGGCCAGCCTGGGCTACCAAGTGAGTTCCAGGACAGGCGCAAAGCTACACAGAGAAACTCTGTCTCGAAAATTCAAAATATATATATATATATATATATATATATATATATATATATATAGTTCCCAGGGGCTTGAGAGATGTCTCAGTGGTTAGAGCACTGGCTGCTCTTTCAGAGGACTCGAGTTCGGTTCCTAGCAGCCGTATCAGGTGGCTCACAACACCTGTAACTCCAGCTCCGGAGGATCTGATGCTCTCTTCTGGTTTCCATGGGCACTTGGAAACACACACACACACACACACACACACACACACACACACATACTCAAATGAAAATTTCTCCAAAGTGTAGCCTATCAAATTACAGATAACGTGTGACCCTTTATAATAAATGACTCTGTTTCTGGGTTATGTGTCTGTTATACTACGATTTGATCATTTTAGAGTATATTCTACTTACACAAAGAAGAGTTTGTGGCAGAACACTCTGATGCACTAGGTTGGCAGCAGCTGCGCATAGCTTATCTTCACGCGTCTCTCAGTCACATTCATGAGCCACACTGAGTGACAGGACCATCTAGCTTTGTGTGATGACACACTGATGTCAAAGGACAAGTGGCCACAGTGCACTTCTTAGCACACATTTTCATTGTTAACTGACGAGTGACCATAATTCAATACCAGAAACACATTTTCTATTGAGACAACATGAGAGCATCAAGGGTCATTTGAGATGCTCATGCATGCAGAATGACAGAGAGCAGACTGGGCCAGTACCAGTACTTCATAAATACTCTCCATGAGTTAAAGACGCTAAGGCAGCTCAGAAGGCCTGCTTGAACTCGGCAGAAGGAAATGCAAAGTGAGGAAACTGAGTTACCACTACATAGCTTCTAGAGTACCAGCAATGGGACGGTGGATGGGATCGATTGCAGGTCATGACTTGGGGTTACAACTGCCATGCCTGGCTGGTGGGAGGCTAGCCTGGTACAGCCTGGCTGCCAGCACTCTTCACAGTGAATCAAACCAAATCTGTGTGGGCATTCTCCAGATTAGAAACCTTGCTCTGTATGTCTCAAAGACGCTGCGAGCAGGTTGATGAGGCACTGGCTCATGAGAGTGTTCACTGAGGCACGACGTGGTACGTGGGTGTTCACGAGCAGGTACTGTGAGGGTGCCTTCGTGGCGTATTATACGGCAGTCCTAGGGAATGGAGTGGGCATATATATGGCAACATGGACAAATCTTAAAAACCTTGACTTTTACAAACCAATATAACGTCCTAAAAAAGGATTACAGGTAGAATATGCAACTTACATTTGGAAATTGCTGCCAGTAGCGGCGGGGGGTGGTGGTGGTGGTGGTGGTAGAAGGTGGGTGTGGGGACAAGCGTAACAATGACCTCTCTCTCTCTCCTTCACCACAAAGGAAAGGTGACCATGGACTTTGAACCAGAAAGTTGCTTCTTCAGCACACCACCCCTACACCTTTCCAAAACAAATTTGCAGACAGGCCTTTAAAAAGACACACAAGCCTTTAAAAACATTAATCCAACTCAAAGTGACTGGTGCAGGTGCCCCACCCACTCCATAGCTTAGGTTAAGGTTTTCATTAGTTTTCTCATTGTCCAAGTGACTAGATCCAGGGTGGAAACACAATGCCAGGTTTTGAATCTAGCCCGATTCCCAGGTCCTGGGATGGCCCCTCATGATCAACTGACCCCCTCTGGCCCACCATGCAGTCTCTCTGCATCTTGCACAAGAGGCTTCTACATCTGTGATGTAAAGTGAGAACATTCAGTTCACAGAGCCGAACCCAACACTGTGCAGAGGCGAGCCAGCCCCAGCTCTCCCCCCCACAGGGAGTTAGACTGCAGGGGAGATCTAAGTGGCTAATGCCCAGCATCCCATGCCACCCAAACTGACCATCTGCAAAACAGATGAGGAGGCCATGCCACTTCCTTAAACAGAGCCAGAGGTAGAGTACATCATTCCCATGCATTCCAGAATAAAGTTCTTTGCCAAGAAACGGCAAACAAAGCAAGTGGCCATGTGACTATAACACAAAAGAATTAGTAGCTCATTAGCGCAGACTTCTTTTTAATTCTGCGTGAAAGGGGAGCTTATGTGCTACAGCCTAGAACACAATGCCTTACAGTCTGGACCTTCAGTGGCATGGAGTTTATATTGAATCTGGACTTTGTGCATCTAGTTTGTGGATCCCTTAGTGCCTGTTCCCCAGTGGCCACGAGAAGAGTTGTATCTGCCCTTCCTGGCTGTACTGTCCTTCTGGCGTCTGGGAATTGCTCAACACCTTGACTTTGTTGGGCTTGACTTGCAGTCCTTTGGGAGGGCGAGGGGCTACTTTTAAAATTCTGTTTGAGAAAACATACAGTGGGGTGCCTTCAAAGAACTAGATTCATCACCCTACACCGATCTTCCTTTTTTGGTAAGACAAATGCTCCTCAGATCCTTATCAAATCAATACTATGTGCTTATTTAGTGCTTATGTATAAAAGCACCCTGCAAGCCACTGGGAGGGAAGGAATTTATGTCTGTACCTATTACAACCAACCAGGCCTATCTATCTATCTATCTATCTATCTATCTATCTATCTATCTATCTATCCATCTGTCTATCTATCGTTCTTGTCATCCACCCATCTCTACATATAAACCACTCTCATTCTATGTCTCACCTAACTTCACATGGATCCTGTGTAGGAACTTATATCACAAAGCCCTGAGGTAGATAATTCCCTAATGCCATTTTATAAATGAAGACACAGGCAGCTTGTCCCAGAACAAAGAATTGCCCACTCAAGAGCTGTCAGTTGTGATCTGTCCCCAGAGCCCATCCTCCCAAGACTGCAAGCATAGAAGTTGGAAAAGCAGATCCCAGCAGCCCCTTCCAGGACAAGGATGACAGCGAGCCTGCTGCTGGTGTGTGAGCACGAGGGAGAGGCGGAATGAATCCTCGGCGAGAGGCGGAATGAATCCTCGGCCCGAGGCGGACCTCATGTGTGCCTGCAACCAAGATCCCATAGATGAGAACCTTTCTCTGGGAGACAGTGGCTGAGGAGGGCCTGTGTGCTAGTTTGCTGGGGTTCCGTAGCAAAGGACCACAAACTGGGTGGCTAAAACCAGGTAGTTGGTAGTAGGTGGAATCCATCTTTGCTTCTTCCTGGCTCCAGGTGATGGATCCCATTCCCTGGCATCCCTGGCTTGCAACTGCATCCCTCCACCCTCTGCCTCGGCCTTTAAATGGTGTTCTTTCCTCTGTCTGTCTGTAGCTTCTCATGACCCTTTTAGAAGGACAGCAGTCACTGGATTTAAGGCCCAGGCTAATACAGTGGGACCTCACTGTCCCTCGATTACATCTTCTGAGACTCTCTTTACAGCTTGGGTGTAATGATGCTCTGGGACTGTACCTAAAGGTAGACCCTTTTGGATGCATGGCTCAGGGTAGATGTGGAAAGTGCCAGAAAAGACTAGAAACAAGACAAGCAAGAGACATAAAAACTGCTCCAGAGAGGGCAGAGTGTGATCCAGTGCACAGGAGCAGCCCAGCTTGAGAGCCAGCACATCAACATGGGGTAGACTTGGGGCTGAGGTCACAGTGCTGGGCAGGGGCCAGGTTAGAGGAGGTCTCTTATCCGGACTTTATTCTAGTATTGTGGGTGTTCACCAGAGTGCCCCAAAGGGGCTTGCTAAAACCCTGTGTTCTGGGCCCACCCACCAAGTATTAACTCAGCAGTCTGGGGTGGGGTCTGAGAACTTGCATTTTAACAAATTCCAGCTGATACCAATGCCACTGGTCCTGGGACCACACTATTAAAAAGAACTTTGAGTTCTTTCTAGCTGCTGGGTGGTACCATGGAAGCTCTGAGGGATAAGACGGGACAAGTAGTTCATTTAGTAGTAAAGTGAAGGCATCATCAGGATCAGTGATATAGAGGAGTTTTTTCAAAGTGTGGTCAGTCAAAGACCCAGAGTCTCCAGAGAATCTGGAGCTATGATGCTTCAGAAATCAAGGTGGCAAGTTTACCCTCTGCCTGAGTAGCAACTGATGGACTATAAATCTAGTAGGGGCTATTTTCCAAGAAGAAACATTTGCAAGAGGCAGTCTGAAATAAAATAATTTTTAAAGAAAATTTACTCCTTGCTTCCTATCACATGGGTAGGTAGGTACCTTGCTGTATTGTAACGAGGCACTTACCCATGTAACTATGTGTAGCTATGTGTAAGTGTCTTAGTTACTTTTCTATTGCTGACAAAGCACCATGACCAAGGCAATTTATAAAGGAAAGTACTTAATTTCAGGTTCATGTGTTAGAGTCCATGGCCATCACGCTGGGGAGCTTCGCAGCGGGCAGGCAGGATTTCAGGCATGGTGCTGACGCAGGGCTTCATCTTGATCCACAGCAGAGAGAGCTCACTGGGATGCTATGGCACTTCTTTGGGTGACATGAACCCTTGAGAATCTTAGGGGTCAAAGTTTTCTACTCAGTAGGGTCCTCCTACACATCTCTATCTCAAGTTACAGGATCTCGTTCCTTACTAGTGAGTGGCCTCACTTTAACGGGACGCCCCCTGAGGCTGGAATTGGAGTTTTTATTGTAATTCAGCCAGTCTCATCATGAGGGCTTTGGTTTGACTTTCTACAACTTGAGCTCTGTGGCTGCTGGAGATTCTTTTCGGAGGGACACTTAGAAACCTTTAGACTATTTATGCATATCTGGAGTCGGGCAATTGTAGTACTGAGTTCATTCTTTCTCTTTGCTCCTGTATCCTGAGATGCTTTTAAAATTATCCTGAGATAATTTTTTCACGGAGCTCATTCTTTTCTTTTGTTAATTTATCTAGGGATGCTAGAAGCAGCCAGACAGAATCATTATTTTTTTTTTTTAATTTTTCCACCAATTGTCAAGTTTTATGTATGGAGTCACCAAGTTCTTCGCTTCTCACGGTAAGTGAATCAGGGTAATCCAACGCATTTATCTCAGTTGGTTAAACAGTTCACACCATGGACTTCCAGCGCTCTCCATGCTGCTGCTAAGAGAGGGTGCAGGAACTGGAGGTGTCGGCAAGTTGGAAAGCCTGTTCCGGAGACTTTTAAATGGGATTTAGGTCAGGCACGGTGGTGCACATCTTTAATCCAGGCAGAGGCAGAGGAAGAGGAGGCCAGTCTTTGCTCTGTTAAAGCCCCAAAGACCCAGGTTCTAACACCAGTGGAAGGAACGCCTCAGCATCAGGGTGGATGAACTTGCCAATGAGAGTGAGGACAAGCAGGCAAAGTACAAGCTTCCTTCTCCTTTGTCCCTTTAGGTGAGCTGCCACTGGAAAGTGTGGCCCAGATTTAGGGCGGGCCTTCCCACCTGAGTAGTCAGATCAAGGAAAATCCCTCACCGGCAGTAATGCCCAACTGCTTGCGTTTTAGTTAATTCCAGATTTATTCAAGTTGGCAACCAGGATTAGCCAGAACAGCAGCGTGTGTTCTAAGACCCTTAATGGATGCCTGAAAACACAGATGATAAGAAGCCCTATATTTGATATCTGTTGTATAAATACATGCCTATGACATTGTCTATAAACTAGGCACAGTAATGGATTAATAGGTTAATCTTAGTTGTCAACTTTACTGGGTTGAGAAATGAATGCCAAGAACATTGGTAAAGCACGCTTCTGGGTGTGTCTATGAGAATATTTCTGGAGATAATTGGCATGTGCTGAATGGAACGGAGAAGAGAAGACACACCCTGAACGTGGGTCTAATAAGCTAGAGGTGCGGATGGAACAAAAAGATGGAAGGTGGAGGAAGCTTATACATTTGATGATTTCTCTTCCTCCTAACCTATGTGGCACTTTACTTAGAATTTATCTAAAATTCTGAAAGAAGTTGAGTGACTATTTTTAATAGTAAGTTTTGTTTTTGTAATTCCATACACGTACTCTGTGTTCTGGTACATTCAGCATCCTGAGCAGGCATTCTGGCTGTGGCCATTATCTGTGGACTGGCTTGTTCAGCCTTTGAACATGCACTTGCACAGTTACACTCTGGGCCTTCAGCCTCAGGTTAGGACCACAGCATTGGTATGTTTTGTTCTTAGGCTTTCAAGTTCTGGAAATGAGCAGCCACTAGTTTCCCAGGTTTTCCATCCTGCAGGTGAGTACTGTGGAACTATCCTGCCTCTAACTGTGTAAGCCAATCCCCACTTAAATGATATGTACATCCTATTGGTTCTGCTCCACTAAAGAATCCTGACTAATACGGCGAAAACTAACACTAATAAAATCGAACAATTGTAACATTCTATAGTAACATTTTGTACTCTAGGGCCATTAATAAATAAAATTGCTTCAACACAAGCCCTCTATTACTGTGACAGCTGATCTGATAACTAGCATAGCTACTAAGTGACTAGCAGGAGGGTAGCATATACAGTGTGGATGTGCTAGACCCTTGGGTGGTTCACATAGGGCAGGACAGAGTGGGCTAGCATGAGACTTCACACTATCAGGATGGCATGTCATTTAAAACTTGGCAATTATTTATTTCTGAAAACTTCCACTTAGTATTTCTGCTATTGACTATGAGCAACCAACCACAGAAAGCCAAAACCAATGTGGTCGTGTCACTGCTATAGACAGCACTTGTATATGCACCAAGAAGTCAAAAGCACATGTTCTAAGTGCAGCTCTACCAATCCGGGTCTTATTTTCAGTAAAAGCTGCTCATCATCAACCACAAAGTTATTTTTGTCCTAATGGATCAGAGATGGTTCCCTCTGTATCTGGAGCAGAATCTTATTAGGCTCTAACCAGTTGCAGGTTTCTTGTTTTGCATTGTCTCTGAATTATTGCGTAAGTCATTGAGACGTGAGGTATGAGTATTAAAAAGAAGCCAAGGAACTAGAAGGTAAGCGACAGGTATTTATCCTACGAACAGAGTTTACAAATCTAACTCTCCCTTTAAACTCATTGGCAACACAAGAACTTGAGTGATAAGACACCCAAAGCTCGCGTGAGAACGGAAGCCCCATACTCCAGCAAAATACTCCTTCCTTTCTCCTCTCCACCATTGCTAGCTAAACCCTGCCTCCCCCCTTTCGTCTTAGGGTCACAGCTGAGGACTTTCCCCGTTTTCAGGCTGGGGAGGTGGGCAAGTGAGAAGCAGATTATACTGTCAAGAGCTCAGAGGGCTTCTAGTCTCCCTCACCACACTGGGACCCACTGCTCTAACATTCCGCTTCTAAATGTCCCCTCCATCTTCATATTTGGTGGGAAAAGATAAATGTCATGCTATTCCAAAAAAAGCAAACATCCCCGCTTTATAAGGTTACTTTCATGAGTCAGGCTTAGTTGGAGAAAAATAACTCATTTGTGAATAAAAATTTGTTGTGCCGTTCTTAGGTTCTGGAGAGAGTGCATATTATATTATGCCCTGGAATCATATTACTGCATTTCCTCCTTTCAGGCGAGGGCAGATAAAACAAACTGAGTTCATTTTAAGAAAGTCAGTTCCTCTCAGATCAGGCCGCAGCCAGTGGACTAAAGGCAGTCTTTACCTGTGGACGACAGTTTGCAGGAGCTGCCCGACTTAGCCAGCCAAGACAGCGTATGTTAGCTTCCATTCGGCAGAATCTGGGTATGAGTTCTTAACCTGGGGTAGGAAGCTAGAAGGGAAATTGCCAGAACCTGTTCTCAGCTTGGTTCATCTCTGGGCCCATGCTGGGACTAAAAAGGAAAGCCTAGATGTAAGAGGAGCTCAGCTTGCGAGGTCTCCTCTCTCCACCGAGCAGTGCAGGAGCAGAAGTGATGTGATACTCCTGACCCGCAGAAGCTTACAGCGTAACCCAAGAGGCAGACACGACCACAAAGGGGTGTGCGTGCGGTGGTGGGGGAAGCTGGCTGTTCAAGAGCCAAGTCAAAGCACTCTCTGGTCCATCCCAAGAAGAGGGGCAGAAGACAGATGGTTCCGTAGAAAGACTGCCATGATTTCAAGAGTCAAGCTAAGGGAGCAAGCACAGCCATTTCCCGAGACCCAACAGTGCATGGCAATGTGGGAAGTATTTTCAAGGGCCCCAGGACTGGTGTGGTTGAGCAAACAATGGCCCTACAGATTTTACGATGCAAAATGGGATTTCCCTGCAAGGTCCTTCATAATCATTATATCATGAATAATCATAATGTACCATAATCATTCTGATGAAATTATCCTAGGTTATTCTGGAGACAGGAGATGCTACACTGCTGGCCTGGAGGGTAAGAGCTGGAACCATGAGCCGAGGAGCACAGTTGGTACCCGACAGGGGCAAGGGAATGGGGCTTTCCCTGAGCCTCCAGGGTCCCGAGGCCCTGGGACATTTGGCTCCCAGCCTAGTGTGACCCACTTCAGACCTCTGACATCTAGAACTGCAAGTGAATGTATCTCATGTCTTGAGCCCACGAGCATCATGTAATTTGCTGAGTATTTGCATTCAATTTCCAGTGGAACCATTAAGAGCCTTAAAGGAAGACTTCAGAGCGGACTCCTGTGAAGAATAACCCCACCACCACCACCAGTAGTCTGTATTTGGGGCACTACTAATAACACATGATTATAAACACCCTGGTCTCACATGTGGAAAACCAAATGTAAAATGTTGTGGACAGGGGAAAATATGAACAAAACCAACTTATTACAGAATGGTTGAGGGCATTCCTTCTTGCTAGCTCATCTGGGTACAGTGAGCTTGGGTGACTTGGGGCAAGGGACAAAGAAAGCCACGTCCAGGTTTTACATCACTGGTGTTCCCTGCCCAATGCTGGGCCCACACTCTGCCCTCTAGGAGCTGGGGTGGTGGGGCAGACTGTAGTCTGCCTGAGAATCTTCAGGCCGGGGCAGGAGTGTGCTACTCTGTGTGCACCTCTGCTCTGTGCTACGAGGTCTCCCCCTTAGGCAGTGTGCAGGCCTGGAGAGAGCATGATCCTATGGGGTCCCCTGACGTGGCTGCTGTCTCACGAAGGCCCTCAAAGTTAAGAGCTTTTTCCTGTGATAGAAGACATGACTTCACTATTTTATTTCTTTCCTCCTGCATATGCATTGCAGCCTCTTTAATCCCCCAATTTTTGCTTCAAGGTAATGTGTTCTACATAATGCATTGCCCTCCCATTCTTAATGACCGACTCTGAATTATTGACATTAATGGAGAGAAGGATTCAAGGAGAGTCGTAATTAGGTGTCTAATATTGTGCTAAAGTGCCTCGTAGATTGAAAAGTGATGAGTCTTAGCGGAGTGCACGCACTTGGGTCTGTATGGCCCAGGGGACAAATGCTGCTCCTACTTCAGACCTGTGCTAATCTGCATCCTGGAAGAGCAGCTGCCACTCTACCTTCTGGCCTGACAAGTGTGGCCTGATGCTTTCCCAAAACCAACCGACTGGCCTCCAGGCCTGCTATTCAAGAGACACTTACTACCTGATGAGACCCTCAATGTTGGGTGAGCTGGGAAGAACAGGTATTAAAAAAAATGTGTCATGCCCACCGACCTAGTTCGCTTCCTATTGCTGTAAGAGAGACCAGGACCAAAAGCAACTTGGGGAGGAAAGGGTTTCTTTGTTTACACTTCCCTTTCACAGTCCATCCCTGAGGGAAGCCAAGACAGGAACTCAAGCAGGGCAGGAACCTGGAGGCCTGGGCTGAAGCAGTGGCCATACTGCTTTCCTGGCTCCCCATGGCTTTCTCAGCACCCCTCCTCCCACCTTCTTAAATACAACCCAGGACCACCTGCCCAGGGTGGCACCGCTCACAGTGACCTGGACCCTCCCACATCAATCATTAATCAAGAAAATACTCTCACAGATTTGTCTACAGGCCAATCCGGTGAAGACATTTTCTCAGTTGAGGTTCCCTCTTACCAGAGTTGTGCCAAGATGACAAAATACTACCCAGCGCACTCACAGAGTCCAAGTTCAAAGCTCTGGAAAGACCTGATGAAGTTGTCTCCTCAACTCTTGTTGTGAGGGAGCCAAGATTGTGGAAGAAGAAGGAGAAGGTAAGAGCAGAGGATTGTGCGTCATATCCTTGCTAAGTGCACACCCCACCGGCAGTGAACCAAAACCGAAACGGAAATGATGGTGCTGTGTTTTCTTGCCAGGAAGACCCCTATGGAGCTCCAGTTAAACAGCCCTACGTCAAAATAAAAGGGATACATTTATGCTTACTAGTTTTTATTGGAATGAAGCATGGACAGTCCCCTCCCCAATACACCTTGCCCAGCTATTCGAATTGTGCCTGGTCCTCGATGAGAAATGGGGCACTTTCCGATTCCCCAACACTGATTCCTGAATGAGTTGGCTTTCTTAGGAAGTGTGTGCCCACATAACTGTCCTCAAATCCATACATCTCAGTGGAAGCCAAGTATCCAGGAGTGGAGGAACCCCATGGACCTGACCCAGGGCACCCAGTTAGCCTAAGAACTTCCAACGCCACTGAGAATCTGCTCCACTCCAACTGTGGTCCTGAGGCTGTGCCACATCGTAGCAGAAAAGTAGAAATTTTTTGGTCATGGGATGGTAGTGTATGACCAGGAACAAGGTGACATCAGGTAGGGATAGCAGAGAACATAGGCCGCTGTAAGGTCTCATCAATCAGGAGACCAGAGACCATTTCCTTGCGCTTTCTTAAACCATAATCTCCAGTAATTACTGCATTTGACCACCAGAGGGCAACAGTGTTTCTAGAATGAGGACTTGAAGCTCTAAGAGAACCAAAGAAATCTCTGAGCTGGAAGAGGTCTTTAAATATCATTTGGTCCCCTGGCTTTCATGGTTTTTTGTTTGTTTTTCTGTTGTTCGTTTGTTTTCCAGATGAAGTCTACAGCAAGAATTGCATCCCTCATCACGACGTAGTTCATGCACATATATTTGGACCACATTGTGAAACATCACTCTTCTTTAGTCGTTCACTCTCATAGGACCTTGGGTGTAGCTCAGTGGTAGAACATGTGCCTAGCATGTATGGGCTGTGGACTCAATCCCTAGACCCCAGATTAAAACAGCTGGACCCACAGAAATCGATTTCATAACTTGCTGATGGGCCCTTACTTTGAAAACCTGACTTAGTCCCAGTTCCTCATGTTAGAGAAGGAGTATACTCACCTCTAAATGAAGAAGGATCCTTATGCCCCTGTGTGTTACATTTCTCTCACTCAGGCATCCACTTGCTCCCCCTGGCTCACTCCTGGGTGCAGGACAGATAACAGTGTGGCAACCTAGTGCATGATCCTACCCAGTGCCCCTGGGATGAAGACTGTAACCCGAGGGTGGCCATCTACCAGCAGCAGACAAGTGCCCTGAGTGCTGTGGCTTCCCTCATTATGGGAGCTCCTACAGACACCTCTCTGGAAGCTGCCCTCGTCAGGCTATGTGTTTGTGTTCTTTTAGGTGGCTGAACACTTCAAAACAAAAAGTATGCCAAAGGGGTCTTTCCTAGGGATGCTACCCTGCATCCGAATTAAGGCCACAAAATCCAGGTTAATGCCTAACACAAAATGCTCCAGAAATAGCTACTGGGTGATGGACTACCCCATCACATATTTTGATACTTTGCCTGCTTTACCATATGACACAACTTGTATAAACCCCCGTGTTGGCGGAACATGTTATTTCCATCCTAAGTGGGGTGATAGCTAGAGAATGTTTACATTCAGGTCTTCAGGTTGTATGGCTCTTTGGAGGTAAAACAGGGGCCAGTTTAAAGTATAAATATGACCTGCTGCAGATCCCAGGAAGCCAGCTCCACACGATCCCCCATCAGGAATCAACCCCTATTCCCAGCCTTCCCCCTTTATTTCTGCCTCCCTCACAGACCTTTGCATGCCCTGGCCAGATGTTCATCTCCCCAGCACTGGCCTGCTTGATCATCTTTGAGAGTGGACCTTTCTTTAGGAACCCTTTAAGGAAAACAATGTCACTAGATTCAGGCAGAAATTGACTCTTGGCACACTGACCCCTTTTCCTTGCCCCGCACAACCACAGAAATGTTAAAAATCAGGGGGGCTCAGGGGAAACACAAAATCAGGGAATTGTTTCTTGGAGCTGATGTCTTAGATCCCATGCTTTATTCACTCTCTCACACCCCCTTGCAATGAAGCAGGTTCTCCTTAAAGTTCAGGAACCTTGTACTAGTACAGATGTTAAACAGAACCAGAGCTCTTGGTGAAGGGAAGGGGATGCGTTTTCCTTCAGGTTTTGAGATCTAGCTTATTTCATAAGGATGCCAAGGACTCCTTTTCCAAGGGGTGGCCAAAAGCACAGGAATGCAAGGTATTTAATGGTTTTTAAAAATTGTGTGTGTGTGTTCTGTGTGTGCATGCAAGCAGTAGCAGGAAGTGGAAGTCAGAGGACAACTTGGGACAGTCAGTTCTCTTCTTTCACTCCTAGGTCAGAGGACCAAGTCACATTATCAGGCTTGCCGCCAGCTGCCGCCACTACAGTGGCCATCTCACTAGCCCTGTTTTATGATTTTAAGAAATCATCTTGGAATAAAGGAAAATGATCCCTGGCCTTTGAAAACTGGTGTACTTTGTTAGTCTGTTTTTTTGTTTTGTTTTATTTTGTCTTTATTTTAATAGTTCTCCCCTAGATAATCAGGGAGTCAGCCTTCAGGGCTCCTCTCTCCTCCCTGAGAGGAAGTCAAGCTCATAATGTGACCTCGTTTCCCTAGTGAACTAGTAAAGGCTGCAGCTTGGAGTGAGGAGGGGGTGTCCCCGAGACAGTAAAGATTTTTTTGTTTGTAAACAGTCACAACAGTTTGCCTTTTTCTAGAAATAAGGAACAAGGCTGACCGTCCAAAGGGCGGTTCACATCATCTGATCCTAGACAGAGGACAGTCTTCACCATCCCACCCATCTAACTCTTAGGCTCAGAGCTATGTAAGATCTAAGGCCGTGGGTCTGTGGCTTTGTGGAACATTCAGGGAGCCACATTGCCTTTGGGACTCTGCAGTTGTGTAAAGTTTTTAAATCTGTTTGACGCAGCTTCACTCACACAACTCCACACCTACAGTCACAGCCTGGGAAGCACCGGCTTTCAGTTCCTGCAGAAGACAGCTTTGGCCCTATCACTTGCCGGTTAGATCAGGACGACGCCAGAACTAGGTGGTCCCTGCGCAGACCTATGGGGAATCTTTATCCTGAAGCCTTATACAGTAGTCTGCAATCCACAACCAAACAGAAACGAAACACCAGAAACTTGTCTGCGGTGCTGAGATCTGGCTTAGACTTTGGACACACCGCCCCAGTCTTTGGTAGCAGCCATAGCACTTAAGCCATAGGTCGGTTGGGTACACGTTGCGCATCCCAACAGCATCCCATGCTGGGTACCCCAACCACGGGCTGTCATGGGACCCTTTTTTTCTGCTTTCCCCAAACGTCCCTATCATGATGCCTTCACATGCTAAGTATTTCTGGCCTCAGAAATACCGAAAGGGCGGAGGCAGCCTTTGAGGACTCTGCGCCCCTGGCGCGGCACGATCTCAGGCTGGGAGCGCGGCCGTCCCCGCGCGTGTCCCTCCGCGTCGCGGCCCACTCACCCACGCGCGGCCCTCCTGCACGCCGGCCAGCACCCGCAGCGCGCTGGGCGAGCCGGCGCGGAAGTTGAAGAAGTGCAGGGCAGCGCGCGCCGCCAACTGCAGGATCCCGCGTGGCAGCCCCACCGCCGCCGGGGGCCGCGCGGGGACATCCGGGTGCTCCCGGGCAGCCGCGCGCACTGCGAGGCTCAGCAGCAGCCAGAGGCTCAGCAGCAGCGCGGGCGCCGGGGGTCGACGAGGCTGCATGGACGCGGATGGCGGGGTCCAAGGAGACTGCGTAGATGCGAGAAACTTGCACCGAGCTCCCCGAACCGGGTTCGCGGTGTTCGCGGAAATAGGCCGCGGCGGCCACTCCCCTCCGCCCCCGGGTCACCGCCCTTCCTCGCCGCCCCTGTCCAAGCAGAAGGACCAGAAAGCGCCTCCCGGAAAGCGGGTCAGAGAGCGTGTCCCCGATCACGCGGTGAGAGGGGCCAGAGGGCAGTGGGGCGCCTCTTCGAGGGCACACCCCGACCCCCAGCTCTGGGGACCTGGCTTTGTCGCCTGAGGCTGCTGCGATTTCGTAACGGTCTGGTTTTAGAGCGAACCCACTCCAAAGGTTAGCTGCAGGTGAAAGAGGAGAGAGGTGACAGGAATGGGCCGCCTCAGGCCTTGATGGGGACTTTCAGCGCGCAGAGGGCGTGAGCAGGTAGTGAGCACCTGCCGGCCAGCCTGGAGGCAGGGAGGAGGAGTGGTGGGCAGCTGGACGGAGGCTCTGAGAATCAAGGAGATTACTTAATACTGGTGAGAGGCCTTGGGTTGAAGCCAGATTCTAGTGCAGTCAGATGTGGATGCAACGTGGTAGTGAAGGCAAGAGGTGGCTGCTGTTTCTAAACCTCAGCTAAGAGAGAAAGCCCGTGGCGGGTGCTGAGAGACGGCTCGGCGAATACAGGGTCTTGTCATCAAGCCTGATGACTGGTTTCTTCCCAGGACCAACATGGTGGAAGGAGAGAACATACTCTGTCCTCTGACCCCCATCCACCCACCTCCGACACAACAAGTTAAATAATAAATGAAATGGAGAGAGAGAGAGAGAGAGAGAGAGAGAGAGAGAGAGGTGAGAATAATCCAGGACAGCCAGAGATACTCAGGGGTCTAGCCCACCTCATCAGCAGTGGTCACCCTACTGAAGGGCCAAAGAACGGTTGAGACCCAGCTTGTTAAATCCTGCTTGAGATACTGGGGCCAACCTGACCAAGAAAAGGGGGCACTTGGTTGGGTAGCTTGCCTGCCATTCCACCCTGCAGCCCACTGCCTGCCATCCGCCTTGGACTCCAGCACTCACAGATGGGATTCTGGAGCAAGCCATTCCACGGTCATCAAGCTGCAAGTCCGCGGACAATGAGCAACCATCCAAACAGCACTCCGCCCTGCTGCCCAGCTGTACTGCCTTTCCTTCTGTAGATTTGTGAAACACCCGGGCCATGGGGAGATGAGGATGAGCAACGGGATAAACATCTGGAGCACACCCAGGCGGGTGGGGCTCACACAGTCAATGAGGTCAAGAGAATGTGTCCCGTGCTGTTTGTAATAACACGCTCTGCAGAAAATTGAGGACGGAGCAGGAAGCCCTAAGGTAGAGATTTAACCCGGGTCAGGGCTGGAAGTCATGTCCAGAGGGGACAGCAGAATCACTGGGGTAGACGGAGTACTTAAAAAGGCCCAGACACCCTTAATTTCCACTTTATTTTACTCGCTCTCCTTGTCTCTAGACTAACCATGGTAAGTACCCCCACGGACACTTGGAAAGCAACGTGGACCTCTGCTGTCAGAAAACATGGATCTCCTAGGGTACATGGGTGAGATGCGGCCAGAACACCTGTTCCCCCTCCTGCCGCAGATGCCAATGAGCAGGGAGAGGTATTGGATCTTTATGCTGCTCTATATTCAGAAAGCCGGGCCATTTGTGAACGCGCAGATTACCACCCCAGGACAAGCTGCCATCCCTCCCACCCAGGCAGGAGGAGGGAAACAAACAGCCGGTCATTCCAGAGCTGTCGTGCCCCTCTGCTCAGGGGGTCGGCCACATCTCTGAGACTTGAGATGTCTGTGTCACCCTCGTCCTCTCCTCAGCAGCCTTCTTTCATTCTCTGAACATTCAGGCCCAGGAACTTCCTGGGAATAGGGACTCTAGTTGATGTCTTCTGGAATCAACCCGGCATTCGTCCAGGGCTGGAGAGTTAATGCACAACAAACAAGCTATTCACAGTGTGTCTGTACTAAACTGTTAACATACCCGTGCAGATTCTTCTCGACAATATGGGACACAAAAGTGTCCCTATCCATGTCCCCGGTCAAGACTTCCCAGTGCCCCCTGGATATGCATGTATGTACAGAATACCTCTGGAAGAACCAACCAACCACAGCCACATTTGAAGGACAGAATGGAGATGGAGCATGGGAATGGGTGGGCTTATAACGTCTGCTTCTGATCTGTATTATCACCACAGGTAATCCAGAGCCCGCAGCATGTGCTTGGAGCCAGGATACTTGGGTTAAGGTGAATTTCCCATTTGTGCTTGGGTGGCACCTCCTACCTTACTGAGTGATTGTGAGGTTCAAGCGTGCTAATACCCACATGTATGTGCTGAGCACAAAGTAATGACTATTTGAAATTACTGTCATTATTGTTGTTGCTATCAAATTAGAAAGAAGATAGAATCTGGATGAATAGATCCAGCTGTGACTTTCTTTTCCATAAATGATAAAAGGGGTTGTGCTAAAAACTGCTGGGCTATTCAATAAAGGCTTAGATATTTCCTCCATATAATTTTTTGTAAGCACTGTTAACAATCAAGACATATATAAATTTATATTCCTTCTTTATTTCTTCCCCCTGGTAAAGATGAAGGTAGATGAGTTTAGCAGAAGGTTAGGGGTGACCCATTTACCTTCGTCTATAAACATCTTTCCCATCCTGTCTGACTATAGAGAGCTGAAGCCCAATGAAGCCCAGACAGGAAGGGGAAGATGTTATTTCTAAGCCATGGAACCAGGGACCCTGGCTGATTCCTTGGGTCTTCATCTCACGTTTTAAGAGACCTTGGATTTTGTGAAGGTTAAACCCCATGAACTTACACATTCCCTATACCGTGTTCCTAGCCCATGATATCTGTCTCAAAACTCCTTGAGGAAGGCACTTGGCTGTTCACAGAAAAATAGGATCGCTACTTGATAGTGCCAATTGCTTTCCCAATAGATACAGTCTCTGGTCTCTGGCCTCTGCCATGAAGGTACTTTGGGTTCTTGGGGGGACTTCATGGTGTCCCCCACTCAAAGCTCAAAGTGGCTGCAGTGAAACCCTAAGGGTACTCTTTGCTTAGGAGTGAAACGCTGAGTTTGGAACTTCCAGCACCTGCCCACATTGCCCCACACTCTCCAAGCCAGAGTCTTCTGAACCGAGGAGATTAAGGACTGCAAAGCAAATTCTTTTTGAAGGCTGAACTGGAGGCAAGCAAGGTTCATCCCAAAGAGATGCTGCAGCAAACAGGAGGATCATATTTTTTTTTTCTGCCAACAAGGAAAGAGTTTAAAGAAACCAGTATTTAATCTTTGTACATCAGAACCCAAGCAGACAGGGCACTGTCCAGTAGAATTTTCTGGTGAAAATGTTACATTTGCACTAGGTATATGTAACTTCAACTATGCTTCAGATATGGCAAATGCAGTTGAGGAACCGACATCCTTATGTAAACTGATTTAAATAGACTTAACTATTTGTGGCTGGTGGTGGCTAAATCTGACAGTCGAAGAACTGACTTTTGGCTACAACATCTCATTTAATGAAATGGCAGGTGGTATTTTGGGAAGCAGTGCTTTAGACAAGTGCTTGATGTTTATGGAGTATGCTGGGAACTAGAGAGGTGAAGTCGCTCACTCAGGGTTTGCATCACCCTCAGAACAGGAAGGAGGTCAGCTTCACTCCAGGCACTGTCTCATCTCTTCCACAACTGCAGGTGTCACTGGGGTTGTTTGGGTCAAAGCCTGAGCCCTGACAGTTCTACCAAGCTCGACGTGGCCACTTGTCCCCAATAGGCCAATTGCAGAGATAATAGTGAAAAGCAGAGACAGGAACAGAAAAGAGGTCTAGTGACCCCCCAAATCAGTTTTCACAGTCCTGATACAAGAGTCAGGTTTGAATAGAGGGCAAGAGGTGTGTATCACCAAGCAGTCCTCGCCAAGGGGTGATGCTGCCCATGGCTTACACATCACTGTCTCTGCCCAGTCTGTCCTGCAAGGTGGTCATCATATAAGGTGTGAGAGTTGTGCGACATCTCTTCTTGGAAGGCAAACTCCTCTGGTTGGTACAGACATCAGCCATCCCTTCCCCCTCAGAATGAGATTCCCTCAGGGAAACTGTAATTCTTTGGGGGCCACTGTTTCAAACTCAGAAACAAAGGGGGGGGGCACAAGTGTCTCTTTAGAGCATTTCACTCTTGTTGGAACAGGCCACCAAGGGAGAGGGGCAGGGCTTAGACTGTGGAGGCAAAGTAAACTGAGGGAAGTTGGCATAATTTTATTTCAAAAGAATTCTGCTGGAGACATTCAACTCAAAGGCTGTTTTTGGAGACTGCCTTTCTGCCTGTCTCCAGCAGGGGAAAGGCGTTAAGTTGGGCTCACAGGGATATGGAAGGATGTGATAAAGTTTTCCCCTTAACATCTCAGAGAGCCTGAAATGGTGTTAGAAGTATCCCCCCCCCAATGTGTGTGTGTGTGTGTGTGTGTGTGTGTGTGTGTGTGTGTATAAAATTTCACATGCTAGTGTTGGGGGTTGGGTGGAGCCCTCCAGTCCTGAAAGTTCTCACACATGCGTATTTCCTGGTTTTGTTTCATCTTTTTTTGTTTTAATAAAATGATACTGCTACAGCCAAGGTGAAAACTAATAGCTTCTCTAGTTCTGACTAAACCCTGAGTAAACTCATTTCATTTAACCAATTCCCATTTCCTTATTTATTTTGACTTGAAAAAAAATCACTATCCTAATTGGTAGGTTTATGTACTCAAGTGTCTAGTAACCAGCCAGCCTGGAGTCAGGCCTTCATGAGTTTAACTCATGGCCCAGGAGAAGCTCACAGACTAGCCTCCAGACACTCTGAGATGCAGCTGGGCTAACAGAAGCTTCATAGAAACGTCTGTAGTTTCTACAGAAGATGGAAGTATGAAGTTTCCCATGCTCAGATTATTTGGTGATCTCCCTGTTGCCTGTACATGACTCAACAGGGCAGTCTGTGTTTGTGTGTCCCCGCTCTGGATGTAGGAGTATCTCTAAGTAGGAGATGATTAGAAGACCTGTTAGTAATTTGGTACTCCACTTAGCTGTGGACATGATACAGTTCTTTTAAAATCCACATGTACTCATGCTTGAAGCTCAAAGTAATTCAGGTTATATGGATTTAAGAAAAAATAAACACTGCTCATTCAGACTCGATAAACTCATTTTGACGTGTCATTGCCAACAGAGGGTTTGTTTTGTTTTTTAATACAATGAAATGGAAACAGCCAGTAATCTCTGTTAGATTTTGCAATTTTCTGATGCAAGCCATCAGTGTTGACATGTCATGCTAGCTAAGAAGATGGTGTCTATAAAGCTTAGCCATATGAGTCTGGTGAATTTGGCATGGTGCTTTGTTTCCTATCAGTCAGTTAAGGCAGGACATTTGCCATTCCAAGAATGAATTAACACTACGCCTTGTCATCTATAAACTGAGATATCATACAGATTACTCATTGGGACTACTTCATTTTTTTTTTTCAGCCAAAGAACACTGAAATCAAGCTTGAAATAGTAAACTTTATTATTTTCTAGTTAAGAATCTGGTATATTCATTACAGACAGAATCACATAATAAAAAAGTCCCTCGCTCAAGAAATAGTACTTAGAATTTTATGTTCTTCAAAGTAAATTCCAAAGAAAGAAGATCATAATGAATTAAAAGATCATAATTAAAAATGAATAATTTTTACTGTGTGTGTGTACATGACCTTCATGGATTGGTTGATTTGGGAAACTGTTTGTGATATTAGTGCTTGTGAGTTAAGTTTGCATAGATTATATTATCAAGGCAAATCAAAGCCCGCCTTTCATACCACAGAGGAAGGTAGCTGCCTGCATACCATGGCCTAGATAGCGGCAATGGGTTAGAGACTGCATGGTCTGTTTTTTCCCTTCTTGCCATTCTTTCCACAGCATGCATTACAGGGCATGTTTACACTAGTGGGGATAAACACCAGTGGCACTCATAGGGAAATCATCTGGCTAATAGGGAGGTGACACAATCACCTTGGTGACTTGGACACATGAAGACTCCAGTGGGCTGAGTCTCTCTGAATGCAGTGATACCATGGGTGTTAGGAAGCTAATCAAACAAATCTGGGTTTGTGGTGTTTTAGAAGAGCGAGCTAGGGGCAGCTGTTCCTGACAGAGGGGGGCTTGAGAGATGGAGTCACAGGAGCATCAGGAAAAAGAATGGTGAGGTCAGCTGGAACAGGACCAGTAACTTCCTGAGGTAAAGGAAAAGGAGAATTCGGGGTTTCACAATGGACAGCATCTGACAGACAACTCAGAAGCGTCCATGAACCAGGTCAGCAAGAGCTTACACAGGGTTAACTCAATTCTGTGAACATTGAACTCCAGTTCCAGGGGATCCGATGTCTTCTTCTGGCCTCTAGGGGCCTTGCACTCATGTGCACCTCACTTCCCATATTTGAACAAAAAAAAATCTTGAAAAGAAAGAAAAGAACTGAGAAGCATGGCATGACAGAATGGGGTCTGGTTCCAACACAGTTAACCTGATTGGTTCGACCTCTTCTGTGCAGAATGATGGATGCGAAGTGGATTACGTGACATTTGGAGGGAATGTCCACTGTGAAGCATCTTCATTTAGCTGCACCTGTTCTCTGAAGAGAGCTTGGTTAAAATGTCTTGTCTTTGGACTAAGTAACATTTCCCACCTTCTGCAAGAAGCTATGTATCCTCTGACTACCATGCAGGTGCCACACATTGCCTAATTAGTAAGATATTTTAAGTTTTTAAAAATCCAAACCCCCAAAGATCAATAATTTTGATATGTCTATTGTTTAAATTTAATAAATTTAATAAATGTTGGAAATTTAATAAACTATATGACTCATTTTAAATTGTGAGAAAATTGATGTTGCAGTCTGGACAGGTGAGGCTATGCTGCAATAACACAGTGCCTGTATGTCAGGGTTTAATAACAAAGACTCATTGTGTGTCTTTCTATATGTACATGCCAGTTTGGCTGGAGGCATCACTGTGTGATTTCTCATTGTCTTAATTTTATGAGGCAGATGGATGGAGCAGACTTTAGTGGAGCATAGAGCATTGCTATGACCAAATGAAAAAGAAAGCGTAGTAAGCATAGTTAGACTCTATGTTCTTGATCAGTGGAGACAAGTGTTGCCTCTATTCGCCTTCTGTTATTCAGGGTCAACAATATGGCTCAGTGGGTAAAGGTGCTTGCTGCCAAGCTTGATGATCTGAGCTCACTCCACAAGGCCCACAAGGAGGAAGCAGAAAACCAATTCCCTCAAGTTGTCTTCTGATTTCCACGTGTCCTATGTGTGTGTGCACATAATAAGTATAAGATATGCTTATGTAACTATATACACATAAATAAGTATAGAAATAATACAAAGCCAGGTTTAAAAAAAAGACTGGGAGATAATACAAAATATGTTTAAGATTTTAAAATTTAGCCGGGTGGTGGTGGTGCACACCTTTAATCCCAGCACTTGGGAGGCAGAGGCAGGCAGAATTTTGTGAGTTCGAGGCCAGCCTGGTCTCCAAAGCAAGTTCCAAGAAAGGCGCAAAGCTACACAGAGAAACCCCGTCTCGAAAAACCAAAAAAAAAAAAAAAAAAAAAAAAGATTTTAAAATTTGTCTTTATCTCATGTGTGTTAATGTTTTGCCTACACATATGTAAGTGCATGACATTCATGTAGTACCTGAGGAGACCAGAGAAGATGTTGGGTCCTCTGGAACTGGAGTTACACTTGTGGGCTGCCATGGGGATCCTGGAAACTGAACCCAGGTCCTCTGGAAGAGCAGCAAGTGATCATAATCATTAAGACTTTTCTCTAAAGAAAAAAAAAAAAAGGAATATCTCAAGAATTTGTATGTCATTATCACACAGGGCCCCTGCTAATCTCTGCATCATTCCTATTTTGGTATGTATTGTTGACAAAGTGAGCACAAAAATATGATTAAAACAACATGTCATAGAGTTACTGGAGTTGTTAGGGTCAGAGCCTGGGCTCAGACACTCCTAACAGTCACCTGTCCTCAATCAGCCAGTTAAACAGACAATAGATAAATCCAGAGAAAAGAGGTAATTAAGTGTAACAAGGAAATCCAATGACTGCCTAAGTCCATCTTTGGGAGTCCAGACAGGAGATTTAGGTTTAAATAGGGGTAGGCAGTATTTATAACTAAAAAGTTCTGATCAAGGTGTGGTCCCGCCCATCACTGTGACCCAACATTATGTCATCTCCTGTCTCTCCTCTGAGAGATTCTCACAACTTGTCAGAAATCTCTTTTCCGGCTGACACCAGACTTCAGCCTTTCTGTCTCCCAGCATGAGACTCCCCAGGCTTCCAGTTTCTCAGGCACAGCTGAGTCAGTAGTTTGCTGCCTGCTCTGACTGAAACAAAACAATCTGCTCATGAGACTGCTCGCCTCACCTCCAGTCACCACAGCTGAGCATGTGTGCTACTTAACATGTTATCAGTTCTCCACCCCTGGAAACAATGACATCTGGAAGAACTTGGGCATTGTCATAAGCATCCTGGAAGAAATTAAGTTTCCTAAAGAAAACAGAGCAAGCAGGGGGTCAACAGAGGCCTCCTGGGTACACAGGGATTGCTGAACTTCTGTTGAACCCTTTAGGAGAGATACTGGTTTTCAGATTTCCTTACGATGCCTTCAAACTTTCCCTTCTCTAGCTCATGTGGTCTTTCTTCTTTCTGAGCACTTCTTTTCTTTGCTTCGTTTTCAGAAAGTCTAAGTGAACTGAAAGATGCTTGGACTACTCTTGCAAAGATTACACATACGTGTGGATACATTGCATCTCCCATCCTTAGGGGCTCTGCAGTCTTTCCCAGCTCTTACATGTGCGGTGCTGTCTATGGAGCAGAACACAGTAAAAAGCATTATATCATTTCCCACTACGTCCTTCATGGTGGTTATAAAGAGATGCTATGATTGAAATTAAAAACAAATAATTGCAGGTGTGAAGACTTCTCTAATTGTCTCACTCCCCAAACTGTCTCCAAATAGAACAGATACAACAGAAATGCAAAAGATTGGTATATGCATAAGGGTTTTTGTGGCACAAGGGCATCTCGGCAGTTAGGAGCCAAGGAATACCACAAAGTCCCAACACAACAAACTCCACAGGAGACTTAATGGGGAGAAGAACAGAATGGTGGTTGCCTTTGACAAGGAACAGAGACAGCGGAGGGCTGGGTGGAAGGTAGGCTTTCACAGGGTCTTTGGAACATGCGCGATGAGCTAGTGGAAAAGCACGGAGTGGTTCCAAGTGTTGCTTGACCATCCACTCAAACACTGGCTGTTAAGGAGCTCGGGGCCAGGCCAGGGCAGGGCAATTTTACACTGGTTGGTTGCCCTGCAATACTTTTGGTTGTTTAACTGACTTTAACATTTCTTTCACACTATATGTTAGAAAATCATAGACTGGTTACTTTCATTGAGTATTTACAATCAGGCACTATTTCAGCTAGTGCCTCTCAGTCTTGAGTGTGCATCAGAATCCTCTGCTGAGCTAGTGCCTCTCAGTCTTGAGTGTGCATCAGAATCCTCTGCTGAGCAGAACTCAAACTGCTGAGCCTGTCCCTGGGCATTCCGGGTCAGTGGGTCTGGAATGTGCTAAGATACAGCATTTCTGGCAAGTTCCCAGGAGACAGTAATACTGTGGGTCCCAGTGTGGCCACAAAGCACTCAAGGAGCGTGATGCAGGAAACTGTAGGTGAGCTGCTGGGAAACCGTCTTCCCATGTTTCCCCAACACTAGGAGTTTGGGGGACAGGGGTGGGGTGGGGTGGGGAGGTGGGGTGGGGTGGGGAGGTGGGGTGGAGTGGGGAGGTGGGGGTGGGGTGGGATGCCATAGGTAACAGAACAAAAGCATTAAGTCAGAACCATGAGCTAGAAAGGGCCCAACAGGACGAGCTCTTCCGCATTTCTCAGTCCCGACACAAACCATTTAATACCCCTCCTCTCGAGGCCTGCTTCCTCTTGGCTCACCCTCCAGTCGCTTTGTTCTTGTTTATAGAAGAGGGTTTCAGTAGAACACTCTTTTTAAAAACTATGCAAATTTCACTGAAGTCTTGAGGGGAAAAAAAAAGACTTAATCCTTTTTCTAGTTCCAGCATTTCGGCTGCTCATAAACAAGTCCCCGGGGTGAGGGCTAACTGCACCCTCTTCTTTGGAAGTCTTGGAGTTCCTTGCCAAGCACAACACCGTGGCCTCTATCTGACTCCCCTCTTAGAGTCCTTGAGTCCTCTCTGGGATGGTATCATAGGAGTGCTCCCCAGAGCCACAAACCCTGCACATCTTAAAAGGAATCAAGAGGAGAATTCATAAGGGAAAATGGATTTATTTACAGTTTTGCCAAGCCAGGGGGAGGGACTCCTAGGTTCATTCTGTCTTTTCTTGTAGTGTGAATCACACCAGCCATTTTGCAGGAAAAAAAAAAAATGAACCAAAGCTAGGAAATATTCATGTCAATTTGTCACAAATGTGAAACCTCTTCCTGGGAAATAGGTTCCCTTCCTGTTGGCAGCAGGACCCCAATCTTTCCTTTAACCCAGCATGGGATTCTAAAAGAATTCTTTAGGATCCATTGTTTTTCTAATCCGATAGTGATAAAGCATTTCTCTTTAGAATGCCTTTCTTACCAGGGCCATGGTGATGCAGACTCTGCCTTACCAGTGTGAAGTCTATGGAAGAAGAGAAGGGATTGTACTGTCATGTGGGTGTCCCTACCCCATTGCCTGTAAATCTCAAGCTGATAGACTTCCAGGGGCCAGGGTTTCTTCCCTGGGGAAGTGAATTGACACCCAAGTGAGTGTTGGTGACCCCATTCCCTGATCTCTTCCCTGCTTCTCTCCTGAGTATTGGAGAGCCTTGTAGACTCATCTCCATCCTGAGATATGTATAAGGTGAGACCCCCACTTCTGCTGTGTGGTCTCTCTTCAGAGCCCTTAGTATGCTGTTTGGTTCTGGAGCCTGAACTCTCCTTAGAGTCCCCCATGCTGTGGTCTATCTGTCTATCAAGATGTTAACAATTTCTTGTCTAACTCTATATCCCCAACAATCCTTCTCAATGTCCTCCTTGAATCCTTATCCCAAGACCTTTCATACCAGTGTCCTGCCATCTCTCTGGTATTCCTGGAGGATGATCACCTCTTCTGTTTGTTTCCTTACCCTACTGTCAGGATTGAGGATAGGCTCAACTCTCTTCTGTGCTCCCATGCTGAGAAAATGGCGCAGAATCCTGGCAAACCAGAAGAGATATTCTAAATTCTGAAAGGAGATGCTGTGTCTTCCACACAGAGAGTGGAATGAAGAGATATTCTAAATTCTGAAAGGAGATGCTGTGTCTTCCACACAGAGAATGGAATCAGCCTGCTGAGAAGGGAGACAATGGAGAATGGTCTCTTCCTGAGGGTAAAGGATGGGTTTACCCACTTCACAGCTAAATCCACATGTTTTCTGGCCTTTGTCTCATGGTTTTCTATTGATTGTAAAACAGCCACATGCACATTGAAGAGGAAATAGATTTTTCCCCCCTCTGTTTGGCTAACCTGTAAATAAATCTGCTTTCTTTACCAATTCCTGTTTCCTAATGACTTTTGGGATACAGGGAATCTAAGGCTGTGGTTATGGATGGATCTGGGTGCCTGGCAGTGTTGTCTGTTAGAATTTTGATTCTTTGGTGTTACAAGCATGTCCGACCTTCACCCTGTACCTTCCCTCCTCTGTTTCATATCACTTCCCAGAGCTCCTAAGCGCTTTATGTAAAAGGAAGCAGCAAATGGAGCCTGGGTATAAACTAGACAGGTCCATTTGGGTGTGTAGAAGGCAGTACTATACAACGTCACCTTGTAAGGACCATTCCATGTTTATCACTATAATTTGATGTGAAGGAAACTCTGGAACGAGGCAAGATGGACGGGCAAACTTGGAGTACTTGAGAAAGGAAAGCAGCTGCTCACCCAAGTCTTATCGACGCCTCTCACCAGCCAAGAAGCAAGAATTCCAGCTTGATTAATATTTGCCATAAAGACTGAGACCTATAGTTAATATTCCTTTCTGTGATGGCTGTTCTTGGTTGTCAACTTGACCACATCTGTAATTAACTAAAACCCAAATGACTGGGTACACCTGGGAGGGACCTTTGCTTAATTAAATCACTTGAAGTAGGCAGAAGAGCCATTTCTAATCTCGATTTTGAAGTGGGAAGATTCACCTTGAATCTGGGCCACAGCTTCTGCTGGCAGCCTATATAAAGGGCATGGAAGAAGGAGGTTGCTCTCTCGGCCTGCTTGCTCTCACCCTCACTAGCAAGTCCATTCCTTCACTGGCTTTAGAGCCTACTTCTTCAGGATTCTGTCATATACTGAAGACCAGCTGGGACATCCAGCCCTGTGGACTAAACAACTACTGGATTCTTGGACCTTCCATTGGTAGACAGTCATTGTTGGATTAGCTGGACCACAGCCTGTAAGCCATTCTAATAAATCCCCTTTCTACATATAAATAGATTCTTTCTATAAGTTCTGCTCCTCTAGAGAACCCTAACTAATACAGATTTGGTACCTAGAGTGGTTCTAGAGCAACAGAAATGTAAGGATGAATTCTTTAAGTATCTAGAATAGGCGTTCCATTTGCCAACAGCTACAGTTGCTGAAGCCTCTCCTGGGAGCTCAGAGTGTACTAAAACCCATAGTATGAATTATTTTACATTTGATTATCCTGATTCACCAATTGTGAAAGGCAATGGATTTGGTGATTCTGTACATAAAACTTTTAACAATTTGTGGAAAAGTAAGGAAAATGATGACACTGGCTGGTTGCTTTTAGTATCTTTCGATAAATTGACAAAGAAAAAAAATGAGCTGTATGGTAAAATTAACCAGCTTCTAGCATCTCAGAATATGGTGAAGGGCAATGAACTTGGTGATAAAATTGACTGGCTCCAGATGCTCATAGTCTAAAAGTTTCTACATGTGTCCTGGAAGAGAATTGCTCTCCAGCAGCTACAGAACTCAGGTTGTGGAAAATCAAACCAAAGCCCTGATTATAAGGTTTGCAGAATTACAGTGAAATTGAAGTCCCAGCTTCAGAGGGTGTGGGCAGTTAAAGTTAGGGTGTTAACTGGTAAAGAATGGCATCCTGTAACTTGGGATGAGGATGTGTGGGAGGACCCTATTGAGGCTGGTAACTTTGAACCCTCCAATCTCAAGGGTTTATCTTCCCTGAGGAAGTATCATTCCACCCCTAGGAGAAGATGTACTCCCACCTCAATCCCTAAAATACTGCTTTTTCCTTCATCCCTCAGTGTCTGCTAAACTAGCAAGGACTTTCTCTGAAGGAGATTCCAGGCAAGCCAATACTGATGTCCCTCAGGACCCACCAATAGTTGCTTCTAGACCTATAACCAGACTTAAAGCTAAGCAGGCTCCTGGAGGAGAGGTAGAAAGTATAGTCCATGAGGAGGTGTGCTACACTACTAAAGAGCTTAATGAATGTGCTAATTCATTCAAGGAGAAGTCCAGGAATGTGTGTGGGAATGGATTTTAAGGGTGAGGGATAATGGTGGAAGGAATGTAAAACTGGATCAGGCTGAGTTTATTGAGATGGGCCCATTGAGTGGAGACTCTAGGTTTAATATGGAAGCTCACACAGTTAAAAGGGTGTTAAAGTTTTGTTTAAATGGTTGGCTGAAGCATTTGTCAAAAGATGGCCCACTGAAAAGGGGTTGGAGATGCCTGATATCTCGTGGCTTAGTGTTGATGATGGGATTTGGAGGCTCAAGGAAATTGAAATGCTAGAGTGAGACCACTGCAAAACCCAATGGGAAGGCTGAGAAGACACGCCCTTCACTAATCCTACAGGACACATGGTGAGGGGGCACCCGCACATCTGAAGAGCTCTGTTGTTACCCTTCTCTTTGTGTCAGACCTTAGGGTTGGTGACAGTGCTGCTCAGTTAGGTGGATTAAATGCAATGGGTTTAATTGGGCCCCAAAGTAGCAGGGGCCAGGTGGCAGTACTGAATGCTAAAGGCACGGTCATGATAGTTATCATAATGGGCAGTGTAGACAAAGTAATGTTCATAAAGGGCTAACCTGTAATGGTCAGCACAGGCAAAGTGAATTTTATGGTGGCATGACTTATGTGGAACTTTGGTACCTACCAGCTTATCAATCATGGTGTTTCTAGACATGAAGTTGATAAGAAACTACTATATTCTTGTTTGAGCTGTGTAAGTGAGAAAATTCTCAAGTGAAAGAAAGCCTCCAGTGGATTATGGCAAAAGGAAATCATGGCCCATGAACCAATTTCCAGACTTGAGCCAGTTTGAAGACCCAGAACCCCTCGAAAGAAGGGATGGACGGATTATCCTGAGGAAGGACCTTGATAAAACACCCAAAGCTTTACTGTTAGCCTTTCTCCAGTCTTTCCACAGAAGTACCTTATGGCTTCTCACAAGGGTAACTGTACACTTGGGGAAAGGAAATAATCAGACTTTCTGGGGTCTACTGAATATTGGTTCTAAATAGACACTGATTCCAGGAGATACCAAGAAGCGTTGTGGCCTTCCATTTAAAGTGGGGTCTTATGGAGGTCAGGTAATTAATGGAGTGTTGGCTGAAATCCAACCCACAGTAGGTCCAGTGAGTCCCTGAACTCATCCTGTGGTTATTTCCCCAGTCCCAGATTGTATAAATGGGCTAGATATACTTAGAAGCTATCAGAATTCTCACATTGGTTCTCTGACCTGTGGAGTGAGGGCTATTATGGTTGGAAAGGCCAAATGGAGGCCTTTAGAGTTACCTCTGCCAAAGAAAATAGTGAATCAGAAACAGTATCGCATCCCTGGAGGAATTGCAGAAATTAGTGCCACCATCAAGGACTCAAAAGATTCAGGGTGGTGGTTCCCACCACATCTCCCTTTAACTCTCCTATCTGACCAGTGCAGAAGACAGATGGATCGTGTAGAGTGACAGTTCACTACTGAAAACTCAGTCAAGTAGTGACTCCAATTGCAGCTGCTGTACCAGATGTGGTGTCCTTACTTGAGCAGATGAACACATCTCCTGGTACATGGTCTGTAGCTACTGATCTAGCAAATGCCTTTTTCTTGGTACTTGTCCATAAGGACAGCCAGAAGCAATTTGCCTTCAGTTGGCAAGGCCAGCAGTATACGTTTACAGTTTTACCTCAAGGATATATTAACTCTCCAGCCCTGTGTCACAACTTAACTAGGAGATCTTGGTTGTCTGTCTCTTCCACAAACTATCACATCGGTTCACTGTATTGACAGCATGATGCCGATTGGACCAAGTGAGCAGGAGGTAGCAACCACTTTGGACTTGTTGGTAACACATGTACATCAGAAGATGGGAAATAAACCCAGCCCAAATTCAAGGGCCTGCTACCTCAAGGAAATTGTTAAGAGTCAGTGGTTTGGAGCACATAGAGATATTCCTTCTAAGGTGGAGGATCAATTATTGCGTTTGGCTATTCCTACTACCAAGACAGAAAAGCACAATATTTATGGGCCTATTTAGATTCTGGAGACAGCACACTCCTGACTTGGGTGCGTTACTCCAGCCCATATACCAGTGACTCTGAGAGCTGCTAGCTTTGAGTGGGGCCCGCCCAGAACAAGAGAAGGCTCTTCGACAGGTCTAGGCTGCTGTGCAGGCTGCTCCACTGCTTGGACCGTAGGATCCAGCAGACATGATGTTAATTGAAGTGTCAGTGGCAGATAGGGATGCTGTTTGGAGCCTTTGACAGGCCCCTGTAGGGGAATCGCAGAAGAGACCTTTGGAATTTTGGAGCAAGGCTCTGCCATCATCTGCAGACAATTGTTCTTTGAGAGACAGCTCTTGGCTTGCTATTGGGCCTTAGTGGAAACTGAATGTTTGACAATGGGCCACCAAGTTACCATGTGACCTGAGCTGCCCATCAGGAGCTGGGGTGTCATCTGACTCACCAAGTCATAAGGTAGGATGTGCACTGTGTCCTTGCATTATCAAATGAAAGTGGTGTGCACGTGATCAGGCCCAAGCAGGTCCTGAAGGCACAAGAAGGTACAGGAAGTGGCCCAAATGCCTATGGTTTCTACTCTGGTTACAATGCCATCTGCTGCTAAGCACGCACCTATAGCCTCATAAAGTGTTCATTGTGATTGATTGACTGATGAAGAGGAGCTGAGGGCCTGGTTTACTGATGATTCTGTATGTTATGCAGGGACCACCTAGAAGTGGACAGCTGTAACGTTACAACCCCTTTCTGGGACAACCCTAAAAGACGTGGGTAAAGGGAAATCTTCACAGTGGGCAGAACTTCAGGCAGTACACGGTCATCCATTTTATTTGGAAGAAATGGCCAGATGTGTGATTTCCACTCACTGATTCATGGGCTGTAGCCAGTGGATTACCTGGATAGTCAGGGACTTGGAAAGAGCATGATTGGAAAACTGCTAAGAAAGAGAGCTGGGGGAAAATGTATGTATATGGCTCTCTCCAAATGGGTGAAAGATGTCTCATGTAAATGCTCATCAAAAGGTGACTTCAGCTGAGGAGGGGTTCCATGATCAAGTTGATAGGATGACCAGTTCTGTGGACAGTCAATCTCTCCCCTAGCCATTCCTGTCATTGCCCAGTTGGACCATGGAGGCAGAGATAGGGCTTAGGCATGGGCTCAACAACATGGACTTCCACTCACCAAGGCTGACTTGGCTACAGCTGCTGCTGAGTGCTCGATCTGCCAATAGCAGAGACCAACACAAAGCCCCAGATCTGGCACCACTCCCTGGGGTGATTAGCTAGCAACCTGGTGGCAGGTTGACTATTTTTGATCACTTTCTCCATGGAAAGGACAATGCTCTGTTCTTACTGGAGTGTAGAGACTTATTCTGGTTATGGATTTGCCTTTCCTGCATGTAATGCTTCTGCCCAAACCACCACATGTGGAGTTACAGAATTCCGTATCCACTGTCATGGTAGTCCACACAGTGTTGCTTCTGCCCAAGGAACTGACTTCACAGACAGGGAAGTGCAACAGTGGAACCATGATCATGGAATTCACTGATCTTGCCATGGTCCCCAACATCCAGAAGCTGCTGGCCTCATAGAAAGATGGAATAGCCTTTTAAAGACACAGCCCATTGCCAACTAGGTGGCAGCAGCCTGGAGTGCTGGGGTAAGGTTCTTCAGAAAGTGGTATATGCTTTCAATCAGCATCCAATATATGGTACTATTTCTCTCATAGACAGAATCCATGGGTCCAGGAATCAGTGAGTGGAAAAGGGAATAGTTCCACTCAATATCACTCCTATCAACCCACTAGGAAAATTTTTGCTTCCTGTTCCCCCTACCTTAAGTTTTGCTGGCCTAGAAGTTTTGGTTCCAGTGTTGGGAGCATTCTTGCCAGAAGCCACAGCAAACATTCCATTAAACTGGAAGTTCAGATTTCCCCCTGGCCACTTTGGGTTTCTGATACCCTTAAGCCAACAGGCTAAGAAAAGAATAACAGAGTTAGGAGCAGTGATCGAATCCAGATTACCAAGGGGACATTGAATTGCTTCTCTACAATGGAGGAAAAAAAGATTTTGTCTGGAGTGAAGGAGATCCTTCAGGGCATCTCTTGGTGCTACCATGTCCTGTGGTTAAAGTCAATGGGAAGCTACCACAACCTAATCCAGGCAGGATGACCAAGGGCACAGGCCCTTCAGGAAGGAAGGTGTGGGTCACTCCTCCAGGAAAAGAATCAAGACCTGCTGAGGTCCTTGCTGAGGGTGGAGGAAGTACAGAATGGGTAGTAGAGGAAGGTAGTTTACATATCAGCTAAGACCACATGACCAGTTGCAGAAATGGGGATTATAATTGCCCTGAGTGTTTCTGTCATATTTTGTTAAAAATATGTTTGTACAGATACTTATGTTTTCTTTCCTCTATTTCTCTATTGTGTAATGTAAAATCAGTTAAGAGAATGTCAGTGGTTATCATATTTAAGTTTGAGATACTGAAGAAATGTTCCTCAAGAGACATTGCCACCCACCTACTCTAAATTTATAATGTGTTTGCAGTTGTACAAGGGATGTTTATATCATGTTAAGTGTAATTATGACCTGGTTATTGTTTTTATTTAGAAATTAAGCATGACATAACGGGATAGGATTATGTGTCAAGTTAATAAGGAGTAGACTTGGATGGCTATTCTTGGTTGTCAACTTGACTACATCTGGAGTTAGCTAAAACTCAAATGATGGAACACCTGTGAAGGATTTTTTTTCTTAATTCAAACATTTGAACTGGGAGGACTCATTTTTAATCTGGTTCTTTTGATGTGGAAAAATGCACCCTTAATCCAGATTTTTTAAGGTGGGAAGATAACCTTTAATCTGGTCCCTACCTTCTGCTGGCAGCCCATGTGAAGGACATGGAAGAAGGAAGCTGGCTCTCTTTGCCTGCTTGTTCTTGCTCTTGCTGGCAAGCTCATTCCTTCACTGGCATTAAAGCTTACATCTTCAGGATTCTGGCGTGTACTGAAGACCAGCGGAGACATCCAGCCTCATGGACTGAACAACTACTGGATTATTGGAACTTCTGTTAGTAAACAGTCATTGTTGGACTAGCTGGACCAAAACCTTGCTTTTATATATATAATAAGTTCTGTTCCTCCAGAGAACCCTGACAACACACTTCCATATATAAATATTTTATGGTAAGGAACATTAAACCAGTCTTAATGCCCAAAAGTGGATGGCCTTGAGTAGAATCTCATTCTTTTTCCAGACGTTGCCCAAGATGCTCTAAAAGGACAGTTAACTTTGTTTCCAGTAAAGATGTACTGCCTTCTTGTATCCCTGTGGGTCAGACTTTTACCTTACTCATTATAATCCTGTCAGTTTCCTTCTCAGGAATTACTCAGGATCTAATTTAGATTCATGGTGTCCCTTTGAAGACAGTCACTTCAAACTCCGTGACAGTGTCACCTGTGACTTCTATAAAGACAGCAGAGACCCAGAAGAGCCCACACCATGTTCTGGGGTGCATCTTCCTTTTGAGAGCCCCTCTTCCTGGGAGCACAGAGGGTGAGTTCTGCTATTCTTCTTCCTTAAGATCTACCCCCAACACACATGGAGTATTTATCTAGAATAATTTTGGAAAAAATTTTCCCAAATAAATGAGCCAGCTTCCTCCGCATCATTTATTGTTCTAGATAGTAAAACCCCCTCTGTCATAATTGGCTTTTTGTGTGTTAAGAACCTCATGTAGATGTAGACCATGGTCTATTTGTCTGCCATATTTCTGGGTGTGATCGATCCACTTCCTCATGATCTTCCTGCTCCTCATCAGTGTTTTTTCTTCATGATTCTTTTCCTTTTATTTTGTACTTTTACTATTAGTTTGAGGATGAACTTGGCATGTTCTCTGGAAGAATATCTCTTAAGTGTTGAATGGAATTGCATTGCATTTATTGACTAATGTAAAGAAAATGTATGCATTTACTATGCTAAGTTCTAGTACTTCTTACCATGGAGATGAATGGATCCACTTGTTACAATTTTCCTTTCTCATTAATCTGTTTTATAATGTCCTCTGGATCTTACACCTGGTTTGTCAAGAGCTTTCCCACTAGGTTGGTGATGGTTAATTTTGACTTTGTCTCAAGATGAGCATTTCCTTTTCTGTTGTTATTTAATTAGTTGATTCTAGTCGAAATGTTTTTGCCTTTTGTCATGATCTATCTGGGAGTCCTGTTAATCTATCACCTTAGTTATAATCATTAATAATATTTGTCTAAGGGTTTTCTATTTTTTGGTAAGCTGGAAGAGCACCCGAGATTTCCTTCCTGATATATACATCCTGCATAAACTTTTCTTGGGTGTGTGCAATTATGGGATAGCCACTCCTGTTACAGCCTAATAACTCAGTTCTAACTGTGAAGGAGGAGGTCCCCATGGTGGCTGTGAGAAGGTCAGCTGGTAAGGGACTGTGGGCAGCTTTGAGAGCCTGTGGACAACCACTAGGGCAACAACAATTTAAAAAGTGGAAACAACTGTGTGACAAACACAAACCACCAACCCCCACCACCACCACCAAATAAGCCTGGCCAAACCCAACTGCTTATGGTGGAGAAAAGAAGCCTCAATATCTTTCTTGACTGTGGTCTCTGAGACCTGGGACACAGAACAAGTTTTGGGACTCTATTACTGTGAGATAATCAAGTACGTGTTATTTTAAGCTTATTAAATTCATGATAGTAAGGGACTGGAGGGATGGCTCAGTGGTTAAGAATACAGTCTGTTCTTCCAGAGGGGCCATGCGCTGAGATCCTAGGAGGCAGAAAAAGGAGGAAAGGGGAGAGATAGTCAAGTGCCAGATTCCTGCTTTCACTTCTTCCTAGTTTACGGAGATGTGAGCAAGCAGTTGCCATAGTTCCTGTTACCACAGAGCTACCTGCCACCGTGGTTTTCCTGGCATCAAACTATGAGACACAAGAACTATGAGATACATGAAACCCCTCTTGAGTTAGGTGTGGTGGTGCATATGTTTAATCCCAGCACTTGAGAGGCAGAGGCAGGTGGTTTATGAGTTTGAAGCCAGCCTGGTCTACATAGCAAGTTCCAGGCCATCCAGAGCTCCACAGTGAGACCCTGTCTCAAAGCAAATGCAAATGACCTCTCCTTCCTTAAGCTCCTTGCCATGCATTTGGTCAAAGAGTAGAGAACAGTAACTCGTATAGAAAATGGGCACCAACAAGTAGGAAAGTTGCTGTGATCAGCTGGTCATGTAGTTCATAGGTATTCGAATAGGGATTGTGAGGATAATGTGGGAGAATTTGGAGAAATGAGCTAGGGAAACCCTAGAATCTGTAGGGTTGATGGGCCATTTCAGTGGGAGTTTAGAAGACCAGAATGGCAACAGTAGAAATGTGCTCATGCGCTTTCAGAGGGGAGCAAAGGTCTTTATCAGGAACACCTTATTCATCTCATATTCCTGCAAAGAATCTGGATGAACCTGGCTGTGCCTTGAAGCTTTAAATAAGACTGAATTTAAAAAAAAAAAAAAAAAGGTGTGTGTGTGGGGGGGTAGGGGCAGAGGAAATTTCAGGATAGCATAACATTTAGGCTGTGGAATGGTTAATGCTTACTGCTATTGGCCAGATTTATAGGCAGACAGAGCAGAGAGATATGAAAAATATGCAACTTGGAAGAAAAGAGTTTGAGTGGGTTTTGAGTTGTGGATATGCTGGGTACAAATGAAGCATCTACAATTTTTAAGGAGATTAACACTGTTAAAGAGAAGCTTTCAATTTTTCACTGGAAAATGGAAAAGATTCTTCAGAGGCAAGACCATATCCGTAAAGAGTTCCAGGTTACAGCCATGCCAATTCATTTGAAAAACTTTCATTTGAAAAGAAAGTGACCAAAGGAAGCCCCCAGGATGTCCTGCTACAGCAGGGCCACCAATGGGAGTGTTTCCTCCATGTCGTCTGCTTCTTACGCTAGCAGCTTGACTATGAGAGAGGTTGAATTTTGTTCAATTTATTTTTTACTCCATTAAAGTATATTATTTTCTCATTTTAGCACATTCAGCTGATTACATTTCTGAAGTTAAATGATCATTTTGTTTTTGGAATAAACCTTATACTGAGGTAATATGATGCTTCAGTGGGCAAAGCATTTGCCATACAAACCTGACATCCCAGGCAAAAGCTGGATGGACACACGGACATAGGAACACACACACACACACACACACACACACAAACACAGCGCAAGACACAGGAGTACATGCCTCTGCAGTTGCAGAGTGCTCCTCCTGGCGTGGGAAGACAAAGCTAGAATGAAGACTGGAAGCTCACAAACCACCACCTCGGCATCTGCAGCAGTGAACAAAAGAGAACCGGTCTCAAACAAGGTGGAAGGAAAGGACTGACACCCATGGCTGTCCTTTGACCTTGACACGTATGCCACTGAATGTGTGGTACACACACACACACACACACACACACACACACACACACACACACTCGTGAGTGCACATAAAACAAACATCGAATACATTGGTGGATTTAGTTTTCTAATTCTTCATTTAAGATTATCATGACTTCAAAGATTGGCACAATCATAATATCGTTGTCTTGCTGTTGCTTTTTCCATCATGAACAGAACAGACTCCGTTAGATCAGCCTTAGGTCCCCATTGAGGAGGTACAGCATCTTTGAGCATCCCTTGCACCCTGCATGTACCACTTCTTCCACAGCCAACGTGCTAAACTGCCGTGGTCTGCTGATTACGTGAGTCCACGTGGGCACATCGTTAACCCAAGTACATCAGCGACAGTAAATTCACCCTCAGTGCTTGCACGTTTTATGGGTTTGCACAAATGTGTAACGACATGTGTGGGATCATAGTTTCACACAGAGCAGCTTTACCCCCTAACACTTCCACTCTATTCATTTTCCCTTCTCCTCAGCCCTTAGCAACCACGGAGCCTTTTACGTCTCCATAGCCTTGCCTCTTCCACAGTGCCACGTAGCTGAATGTGATTTTCAGATTGCCTTCTTTGACTGAGTGGTGTGGGTTTGAGTTTTCTCCACGTAGTTACAAGGTATGACTACTCGTTTCTCTCTGGTGTTCAGTACATTTCCATTATCCGTTTGTTTACCAAAGGTCCTCTTGGTTCACACGAAGTCTGGCAGTTGTGATGAACAAAGGTGCTATAAACACCCATCTGTGGATTTGGGGGTATGAGATAAATTTATGACTCATTGGGGTAATCACCAAGCGGTGTGATTGCCAAACTGTAAGAGGATATTTAGTTTTTATAAGAAATCCCCACTGTTGTTTGGTTCGTTGTTGATTTTTTTAAATTCCTTATTTTATTTATTTATTTATTTGTTTATTTTTGAGACAAGGTCTCACTGTGTAACTCTGGGTGGTTTGGAACCTACTCTGTAGACCAGGCCGGCCTTGAACTCTCAGAGACCCACCTGCCTCTGCCTCCTGAGTGCTGGGATTAAAGGTATGTGCCACCATGCCTGGCATCCTTATTAATTTTTACTTTATAAATTATTACTGATTGTTTTTAAGTCCTTTCAGGTCTTTAAATTCTTAAGTCAAGTTGATTTCTATTTTTTAGAATATTGTTTCCGTATGATTTTCTACTTTTAATATTTTAATACTTTCAATACTCATAGTATTCTTTGATGAAATTATAAAAATTTTCCATCTTTATACTTAATTTGCATATTTAATATAATGAACTTTTTCTTTCTTTTTTTTTTTTAGATCCTAAAAAAAGTACCTCTGGGAGTGTTTCCCTGCATGTATGTATGTGTGAGTTTTGAACCCGAGGAGACCAGGAAAGGGCATCATATGCCTTGGAACTAGAGTTACAGATGGTTGTGAGGCTTCATGTGGGTGTGGCAAACAAAACCCAGATCTGCTACAGGAACAGCAAATGCACTTAACTGCCAAGCTGTCTCGCCTGCCTTTCAGCTTTCTCCTTTATCATGGCGCGGTTCTGTGAAGGTTTTCTCAATTTTTTATTTCTTTATAAATTGTCTGTATGTGCTTAGTATTAATTGTCAATTTGACAGAATCTAAAGTCAGTGGAGACATGGGCCTTTAGATACTATCTTTTTCTTTTTAAGATTGATTTTGTTTCTGTTTCATGAATAAGGGTGTTTTTGGCCAGCACATATGTCTGTGCACCACGTGCCTGCAGTGCCCATGGAGGCCAGAAGAGGGCGTTGGATCCCATGGAATTGGAGTTACAGATGGTTGCGAGGGGGTTGCTTAGAAGTTGGGACCTCCAGAAGAGCAGCTGGTGCTCTTATCCGCTGAGCCATCTCTCCACCCTCACTGGGATGAAACATCTTAATTGTGGTGAGACCATTTCATGGGCTGGGTCCTGGACTGCGTGGATAGGAGAGCATTAGCGGACCACAGGCATTCGTTGCTGTCTGCATCTTGACAACGGGTGGAGTGTGACCAGCTTCCTCCTTGAGCTCCTGACTCCTGGCTCCCCACAAGGATGGGCTGTAAACTGGTGCTGTGACCCAGAATAAATCCTCTTCCCCCTGAGTTGCCTTTTCAGACTATGTTATTTCAGCAGCCAGAAAAGATTCTGAGACAGTCAGCTTTGGGTTTTATTAAATCTATCTTTTTAGTTCTGAGGTTTTGTTTTACTTCATTCACGTTATTCTTCCATTTTGTTAGTTCCTTCTGCTTTTATTAATTTTATCATTTCTTGAACTGAAAGCTATCATGAATTTTCCTTCTTTTCGAGTATGTCTGTTTTCATCTATGTCCTTCGTTGGCCACATCCATGAAAGTGGGATTTTCTTTGGTATATTTGTAAACCTTTTTATTATTTTAAATTATTTTTTTAACTCATGAGATATTTAGAAAAGAGTCAAATACATCAACTTTTTTCATTTTTTATTTTAATTGTACTTTAATGCAATTAGAGACCTTGATCAGAATAACAATGAAATGTTTTTTGTTTGTTTGTTTGTTTTTTTGCTTCTGTGAGACAGGGCTTTATGTATCCCAGACTGGCTTTGAACTTTCTATGTACCTGAGGGCAGTCTTGAACTCTTGACTTTCCTGCTGCCCTACTGGGTGCTATGATTTCAGGTGTGCTGTGCTGCATACTTTGGATTTGGATACATAGGAGAGGCGGCTGATTTTCTAAGTTTTAGGTGTGATGGAAAATAACTTCTCATGATAGGTACATGGTTTACCTGTCTAAATTTAGTTCATAATTCCTTTGTGTAGTCTCCCAGAGTATTTGTTTTTCCTTAATTTTTCAATTCCCAGATCAGCACTTATTTTACATTTTTGGATCAAGATTCTTAAGTTGCTCAGACTGCCGATGAGGACCATGTCTGGGCCATGGCCCTACCACATCCAGGTTCTATGTTGATGTCTGTGGCCTGTGGTGCCACCAAAGGCCACGTGGATGCCTGGGATCTAGGCTACAATGTGTGGCCATGTTGGCACCTGAGGGCTATGCTGCCACCAGGGCCACACCAATCTGAGTGACTTGCATTGTTCCCTGGGGCCATGGTGTTGTCTGGGTCAAGGCTGCTTCCGAGGGCCTTGTCTGTGTAGGCCATGGCCCTACTCCAGCCAGGGTCTGTGTTGATGTCTGTGGCCCATCGTTCCCTGGGTTCTAGGCCACAACCTGTTAGTGTCTGAGAGCAGTGCCACCACCAGGGCCATGCTAAGCTGTGTGGCCCGTGTTGCCACATGGAGCCATGGTATCATCTGGGTCTGGACGGCTACCCTAGGACCATATCTGAGTCTGTGGCCCAGCAGCAGCCAGGGTCTGAGTTGATGTTTGGGAGAGATGGCCTGCTCCTCACCATGGGCATGGGAGGGCTGGCCCAGATGGCATGAGCCTAGGGGAGCTGGCTCTGCCCCTCACTTGACAGTGAGGTCCAGATAGTGGCCCAGACAGACCAGCTCAGCTAGACCCACATCCTAGGCCTTGGGTTGGCCTACCCTCACATCTACCCCATCTGTGGCCTGCTGGAGTGTGTGAAGGGACTGGTCCTGTGGAACGATAACTGCTGGATCTCCATGACATAGGGCAGCAGCAGGATGTCCAGGAAGAGATTTGGCGAGGGTCCAGTGATGATGGTGTGCCAGAGGCCTTGAACCAGAGCAATGACTTATTGCAATGAACATTTTGCAGGTGGGGCTGATTGGACAAAAGGGTATACTGTGTGACACACCGCAGCTCCCAATGCCACTAGGATGACTGAAGAGGTGTTGGAAAGACAGAGGATCGAGGTAGTTTGTTTGTTTGTTTGGTTTGGTTTTTAATTGATTTTGGGGGGGGGGGTTCTGAGGGGATGCTGCAAGAGTGAGGGGTGAATATGGAAGGACAGGGAGGTGAGCAGGACTGGGGTGCATGATGTGACATTTCCAAAGAATTAATAAAGAATTTTGTCATTAAAAAAGAGATTCCTGTGCTCCAGTAAAATTGTAAATGTGAACTCTATCCCTTTAAGTAGGGTAGGCTTGGGGTTTGAGTTCATATAAAAAACCATCTTTCATCCTCAGCACTGGAAAACGAACACCAGCAACCACAGGATTTCTTCTTCTCTTTTCAGACCCACAGGCAGATGACAAACTCCCTGAAACCCGTCAGGTAGGAGTGAAGCGTGTTTGTGTGCACACTTGTTCTAGCCCCGGTCTCATGCAGTTCCGAGGCTTGTGCTACATTTATTAGACAGGCTAATATCCCATGAATACTTGGTTGGGTTGTGACGATCATCCTCCCACCCCAACCCCAATACGGGTTTGGGTTCTCTCTGTTGCACATGACTAGTACATTTCAAACATTCGCTTTTGAACTTGACAGAATTACTAATCATATATTTTTAAAACTCCACCCGATTGGCTCCAGTCATTAACTGGGTCAGCCAGAGCTAGCTTGGATAACTCATTCTGTACTTGAGAAACTGGAAGGAAATGTTTATCATTAATTTGTAGCCACAGAAACAGAGATTGGCCTTATTTAGGACAGACTGGCTGTGAACCAGGTAGTCTGAAGATTTTCCTCCTGCTTAAAAACAAAACAAAACAAAACAGACTACATAATCTATGGAATAGGGACTGTACAATTTCCTCTACTGTGTCATTACACATTATATCTTACTGAGAAGACTGAAATGTATCTGATCTCCAGGCATCCTCATAGGTGGATGGAAGCCTTGGTAGGTCCTAATACAGGACTGTAATCACTCTGAAGGAAGAAACAGGTAACCACAGTGTGCTGTATTTGGAGTGAGTGGGAACGGGGTCGGGCAATTTTTTAAATATATGAGTATAGGATTTTCCTTTGACTTCTTGATGGAGGCATGCCATTTTGAATGCTTAAGGCTTTGGCTTAGTCCTCAATAAGGATTTATACTTAATTTAGCTTAATCTCCCATAGCACTGAACTCACTTGCCCATTGACTCATTGATTTTTCCACGGATGGGTGGAAACTTTCCCCAAAGTAGGTCAAGGGTTCTGGCTCCAACCTGCCTTACTTCTGTCTGCTCCTAGCTCCTCCTTTGTCTCTAACTTGCAACTGCACCTTGTTATTTTTGCCAACATTATTTCTGTCAATCAAATTAATCCTTAAATGAACAAATTTCAGTGCTTCATTAGCAGATTTTTTTTTTTTGCTCATCCTAACCTGTGGCTTCAGTCAAATACTATCTACAAGATGTGTACCCCAACAGCTGGCTCGGAGAGAAATAATACCATCAGAGAGACCACCGTTTTCCAAGCATCTGTCGCAGGTGTCAGACTAAGGACTTTAAACGGGAGCATACGTGATCCTTGGGCCACCTCTGTGAGGAGTGAACAGGTCATTTAGGCTGGATTTGGAGCTTGGCAAGGCCCGAGTCTTACCAACTTGTGCTGGCTCACACTGTGCAAATGGTTTCTCCCCACGTTCAGTATGCTGCTCTTTAACCTTGACCTGGGAATGTGCAGCAACCTGATTGCCTTGGGAGGATTGTTCTCTTTTAAAATGATAGTAGTTTTCTTTTCCTTAGTGTACAAAATAGCTACTTTCACAGTGGTATGTGTCTTACACACACTGGTCACATTTCCCCCTTCTTATCCCTCCTTCCCTTTTCGTGTGAGGGAGAAAGTTCTTGATGAGGATAAACAGTTTCAAAAAGAATTATATCATCTTGAGGCAACCTCAGAATGCAGTTTCTCATAGATTTTGTGTCCAGAAAGGGCAGGCTATGTTTAGATCACTTCCTACCCACATGGCCAAGATAAAGGAAGGGAAAAGGTAATCCAGATCTCACGGGAGATGGGGCTGTGGAATAAATGAGCAAACAGTCGGAAGTTCCCGCCTTGGGCTTCCGATTAAGAGAATTCTGGGAAAGGATTCTCTAATCGGAGTTTTAGGGAAATCCCGGTCTGAAGTGGCATCCCTTTACTTACTAACATTGTCAGCCTGCAGACTGTGTATGTTCTACCAATTTCCATAACCCCGAGGAAAGAAAGAGCAGAGAAGCAAGAAGCTTTGTTAAGTCAATACATTCTTATCCTATAACACATCCAGGTCATGACACGGTGACACCGTGACACTGCGAGCCGCACATCAGAGCACAGCCGAGGGTAGCATCTTAAAGACACAGACCTTCAGTCCTGAACAGAAAGGAGCCGTGGACCCTTACATTTGTCACTCGCTTTCTGCCCACAGTCCCTGCCCAGAATTTGGTCTTTATAAGGAATCAAAACACCTCGATGGGATGAGATTCCCTGTCTCACACATAGAAAAACCCCAGGATTGAGCTGGAGCAAGAGTGCTTTCAAAACCTCAGGAGCCGTGCTGAAAGGCCACAGGAACCGGCCCTGAGAGGCTCCTGCTGCCTTTGGCCATATGAGCATCTCAAAGGAAAAGATGGTTTCAGTTAGCAGAATGATTGACATCATAAAACCAGCACAGTATTTCAAAGAAGGGTTAATGTAAAGTGGGCAGATGGAAGTGAGAGCGAGTCCACCGATGGGTAATTTTGCCTTGTCACGAGTAGGAAAACAGTAGACAGTGGGCTTTGTATTTCTCCTTTTGGGTGGTATCTACTTAGAAACCTTGGGTAGGGGCGTGTGCTTGTTTCTGTGTGTGTGAGGAGGAAGAGGACAAGGCTGGGTGGGTTTGGCACCAGCCCTGAAGCACCCAGGCCCTGTGTCAGTGGGAGGGTGGGCCTCCTGAAGGCAGCAGGGTGATGGTGGGCACTCTGGGAGGCTCATATGTGCAAGGATGCAGCTGTTTGGTAACATTACTGCTATGTTTTAAATATGCTCCCAGAAAATTCTTGCACTGGAAATGTTTTGCCTTTAGTCCCCTAACACAACAGCATTGAAAATCACTTCTAGTGGGAAGTGTTTACATCCTGAGGATTCTCTTCATGAGTAAACTAGGAAGTGAATTTACTTTGTAGGCGAGTGTTTGGTCTCCTCTTGTCCACTCTTGCTCTCTCTCATCCATGTGATGCCTTCGGCTATGTTATTGTACAACAACAACAACAACAACTCTATATGTATGTATGCATGTATATAAATGTATATATATATATATATATATAAATCCATGAATTTATCCAAGTGGTTTACTAGCTGTGGTCCAGCTAGTCCAACAATGGCTGTCTACCAATGGAAGGTCCAAGAATCCAGTAGTGGTTCAGTCCACAAGGCTGGATGTCTCAGCTGGTCTTCAGTATATGACAGAATCCCGAAGAAGCAGGCTCTAATGCCAGTGAAGGAATGGACTTGCCAGCGAGAGTGAGGGCCAGCAGGCTGGTTGGACTTTAGTTAATTCCAGACGTAGTTAAGTTGACAATGAAGAACAGCCATCACAGACCCTCATCAGATGTGACCCTCTACATGCTGGACTTCCAGCCTCTACAACTGAGAGACCAATACACTTCTGTTCGTTCTAAATCAATGTTATTCTGACGTGGAAGCAACTTAGTTAGGGTTTCTATTGCTGAGATGAAAACACCATGACCAAAAAGCAAGGTGGGGAGGAAAGGGTTTATTTGGCTCACACTTCCATATTACTGCTCATCACTGAAGGAAGTCAGGACAGGAACCCAAATACAGCAGGATCCTGGAGGCAGGGGTTGATGCAAAGGCCATGAAGGGGTGCTGCTTACTGGCTTGCTCTTCATGGCTTTCTCAGTCTGCTTTCTTATAGGCGCACCCAGCCCAGGAATGGCACCACCCGCAATGGGCTTGGCCCTCCCACATCAATCACTAAGAAAATACCCTACATGCCTGCTCTAGCCTGATCTTATGGAGGCATTTTCTCCTTTGAGGCTCCCTTCTCTCCAGTGACTCTAGCCTATGTCAAGTAGACACAAAACTAGCCAGCATACAACCCAAACAAGCTTCCTGTTTGCCTTCTACTCTCAGCTAGATAGTGATGGAACCTTCCCTCTGTATCATCCTCTGACTAAAGGCAGGGATCAAGGCTCTAGCAGGAAAAAAACTTGAGAAAGCTCCGTTATACCAACTGGATCATTCAACATCTGGCCGATGTGCTAACTGTGTCGATGAGATAACCCTTTCATACTGTACGTAAGTCTGCATGTATTTTCTTCCTAGAGAGAAGAGATGTGTGAATTAAGATAATCAAAATGTACTAATAAATTCTAGTGAACATGATACAAGAGAAAACTGGCTCTTTTTAGCATAGAAATTTGTACGATTATATCCTGTGCTGCAGTGGTTGAGTATGAGCCCAGATATTCTATTTATAAAGGATGGTTTGTCGTGGAACCATTTATTCACACATCAAGCATTTACTTAGAGGCCACGATATACCCGGGCCATTAGGAAATAGCAAAATAGATATGGGCCTTGCCCGTATAGAAATCAAAGCTTCATGGGGAAGGATGACATTAGTGAACAATTACATATAATTATATGTTGTGATAAATTCCTGAAGGGAAGGCCATTGGTTGCAGGAAAGGTAAACTAACTACTCTAGGACAAGGAGTTTACTGAAGAGAACTGAAGTGTGCTTATGAGACTAGATAAAAGGGTAGGGAAGGGAGTGTCGCAGACAGAGGAACAGGCTGGCTGGAGCTCCCTGGTCAGAAAGTGGCCACATGGAGTGCTTGAGGAACATAGAAGGCCTGTGTGGCCAGAACAGGAGATGGAAGAACAACAGGCAAGTGGATGAGTCACATATGACCAGTCTGATCGCTTCGTCAACCGCATCCCATTTCCTTCTGCTCCGTGTAGTTAGGTGATGGTGTGGAACTTTTGTGAAAGGAATGGGTAGCCTTATAAAAGAGATGGAAGGGAGCTTATTTGCCTGTATGAGATTAGTAAAAATACTTCCATCCAGAAGGAAGCAAGACTTCATCAGACAGCAGATATGCTAGCATCCACAGCTGTGTGTGACAAGTTTGTTATGTGTGAGGAGTTACCTAAGCTAAGGCATGTTGTCAGAGATAAATGAATGGGCTGACAGATACGAAGCGAGACCCTGTCAGAGTGAGTTTCTGTTCTGTTAAGAGTGTTGTGGGCAGAGATCAGCCGGTGTTTTGAAGGCATTGCCCACATGGGCTGCCCTGCAGTGAACATGTGCCCAGAGGCAGAGGCTGCTGGAGGCTCAGTGAGAACGTGACATTTAGAGAATTCAGTCAAGTGGGCTCCTTCCTCCCTAGGCTGTCACCAATGTAGAGAGCATCAAGCGAGTTACACGACATTTGGAGAAGTTATCTTCCTCAGCAACTTGTCCTGGGTTTGTGGAGAGGCTTTGAGGTTCTTCAAAGGCTTCAAAAGCTCTACAAGAGTGCTAAACATGACTGACTTACAGGGATGAGCTCTCCGAAATTCACACAGGCCCTACGACCGGCTACACTGTAAGTGCTTCCCTGGAAGTGGCTAGTTTGAGATTTCTGCAGCTCTAACTCCACTTTGCTGGAGAACAAGCCGATAGCCCAAAGGGGCTTGACTTAAGACCATATCTCCAAAAATTTTAATACTTTATGAAATCCATTCCCATGTTTCTCTCACTGACCCCCAGGTCTCCTTACATCTTTGGGGACTAATTATGAATTTCCTGGAGACTTCCTCAAAATCTTGTATCTGTCTTTTAAATTTTAATAGTGAAAATGCAGTTATTTCATCTAAGGAAATTAAGAGTTATTATTTTGTAGTGTGAATTTTTAATCACTATTAGTAGGGTACCAGCTTTCTAGAAATTAAAGCTTGCTCTAAGGCCTTTTTTGAAGTTTAAAGAAAATATGATAACTGTATGTTGTATTCAGCTATCAAGCAGTTGATTTAGGGACAAATTATACTGAAAAGCACTCTGCTGTTCACTAATTAAAGAGAGAAGCTTGCCCTATCAGAGGACACCACTCTCTTTCATTCTTTCCTTCATCTTGGAACTCATGGAGGCCTCCTGGACTTGGAAATAGCAAATGTATCTTGAAGGCTGTGATCTGCGGCCACTTTTTCCCCCTGGCTCTAAGTGGGAGCTCTGGAAGCAGAGCGGGCAGGAAATGGAAGGACAAATGGTCAAGTGACTCTTTTTGAAATGGAGATGAAACTGAATTCTATCTGGGCAGAACATAAATGTACAGATACGAAGAAAAACATTGACTCTCACAGCAAACCAAACAAAACCAGAGTAACTGGAGAAAGGTGATGGGTGTGGATGGAAAGAGCAACATGATTCATGTGAAATTCTTAAGCTACCTTCCTGCCAAGGCCGTTGGGCACAAAATCCATGTGTACTGTACTCATCAAAGTCTCAAATTCATGGAAAAATAAGCAAAACTGTAAATTCCCTGTCTTCTTAGGAAGGTATCAGATATCTGTGTTGAGAGGAACGAACGTGGGCCTTGGACCTGTGAGGTCAGGGCATCACACTTAGCTCCTCCTTCTGACCTGTTCTTCAGGTCATGTGGGTAGCTTGTCCTCAGCATCTGTCCATGCCACCTGCTCGCTTCCCCAGTGGGTCACTGGGGACTGCTTTCATCTAAGTGCTCTTTCATTAGACCTTTCTAAGCTGATACTTCTGGAAGTGATGAGACCCACCCTCCGAATGAAAATTGATCAGATGAAAATGCTTAGCAGCTTGGGATCAAGACAGTGGGTGCCTATTTTTTTTTTTTTTTTTTTTTTTTTAATAACTATTAAGAACTGGGTCTCCTCAGGCAACTTGAACCCAACGGGATCAGACTGCCGGTGCCTTGGCAGTCACCTTCAGAGCTTTCTCCGAACCTGCTCTTCTGTGAGCTCTTGCTTAGGGAACAGCACCCGCATGCTCCTGCTGCTCCTTTTAGAAGGTTCTGGTTTGACTGGACCCTCCTGTCACCTTTCCCACGACCTCCTGAAAGACTATCACTTCTGCTGCGTTTTGTCTTCTCCCCCGCCACGCTGCCAAGTCGCCTCCTCTTGGAGGCTTATGGAACGCAATCTGTTTGCTCTCCTCCTATGTTTAAATGGCTTCACTGACTCTCTCGGTGGAAAGCCTCTTTAACATGACCCTCTGTGATCTGCCCTCCCTCCCTGTGCCTTCCATTATCCTAACAGGACCCTCTGTGATCTGCCCTCCCTCCCTGTGCCTTCCATTATCCTAACAGGACCCTCTGTGATCTGCCCTCCCTCCCCCAGTGCCTTCCATTATCCTAACAGGACCCTCTGTGATCTGCCCCCTTCCCCACCCAGTGCCTTCCATTATCCTAACAGGACCCTCTGTGATCTGCCCCCTTCCCCACCCAGTGCCTTCCATTATCCTAACAGGACCCTCTGTGATCTGCCCCCTTCCCCACCCAGTGCCTTCCATTATCCTAACAGGACCCTCTGTGATCTGCCCCCTCCCCCAAGTGCCTTCCATTATCCTAACAGGACCCTCTGTGATCTGCCCCCTTCCCCACCCAGTGCCTTCCATTATCCTAACAGGACCCTCTGTGATCTGCCCCCTCCCCCAAGTGCCTTCCATTATCCTAACAGGACCCTCTGTGATCTGCCCCCTCCCCCAAGTGCCTTCCATTATCCTAACAGGACCCTCCGTGATCTGCCCCCCTCCCCCCAGTTCCTTCTATTATCCTAACAGGACCCTCTGTGATCTGCCCCCTCCCCCAGTTCCTTCCATTATCCTAACAGGACCCTCTGTGATCTGCCCCCTCCCCCCCCAGTGCCTTCCATTATCCTAACATGACCCTCTGTGATCTGCCCCCTCCCCCAACAAAGTGCCTTCCATTATCCTAACAGGACCCTCTGTGATCTGCCCCCTCCCCCAGTTCCTTCCATTATCCTAACAGGACCCTCTGTGATCTGCCCCCTCCCCCAGTTCCTTCCATGATTCAAAGCTGCTTCCTTTGCACCCTAGTCCAGTTTAGTCCGGTTTCGCTCTGACTACTTCACTGAGGGTCCTGATGCCTGCTGCTTTCTGCTTTCCTCACTGTGGCTTGATGATTCCTACTCTCCAGTTTCAGCTCCCATGAGTTACCTTGTGGCAGTCTGGATCATTGGCTCCTCTATGTGTCTCCATAGATAGGACCCTGCAACCCCAGTTTCTCCACAGGACTATGTTTCCTGAAAGCAGAGCTTGTGCCTGTCAGTTGCCTCAACGTGGTTGGAACAGGGCTTACGGGGATCATTGTGCTGTGACTTCTGCCCACACAAAAATGTTCCTACACATTAAATCGTACAATAGAACATGGATAAATTGTGGGAAATGGCAGCTGATGCCTCATCTTCTTGTTGAGTTCAAAAGAAATTGGAGAGAGCACACTTCGTTATCAGTGCCCGGGGCAGGTTCAAGCAAAGTCAGTGGAGTCCACATATGTTGACAAGACGGACAAATTAATTTAGAGCAGAAAAGCTCCCTAACACTCTCCAGCTGGGTAGTGTTGGTTTTAATGCGGAGGCGCTGTGTTACTCATTAAGCGGCGCTGTCGAGAAAGGTCACGAGGCACGACGAAACCCACTATCAGAGCTTTATTAGAAGAAGAGAGGGACAGAAGAGAGCGTGACCAGGCCTGTGGAAGACACACGCAGAGAGGGAAGGCGGGAAGGAGGAGAAGAAGGCGGAGGAGTCTGTGTCCCACTTATGGAGCTATGCCACGCATGCGCATAGATTGCTGGGCACAAATCATGCGATCATGCAGCAGCACACTAGGATGTAAGGCCCTGCACAATGTGGTCATGTAGGTGCGGGGAGTGGCCAGGAATTCCAACAGATAAGAGAAGCTTGTGATGACCAGATGCAACATTTTAAAATGTTCTTCATTCTAAATTACTTCTGAGGAGTCTATTGTGCGCCAAGATCTCTGTTGAGGATCCATGTAGTTAGAAAAACGCATTCCAGCACACACACACACACACACACACACACACACACACACACACACACGTTTAAGAGTTCAAGAGCCTTGAACAGATTGTGCTGTTCCTGTAGCTGTTTTTCCCCCCAGGGTTTAGACACCAGGGCCATACCCACTAAAGGGAAATATTTAAAAAACTGAAAGAACATTGTACCGCCTGACATTTTCACAAATGCGAATAAGAGTACAGTATCCAGAGCCAAAAAAACTGAGTTCAGCAAAGGCTCCACAACTGAAAATCCAAACAAGTACCACGTGAGACCAAAAGACCTCTTGAAGGGCTGGACTGACGTGAATTGATGGGCCCAGTATTGAGTCTTGAGGATTCCTGAAGATACAGAGGAGGAGAGGCAACATTCCAAAGCTAGAACTCACCAAACGGAGCTGGACAGATGTAGGCTGTCGGAGCACTCCCAGGTAATAAATAGTGTAGGCATTGTCTTCGTGGGGAGAAATACCCGATCGATATTAGCAGCCACTATGGGAGTGGACAGGACAACACAGGCAGTTGGCGGGGGTGGGGGTGGGGGCTCCCACTGTTCTGCTGGGAAGGAAAGAGAACAACCACTTCCTGGTCTCAAAGCACAAAGGTAAACATGAGAAAACTTCTGGGATGCCAAACAAATTTGTGCTTTGTTGACCTGTCAACAATGGTGTCCTTGGTGGAACACTGTGTTCCACCCTCAGCGTGAACATAGTCCATGAGAAAAGCGCTAGCTACTTGAAGGCAGTGGAGGGAAATCTCCACCTTCTTTTCCACTGGGGGGGGGGGCGTGTCAAGGCCCATAGTTGTTCCATTCTCTGCACTCTGGGCTTGACTGCTTGGTTGTAATTTTATATTTTACTTCATTCACATTTTGCACAGGACCGTTGGATTGTGTTATCTCTGAAAGCTGGGGTGCCCCTCGAGCATTAGGGGTGCCCACTTCATATACAACACAATGTGTAATAGGTCATTGCATTCCTGAGAGAATTAGAAAGAGCGGCTAGAGCCAAAGGGTGTGGTTCCTCACAGCAGCTAAGCACTCACAGTGTGGGAAGAATAAGCCTGGGGTTCATCCATTCAAACTTGGAGGGAGTTCTCTGTACATTGGGTCAATGGAGAAGGTGCTCACGGCTCATCAGATTGGTAACAAAAGTAGATGCAAAAGGCTTGTGGGAGAGACCCTTGTCTCATTCCCCACATCAGTGTCTCCTTCCTGTCTGTTCTGACACTGTTGGATCAGGGAAAAAAGGACCATCCCAGTTCACCTGGGGTTCACTGGGCCCGGTTGTGAAATCTCTAGAGCCTACGCGTGGCAATCCTCCGGGCAGGACTTTGGTTGACCTGGGTGACTCTGAGGGAAAAGAATTACAGATCTGTGGGGTTTGTTGACTGAAAAAACTCCCTGTGGGCTGTAAGATGACCATTTCCCACCCAGCCATCGCCACCAGAGCAACGAAACTCACTTTCAACAGCTGTGGCTTCTGGCCACTCCATGTGATGAGTCTTTAGGTTGAGTGTGGACTCTTTTCTTCCACCTCTGAAGGGTGAGATTTTACACCTGGGCTCCCTCCCTTCTTCCAGGGTGCAATTGTGTCTTTTTGGTGTTGCTGTTAAATTAAACCTTCCAGGTTTAAATCTAATATTTACAGGATTGCTGTAAATATTTTCTCCAGTTAAGGCACAGAGTGAAAGCTAGTATTTCCTTTGTTATCTAACATGTTCTTTTTCTCACTGGAGTTAAAAATTAATGCTATGTTTTAATTTATCCACATCGCTAACTCTGCTCTGATGCCTCCTCAGAGTCGGTAAAGCCTTCTTCATAGTTCAAACACACCAGGAAGTCCAATGATGTTTTATGTTTTAATGTATTCCGATAGAGGCCCATGGGCCTGTGGCTCCTTACTTGAATTATCTTTGCTGAGTCCTGTGTTAGCACTCTCTTTGTTCCCACTCATTTTGATGAGATGTACGTTCTGGCTCCTCTGATACAAAGTTCACTTGGGTTCTACAGTTGTTTTTTTCTGATATGTCTCTCTATGTCTGCCTGCCTATCTACCTATCTACCTATCTACCTATCTATCTATCTATCTATCTATCTATCTATCTATCTATCTATCTATCTATCTATCTATCATCTATCTATCTATCATCTATCTATCTATCTATCATCTATCTATCTATCATCTATCTATCTATCTATCTATCTATCTATCTATCTATCTATCATCTATCTTCTGGTTCCTCTGATGTAAAGTGTACTTGAGTTCTACAGTTTTTTTCCTGATATGTCTCTATATATACCTTCATCTATCAATCATCTATCTGTCTATCTATCTCTACATATATATCAAGAGATTGAGAGACAAGGCAGATATATCCCAGGCAGGCCTCACACTCACTAGATAGCCAAGGATGACTTTGACTTTCAGATATTCCTGACTCCACCTTCCAAGTGCTGGAATTATAGGCGTGTACCACCACACCCCACTTAGGAGATACTGGGGATCCAACCCAGGGCAAGCACTCACCTGTGTTCCGTTTAGGGCTTTAACTAATACCCAATGGCCGGAAGTTTTTGTGGTGTCGCCAACCCTACACCTGTCAGGGCCCTATGGGACTAGCCTGGGCGCCTACTCCTTTCTCTATACCCCAGGTTGTCTCTACTTGTCACCTGCTGTCCCGTTTCCAACATTTTCTTCATATCTCTTTTTACTCTTATTACTTAAAATAAATAAATAAAGACCTTTATCTTAGGGGTTTAGTTTTATTTATGTTTTGGTTTTGTTTGTCATAAAATCTGTATATACTAGTGAACTTGGGGAGAAGGAACCGAGGCAAAAGAAGCTGCTTGTGTTGCTGTATTTATTTTGGTAGTGACTCCATCTTTCTTCAGTGGAAAAAGTACTTGAAATGGGCTGAGGGGGAAGGGTCTGCAGTTTGAGAATAGTGCCAGATCCCATGTCCCTAACCGAGTTCATCACCCTATGTCCATGGCATGCACAGGAAGCTGTATTGTTTGTGGACCAGCTGTGTGGATGCATGGAACAGGTGGTGCGGAGAAGCCAGCTGACCCGAACGGAAGGTAAAAGACTCTGAAAACTCTCAGAAGGGGAGGAATCGACCCTCTAGGTGACCTTAGGAGCAATGGCTGTGCTCTGGTTTCGTATCACCAGAGAAACTTCCAGATTTACAGATTCCGGCAGTTCATTCTCTAACAAGCATCCATCTGTAAGCGAGGGTGGATTGAAACCTCCAAACTGGCCACACTTATTGTAGATTTGAGAGAGGCCAGAGGCATCTGGGGGCGTCCCTAGCTGCCATGGGTACCTCTCGAGGGTCAGAGAAGGGAGGAGACTGGCCACAGCCAGGGAAGCAGAAAGAAAAAAAGTGGGCAGCAGGGAAAACCTGTGAGCTGGACCGGCTTCGGAGTTCGCTAGTCGGGGAGGAGTCGGGGAGGAGTCGGGCGGTGGAGGAGCCTGGAGGTTAGCGTTCAGTCGGCTTCGCTTTTGTAGCTGGCTGCCCCATTTGCCTGACTGAGGTAGAAAGGGACAAGGGAAGCGGCTCTTCCTGGCAGACAAGAAACCTCTGAGGAGTGCTGAGTAAACTTTGATCTGTCCACCAGCAACGCTTTTGTTGTCTAGCCTGAGCTGAGCCCAGCTTTTCATCTCCAGACAGTTCAAAAGTGCCTTTTGGGAGGTTGGGGGTTTCCTTTGGACCTAACAACATCGTCTTAATATCAGGATGAGAGCCTTGGAGTAACTTCAGTTTTTACTAATTACCTATCTACTAAAGAACTCTAGGTACATGAGAAGAACAGATCTCTAGCGTCTAAAGCACTGTTCACTGTGGGTTTTTTTTTAAATTTTTTTAAATTTTTTTTTTTTAGCACTTGCATTTGAAAACATTTCCAACAGACCTGTGGCGCATATGAGAGTCTTAGACATCAAAATGAGGGGCGTCCGTCCCACACATGTCAACACATGCAAACAATGCACACATCACACACGAACATCGAGACACTTCTAAAATTTTGTTTAGCTTTGTTTTCTGTTTTTAAATGGGAACTGTGAGGACAAATGGGAAACAGTACCACCCAGAGCGCTCAGTCACTGCACAGTGGAAAAAGATGAATTGGGAGCTTTCGGAGGGGAAGAGCCCTTCTGAGATAGAAGATGCGAGGTGAGAGATAGAGAAGGCGGGGTGGGGTGGGGTGGGGTGGGGTGTTATGGGAGGACCATGGAGGTCAGGGCTGGGGTCAGGAAGCCCCCAAGGCAGGGGCAGCCTTGGACCTCTTAAGAACGACTACCAGTTTTCAGGGTTTTGTTCTTTCCTTTCCATATTACCCCAGAACCTACTTGGAGAGTGGGCCATATCTGGTGAATTCATACAGGAAGATTTGGGGACACATTTAGCACAGGGAAGTGATGTGAGGATTGTTAGATTCCTGAGGCATCTTAAAGAGATGCAAAGGCAGAAGAGAGGTGACCTTAGATTTATTGGCGGACACACGGCGAGGGGCATACTCTCTGTCACATACCTGGTTAAACCTTACTCCATGCTCTGCTGGGGGTGAGGGTTGGAAGGGATGATTGAATACCTACTGAAAGGAAAATGTGGCCGCCACTCTTTACGGGGTGGAAAAAAAAAAAAACGATCGCAGCACGTTTTCTCCCGTACTCCCGCCCTTCTGGCCGCAAGGGAAGCTGGGAAGTGTAGTCTCTTAACAGAAAACTGTCAAGGATAATGAAGGGTACGGCAGGAATCTTGGATGCTACTGTCTATTCTTGCCCCAGGCTGCTCAGTGACCGTACTGGGATAGCTCTGCTATCTTCTCGGGGAACATGAGTAGAGTCTGTGTCCTGATACGAGAAATGCTGCCTACAAGTGGCCTAGGAAATTGAAGGAAGTCAGATGGGCCTTGAGAGGGAGAGAGAGAAGGAAGAGGAAGGAAGAACTGTTTTCAGGACTCAGGGAAGAGGGGCAGCTTTGGGCGCTGGGGAAGGGTGGACCATGCAAGAGACCCATGAAGAAGTAACTTAATAAAAGACAAAGCCTTTGGCCATAAAGGACATCATGGGCTAATGCTGTATTATAGGCTGATATGGTGCCTGATTGGTATTCAGGAGCTTCCAAGGCTGCAATATATGGTCTGCAGAAGTCACCCAGTAGTGAAACTGCTTTAATTTCTGATGTTCAAGAGTTGAAGGATATGACATGTCTAGGTCCGCTGTTCCTCTTGGGTTGCTTGACAGATTAGTGAAGTCCCTGACCACAAGATTGGCTCGTTTTAATCTTAGACTCACTTCTGAAGATACCTGGCTCATCATGTTAAAAAGCCAAATGCAATGAGGTGCACTTGTGATCCAGAGCTGGAGAAGGGGATGGGAAGGTCTCTGAGGCTTACTGATCAGCCACTCTGGCTTACTTGGTAGATTACAGTTCAGTGAGACCATGTCTCAAAAAAGTGGACAGTCAGAATGGTCAAGATAAAAAAAAAAAAAAAAGGTCAGATCAGGCTGGGTATGGGGTAAGGAAAACATTCATCCATTGCTGGTGGGAATGCAAACTTGTACAGCCATTTGGGAAGCTGAGAAAAATGGATCTGCCTCAAGATCTGGCTACACCACTCTTAGGTATATACCCAAAGGACTCTACATACTGCTACAAAGACACTTGTTCAATCATGTTCGTTGTTGCTTTATTCATACTAGCCAGAAATTGCAAACAGCCTAGATGTCCATTAGCAGATGAATGAATCAGGAAAATATGATACAATTACACAATGCAATAGTATTCAGCTGTTAAAATTGAAATTATGAAATTCACAGGTAAATAGATGGAGTTAGGGAAAAAATCATCTGAGTGAGACAACCTAGACCCCAAAAGACAAATATGTTATACATTCTCTTATATGCAGATGTTAACTTTTAAGTCTTCAAAAGCATGCTACTATCTGAATACTACAGAGTTAGGAATGAGGGGGGAGGGAAGGACTGCCCAAGAGAGCGGGACCAGAATATATAGCTAGAGAGAATGGGGGGGGGGGAGACTGGAATGGGAGGATTAAATGGAGAGGGGGAGGTAAGGGGTTGTAAGGGAGGGAGTGTGGAGAGAGACAGCTAACACTAGAAACCATTTGAGGACTCATATGGAAACCTACTACAGTAGAAGCTTCTTTAAACATATACACATATGAAGGAAATTTAAATGTGTAACAGGGCAAAGGTTTCTCTATCTTGTCTGAGCTGGAGACATCTTCGGTTTAAACTGAAACAGACCTCCCTTTTCTACCCCCACCATGAAAAGTCCTATGGGAAAGCACTCAACTCCATTCTAGAAGCTCCAGGTTGAAATGCCCCAGCTAACTGCATGTTCTCAGCTCTTGTTAAACTGCTGGTTTGCTTCTCACAGCAACTGCCAATCAGGATGTAGTTTTTCTGTGTTTCCGGTGTGCAAAGAGTAAGAAACCTTGGAACACTCAGTCCTAAATGCAGTATCTCCATCAAATTTTTCTCCTCAGGGCTCAGGAAAGAAGAAGCAGAAAGATAGGAGGAGCCAGAGGAGATGGAGGACACCAAGGAAACAAGGCCTAGACTCAACAGGGCTGACACACTTATGAATTCACAGAGACTGTGGCTGCATTCATAGGGCCTGCATAGGTCTAAGCCAGATGGGTCCCAGCACTGAGATGGAGAAGTAGACAGGAGCTCCCACCCCCAACCAAGAAGCTAGAAAAGTAGTCAGGAGCTCCCACCCCCAACCAAGAAGCTATCTCCCATTGACAACTGCTCCAAAGGAAAATTAATTTAATTTCTCCAATGAAGTCTCTTTGGGTATCCAAACCACACTTAAGGGCAGGCCCCATGTACAGCAGTAGATAGCCAACACAAAATAAACTCAATGGTGTTTTGTAGATTTTTTTTGGTCTTATAATGCTTCATTTAGGCATAAAAAACCCTTTATTAGTCTTTATCTATGTATTATGGTTTCTGATTTTGTGTTTTATGGTGTGTATGTGTCCTCATTTCTCATGTTCTTTCTTTCTTTTGTCTGTTAGTTTGTTAATTTTGTTTTATTCTCCTTGTCTTTTTATTTGTCTGTTTGTTTTCTTCAGGGAGAGAGAAACAAGGTGTTGAGTTGGAAGGGTGGGGAGAATCTGGGAGATGTGGTAGGGGAACTGTGATCAGAATACATTGCATGAAAATAACTTCATTTTCAATAAATGAAAGTGGACAGTACCTGAGAAGCAATATCCAGTGTTGTCCCCTAGGCTCCACACGAATTCACACCTGCATACATAAGAACACCCCATCCATACACACTAAAAAAAAAATGTAGACTCACAAAATGCTGTTTGTTGACTCATTAACCAACCCAATACAGATTTTTAAAATTTGTATTTTTTGCATTAGTTCCCAGAACCACCCCTTTCCATACCCACACAACTTTGTGTCTTTTATATAGTTTTAAGGGAAAAAAAGATAAGCAGGAACACATTTTATAGCTAGCACATGCTAACTGACTGTAAGCTAACTTCTCAGTACATGCCAGAGTCCCCCAGCCTCTTGCAGCATTCTTAGCCACCAGGAGGAAATTGTGATTGAAATAATCTCATCCAGTGTGTTTTCTTCTTGTGGTACCAATTAGGCTATACACACTGTGGTACCAGGAGAAGGCCAGAACTTGTCATGGAAGGTGAAAGCTGGGTGAGTGTAAAGAGTTGATCCTGTCCTCAGAGAAGGGGACTCTGCTGTGGGGATTCCACTCAGAGGGTAGAGGGTAGGGAGCCTTTCGGAATGGGCAGAGGCCCACATTGTACGGAAGTAGAGAGCTGAAGGAACCTCCAGGGTCAGTAGCTGTTAAGGCAGAAATTTCCAGTGACACGATGGAGCTGAGTGACGATATTCCTGGGAGGAAACCAGTGTTTATAAAAATACTCTCTGTATTTATGAGCCTTTGTACACAACCCTGGAGCCTTCATAGTTCTGTCTGGTGATGATGCCTGAGCGGCAAGTAGCAAAATGTAGTCATCAAATGGTTTATTCTAAAAGACGGAGGAGGAGGAAGAGGAGGAGGAGGAGGAAGAGGAAGGGGAGGAGGAGGAGGAGAACAAGAACAAGAAGAACACGAAGAAGAAGAAGAAGAAGAAGAAGAAGAAGAAGAAGAAGAAGAAGAAGAAGAAAGATAGAAAAAAATGACTTCTCTTTATTCTTAAAATTTTCATTTATTTATACAAGGAAATATCATATCCACCCCCATTTCCTCCCTTCCCTTCCTCTAAATCCCTCCCCACACATCCTCCTTCTAACTTCATGTCCTCTTTTTCTAACACCCTAAAGTCCAATTAGTGCTGCCCATATGCATAGAAATGCATAGAAATGCAGAAGATTTCTCATAGAAGCATGAGAAATCTTCCAGAGACCACACAATCAAATAAATAAATAAATAAATAAATAAATAAATAAATACATAAATAAATAGAAGGATTCCCCTCCCCCAGCAACCCTCAGCTGCCAATAGCCCTTCACTCATTTCATTGTCAATATATTAGCTATAGTATTTTCAACTATAAATGAGTGGAAAGCCAACTTAAAGTCATTTAAGTGATGCTGCATTCCAAGATTCCAGACTCCAACTCACAAGCCCCTTTTCTCCTGTCCCCATTCGGCCCTGGGACCTTTCCCCTGTCACTCTTCTTTGTCTTCTCAGGATTCAGTAAGTCCTAGTCTTATGAAAGCTGCTAATATATTGGAGACTTAGGGAACACTAGCTGACAGTCAGTCATTCATACCTAACAGACAGACAGTCCTCAAAATGCTCAGAGATCTGCAGAATATGGCATTTAAAATGTTTCGTTAAAACGCTTTTTGTGATAGAGAGACAGGCTGGCTCCTGGAAGAACCTTTGTTTCCTCCAAAGAATATGGATGGGCACACAAGAACCTCTACTCAGAACTTGCTCCAGAGTGTCAGCACCAGCCATTGAGATGGGCACACAAGAACCTCGACTGCTGCAGGGCCGTCTTCAGACCATGGACAACAGGACTCTGGGAACCCATTGCCTCACTTTTGCCTAGACAAGGTAGGTCCTTGTGGTAGACCAGCCTAGGTCCTTCCCACAAGTTCTTACCCCACAACAGGTGGATCATCTGAGGTCTGGCAGGCCTGGGCCTGGCAGGTGAAAAACTGATGTTTTTGCCCTGAGACCTCTGCCCTCAGTGACCATGGAGGACCCTGGAGTGGCTTTCTAGGTAGCCAGCAGGTAAGTCTCTGTCACTTTCAATTGCTATCAGGTAAAATGTATCCTTCTCAGGTCTCTGATGCCATCTGACCACCAGGCTTTGCTTCAGCTGCCTTCCCAGTTCTCCATGTAAAATTCACAGGCCTCATTCTCTTAGGGCTAATACTGCTCTTAGTATCTCCTGGTGAATTAGATAAAATGAAGCAGCTTTAAGGTTTGCTTATATGAAGACAGGAAAGCTGTCTCACTTCTGTTCACTTACTTTCTCAGACCTGATGATGTTTGCCAGTTCTAACAGCTCTCTCCCCCAACCTCAAGGTTTCTGTGGACTTTACTGTCCTAGCATTTAGACACAGGTTAGCATTGGAGAGGGTAGGGAAGCCTCCCTCCTCCTACTTCGTTCATTCAGCCACTTCCATTCTGTAAATTTCCTCTGGTTATAGACTTAAAGATGTGTTTCATTGGGCTGAAACCAGGCCCTAAAAATCTTCATATCTTTTAACCCAAAGCCGTAGCCTTTTCCTAGGACACCAAGATGTAAATCTGTTCCAGCTGTTTTACACACTTACAGGTTCCTGCATAGGTCCACTCCTGCCAGATGTGCCAAGACCAACCCTCAGGGGCTCTTCAGATACACCGCCAGCCCCTGCACCAGTTCCGAGAATGCCAACCACCAACTGAGGACGCCCACCAGGTGATTACTGGCAGGTTGATTTCACCCACATCCTTGCTCATAAGAAGATTCCATATCTCTTAACTCTTACTGACACCTTTACAGGATGGATGCATTTCCCATCTCCAGAGAAACAGCAGACATGACGGTTCCTGTACTCCTAGAACACATCATCCCTCAATTTGGTGTGCCATCTTGCCAAGCTCCTGGCACTTCACTGCTGGTACCGCCTCTCCAGGCTCAAGCCGGCACCTATCCAGCAACTGGAACCTGGTTTTCCAAGATGTCCCACTGAAGGGCATGTCTGCACTTGGGTCTCGCTCATTCACCCGCACCTCTTCTGTACTACCAGACCACTCTTCCATTCCATTCTTCTGGCAGTTATCACTTTTCCATGGCCAGCCCTGCTCATGGGGACCATGATAACAATCGATTTTTTTTCCTCCTAGCAACCTGCCTTCTCTGCTCCCTCAAGGAACAGATGCCTGAGGACTTCATGAGGACAGCTAACCGAATGCTTCTTCACTCACACCTCCTGCTGTGCGTGACCCCCACCCCACTTCATCCCAACTCAGCAGGAAGCAGTCTGGAGAATTTGGCGCCCTCATCCCCCCACTTGCTATCCCCTCACCTTTTTATAGTAATTGAAAAGGGAGGAATGTTAGCATTCAGACTCACTTCTTGGAATCCTGGCCAGAAAGAATCCTGGCCCATCCAGTGTCCTGACATCATCTTACATAAAGCCCACTTTAAGAGAAAACTCCTCCCCCTCTCTCTTTTCTCTATTCCCATGAGGTATGCACCTCCTCTCTCTCTCTCTCTCTCCCTCCCTCCCTCCTTCCCTCCCCCTCTGTCTCTCTCTCTCCTTTCTCCTTCCCTCCATTCTCTCTTCCCTCCCCCTAAATGAACTTTCCATGTGTCTGCATAGTGTGAGTGACTTCCCACCACTCCACAATGCAGCCTGCCACCACCTCTGCCTGGCTTGTCTCCCTCACCCATCAGAGCACCTTGGTCCAACCTGCATGCTGTATCCTAACAAAGGCAGCAAAAACAACAACAACAACAACAAAAACAAAAAAAAAACAAAAACAAAAACAAAAACAAAAAACCAAACCAAACCAAACAAACAAACAAAAAAACAGTAGCTCCCCACAGAAGTTCCTTTGATTGGGAAAGAAGGCATTTTAAAAACTTCCTCTTCGGGTTTTCTATGGAGCATCACCCAGAATTAGGTCACATGTCTTAGCTGCAAAGGAGCTGGGGAAATGAACACGTGTTTTTCAATCTTTCATAGTAAGATGCTTAGCCAGCAAGAGAATAGCATTTTGGAATATTCCGGCCCATGGGAGGAACACAATGTGTCAACTTCTTTTGTCTTCTTATTTTGACCTTGGATTCATAGAACTATTTGCTTTTGAAACGTTGCCCTTAGATGACACACAGATTTCTCAAATGAAGGAATCTGTCCTTTCTTCCTGCCTGTGGTCCCTGGATCTTCTCTGGTCTCCATTGTAGGGAAAAGCACCACCGCTTACTCAGATACCAGGAATATATCTCTTGTTTGTCCTTTGTTTCTTGACCCTCTGCTGCTTCAACCACCTCTGTTTCCTTTAGGCCCCTCACACCTCTGTCCTAACTGCTCTTGTTTTGCCCAGAGCAGAACCCAGAGCAGAACTCAAGACAGTCAGTGTCCTTGATGAAGGAGAACTGATTTGGTTTTGGGAGATACAGGTGTAGAGGAGGCTTAATGCTTTGCCTCTGTGAGTCCCGCAGGAGCATGCCCTCTGTCCTACACACTTTTCGTGGGAAACTGGTGCTGTCTCGGAGGTCACAGTTGAAGTCAGTAAAACTCTGAAAGCCAATTTTGAGTCCCAAGTGCATTGGCTATCTGGAATTTCCAGTGGACTTGATGGATCAGAGTAATGCAAAAGAGGGGACCTCCAGCCCCAGGCTTTTATGGCACCCATAAAACACATTTTACAGTTTCTGCTCAATTTTATGCTGTTAGGCTAAACATTTGACATCATATGGCACTTTAAGCACATTGATGTATGGGAAGTCAGCAATTGCATCCGTAATAAAAAGTCCGAAGTATGGGTTTAAAAAGTAATCTACTGTATTTATTATTGACATAAACAGTTACCTGTAGTTCATTTGAACACCATCTTAGATTTAACTCATGTATTAAAGATATTATGTTTCCCACTTGCAAGGTCACAGCCAAGGTGAAAACCATATGTGGTTGAAAATGAAAAAGATCTAATGTATAATGATAAATATGTAAAAAGTGGTATATATGATTTCATCTCAGGATAGCCTCGATTAATAATAATATTCTGTTTATTCCCTTTTTTACCTCCACCCTTGACCCCCAATTCTTCAAGCCTGGCAAACAACTAATCTGTTTTCTGTGTCTTGAATTTTGTTCTTTCCAGAGAGATCTATAAATGGAGTCATATGGTTTGCAGCCTTTGAGCTTGGCTTCCTTATTGTTTTAATCTCAGTATAATTCCCTGGAGGTCTGTTTAGTTTTGTGTAGGTTGTCTCATGCCTGTTTCAGTAGTCACAGCCAGGGCAGAATAATTCAACTAACTGAAAATTACTTCACCACAACTGCAAGCTCTCAAAGTCAAGGTCATTTCACAAGGGAATACTATTTACAACCGAGTCCCCTGGGATGAGTAAGGAGGGTTTATCTTTAGGCAATGTTACAGCACATTTTCACAGGGATGTATCTAGTTCAGCTGGGAGCTAGTAGATAGCATGTCTGAATAACACCTATTTTCCTAACACTAATTTAACAGATTCTTTAGTCAAGCATTCTTTAGCCAAACTTTAGAAAAGTTTGGAAAAAGATCATTCTCATTTTGCATTGCAAAGTCTATACATTTCACATTATAATCATTTACTGAGATCATCCAGTGCATACACAGAAAGTCCAAAATTCCCGGAGGAAACAAACATGTGTGGACCTGGTGCATGCATTTAAAACAGCCTTCTGTTATGTGGGAATGCCATTCTCGCTACAGTCCTTGATATAATTGCATATGGGGTTAGTTTTGTTCTTATCAATAAAATGAAAGTTGACAAAGAGGATTTTTTTTCCCCAAAAAAGCTCAGTGGAGGAAAGTCTGAAGTTTGGCATATGCTTCCCAGGAGGGCTGTCAGGCGGTGTCCCAGGTCCCCTAAGACCACTCCAGAGTGTCTCCAGTGGGGGCTACGGGGTCCAGCCTAAGTCATGCTTAGGATTGTGGACGGGTACAGAGATAGCATATGATGATACCCTCAGCTGAATTCTATGGCAGGAGTAAGTGAACAAAAAGAGCAGCTAGACAAATAAGGGAGATGGGGGGAGAAAACACATTCCCAACGCCAAACCCCAACAAATAAGAGCTATTATTATTCATAAGTATCATCTTAAAATTTCTACCCATTGTGCTTACTGACAAGATCTGTGTTGTGGCTTTGAGACATAGATAATGACAAGGCATTTAAAATATTGCTTATTAGCTTAAAATTTAATCCTACAAAATTGTCTTCTTTGTGTTTACTTTGTTGTTATGATAGGGATTAGTTACATAGGTGCCAGAATACATTTTGAAACTAAATAAATACACTTGTGTGGTAGTTTGAATGTAAATGGGCCCCATAATCTCATAGGAAGTGGCACTATTAGGAGGTGTGGCCTTTTGGAGTAGATGTGGTCCTGTTGGAGGAAGTATATCATTGTGGGGGCGGGCTTTTTTGCTCTAGCCTTGCTTAGTGTAACAGTCAGTTGATTTCCTGTTGCCTGCAAGACATAGGACTCTCAGCTACTACTCCAGCACTATGAGGTCTGTCTGCACATCGCCATGCTCCCCGCCATGATGGTAATGGACTGAACCTCTGAACCGTAAGTGAGCCACCCCAATTAAATGCTTTCCTTTATAAGAGTTGCCGTGGACATGGTGTCTCTTCATAGCAATAGAAACCCAAACTAAGACAACATGTGTCAGGGATGTGTAATCAAACACTGCCAAAATACTTGCATTCTCAAATACAGAATTTATTCATTCTCTATTACTAGTATTAGCCTAATAGCAAAATCACACAAAGACTTGGCAAAAAAAAAAAAAAAAGACAGTGAACCAGTGTCTTTCATGAACACAGAGGAGAAAGCTAACAGAGCACTGACAAACTACACCCAGAAATGCAGAGAAGTCACTGGACAGTGTACAAGTAGGACTTGTCCCAGCAGTGTGGGATTAGCTTAGCTTATGAATTCAAGTAGCACAATGCACTGTAATAATAGAATAACAGGAAAATCATATGATCACTTCTACAGACACACATGTCCCAACACAGCATTCTTTCAGAATAAAAATATTACCTAGGAAAAGAAAATAAGTTCTTAATGCAATAAAGGAACCTCATAGCTAACATCATATGAATGGTGAAACAAGATAATGCTGCCCTTTTTACTCAGTTCTGTGCAGGAGGTTCCAGCCAGAGAAGCTAGGCATGAAAAAAAAAATAAGGATGTTAGAATTAAAGGAGAAAGCAGGGCTTGAGAGATGGCTCAGTGGTAAAGAGCACCTACTGCTCTTGCTGAGGAATGGGGTTCAGTTCCCAGCGCTCATGCTCACGTGGTGGCCCACATCCATTTGTAACTCCAGTTACAGGCATCTGATGCCTCTTCTAGCCTCTAAGGGCACTAGCCACACACATGGAGCACATACATAAATGTGGGTAAAACACTCGTAAATAATATAAATAAATCTTTAAAAAGCAAAGAAAAAGAGAAAGCAATAATTTTCATGTTGTATGATCTTGTGTATAGAAAATTATAAGAAATTTACTAAAAAAAGTTAGAACACACAAATGAGTTCTGTAACTTTGAAGGATACAATGTCAACTTAAAAGATATTGAGTGTATTTTCACATACTAGTAAGGAACAATCTGAAAATTAAATTAAAAAATAATTTGATTTATAATTTGAGTGGACAGCTATAATATTTGGAAATAAGTTAAATGACAGTCTAAAATTTGTATAATTAATAGAAAAAACATTTTTGAAAACTGAATAAAATGTAAATAAATGAAAAGATATTCTATGCTCACAGATCAGAAGACCAAATGATATTAAAATGACAATAGTGCTCAAGTTGATGCACTGACAATCCAGTCGTTACCTAAAATTCCGGTTGAATTTTGTTTAAAAAACAGAAATTGACAAGTTGATCATAAAATTCACACAAAAATGGAAGGAACCTGTAATAAACATCTGAATATTTTTGGGAAAACAAACAAACAAACAAACAAACTGTTGTTTGAATCTTAGATGGTCTTTTAATAAAAGAACCAGAGCCAGATGTCAGGGTGAAAGCCGAAAGATCAGAGCAGCAGAACAGCCAGCCACTAATTCCTCACTCTACGAAATCCTCAGCCTAAAGAGAGTGAGTTCCTGTTTCCTCACATCTTATATACCTTTCTCTGCCCTGCCATATTACTTCCTGGGATTAAAGACGTGTGTGCTTCCCAGGCAAAGACATGAGATCTCAAGTGCTGGGGTTCAAGGTGTGTGCCACCACTACTTGGCTCTCTGTCTAATGTAGTGGCTGACTCTGTCCTCTGATCCTCAGGTAAGTTTATTAGGGTACACAATATATCACCACAACAAACAAACAACAACCAAAACACTTTGGAGAGATCACAATACTTTATTCCAAAATTTATTACAAAACATTGTAGTATTGTTAAAATGGTAGAAATACATACTAATGTAATATGATTGTCAGACAAGAAATAAACTGTTATATTTATAGTTTACTGATTTTTTTTTTAACGTGGGTACCATGACAACACCTTTGGGAGAAAAATAGCCTTTTAAAAAATTGTGCTGGGTAAACTGGACATACAGTACCATAAAATTAAGTTGAAATTCTTTTCTTATACATGGTAAGTGACTCAAACCGAATCAAGGCTGGCTATGGTGATTCACTCCTTTAATATCAGCATTTGGGAGGCAGAGGCAGGCATATTGCTGTGAGTTTGAGGCCAGCTTAGTCTATAAAGTGAGGTCCAGGACAGCTAGTGCTGTGTGTGTGTGTGTGTGTGTGTGTGTGTGTGTGTGTGTGTGTGTGTGTGTGTGTGTAATGGATATAATTTGTGGGAGCTGGCTTTCTTTTTCTTCTGGGTATCGAACTCAGTCTTGGTGGCAAGTGACCTCACTTCCTGAGCCATCTTGTGGACCCCGTCTTTCTCCTTTAATGCATCAATCAATTTTTTCGGAATTCGATCAAAGACCAGTTTTTTAAAGGTCACTTTGGAGAAGGATTACAAGCTCCAAGATGTTTACCTGTTGTCATTGACCACTCTTCTCTAAGGTGAAAAAGCCATCGCCCTCGGGTGGGGAGTGGTCTGCAGAGTGTAGGTGGAGACACCTGTATGTATTTTTCATCAAAGGACCAAAATGCCAAGCAGTTAGTATTACAGACACTGAGTCTGAGTGATTGTGGTGATTATGGTTTTATTCACACCACCATGCATTTTGCTTTTAATTTAGGTAATTTGAGTTACCAGAGCAAAGCCTCCTCACACTGTGAGAATGTCTTAACTGGGCTTCTCTAGCCTTTTAAAAAGGTAGCCTCGGGCTTCTCGTAACAAACTCTGCCCCTGAGAAGGTCTGCCCTTATTCATCTAATGAACACATGCACTTTATTTAAAACGATTTTAGATTAAAATATAATTACATAATTCCCCTCTTCCCTTTCTCCTTCCAACCCCTCTCTTGTAGAAGATGTGGATTTTATAAGCGAGTGATGATTCTAAAATAAACCAGCTGAGAGGATGGCAGCTGTGAAAGCAGTCCTAGAGTGACATCCACTGGCCACGGGACCTTAGTGCCTGAGTGACGGTGACGGGACTCCGGTGAGCATCCCAGAGACGCTCCAGAGATCTGAGCACATCTATCCCACGCCGAATGATTTCCACTTTAAAAAACTTACAACTGTTATTATCCTGGTGGAGACAAAGGCCGGTAGCTCCCTGGGACTCCCTGGCCAGCCAGCCTTGCCTATGAGGCAAGTTTCCAGCCAGCGGAAGACTTTTTTTTTTAAATGTAGATGGTGCCTGGAAAATGTGGAGAATGTGACACCAGGTTGTTCTCTGGCCTTTGTGTTCATGTGCACACCTGTGTACCCACACGTCCAAATGTGCACACATGTGCACATAATTTATATCCATGATTACGGATATTCTCTATTTCTGGACATTTATACCACATGAGCATTACAGATTGGCAAACATTCAAAAGCATCACGTTCTCTTGGTTTTAGTTGTGGGAACACAGAGATTTTCTTTGAACTTTTTGTGTCAGGTTTTAATTCCATCATTTGTTAGTATGTGTAGTAGAGGCTCCAGCCACTTACATCCCACCAACAGTGTATAAGGGTTCCTTTCCCCACACACTCACTAGCATTTGTTGTCATTGTTTTCTCTGTTTAAAAAAGATTTTATTTTTATTTTCAATTAGGTGCGTGTGTGTGTGTGTGTGTGTGTGTGTGTAAGTCAGAGGACAACCTTGGGTGTCAGTCCTCACTTCTCTTGTTTGTGTCAGGCTCTCTTGTCCACGACAGTGTGAGCCAGGCCAGCCACCTGAGAGCCTCTTGGATTCTCTCTCCCTCCCTCCCGTCTCGCCACAGTCATTCTGGAATTACAGATGTACACATCATATGGGTTACATGAATTCAAACTAAATTCCCCACGTTTGTGCCACACTTTACCCGCTTGGCCATCTCCATGGAATCTTAATGTAATTTTAATTTTAATTTCCCTGATGACTACGGGCGTTGAAATGTTATTTTTGGTGTACTTGTTGGGCGTTTGCCTTTGTCTTGAGAACTAGCTGCCTGTTGCTTTACTTTGCTTATTTACTGACTTGACTAGTGTGTGTGTGCACACACGCATGCTTTAGTTTTTGAGTTCCTTATATATATATACTCTGGATATTAATCCTGTGTGTGATAAATATCTGACAAAGATTTTTTTCCCATTCTTAGGCTTTCCACTATGGTGATTGTTCCAAAGAAGCGGGTTGATGTCCTGCGATCTCATTTGCTAACTTTTATAATTGTTTCTTGAGTGAATTGAAGTCCTATTTAAAAAGCCACTATGTATGGAGTGTTTTTCATATATGTTCCTCTGGTGGCTTCAAGGTTTTGGGTCTGAGGTTTCTGATCTACTTTGAATGCTTTCCATACAGGGAGAGGGAGAGGGAGAGGGAGAGGGAGAGGGAGAGGGAGAGAGAGAGCGAGAGAGAGGGGGAGAGAGAGAGAGAGAGAGAGAGAGAGAGAGAGAGAGAGAGAGAGATCTAGTCCCAATATTCTGCCTGTCGCTGCTCAGCTTCTCCACCACCCCCTATTAGAGGAACTGTCTTTTCTCCAGCATGTTCTGGGCCCTTTTGTTGAGACTCAGAGGGCACCAGCTGTGTGGGCTTATTTATGGATTTTCTATCTTACTGGTATTCCTGTCTGTTTTTGTCCTGGTACCATGCTAAAATGGTGACTTTTATAACGCAAAATGCTGCAATGCTTCTAATGCAAAAATTTGGCAACACTTAGCAACACTCATTTTTACTTTAACCCATGAATTCCGCTGTAGCCTAACATCACAATTCCTTCAGATAACAGAAAAGTAAATGCACCCAGGATTATTGCAAAACATATTTGTAATAACAAAATACTGAAAATGTACTAAATGCACTGTAATATACCTAATGAGGTATATTATGAGGTGGAAGAATAATGAATATCTACATAAACTGGTAGTGAGGGAAGTCTATGTGAAATTCTACAGAACATTTCTCGATAGAAGTTAGGTAGACATTGCCAGCTTTTAACAACTGGCAAGGCTGCATTTTGGACAGGGATTGTTATATAGCCTGATATATATGTATATATTACCTAAAGCAGGAATCAATTATGTTTTTAGGTTTTGAAGCTTGGGAGTGAGGAATGGCGGAGGTGGGTACAGATGGCTTTTCAGGCCAAGTTAAGTTACCAGCCTTCCTGACATGCTCACCAAAGCAGATCACTTAATGTGTAGTTTTGACGAAATACAGATCAGAGCGATAATAACTACGTGTGTGGGTTTAGGTGGAGGAGCTGAACCACACTTAGCTCTGGTCTGTTACAGTTCTCATAGACAAGCCATGCTGGCGTGGATGGCAGCAGTAGACCACGGGCTGGCGAGCTGGCCTTCATTTCTCCTTAGTCCCTCTCTATTCTGACAAGCTGAGTGATGGCACCACTTGGCAACATTTTCCAGTTGTAAACTGCTTCTGAAGAGGAGTGCTCCTCAGTGCTGTCATTCCAGTGGCATTTAAAAGCCATCTCATCCAGTGCTCTTTTCTCGTTGTGTCCCAGAGGTCCCTTTGCGTTAGTGTTCTTATCATTGTGTGTATAGACGCGCGCGCGCGTGCTCAGACTCGTTCCGCTTTTCGCTGAGAAGAGCACAGCATGGGCTTGAAGCCTGTGCTGTGAAGCTCTGCTCCAGCTTCGCCGCCTTTTCGCCAGCGACCGAGGGGGAGCCCCTCCCTCTGGATGTCTTTCCTGCGCCGTCTACTGGCCGAGGTGAACATCGTACCGTCAGCAAAGGAAAACAACACGTCACAAAGACCCGGAAAGTGGTAATGTTGGCAGCAAAGACGGTAAATTCAAAACCCACGTGGAGCGTGATTATAGACACTCCACAGAGCCATTCCTGCAAAAGGCTTGTCTTTCTCTTCAATATGTAATTCACAAATATATATTTTCATTGCCTAATGTATAATGATGTGTTTCCTCTGCCAATCTAAAAGGCTTCTTTAAAAACTCTCCAGGACACTTGCTCAACTACGTTCAGAGCCGCTTTATGTGTGATAGCTTGAACCTGGGAACAACCTAGATGTCCCTCAACCGAAGAACGGATGAAGAAAGTGGGGCATATTTACACAGTGGAGTATTTATTACTCAACTGTCAAAAACAATGACACCAGGAAATTTGAAGACAAATGGATGGAACTAGAAAAAAATCATCCCGAGTGAGGTAATCCAGACCCATAAAGACAAACATGGTATGTACTCACTCATAAGTGGATGTTAACTGTAAAATAAAACTCCACAGACCCAGAGAGGCTAGGTAACAAGGAGGGCTCATGGGGAGAACTCATGGCTCTACCAGGGAAGGGGAAATAGAGGAGACTTCCTGGGTGGACTGGGGTCTGGTGGGCATGGAAACTTGAGGGATCTGGTTGGGGGTGGGCTGAGGAGGAGAGTGCTGAGAGAGATGACTGGAAAGGGGGTCTTTATGGTGTAGGGTAGAAGCCTGATGCAAGGGAAACTCCCACGGCGTCTACAAGGATGGCCCCAGCTGAGACTCCTGGCAGCCGGGGATGCATAGCCTGAGCTGGCCATCCTCTGTGATCAGATTGGTGACTACCCAGGTTGTCATTGGAGAGCCTTCATCCAGTGACTGATGGAGGTAAATTCAGAGACCCATGACCTGCTGAGGAGAGGGAGGAGGGATTGTAGGAAACAGGGGTGGGGTCAGGAACAATGCAGGAAAACCCACAGAGACAGCTAACCTGGCTCATAGGAACTCAGAGTCTGAACCAACGACCAGGGAGCCTGCATGGTATTCACCTAGGCACTCTGCATATATGTGACAGTTGTGTCACCCCGAGGAGCTGCTGGTGCCCATTCTAGACACCATGCCTTCCTTCTCATGGTAGACTGCATCCCCCCACATTGTGAGCAAAAATAAATGTCTCATCCTTTAACAGGATTCTGTCATGTTGGTCACACAATGAGGGAAGTTACTAATCCAGCACCTGTCTTTATTTCCAACGTGCCAGCCTTTCTGTTCTTCAGGACACACCAATTGAGTGTCTTCAAGGGCACATAATTTCTCTCTCTCCCTCTTCAAAGTTTTTCAAATTTTATGTATGTGAGTATTGTGCCTACATGCTTGTCTGTGCACCACATATATGCCAGGTACCTGTGAGGGCAGAAGAGGGCACTGGATCCCTGGAACTGGAGTTACAGATGGTTGTGAGCCACTGTGTGCATGCTGGGAACAGAACCTAGGTCCTCTGCAAGAGCAGTGATTGATCTTAAACCACTGGGCCTCCTCCCCAGCCATACTTTCCTCCCTAGCTTTTCAAAATAGACAATAGAAATGTGCTGCCAGGCTGCAGGTCTCTGTGTTAGAAATATACATTCCATCATACATATTAATCCGTGTATGTTCCAGACTTCTGCTGCTTTGAGAAAATCAACCAGATAGAGGAACGGTTTGTTTTGGTACATCTTTCAGAGGTTTTCAGTTCATGGTTGGTCTACCCTGTTGCTTTGAGGCCTGTCATGAGGCTGAAGCGTCATGGTAAGAGGGTGTGGTAGAAGAAAACTCCTCATCTTGTGGAAGCCAAGAGTTGGGGGGAGGGAAGGAAGGGGGAGGAGAGCAGAGAAAATATAGAAAAAGAGGAGAGGAGAGGGGGAAGAGCAAAGGGGCCTGGGGTGAGGTGTGTTTCCCAAGGGCATGCCCCCCAAGTACACACTCCCTTCAGGATGTCCATGCTGTCTCCATAGTGTACGTTTCCCTGCAAATGCCACGATTCTGTTCATCTCTGCTAGTGAATAGATGGTCATCATGTGTTTGTCCCACATTCTACTCATTCATACACTCTGTTGACAGACATCCAGGCTTGTTCCATGTTGCAGCTGCTGTGGATAGTGTAACAGTAAACAGGAATATGCAAGAGTTTCTGTGGTGTGTTGTTAGATTCCTTTAGACATGTGCCTAGGAGTGCTATAATCGGATCGCGATAGTTCTGTTTGTAGCTGAAAAATTTCCATATTGATCTTCCCCGTAGCTGTGTATAAGGGTTCTCCTTTCCTCACATCCTGGATAGCACTGGTTGTGTGTGATGTTAGCCACCATGGTGGGGAGAGAGAGACTTTCAGAGTAGTTTTAATTTGCCTTGTCCTGATGTCTGAGGAAATTGAAACCACTTTCAAATATTTGTTGGCTATTTTCTTTCTTCTTTTGCAGTCTGTCTGTTCATATCAAAGGCCTTTTTATTGACTGGAAGGTTTATTTATTTATTTATTTATTTATTTATTTATTTATTTATTTATAATAATCTGTAGGCTTTCTTCACTTGGGATTGTTTCTTCCACCTTTTCATTTAATGTGATCCCATTGCTAGTTCTTGGGGGTGACTTCCTGGATCATTGCAGTCCTTTACAGGAAGTATTTGCCTATGTGGGGACCCTGTAGTGTTCTCCTGTTTTCTTTGGTCACAAAGCTTCTGGTCTTATTCTTAAGGGTTTTTTTTTTTTTTAAGATATAAATCTAATTCCATTCTTCCGCATGTGAATATCCACTTTTCCTAGCACTATTTGTTGAAGAGAGCCCTTTTTTTTTTTTTTTTTTTTTTTTTTTTTTTTTTTTGCCTTTGCGGTGCTGGGAATTGAACCTGGGGCTTTGTGTGTACTAAGAAAACAGTCTACCACTAAGCCAATCCCCAGCCCTGCAATGCATGCTTTGGACACCTTTAGAAGAAAAAGAAGCTGAGGAAGCAGAAGGACGATGAGGAAGAGGAGAAAGACGCCCGTGATGACACGTAAGTGGCTATAGTTGTGTGGTATTCTTTCTGGGGTCTCTGTTCTACAATGAGGTTTGTGCCAGCCCAATGCTTTTTTATTGCTTCGACTCACTGAGAGAGTGAGGCTGGGGTCCAGTGAGCTCCGCTGCCCTGCCTGTCATCACCTCCCCAGCACTGGCATGATGAGTGCAGGCCACACTCAGAGCTTTATGCACATGCCAAGACCTGTGTTTCCTGCTTGTGTGGCAAAGTGCTCAACACCCTCCCCCAAGGTGTCTCTACAACACCCTCTGTGGCTTTCAAGAGACTGTCTTTGTTCTGTGTGTCTAGTGTCTTCATAAAACATGTAGGGACTTTGTTTTCTAGTCTTACTTAGTTGGTGTTCTAAAGGGCCCTTTTATCTGGATGGACATCTCTTTCCATGGGGGATTTTCAGCTATGGTTCCTCATATACTTTGATTAATTTATCTTTGTGCCCAACTGAGTGTTCCAATTCTGCTATCTTGTCTTCCAGCTCTGCTATTCTGTTCCTCCTGTGATCTACCCTACTGGTGAGGCTTCCCACTGAAATTTCCATGTAGCTTATTGAAAACTTCACTTAGAGTGTTTCAGATTGTTTTCTGGTCCAGCCTTTCTATGTCTTTAATTGAATTCCATTTTTGTATCCTGTATAAAATTCTTTGTTTTATTTAATTGTTTGTCTTCTCTTGGAATTCATTTAGGAGTTTGAGTCCTCTTTGATTTATTTGAATATACTTAAGACAATTATTTTGAATTTTTTGTCTTAAATTTTATCTAATTCACTCTTATTGGGGGCTGTTACTTTGGGATGGGTAATTTTGGAGGACACAGCTTATATTGGTTTTTCATGTCTCTTTTTTCCCCCCTGTTGGGACTGGAAGGGTGTTCTGGAAGGATGGATGCTGTTATGTCTGGTAGCTCTGCCCTGACCTGGTATTTTGAAGGGTAGAACATCAAAGTGAATCCTTTATCCTTTGTGCTGTTACCAGGGCTGTTGGGGTCTGACCCAGGGCCCTGAGAGACCTGACAAGGTAGCCCCCCTGTCCTTAATAACCCAGTTGAAGAGACAAGTCATGGTGAGAAGCAGAGAGAGGAGATTTATTCAGTGTGGAATTGGGAAGAGGAACAAAGAGTAAACTCCTCCTACTTAGATTTTCAAAGACTTAAAAATTTAGTAGCAATCTGGATTAGAGATAGTGGAACCAGGCTCCTACTTGTATAGCTGATGGACATGTAAATGGGGACAGCATAGCTTTTAGTATGAACATTATTTTTAAAATGCATAACATTTTAAGATAAAACTGCTGTTTGACTTAGCCATAAGGTTTTTCTTAGTCAGGGGTTTCTATTGCTCTGATGAAAATCCATGACCGCCGGGCGGTCGTGGCACACGCCTTTAATCCCATCACTCGGGAGGCAGAGGCAGGCGGATCTCTGTGAGTTCGAGGCCAGCCTGGTCTACAAAGTGAGTTCCAGGAAAGGCGCAAAACTACAGAGAAACCCTGTCTCGAAAAACCAAAAAAAAAAAAGAAAAAAAAAAAAAAAGAAAAAAAGAAAATCCATGACCAAGGCAAGTTGGGGAGGAAAGGGTTTATCTGGCTTATACTTCCTCATTGTAGTCCATCACTGAAGAAATCAGGACAGGAACTCAGAAAGGGCTGGAACTTGGAGGCAGGAGCTGATGCAGAGGCTGTGAAGGAGTGCTGCTTACTGGCTTGCTCCTTATTGCTCAGCCTGCTTTCTTATGGAACTCAGGACCTTAAGCCCAGGGATGGCATCACCCACAATGGGCTGGACCTTCCCACATCAATCACTAATTAAGAAAATGCCCTCCAGGTTTACATACAGCCTGATCTTATGCAGGTTTTTTCTTTCTCTTTTTTTATTTTAAAGTATTTTTCCTTTCTTTCTTTTTTTAAAAAAACTTTTTATTGATTCTTTGTGGATTTCACATCATGCATCCTGATCTTATTCATCTCCCTATCCCTTCATATCTACCCTTTGCCCTTGCAACCTCCCCCCAAGCCTACCAAAAAAAAATCCTGTCATGGAAGCTGTAGTGTGGCCCAGTGAGTCACATGGTATACCCTTTAGCCCACACATCTTTACTTGCAAGTATTCCTTGCAGTGAGTCATTGGTCTGGCTTGATGCCTCTGGCTTCCGCCACACTGACAATACTGGGCCCTCCCTGGGACTCCTCTTGGACATCCTGCTGGTGGCCTGTGTCGTGGAGATCCTGCAGCTTTGGATTTGCAGGACCAGTTCATTAGATGGGGTGGATGTTGGGGTGGGCCAACTCATAGTCCTGGTTCTGGGCCTGGGTGGTAGCTGGGTTGGTCAGCCCGCCAGCTCCCCCTCATCCTCTCCACCAGGGCCAGCTCTCCAGCACTGCCCCAGCTAGCTCACCTGATGCAGCAGGCAGCAAGGGACAGGGCCAATCCTGCTCTCACACCCTGCCCTCGGGGGCCAGCTCACCTGCACCGGCAGCACCAGGGTCCGCTCTATGGTGTTGCCCAGGTGAGGTGTGGGGCCCACTCTCCTGAGTGCTGCAGCTGGTGTGGGACAGGACTAGCTCTCCCATTCTCATTACCCTGGGGCTAGCTCTCCCTCGAGAGGCGAGAGGTCATGGGGGGATGGAGGCTTTTTCATAATTGAGGTTCCCCCCTCTCAAGTGACTTCAGCTTGTGTGGAATTGACATAAAACTGACCAGCTCAAGACGTTTAGTTGTCTATCCTGTGGGCAAAGTCAACAAGTGTAAAATGATGGTCTAGGCCCCTCACTGTCATACAACTGATGTTGAGTGAAGGAATAAAGCCCAAGATGGAGTGTGAGACCATTGTGCTGGAGGTGTTAGTCGGGGGAATGGGCGATAGAAAGCGGGTTCTATGTAAACATTCCATATCTCTCCTCCGACACTCCTCCTGTACTTCCCCATTCCCCCTTTGGGATCTCTTTGAGGGCCAACCTAGAAATCTGGGAGACACTCAAAAGTCCTCCTCTTCTTCCAGATCTCGTCCGCCATGGTTTAAACACATCCCTTGCCTTGTAGGCAAGTCTTTGGAACTCTGCGCCATTCCTATGGACTCCCCAGAGTCAGGCTTGGAGCCTCTCACTTCCACTTCGGCTGCATGTTTCAGAGCTACTTAGCACCCAGCCTTGCAACACTCCAAATTCTACGGCAAAGACTTGGGACACCTGGAAAAGAGCGGTAGCAGGCTGCGCTGCCCAATCGAGTTCCTCAAACCAAACCGAGTGGTCTTGATACGCTGCTGGACAACTTTGAATGGCTCCTCATTTAGGACGTTTCACGTTTCTACTCTGGACTTCCTTCTCTTATTCGAAGATCAATATAAACGTGTAATTATAAACGTATAAAACCCAGGTCAGACATTTGTGAGGAATTCAACGCCCATTCCCGCTGCAGTCATTCGGCCAGCCGCCCTCCACATGATCAGTTTCTATCCATCTCCCCACGTAAATTCTCTCACCCGTATGATCGAGGTGGGAGAACTTGGCCCCTTCCCAGTACATAAGTGCTAGATACATGCGGTCTGGGAGCATGAAGAGTTGGCGAAGTGAGGGAGAGGAGGACTCAGCTGTGAGAAGGACGCTGCATTTTGGGGTCCCTAGCTGCTCAAGCCGAGCCATCCACTGGGGATTCTGCATCGGCACACCCTCCCGGTCTTAAATCAGACGCTAACCGGCAGAGGGCCGGGTCCGACCCACCTCACCTCATCCCACCCACATTGGCAGAGCGGAGAATGCGGCATACAAATGCCCCGCCACCACGTGGACAGCGGTTCACGTGAGCACGGGGGCCGGGCGTGACCGGCGGGAGTCACGTGAGCGCACGCGGTCACGTGAGCGCTGTCCCTGCAGCCCGGCTTTTGCTTCCTGCTCCGCTCCGATCTGCGGGCCGATGGAGGAGGAGGATGAGGAGGTGCGGGCGCTGCTTGGGGACCGCCCCGAGGGGGACAGCGCGGTCCGGGGCGCCCCGCGCGCTCTGCCCGCGCTCTGCGACCCCAGCCACCTGGCGCACCGGCTCGTGGTGCTGCTGCTGATGTGCCTCCTTGGCTTCGGTGAGCCGGGGAGGGCTAGGGAGAACGATCGGGGGATTCTGGGGTTCGTGTCCCCGGATCCGCTCTGCCACCCGGGCTTGGGACGGAGCACTGGACTGCTCTGTCCAGTCGTCGCGAGCCAGGCCTGGGGACTGAGCTGGCGACTTTCGGTCCTGCTAAGTCCCAGAGTGCAGCAGTCCCTCCCTGGGGACGCCGATGAGAAGGAATCTCGGCTATTTCCCCTGGAGTACCGTGCTCAGGAGACTTCTGAGCGTTGTTGACCAAGTCCTTTTTCTTCTCTTCCCCAAAGGACATCCTCCTCCCTCCCTCCCTCCCCCGCCCGCGCGCTTTCCTTGGCGTTCCTTTAGATCTCACACCCGCTTTGGGACACTGCACCTTGCTGGCATCCTGACAGCAGGCGTCTTTTCTTACCCTTCCTTCCTATGTGAAGCAGTCCTGCGGGACCCCGCTTGTTTTGAGGTGGTTGGTTTCACTTAAGAAATCTGATCCTCCGAAAGCAATTTCTTGAGATACTTTTACAAAAGTCTTTACCTCCTTTGTTACAGTTTTTAATTTACGCTGCAACTGTTCCGATTCGTAAATACTGGCTTGGCTTCAAAGTGTCATTTCAGGGATCAGATTCAGAAATGTATGCTCCTGGTGTGTAAAGGATACTTTGGGCTTTGGTTTTTTTGCAATTCGTCCACACTGTTGACTATTTTTTGGAAATATAGAGCCCATACCATTTAAAAAGAAGTACTGAGCCGGGTGGGCATGGTGGTATACTTCTTTAACCCCAGTACTGAGAGGCAGAGACAGGTGGGTCTCCAAGACTTAGGGAGGGGAGCCAGGCTACAGAGTGAGATCTTGTCTCAACAAACAAACAAACAAACAAACCATGCCATGGACTCTCTTATTAGAAGCTAAATCAGGAGCAAAAGTTCTAGGTTTAGAATCAATAACCAAGAAACAAAGGCAAAACGCTTGAAGAAATTGTCCCTACTCAAGCCGACAGCTTATTTTTGGTAGGTAGATTGGGCTAAAAGTTTGGGTTTGAGAAGCCAGAGTCCTGCCTCTCTAGTTACCTCGCCCACCTTTGAACTGGTAGCTTTGTGTATTTGGAGAGTCAGTGCAGAAACAGAAGCAGTGTTATGTTGGGGCCTCCTCAAGCTTGTCAGTTACGTCTGAGATGCATCTCCAGGTCATGCTTAACAGCCCTCTCCCCACTCCTGTCTCGACCTCCTCAGGAGACATTGTTATGTTTTCATCTGATCCTTTGGTCTCTAGCACGGCATTTTCTCAGTCATTTGCTCCTGGGTATTTTGTTTGCAGGATGAGAATCTGTTTGAAATACTGGTTTGGTTTGAATAGCTGAAATTAATTCTGCTTTCAAGAAAAACGATGACAGCTGACATGCAGCTGTGGAGAATATAGAATTTTTAGTGTTGTGGCTTTAAGTAAAGAAAAGGAAGCTATTTCACGAATATATGAATTCAGTAATAAGCATAGGAAGCATGAAGAGAACAAAATGATTAAAAACAGTCGATGTTGACCTTTTAATTAAGTTTCTAGTATTTGCTGGGTATGCGCATTGCTAAATTGTGGAAGTTCCTTTGAGTGGTAGCTAAGGAAGTGGTCTAGAAATAGTTTCCATGGTGTCAGCAATAGTGTAAATCTTAAACACCCAGAGTAGTTACTAATTAGGAATTGTAACTTGAAAATTTTGTGTAGACATTCTCGTTCCGAGTGAAATGTGTGCTCTTTTTTTCCTAGGTAGCTATTTTTGCTATGACAGTCCCGCTGCCCTCCAGACTCAGGTTAAACGGGTGAGTTGATTATTCATTCTTGTCCTGCTCTTCGTTCTGGAGCACTGATTTACAGATGATGAAATACCATGACCTTCAGGGTGCCCCATCTGAAATGTCCACTTACTTTGTATTCCACTGTCATCAGCAAACCCACAAGCTGCAGACTTCTGGAGATCAAATCCATTTCCCCAAAGAACTCGTGGATGACACATTTATGACAGATAGTTTGATTCTTTAGGTAGATAATTGTGATCTCTGTCCACAATATTGCTAAAAATGCTAGTTTTTGTTGAGAATGTAGACACCCGATGTCTATCTGAGTAAGTGGTTTCTGGAATGGCTTTGGCCTTCTTGGATAAGCTCTATTGTTATTTACTTTTATAAATGTGGATGCAGTTTGCTGAGTATTGTCCCTATCAGCATTCTTAGAATAGTTTTGAATTGTAAAATTGCATTTGATATTTGTCGTTTCTTGGACATTTAGACCATTGTTGTCTACATTTTTTTTTTAAGCCACTGAGCAGAGGGAAGATGTACAGGTTGTCTTGTGCATTCTAATAGGAATTGAAGAGGGTAGGGGCCGTAAGACTAGGCAAAGATGATTCTTTTCTGTGTGGGAGGAGTCCATAATTCAGGCAGAAATGAAGACATAAGGATGTAGGAGATAGAAACAGACTGAGTTGGCCCCCATACCAGTGACTGGTCCTGGAATCCATGAGGTTGGATTAGTATGTAGAATTAAGACATTTCCATGTGTGACTGTTCTTCTTAGTGCAAGGATTGTAGCTTCTGTGAGAGTCTCAAGAAACTTACCCTGTACGGAAGTGCAGCTGTAACCACTGTTTGTTTTGATTTAATTGTTGAACCCATTTGGAAAAAAGTTTTCTTTTTTTCCTATATAGGACATGCAAGTGAATACTATGAAATTCATGCTGCTGTACGCCTGGTATTCTTGGCCCAATGTAGTGTTGTGTTTCTTGGGTGGCTTTTTGATAGACCGAATATTTGGAATACGGTAAGCTTGCAGAAAAATTAATTTGTGGGCAAATTTAACTGGTGATTAGGGGATTGTAGGAATGGGTTGAAGTTTTTCCTCAAAGAACTAAATAGACTTGTGAATTGACTGATGGTGGACATGAGGATTTGTTTTCTGTTTTTAAAGATTGTTTTTGTCTTAGACTTTGTCCTTGAGGCTTTGTTGATCAGTTAGGGTCAGGCCTAGTAAATGCTGTTGATGCAGTAAGGGCATCAGTTTCTGGAGGTTAATTATGCTCTTAATTTGGGTCAGACGAACCAGGTGTGAGTCCTCTTGCTGCTACTTGGTCAAGTCCCAACTGTCCTTCAGCTTCCTCACTGCTAAGTGTGGTAACAATTTCTACCTCCCAAGTGTCTACAGGGATTAAATGAGAGTTGGAGATGGAAAGTCTGCACATAGGTAGAGATACATCCCTCCCTCAGTTCTGGTAAGATGAAAGACTTCCCTCTGTTTCTGCCTTTCTTTGGCCATTGACGTTTTTTGTGGCCACGCCCATTGGATGCTGAAGAGGAATAGCACTGTAAGCTTTGGCGCTGTATGCCTTTCTTGTTGGCTGTTTCACGTGAAGACTTAGCAAACACAGCTGGGAGTTCCCTCAGAAGGCAGGGGTGAAGCTGCTGGCGTGGATTCAAACCATGTCTGAGGGATGAGGGTTGAAGACTCGTGTGATTTGGTTTGGGGGGGTTTGCTTTTTTTTTTTCCGAGACACAGTTTCTCTGTAGTTTTGGTGCCTGTCCTGGATCTTACTCTATAGACCAGGCTGGCCTCGAACTCACAGAGATCCACCTGGCTCTGCCTCCCGAGTGCTGAGATTAAATGTGTGCTCCATCACCGCCCGGCCTCGGGGGCTTGCTTTTAGGAATCTTAAGTAGTTGAGTATGATGGAAGTGTTAAATATATTTTGCTGGGTCTCAAGGGATATAATTAGCTGAATTTGAAGGGAAACTAATTCCACTTTATTTGGAGGAGGCACTTGCTTGTTCATAGGGGTGATATAAGTTGTCTGGAGACATTGATTGAGTTTTCCAGCTGTAGAGAACATTCAGGTGATGGTGTGGCCATTTTACAAGGATTTTTGAGTGGATTTCGGTTTCAGAAGTACAGTTGGCTCTGCTGACTTTGAAGACTCTTCTAACCCTGCTATTTTACTTGCTTTGATGAAGTATTATTACTTAGATTAAAGTTGGACTTGGAACTCCATTAACTTGCCTAAGATGTGTCTTCTAAAAGTAGTTTTTAGTTACCAAGAATTATAGTCACTTCAGTTATCTACTGTAGAATTTTCTAGGACCTAATCCTAAGCTCATAAAATAAAGATTGATTTCTATGCCATTTTATTTTATGTCACTTGTGTGGAGGTGTCCAGAGGCCAGTCCAGGACCACATACCCAGGAGCTGGAGTTACAGGCACTGTAGGCTGTCTGACCCTAGGTCCTCTGCAAGAGCAGTGAGTGCTCTTAGCTGCTGAGCCATCTCACTAGCCTCCACTTCCAAACTCGGAACAGAAATTTAATAAAGAATTTGCACTTCTCAATGGTTTGACCCTGGGAACTTTTTGGAAGATTGCTGAGGTTTTAAGAGGGGATGATGATGTGAATGAACTTGTGCCATCACTGAACCTTGGGGGTCCCATCAGAACACTGGAGTTTTGTACATTAGCATTTGGTTTAGGAAAGTTGCAGATGAGCATTCCTCTTCCTTGGAATGCAGGGTGGGCAGAGAAAACCCAGACAGCTGATGAGTAGAGGACTCTGTGATTACCAGCAATCATATGAGGAAATGAGCTTTTTCTCTCTCACACAGATGGGGCACAGTCATTTTCAGCTGCTTCGTTTGCATTGGACAGGTAAGAAAGGTCAAAATATTTATTCATTCCTCGACAATGACTCTGAAGTCTTATTTAATTCCCTTGGCAAAAGTATATTTAACGAATGACCAGCTTGATTAATCAGGCCCATGAATGTCCATGTGGTGTAATTTATTTGAAGCCTTAAATTACATTGTCTTAGCCGCTTTCCTCATTGCTGTGATTGACAGAAGCCACTTAGGAGGGAGGAAGGTTTATTCCGGCCCACAGTTTGAGGGGAAGGCATGTTGGTGGGGGTATGAAGCAGCTGGTCACACAATGTCTGCAGTCAGGAAACAGGAAGTGAGGGTGCACGTCCAGTGCTTTCTCCTGTGATGCCACTGGGCTCATAGAATGGTACCACCACATTCGGGTGGGCATGTATGCGTGGGTTAACCTAACCCAGAAGATCCCTCACAGGTATGCTGGAGGCTTGCCTTCTGGTGATTATAAGTCCTGATAAATGCATGAGCATTAATATTTAAATTTCTCAGATTTATTATTTCAGGCTAGTAAAATTATTCTGGGAATGAGGATTTATCATGTTGCCTATTCCTTTAGAATATCCTGAATTTATTTTTCTATTACTGTTTACAGGTTATTTTTGCACTGGGTGGAATAGTTAATGCGTTTTGGCTGATGGAGTTTGGGAGGTTTGTCTTTGGGTAAGTTGTACCATAATTTCATGTTATCTTAGCATGTTTATTAAGGATCTTTCTGATGCTGAGGATTAAAGCCAGGGCCTTCCATATCCCAACCTATCCACACATCCACACTACTAGTCCTTTATTAAGGATTTAAAAGAAATACATCAGTATCTTTTGTGAGGTGTTGACTGCTCTAAAAGGGTGGGACCTAGGAGAATGGAGCCAATAAATGAGACAGACTAAAGTCTCATGCAATAGTCAACTTTATTGAGAGCATCAGACAATTTATACTCTGAGGCTTAAGAAGAGTCACATGATTCAAGCCGCCAATCACAAGGACAAGCTGTAAATGCTGACAAGCCAGATGGGGCCAAAGCATGTTTTTCCAAAGAGGCATATAAGCAGCAACAGCCAGCTGTAATGAAGTAAACTTACTCCTAGCGCCACACCTGGCATGAAAACACATTCCAAGAACATTTTTGTGTTATTGAAGAAACTGCAGTCACAAGACTCTTGTCTTATGTTCTTGGAGTTTTCTCACAAGCACTCAGAATTCTCATACAACTCCATTCTTGGACCGTGTTCCACCAGTGAGGAATTATTTCAGACCCTTGAAATGTAGCTTATGTGTATGTAAGTGTTTCTTAGGTACTTGTTTTAATGAAGACTTAGTGTTTTGAGTGATTGTGTTTAATTGTAGAGTTTGATATTGTAAGCTTCACCAGAAGCTTTTCCTGGGCTTTAAAAACTTGATTGTATTTTAGACTAATTTAAATCTCATTCCCAAAAGTATGGACCATCAATTTCTAGGTTGGTTACTCCAGGCATCATACTCTTCCTTAGAGAGTGGTGTGTATGTCTTTCTGCTCCCCCGTTCAGGTGTCTTGAAGTAGCACAGTATCTCTAGCCTGACTGGCCCCCATGTAACTTCCGTGTCCATTTCACAGTCCTGTTCTGAGTCAAGCCTTGGGCTTCCTGCCTTGAGGAATACAGTAGACAGAATGCCAAGGGCATGCAGATAGATGTGTTGTATGCCTGAAGGAAATAAATATACACAAGAGCATGGAAGAGATTCTGGAGCAAAAATGTGGTTAAAAATGGCCTGTGGATGAAGTGGGAGAGTGTAGAAAGAAGTGTGGGAACTTATTTGTAGATGAGAAGGGAGATACCTTTGGACTAGGACAGAGCCACGGCAGGACTTATTTTTAGGATGTGGAGGAGGTGACAAAGCTTTGAAATGGGTCTCAAGGGGTACTGATAAATATGTGGAACCAAGGGAAAGAACATTGAAACCCAAGAAGTAGAAGAATGTTGACTATGCAAGAGCTTTGTGTATTGGCCTGAAAAGTGAGGTTTCATTACAAAATGTGAATGAAAGACGCTCTCCCATATCAGAGTTTTGTATAGGACAGATGGTATCTGTCATGATTGCTAATTCAGCTAGCCAGATCACTCCAACACATCACAATAGAAAATAATAATTGCATTTTGTTTACATTTGAGGCAGGTAGAGTATGTGAGTAGGTTGTCTGTGTCCTGATGTCTGGGATCTCTGCTGCAGAGATTCATGGAAGGCTGGAAGCTGGAATCATCTTGGAAGCTTGTGGTTTTGCATATTGGATGCTTGGATTGGGTGCCTTGAAGAACCTGTTTATTTTCAAGTGGCACTTCTTGTGTGGCTTGCTTTCGTGTAGGATGGGGGTGGGTACCCTTTGTACAAAGTAACTTAGGGCTCCAGCTGTGAGTGTTGAATTGAAATGGCAGATGCCATCTTTGGGATGCTTATGGCCACACAGTAGTCACTTCACTATGTCTTATTGGCTGAAGTACTCAAGCCTACCTCCATTCAAAGGAGTGTCAAAATTTCTACCTGGGATTTCTTTCAAAGCTATGACTTTTCTTCTCCCATATTTAGGATCGGTGGAGAGTCCTTAGCAGTTGCCCAGAATACGTATGCTGTGAGTTGGTTTAAAGGCAAAGAATTAAACCTGGTGTTTGGACTCCAACTCAGCATGGCCAGAATTGTAAGTATGGCGACAGCCCAGCGGGGCCCAGTGGGAAGCAAATTATCTCTTCAGAGTCTTTGAAGTATGCTCGGGCACACTTGGGTGTGAAGTAGGCATTGCTTTTTATATATCACTTTCAAAAACACTTACTTGTGTCTTTATAGGTCTGTGTAGATGCCTCTGCATTCAGAGGTCAGAAAATGGCATTGGTTGTCAGTTTCTGCCACCCTCTGCCACTCTCTACCTGTTCGCTTGAGGCATTTTGTCAATCAGGCCAGCAAGCTCCAGTCTCCTGTGTCCTCAGAGCTGTGTTCTCAGGCATGCAGGGGACACTGGGTTGTTAGTGGACGCTGTGATCGGAGCTCTTGTCCCCCGACTGCACAGGGAGCCACCTCTCTAGCCTCTGTTTTTATGTATTTCTCTAGGACTTAGAATGACATTTGTTTTGTGTCTTAGGGTTTTATTACTGTGCAGAGACACCGTGACCATGGCAACTCTTATAAAGGAAAACATTTAATGGGGGCTGGCGCACAGTTTCAGAGGTTTAGTCCATTGTCATCGTGGACTTGGCAGCGTGCAGGCAGACGCGGTGCTGGGGAAGAGCTGAGAGTCCTACAACTTGATCTGCAGGCAGCAGAGAGAGTCTGTGTGCCACACTGGGAGTGGCTTAAGCATAGGAGACCTCAAAGCCCATCCCCACAGTGACACACTTCCTCCAACAAGGCCACACCTACTCCAGCAAGGCCACACCCCTTTTTGTGTGTAATGCTTTTTACTTTTTAATTTTAATTTTTTCCTTTTTTTTATTATTAAGAAATTTAATTTTCTATTCGTTTTACATACCAACCACAGGCCCCCCTCTCCTCTCTCCTCCAGCCCTCCAGCCTCTCCAACATAAGCCGTTATCAGTGATTTTGATCATAAAGGCCACACCTCCTAATAGTGCCACTCCCTGTGGGCCACCCATTCAAACACATGAGTCCATGGGGGCCATACCTATTCAAGCCACCACACTTTGTCTTCAGTAGATCATTCAATAAGTAGCATAAGACAGCAAAGTGAACATTCATTAGTTCAAGGTGTCTGAATTAAACAGCTTGCCTAATTTCTCACCAGTTTTGGCACCCTGCCTCAAAAGTCTCTATAGTGACCCATCCAGGTTCTACTTGCACATTACCATTGGTGGGAAGCTCTTTCTATGGTGGAGTAGCCTATTCTCCATCAGTTAATTTTTTTTTTTTTTCATTTTTTTTTTTTAAGACAGCCTCACTGTGGAGTCCTGGCTGGTCTGGAACTTGCTGTGTATAGATCAGGCTGGCCTTGAACTCACAGAGAACTGCTTGCCTCTGCCTTTAAAGTCCTAGGTATAAAGGTGTGTGACACCACAAACTTTTGAAACTCAAGTTCACACAGATGAAGCCTTTTTCCACAAAGGGCTTAGGCTGACCGATCCCACTGTTTCTCCTTCAGTGTTCATTTTTGTCTTGTTTGCCGTGAAATAAAACGTCATCGGCTCTTCAGTTCTTGATCAGAGGTGTTTATTTCCTATGGTCATCTAAGCCCTCCGACAGGAGTTTCAGTCCCCTCACCATGATGCTCACACCTCATTGGACTTCACTCTGTCAGCTAGTGTTCCTGGGGTTTAGAATTAGAAATAATCATGGTGTTTCACATTTTGTCTTAGGGAGGGTACCCAGGAAACCAGCATTAGATTTTGATGAATACATCCCATAAGACACTCAGGTATTCTAATATCCCCACCCTAGCTCTGGCTGGGAGCGGGCGGGGGGGGGGGGGGATGTTGAGTATCTCTTGATTTTCCTTTATAAGTTGTTCCTCTTAGGCTTACTGTTTCAATAAGCACTAAGGCAGGTGACATTACAGCGGCAGTCCTGCCTCTGAGGAGTGTCTGTCTGCAGTCTGTAGGAGGTTTGCAATGCCACTTCACCCCCCTCCTGTCATCTCGTGAGATTCAGGCCCTGTCTCGTGTCTCCTGCCTTTCTGTCAGCCGCACCCCCCCCCCCCCCCCCCTTCATGGCTGTAAATGTGGGAGTGCTCTAGCCCGTGACCTTTGATCTGCACTCACAGCCCTCCAGATCTTACCTAGTTTTGCAGGTTTGATTAACATGGCCTGGCTTCTGAGTTTATGTCGCCTGTCTAGGCTTTCCCTTACATTCTTCACTTCCACAGGCAATTGCCTGTCCAGTGTTTCCCCTTAGCTGTCTCTGTCCAGGCTTTTCTCTTCCATTTCTGACTCATACGCTGTTCAGTTCCCCTGGACTGAACTTACCCTACACCCAGTTCTCCACGTTCTCCCCGCCATTCCTCAGACCAGCTCCTGTTGGCATTTCTCCTCCCCCTCAAGGGCAACTGTCTTCATGCGGTGCCAGCCCGAGTCCCACCTCCTCCCATTCTCCCACATACTTGCTGTTAGTAAATCCTTTTGGCTGCCCCAGCTAAACATACGGATCCCGAGCACGTCTTACCGTACTTCCAACAGCCTGATCTCAGAGTCATCTTTCTCGTTTTGGCCTGCTGCCGGACAGTGGCTGCGGCCTTGTTTCTGCCTCTGTGGTCCAATTGGAGGAAAGTTACCAGGTCAGTCAGCCAGAGCTGCTTTCCAAGATTGCAGAGGGAGGCTTCCCAAGATGGCAAGTTCTCTCACCTCTAGCCCCCTACCATGGTCCCTTTTCTATTGCTGTAACAACATCGTGACCATGACCAAGGCAACTTAGAAAAGAAAGTGTTTAACTGGGCGTAGGCTTCAGAGGGTCAGAGCCTGTGATGGCAGAACAGAAGCATATTGGCTGGAATAGTGGAGCGCTCAGATTTTCATCTGAAAGGGGGAGGCAGAGAGAGCATGTTGGAAATGATGAGACGTTTAAAGCCTCATAGCACACCCGAAGTGTCTGAGTCAGGGTTCTCTAGAGTAATGGAAGTTATAGAATGAACCTCTCTCTATATAGAAAGAGATTTATCAGAATGACTTACGGACTGTGGTCCCGCTAATCCAACAATGGCTGTCTATGAACAGAAAGTCCAAGAATCCAATAGTTGTTCAGTACACAGGGCTGGATGTCTCAGCTGATCAGTATATGCTGGAATCCCAAAGAAGTAGGCTCTGATGTCAGTGAAGGAATGGACTGAAATCGAGGAGAGATTTCAAGCAGGCAAAGAGCAAAAGCTTCCTTCTTCCATGTCCTTACATAGGCTTCCAGCAGAAGGTGTGGCCCAGGTTAGAGGTTTATCTTCCGCCTCAAAAGATCTGGATTAAAGGTGTGTCTTCCCACCTCAGTATAATCCAGATTATCTTCCATGTAGTCTGTAATCTGGATTCTGGTTACACTTACTTTACTAAGATACTATCAGTAAATAAGTAACCACACACCCCTCCCCCAGAGTGTTCATAGATGAGAGGCCTGTTGTGTTCCCTTCCTCAGGGAAGCACCGTGAATATGAACCTCATGGGATGGCTGTATACTAAGATTGAAACTGCACTGGGTTCATCCGGCCATACGACCCTGGGAGTGACACTCATGATTGGTGAGTGAGTCCTTCTGTCCCACGTCCGGTCCTTTGGAGGCCTGTCATGGGAGATACTGTGCCAAAGAGGAAGGAACTCTAGACTCAGTGCCAGACTCCTGTGCTGCTGCTGGCATGTGATTTTGCCTCCATAGTTCGCTAGTTCTTCGGACTGTTTAGAAATAGGCAGTCATGTCTTTGTACTTTAATTGCCACTTCTGAAACAGGATCTGATTGGCCCTCGTGTCCCTCAGTGCTTTTATTTGTGTATTGTATGTTCAGTGGGACTGAGTGTGAGGTGAGGTCAGCCAAGGAGTGTGTCCAGGGGAGCTCATAGTCACAGACAGCGGGAGGAAGATTGGGGCCCTTGGGCTCAGGCTTGGCCAGGACACTAGAGTGATGTGGTGTGGAGTGGTGGGGAGTCCACCAAGTTGAAAGCCAGGAGCCTCGGCTCATTCTTTGCTGCCCATAACTAGTTCTTTTATCTAGGATGAGATAATTTATCTCCATTTTCTGAAAAGTTTTGGGTCTTGGCGTACTCCTGTGTGCGTGTGGCGTGGTAGGTTGTTCTTAGCCCTGACTCTGGATGCCTTTCCTCAGTGGCTGCACTGTGGCTCTTTATGCAGTGTGCTGCTTCTCCCAGCCCTTGGCCTTTTCTAAAACTTCTCTCCTTTATTTAGGGGGTGTGACATGCATTCTTTCACTAATCTGTGCCTTGGTCCTTGCTTATTTGGACCGGAGAGCAGAGAAAATCCTTCATAAAGAACAAGGAAAAACAGGTACGTCGTCAGCGTGAAAGAAGAGTGGGACTCAGGGGACCTTTAATGATACTTTACAGTAGCTTAAACACGGTGCAGCGCTGTGATGCTGAATGTTTATATTTCCAGGTTCATTTCTGCTCATCTAAATTTCTGTATGTATTCCTCTGTTTAAACGTTATGACAGAGTGTACATTCTTGATTTTGTTTTGTATATTAGTAAAATGATTTTAGTTCCCATAGAAGGGAACAACTGTAACTTCTGTTTTTTTCTTCCTATTACTTGGTAAGTTATCTCAGAGATGCTGTTTGTGGAATTTTCTAGAAAAAAAAAGTTTAATTATGTGAATAAAAATGATGCCTGTAGATGAAAGGTCCTCAGGTTTTATGAACTATTACTTCCCTTTCCCAAGGTGAAGTCATTAAGCTGACTGATATAAAGGACTTCTCCTTACCCCTGTGGCTGATCTTCCTCATCTGCATCTGCTACTACGCAGCGGTGTTCCCTTTCATCGGGCTGGGCAAGTGAGTATTCTCCAGCCTTCCACCTGTAAGTTACAGTGAGAGCTGAGCCACGTCAACGAGTGGGGACTTTCTGTAGTTCATTTTGCTTCTGTGGACACTGTGTATATGTAGACTAATGATTTTATGTTCTGGGATACACCGGGCATTGACAGCTCCGGGCTTAACATTGTTTTAATACCTTCATTATTCTCTCGAAGAAATACTTTTAAAGTTTCCTTTCTGTTCTTGGATCAGGAGGCTGTTTACTGTGACTGGAAGTTGTGCCTTGGCTTCTGTCCACTCAGGGCCGGTTCTGCCCGACGAGATGCAGGGTTCGAAGCAGGTTCCTGCTTGCTTTGTCTGCTGCTCGCCTCATCCACTGGCTGCCGCAGTGTGGGAGTGCAAATGTGTGTGTAGGAATGTGTTTTTATGTCTGTGTGGCCTTTAAAACCACATAGTCACTCTTTACTACACAGTGAAGGAACTCCGCAGTTCTGCCGTGAACGGGGTGTTCTGAAAATGTGTGGGCCAACCCTACTCTAGTCCGTGAAGTAGTTCCGTGAGAGCGGCAGCAGATGGCTGGATGAGGATGGATAAGAGATAACAGTAGGAGAACAGTGTTGGGGAAGAAAAGCTTATTAAACGTTTGAGTTATCTTTCACTTGTCTTTATTTCTTGAACACAAAGTAGTTCTTTCTAATGTACGCACGTTTCTTTTTAATTTTAGAGTTTTCTTCATAGAGAAATTTCGATTTTCTTCCCAGTCAGCAAGTGCAATTAACAGGTATTTTTGTAATTCTGTAAGTTCTTGTTGCATGTGATACAGGGTATTCATAAGCACAGGCCCTGCATAGAGTCCACAAAAATCGTGTAACCACGGCCCCCCTCCCCCAACACTGCAGAATCTAATTGCAAGGGCCTGGCTTTGCATTGAAGGAAAAAACCCAAAGAATTCTCAGATTGATTTTTTTCTAATTCTATTTGCTGGTCGTCATTTTAGATGAGTGCTACATTAACCAGATTAGGCTTGCTTAGTCTGGTAGTTTCAGAGATGCTGTGCTGCATTCTGTTAACTTCTTGTCCTCTCTGGGCAGTATCGTGTATGTCATATCAGCTCCCATGTCCCCGGTATTCGGACTCCTGGTGGATAAAACTGGGAAGAACGTCATCTGGGTTCTGTGTGCAGTTGCTACCACCCTTGTGTCCCACATGATGCTGGCCTTCACCTTTTGGAACCCCTGGATTGCTATGGTAATGTTTAGGGGGTGGTCAGGGCTTCAGAGAGATCCCAAGTCCATGTTGGGTGTGCCCAGCAAACCCAGCTGGCGGTGCCGAGGGGAAGTGATTTGGTGTTAATTTTGACAAAGTAAACATTTTTTTTTTTAAGAAAAGGATTATCAATTATTAATGTGTAAGATTTGTTTTTCATTTGGCTTGTTCAGTAGGGAACCTCCAAAGCTGAAGTAGAATTTGAAACAGAATAATAGTCTCATGACTGGAAAGCTAATTACTTGCATTTATTTTTCTGAACTTCATTAAAATAAGTCCTTTCGTTAAAAGCACTGTCCAGACTCTTAGTAGGTCTAAAAGGTGGCCGCAAGTCCATGACGTTTTTGTTGTCTTCACCGTGTGAGTTTTCAGAGTACAGGCTAAAGTGCTGTGTCCCTTATCTGTTGGCACAGGGGCATCTTGAGCATCAGAATTTGTGGTGGGCAGTTCCCCGGAAGTCTTCCTGTAGGGACCTCCAGGTCCTAGGAGTAGAGTGCTGCTGTAGAGCTTTGCACAGTGAATATCCTCTGTCACGATGCTCAGGGACTTCCTCCTCATCTGTAACACAGTGCACAGATGTGTCCATTTTCCTGGCTAGTGTTGGGTGTCAGCATTATTTCTACATGTACCAGTCTGATAGGTACATTTACATTTACATTCAGCTCACACTTTCTTTTTCTTTTTTTAAAACTTGAGACATACTCTTGCTCCATACAGCTAGTGTCACCTCCACCCTGTGTAGCTTAGAGCATCCTGGCACTCAGGGTTCCCTCTGAAGGCCTGTCGCCCCGTGTTTGGCAAGTTCTTTTTTGGATTGCGGAAATGGCATTGTTCCAGTGTCTGACGGCATTGTTCCAGTGTCTGACGGCATTGTTCCAGTGTCTGACGGCATTGTTCCAGTGTCTGACTAGTGGTGGCGATGGCGGGTGGGTCCCTGCTGTGCTTTTCAGTTTAGAATTGGTTCTCCACGGGCAGCAATAGAATAACTCGGCTGCCTCGATGACTTCATCTGTAGTTAAGGAAAATCAGTTTGCCTGAAACTTGGGTAAGAACTTTTTGCAAATCCTCTGTGCCGTTGACTGCACAGTGGGCCCAGACAGTTTATATCACGAATGAAAATGGTTAAAACAGTGGAGAGTACTGAGAGAGGCCTAGACTTCCTTACATATTTGAAATTTTAGTCCAATTACAGTAAAATGTATTTACATTTTGATTTAGCTACTATGTCACTTTTACTAATCTTTATCAAGGAAAATCACCTGTCACCTGATGTATACTGTACCATTCTGCCTTCCTATCTAGAGTCTCCTGGGATTCTCCTACTCATTGCTTGCCTGTGCCTTGTGGCCAATGGTGGCATTTGTAGTTCCCGAGCACCTGCTGGGGACTGCATATGGATTGTAAGTATTGCACTTTCACTGCGTGTCGTACATGTCGCCTTCTGCTGTATCAGTTCTCGTAATACCCCACGTGTCCTAATTGTGGTTATCTTCAGGGTTCTGGGCCAGCGCTGAACCTGCAGATGACGAGAAATGTCAGTGAATTCATTCTTAAGCGACTGCCGTGGTGTTTCTGGTCACTTTCCCTACTTGTGATCTGAGGAAAACAACCCAGTGCAGGAGGGTTTAGTTTAGGTCCTGGCTTTAGAGATTTCTTGGCCCCACTGATTCTGGGCCTGTGGAGAGGCAGATCCATCACGGCAGCTGGGAAGCGGCCATCACACTGCCCTTTTATTTGCCTCAGGCCTCTAGCCTTTGGGAGGTGCTTGCCCATGTCTACGTCTTTCCCACTGAGGTCATTCCTCTAGACATGACCAACAGACATGCCTAGAAGAGTACTTTTCTGTTAGGTACTTCTTAGTCCAGTCAGATGTAGTGACACTTGGCCATCCAACAAGGTAAGGCCCTAGCAAGACAGCTGGAGTCAGCCAAAGCCCATAGGAGGCGATCGCAGACATGACCACTCTGTCCATCTGAGCCCTTCTCAGGGGAGGGTGATCCATATCCCAGGCCCCCAAAGGCGGGGGTGGTGGTGGGGTTGCAGCTGGTCCTGTGGCTGCTGTGTGGGTAGCTCTCCCTTTCATTCATCAGGTGGGCATTTTTTACTTGTTCTGCAGCCGATGGTCTAGTAGCGGAGACAGTCCAGGATAAACTCCAAAATCTGCTGGGGGTGATTAATCCTAGCACTCTGGAGTCAGAGCCAGGTAGATCTTTATGAGTTTGGGGCAAGCTTGGTCTACAAAGTGAGTTCCAGGGCAGCCAGGGCTACATAGCTTCCTTGTCTCAAGAAAGTAACATCTATCCACGTGCTCCCTGTCTGAAAGTCTCTCCTGACACCAGCAGTGTGTGGGTTTTGGTGCTAGTATTAATAGTGAAGTTAGTCTGTCTGAAGACCTTTGAGAATGAAATGCTATTTTATCTTGAAATCCTAGCATGCAGTCCATTCAGAACCTCGGGCTGGCCGTCATCTCCATCCTTGCTGGCATGATACTGGATACTGGGGGATACTTGCTTTTGGAGGTGTTCTTCATTGCCTGTGTTTCCTGTGAGTGTGCCATGTGGCAGCATTTGACTTCTTACAGCGTAGAGTAAAATGCTCATATTTTTACAGTTAGGTTTTGCCATATCATTTAAAGTGAGCTAGACAGTGTGCCTGAGCTAGTAAGGGCAGAAAGCCAAGCTCCGCCTTCTGGGCTCCGAACTGGCTCTGGGTGGAAAGTTAAGGGCAAAGTTCTGGTTTGTTCATTTGTAAAGGCACATGGTGTCTTCAGATGAGAAATCCCTGCAGACCGTGAAATGACTGGCCAGGAGCTGCCAGGAGTTCTGGGGAGGAGAAGAGAGGAAGGGGGGAGGGTGTGTGTGTGTGTGTGTGTGTGTGATGTGTCTGCTCCCTCCCTCCTGTGGGGTGTCAGCAGTTTGCTAGCCCTATCATTCCTGAGCTAATAAGCAGTGATCCCTGTAGGAAAAACGCTGTGGCACTTGAGAGCTTTCAGAAACAAAAAAGTGCAGTGTTTTTAAAATGCCAGTTACCTTGGTTAGGGTTTTTACTGCTGTGAGGAGACATCATGACCATGGCAACTCTAATAAGGAAGCATTTAAGTGGGGCTGGCTTATAATTGGGGCTGGCTTACAGTTTCAGAGGTTTAGTCCATTATCATCATGGTGGGAAGCGTGGCCACATGCAGGCAGACGTGGTGCTGGAGAGGAGCTGAGATTCTACATCTTGAACTCCAGGCAACAGGAAGTGAACTGTGTAACACACTGGGCACAGCTTGTGCATATCTGAGACCTCACTTCTACCAACAAGGCCACACCTAATAGTGCCACTCTCTGTAGGCCAAGCGTTCAAACACAAGAGTCTGTGGAGGCCATAGCTGTTCAAACTACCGCACCAATGGAAAGGAGTTTGGTTTATGCTTTAGTTTTGATTACACAGGCGTCGTTTACAAGTGTACCTTGTGTTTTCCAGTGGCACTTTTTGCCGTGGTCTGTCTGTATTTGGTGAACCGTGCCCGAGGTAAGCAGCTCTCTTGATCTTCTTTTTTTTTTTTTTTTTTTTTTTGTTTTTTTCGAGACAGGGTTTCTCTGTGTAGCTTTGCGCCTTTCCTGGAACTCACTTGGTAGCCCAGGCTGGCCTCGAACTCACAGAGATCCGCCTGGCTCTGCCTCCCGAGTGCTGGGATTAAAGGCGTGCGCCACCACCGCCCGGCTCTCTTGATCTTCTTGAGGCCAGTGTTTTATTAGTGTGTGTTAGTGATCTCCATGTTTATAATCACACTTTCTGAAACCTCCCCTTCTATCAAAATTGCTCTTAGGCTTTTTCATCACTAGTAAGATCGTGTTTCATAGTATAAAATCTCAGGTGTATATTAGCAAAACTCCCTAAGTCCCTCATATCATCTAAAAAATAAAAAGTAAATTAATTTTCATTTTAAGGTTGAACATATTTGGTTTAGAATTAGAAATAATACATATTTTTTTACCAATACACACTAATATGTGTTAATGTATTTTTATAAGAACTTGATGTTGTCGTTATTAATCTTGATAATTGCTTGTGCCTCAAGGGCATGATATACTTAAGAGAATATAACACAATAAATTTCGATTTCTTTTAATTTTTCTTAACTTTCAGTGATACTGACATTTAATACAGTGTTTCAGTTAAAAAACCTGAAGCAACACACACCTTCAAACTTAAATATACAAAGCTAAAATTAAAGTATGATTATATATTTTTCTTTCTTATCTTTCATAACTTTTTGTGCAAATATTTGTGTATGTGTGATTGAATTTTAATTACTCACATTGCTTAAAATGGCTACTCATTTACATTTTAGGTGGGAATCTAAATTATTCTGCGAAACAAAGGGAAGAATTAAAACTTTCTCATACCGAGTGAGTACCCAGAGGGAGAAAATTGTATCCTGAAAATTTTAACTGTGAGCATTTTATTTCAAGTTTGATTTGGACTTTAAAGATATGAGTTGTTTTCTTGATTTTTAAGAGCTCACAGGTCTGGAAAGAGCATTACAAGATCCGTACTTAATTCAGAAAATTTAAGGTGAATATCAAGTCTTAAAGGCAGAATTGGAAAAGAAGTGAGCTTGCCTTCTGGGCAGTGCAGGTTGTGGGATTTGAGTTTAGTGGAGCAAGGCCTGGCCCTCCACCCTGTGCTGGGCTGTGCCCTTCTGTTCTTCCAGTCCGCCTTTTAAAAAGTAATTAAGGTAACGTTTCATCTTGCCCTGTGTTCTGCTGTCATTCTGTTGCTGGGATAAAATGCCCTGGCCAGAAGCAGCTTGGGGAGGAAACTGTTTCTTCTAGGTCACAATCTCATCCATCACTGAGAGAGGTCGGGGCAAGGAGCCTGAAGCCGAAGGCTGCCTGCTGACTCCCTCTCACTGGCTCACGCTTACCTGCCTTTCATGTACAGCCCATGGCTGCCTGTGTAGGGATGATGCTGTCCCACGTGCACTGGGATGCATCAATTAGCAATCAGGTCAGTGCCCCACAGATGGGCCCACAGATTTGCCAGTCTGACCTAGGCAGGTCTTCAGTTTATTTAAACAGCACGTGTGTTACATTCTGTCCCTGGGGACTCTAGGCTGTCCAGCTGGCATCCTAATATCAGTATGCTGTTCGCTTTTTTCAGATTCCTTCATAACAGATGAAAGACTGTAGTGTGGGGTTATGTTATTGTTTTATAAGTACGTGCTAAAACATGATGGTAATTCTGTTTCCTGTTATTTCTAAAGATTCTAGCCACTAAACTTATGATTTAAAGATGTATTTGTAAACATACACGTCATCTGATGTTAAGTTTTGTGACTTGAATAGGTTGAAGTCTGGCATAATAGCCTGTGTTTTTTAAAGCAGGATGGTGCTCTTGTTTTTCATGTTAAAAGTTGGAAATGAAAGGTTTCAGAGCTGGCTCAGTGATTAAGTGTATGTAGTCCTTACTGATGCCCAGAAGTCAGTTCCCAGTGCCCATGTGGGGTATCTCGCCAGCTCCAGGGCACCCAGGGGCCTCTTCTATGGGCACCTGCACTCATGTGCACCCCCATCCTAATACAAATGATAGTGTTTCACACTATGCATCTTACAAAGTTACAATTTTCATTTTGAATGTTGTGTGGAGCTTCTCTCTCTCTCTCTTTTTTTTTCCCCAGCTGCTTTTTGGTAATTTCTTGTATTTTGTTTTGCAGATAAGACCCTGAAATGATTGTCTGGAGAATGGGTAACGTGCACCACTGATTGGAAACCTTCATGAAGATTTTTCTTTTCTTTCTTTTTTTTTTTTTTTAAAAAGTTATTTAGAAAAATAATAGAGTGGAAAACATATTTGTATTTTAAATATACCTACTAAAAGTGTGTTTATGCAGACTGTTTTAGCCTGTGGTTTTTGTAACATGTGATACTAATGAATTCTTTTTTTTTTTTTTTGGTTTTTCAAGACAGGGTCTCTCTGTGTAGCTTTGCGCCTTTCCTGGAACTCACTTGGTAGCCCAGGCTGGCCTCAAACTCACAGAGATCTGCCTGGCTCTGCCTCCTGAGTGCTGGGATTAAAGGCATGCACCACCACTGCCCGGCTTTTTTTTTTTTTTTTTTTTTTTTGGTGTGATATTAATGAATTCTAATCAACAATGAACAGTTTAGAAAATTGGTCTGGAACATTCAGCGAGTTTTAAGGACCAACCATAATGGTCTGCAATATTCTGTTGGGGTAGTTTTCAGTACATGTATCCTCAGGATGAACGTTTTCTATATATTATAACAGGGAAAAGGAAAAGGAAAAAACCCCACAAAATATGAGGGGGTGGTACAGAAGATGTTACATACAGAGTAAGTGATAACATTTTAGCAGGCGCTCCCTGTTCATAGAGAATGGTATACAATTGCTTCCTGTTCTCCACTAGGAGATCATGAGTGCCATTAATGATGGCTGCTGAGCAGCAAACCTTTGGAGTGTTTTGTTTGTTGTTGTTGTTTTTCCTGTCAGGGACATAATTTGTAGTACAAACTATCTGTAGAGTTTTTTTCCCCTTAAAGACAATATAAAAGCGTCCTTCAATTTATGAGGGCTACCTATGTACATGGGTACATAAAACCAGTGCAAAAGTTTTATTTTGTGTTTTCACTTTATTTTTAAAACATTTCAACACTGATTTCAGTTTTCCTGTGGAAGATAATCTCCAGAAATCAAAGCTGCAATAAAGAAGTGTGCTAGGTACAGTCTCATTGACTGATTACAGGTGTAGGGTACAGTCTCATTGACTGATTACAGGTGTAGGATGCAGTCTCATTGAATGATTACAGGTATAGGGTACATGTGGTGCAAAGCATTGTATGCTTAAAGCTTTGCCATCCAGGGGCTGGAGAGATGATAGGGCTTAAGGACATTTACTCCTGAGAGGACCCCAGTTCAGTTCCCAGCATCCACACGGGGCAGCTCAGTCATTTGGAACTCCAGCTCCAAGGGATCCAGCACCTTCTTCTGCCTTCCTCAGGCTCTTGGGCATGTGAGAGCACACATGTGTGTGCACACACACAAATATAATAATAATGGATCTTTTAGAGAGCACAGAAACAGTTTGAAAATGCATTCCTTCTCTTTTTGAGTTATCATTTATTATGCCATTCTTCACTTGTTAGTTTTGGGGCTTTGACCACATGTGGCTGTTGTAGTACACGTCAGGTATGAAGTTGTCCTTGCTGTGTGTGCTGGCTGGCTCCTGTGTCCTGGCCTTGTAGGGAGCCTGGCCCTCTCACAGTCTTTGTCCATTGCTATTTCCTTCTCTTAGAGTGTCCTCTAGTGCACACTTTAACCTGGTTTCACCTGATTTAAACAAAAGCCTTAGTTCCCAGCCCAGAACCATTCTTCCATACAGAAACTCCTCCAGACCACTCAGACCTGATTACAATCCAGGATGCCTATGGACTTTGAAAACCTTGGACTTGGCCTTTTTAGCTTGCCTCAGTTTGTGAGGAATTTGTGGCAGTGTGGGTTTAGGGTGGTGTGTTTTCTCTTCCTTAGACTGTCAGCTCCATGAGAGCAGGGACATTGGTTTGTTAGTGAATGTATCCACAGTGCCTAGCACAATGTATGTACAAAACTTGACTTTTTAAACTGATGTGTAAAATAAAAAGTAATTGGAGTAACCTGTTTGGAGGATAAAATGGCAATTCAAATAAAAAGACCCCCAAAGGGTTGGTGGGCTGCATGTCTTATGGTTTAGAAATCTTATATTTAATATGTACCCTAAGTAAACCATTGCACAATTGTATGTATTCTAAGACAGTATCTTCCGTCTAGGTTGTATAATGGCCTGACAGGGAATCATTCACACACGTAAGTTTGAGTTGTGTTTGTGGTTTTGCAGTGCTGGGGGGTGAACCCAGGCAGGGTATTGCCTGTGTTAGGCTAGTGCGTCTACCACAGAGGAATAGCCCCAGGTCACAGGCTTTGGGGAGTGCATTCTGTGGAGGTTAGAGATTGCTCATGGATAGAGTTCATCCCATTATTGTACCAGCAGGGACACTGAGTTGAGAAGACACCAAGATCTGCTCAAGCTTACCCACAAGCTGGTTATGAGTGCTGGAGTGTGTCGTTTAGCCTGTTAACATTGTACCCGTTTGTCAAAACCAAACACAAGTGAGTTTTCATGGGTGGTGCAACGCACATGACTACTCACCCCGGAAGGGGAGCCCTCTGCAGGCCAAAACATCAATTGCACCAAGCCCAACTTGGTGAACCAATGAATTTTTTTCCCCCCCTTTGGAGACAAGGTTTTGCTATGTAGCCTTGACTAGTTTAGAACTTGCTGTGTAGACTGTATTGGGCTCTAATTCATAGATTACTGCTGGGATTGAAGGTGTGTGCCACCACACTCCAAGAACCAATGGGTTTTTAGCGGTATTCCAGGAGCAGGAATCACTCAAAAGTAGTTCCATCACACGTGTGAACTCAGACTGTGGTAACACATACAGGGCCTGCCCAGAGTCAAGCCAGATGAGGGAAAGTGGACACAAGCTCTCACCCCTAACCAAGAAGCCATCTGTACTTGGTACCTGCTGGCAAAGGGAAGATTAGTTTTCTCTAACGGAGTCTCACTGGGTATATTAACAGCACTTTGTGGCTGGTCAACACAAAATGAACCCAGTATTGTTTTTGTAGACTTTCTGTCTGATTTTGTTTTGTTTAAACATTCTTTGCCTTATCGGTCTTTTGCTTGTGTATTTTGGTTTCTGGTTCCCCCATCCACTCCCAGTGTTCCTTCTTGTTTTGTGGTTTGTGTGAGGGCGCAGTGAAACCACCAAACTAGATTGCTCCATAGGTAGCAAGAAAAGTTCATTGGACATCAAACTGCCCAGGCTATCCCTGGGGAGCGGGACAGAAAGAAGCAAAATTGTGGAAAAGCAAGCTGATTTTATGAGAACAGCGTGAGGGTTTTTGAACAGATACAGGCTGGACTGGCAGCTAGGTGCCCTTGCCCAGGATAATTGACTTTGGGCAGATTAATGGAGGTTCCTGGTAAACAGAGGCATGTCTTACGAGGTTCCTGGGGGATGCTGGATTAGGTTTCTGTTTACCCAGTCAGAGTCCTTCTGGGACATTGTCACTGTCATTTTGGGGGCCCTGATTTGGACCTAAGTTTTAAAAAGAGAAAAGAGGCATGGAGTTGGTTCGGTGGGGTGGTAGGGAGGCTATGGGAGGAGTTGAGGGATGGAAAACGCATGATCTGAATATATTGTATGAGAAGAACTTAGAGCGGGTTGCATTACCCCAAAGCCCACCCTACACAGCCAAGGGCTCATACAGGTGCTTTCTTGGAGCTCTGCACTTGCGGGTAGCTCCACAGCCCTGCGAGGTCTGCACCTGGAGCTCTGCACAGTGGCTCCACCGCCCTGAGAGGTCTGCACCTGGTGCTCTGCACAGTGGCTCCACAGCCCTGCGAGGTCTGCACCTTGGAGCTCTGCACAGTGGCTCCACAGCCCTGAGAGGTCTGCACCTGGAGCTCTGCACAGTGGTTCCACAGCCCTGCGAGGTCTGCACCTGGAGCTCTGCACAGTGGCTCCACTGCCCTGCGAGGTCTGCACCTGGAGCTCTGCACAGTGGCTCCACAGCCCTGCGAGGTCTGCACCTTGGAGCTCTGCACAGTGGCTCCACAGCCCTGCGAGGTCTGCACCTGGAGCTCTGCACAGTGGCTCCACCGCCCTGCGAGGTCTGCACCTTGGAGCTCTGCACAGTGGCTCCACAGCCCTGAGAGGTCTGCACCTTGGAGCTCTGCACAGTGGCTCCACCGCCCTGCGAGGTCTTCACCTGGAGCTCTGCACAGTGGCTCCACAGCCCTGCGAGGTCTGCACCTTGGAGCTCTGCACAGTGGCTCCACAGCCCTGCGAGGTCTGCACCTTGGAGCTCTGCACAGTGGCTCCACAGCCCTGAGAGGTCTTCACCTGGAGCTCTGCACAGTGGCTCCACAGCCCTGCGAGGTCTGCACCTGGAGCTCTGCACAGTGGCTCCACAGCCCTGCGAGGTCTGCACCTGGAGCTCTGCACAGTGGCTCCACAGCCCTGTGAGGTCTGCACCTGGAGCTCTGCACAGTGGCTCCACAGCCCTGCGAGGTCTGCACCTTGGAGCTCTGCACAGTGGCTCCACCGCCCTGAGAGGTCTGCACCTGGAGCTCTGCACAGTGGCTCCACCACCCTGAGAGGTCTGCACCTGGAGCTCTGCACAGTGGCTCCACCACCCTGAGAGGTCTGCACCTGGAGCTCTGCACAGTGGTTCCACAGCCCTGCGAGGTCTGCACCTGGAGCTCTGCACAGTGGCTCCACAGCCCTGCGAGGTCTGCACCTGGAGCTCTGCACAGTGGCTCCACAGCCCTGTGAGGTCTGCACTTGGCCAGTAGGTCTCCTCCCCAGGCAGCTGTTTAAGGCTTCTGTAACCCGGGGAGGAATCTTCTGGTAATGTAGTAAACTCCAGCTTCCCCAGAGAGAAGGACCGTTTCCTTCATCTCGGAAGTTCCTCTCCTGGAGGGAACATTTCAAAAGAAACTTATACAACAGCATGCTTAAGGCAGAATTTTAAGCAGTGACTAAGTGGTTTTGTAAGGATCATACTCGTGGGGAGTAATATAGATGGTATTTGGATTCTGCCACTTCTAGAAATACAAACAAATAAGTGTGAAGGACCACTACACCAATGTCTCTGGGGATTACTTTCTGGCTCGTGTTTTCCAATTTTATTTATTTATTCTTTACAATATGTGAAAAAAGTTTTAAAACACACAAAGAACACAATCACTGTCAAGTGTGAGTTATACCTTATATGGGGGTAAAGTGAAATAATGCATGTACTTGGGGGTAAAGGAAAATAATGCATGTATTTGGGGGTAAAGTGAAATAATGCATGATATGGGGGTAAAGGAAAATAATGCATGCATTTCTTGGTCCTGATATGCAGTGGAAGCTAAGAACCTCTCCAACTTACTTGCAAGCTGTTGATGATTCTAGAATTTGTTACCTGTGGCCGCAAACACCTTAGGATCTTTTAGTGTTCATGATGTTCCATGGGGGATCTCTGACATAGGCTCTGAATAGTGATTTGCTGCTGTGAGGTTGAGGAGGAAAGAGGGGTTTATAAGCCATACCAGAGTTCTCACATCGAGCAGACAGCCTAACTTCTCTAGAGCAGTGGTTGAGCGTGTGGCCAGGCAGTCGTGTTCACACATCTATGTTTGCTCTTCATCAGTACCGTATCTTGGGACCTGCACAACCCTCTCTTTCTGATCCTGGGATCTACCCTTCTCACCAGTTTTGACAGCCAACAAATTGGTTAATGAGATTCAGTGAAGCCGCAGGACATTTCATTTGGTAGGGCCGTGTGGCAGGGGTTTGTCTTTTGAAGTGGGTTTGATGCATGTCTCCAGGTGACTTTTGGTACTTCCATTTCCTGAAAAATAAGGTTGCTCTGTTCCTGGTTGTACCTCCATTTTGAAGTTTCATTCTGAATTGAATTTGAGAAGCAGGGCTTTGCTGTGTAGCCCTGGCTGGCCTGGAACTTGCAGCAATTTTCTTATCTACCTTCCCACGTGCTGGGGATGCAGGCCAGAGCCACCAGACCTGACCCACATTTTCTGACAATGAAAAGTGTTCCTATTTATAGGGCATCATATGATGTTTTGATACTTGTATGTTCAAATCAGAACTGTCTAAGGGTCCCCATGGTTGTGGTAAACACCATGACCCAAAGCAACTCATGGAGGAAAGCGTTTGTTCCATCTTACAGCCGGTAGTCCACCCATCCAGAGAAGTCAGGGCAGGAACTCATGCTCAGGCCATGGGAGAGCGCTCCTTACTGCCTTGCTCCTCATGGCTTACTCAGCCTGCTTTTTCTTAGCACCCAGGTCCATCAGCCTGGTGTGGGGAGGGAGTGGCATTGACTGAAGTGAACTGGGCCCTCCCAGATCAATCATCAATCAGTAAAATGAACCACAGGCTCATTCACAAGCCAATCTGTTGGAGTCATTTTCTCAATTGAGATTTCTTCTTCCAAAATGACTAGCATGTGTCTAGTGGACATAAAATTAGCCAATACAAGATTATAATATTCTCTTTAGGTATAATTTCTTCACAGTTAAAAATATTGAAAAACTATTTAGCTCACATTTATTTGTTTGTTTATTCATTTATTTAATTTATTGAGACTGAGTCTCACATGTAGCCCTGGTTAGCCTGGAACTTACTATTGTAGACCAAATCTGACCTCAAACTCACAAAGATTTGCCACCCTCTGCATCCTGAGTGCTGGAATTAAAGACACGTGTCAGCATGGCTGGCTCATTTTAGTTAAAATACACAGTACATTATTGTTACTTACAGCCACCCTGCTATGCATGGACTTTTGTGCCATCATTCATTCATGGGATCATTGAACAGAAGGCTTTTTACTGGAGCTGGAAGACATGGGCTGTCTTCTGCAGTGAGCACTTGTCCCAGGTGCAGCTCAGCAGTTCAGACTGTGACATATGGTGAGTGTTATCACAGAACATTGTCTATGAACTAAGGGTTTAGAGAACCTGGGAGCTCCAAGATTTCCAAACCGGATGGTTGTTGAGCCTCATTGTATAGGAGGAGCTGGCTGATTCATTGAGGTGGAGACGGGGCAGAGTAAGGGCGATCAGGAGAGGCTGGCTAGACGCTATGGCTGAGCAATCCTGCTAGGTAGTGGAAACAGTAGAAGCTACACAGGAAAGTTCGGGTTGAAAGGGTTGGTGCAAGGCAAATGGCTGAAGGCCTCATCTCCATAGTCAGCATTGTGGTCTTCAGAGCTCTGGGAAGATTCTTATGCTGGGGATTGTCGAGACGGAATTTGAATTTTAGGACAACTGGAAGTGGTAGGAAGGGAATGAATTGTTGGAGGGAAGAAATTTGGAGGCAGGAGCATGGTTAGGAGGTTGTGGAGGCAGGAGCATGGTTAGGAGGTTGTGGAGGCAGGAGCATGGTGAGGAGGTTGTTGAGGCAGGAGCATGGTTAGGAGGCCTGAGCTAGGATGCTGGAGAGATGGTAGACAGCTCATGCACGTCAGCAGTGGCAGGATGGAATGGAGAGATTCTGACTATGGCTGGGAGGTCCACGTGAAAGTGTAGCCATTTGAGGAGATGAGGTGGGGAAGGAAGGCTCAAATGAAGGTCACCTTCCAGATTTCTGGTTTGGATGGAAGGTGCTGCCCTTTGACCAACGAGACCACAGGATGGAGCTGCAGTTTGGGAGGCAAATGAGTTCAGCACTGGTTTTGTGGAACTTGCAGTAAGTACCCAAGACACTTGGAGTAGTTATCACTTTCAGTGGACGTGAATGGCCAGGGTTCCGAGTGGGCCAAGGTTTGGGTTTAGGGGCACCAGCGAGGCAGTGAGCTGATCCAATAAGAGGTCAAGATCAGCAGAAGGGGTGGGAAGGTCACAGTCCTAAGGGCACACCCTCTCCCTCTTGCAGGGGGTTTAAGAAACAGGAAGCAGAGCAATCTATAGATGCCAACGAGAGCCGGCCGAAGGGGGTGGGCTGGGGAAAACAGCAGGGAAATGTCAAACCCAGGGGCTGATGGGGTCCGTTCATTGTAACTGGCAGGTCATTAGTGTGTCGTTGCAGCAGTTGGGGAATAGGGAGCAGGGACAGGCAGCTGCAGCAGGGAGAATGATTTCAATTATGAAATCAGGGCAGAATTGCAACAGGAAGTGTAGCCTACCCTCATAAGAAGTGAGGCTATAAAAAGGAAGACATAAGGAGTCCTCGGTGTGGCTGCCTCGCTTGACGGGCTAATGCTTTCTAAAGGTCTGTTTCCTAATGTGTTCTGCTTGCAGAGTGGAGCCTTCGCAGACTCCGCGATTCTTTAATTTTCTTGAAGTGGCACTTTTTGCTTTGTGTTTGTGATTTAAGCACTATAAAAATGCCCAGCTACAGCTTGCTTCCAGAACGTAAGTTCTGCTTCTTGGCATGGAATTCTTCATGAAGCCATTACCTTTGAAGTAGTTTGATACTTTAACAACAACAAGCCCATAACAAACCCAAAAGCTGGGAAATTGAAATCCTTAAGAGATTTAGCTTGTTTATAAGAAAGTAAAAGATGAGAATACACAAGTTTATAAGCCTAGGTTATGCTTAACTGCAAGTGATTCCCCCCCCCCCCAAGAATTTCCACTTTTTATTATCTTTGGAGTACAGACTACAAAAAAAAAGTGAGAATATGTGCAGGTAGTTTGTATTCTGGATTATTTTTTCAGATTGAAATTGGCGGGTGTTATGGTTTGAATCTGAAATGTCCCCCACAGGCTAATGCTGTGAGTGCTCTGTCCCCAGCTGATGCACTATTTTGAGAGGTTCTGGAAACTTTGAGAGGAGAAGTCTGACTGGAGGAGGCAGGTCATTGGTTGGGACAGGAGGACGGGCATGGTTGTTGGAGGCTTTATTACTCCTGCTCGCTTTTGGTTGCATTCTCTGCTTCCTGGCCCGCTGCAAAGGCGTGAACTTCAGTGCTCCAGTATGCCTTCCCTATCACGAGGGACTGAACCTTCAGAAACCTGAGCCAGAAGAAATCCTTTATTCCTTTTAAGGTCTTCTGTCAGGCATTCACCCCACAGCAATGCAGAAGTAACTAACACAGTTGGTGTCCCACCTTGGGACTGGAGAGATGGCTCAGTGGTTAAGAGCACTGGCTGCTCTTCTGGGGGACCCAGGCTCAATTCCCAGCACCCACACAACCATCCATAACTCCAGTCCTAGGGGATCCAACATCCTCTTCTGGTCTCCACAGGCCCTGTACCCCTATGGTGCACAGACATATATGTAGTCAAAACATATATATATAAAATGAAGAAAAAAAAAAGAGAGAGAGAGACTCACAATGTGTAGATTTGTAGGCCCACATTAATAAAGTGGAGTGGGAAGTTACTTCATAAAGGCACATATGGGGATGATTTGCTGTATATTCATCCATTCTGCAAAAGTTATCAAATCTCCACAAGGTCAAGGTTTTGCTAGATTCCGTAGGCAGGAACTAAGATTAAGTAACACCTCTGGTAGTTGGTAGAGCTGAGGAGCACCTCATGCAGGGATGAGAGGAGAAGGGAGAGGTCCTGCTGATGTAACCAGGGGACACTTTGGGGAGAAACGGCTCCTGAGCTCTTTGCTGACACCGGCTCTCTTTTACTAGAGTCACCTGACCACCTTGACTTCTTCCTTCAAACTCTTCACGTGTCTGATATTTCCGGGCTGTGTCATCCAGTGGCGACTCCAGCCCCTGTCTTCCTGTCCGGAATTGCGCTGTATCCTAGGTCTTCTGTTCCTTCTCTTCACTTCTTCCTTGGAGACATCACTGACTGGTGTGGATTTGAACATTCGCAGACATGGGTGATGGCAGTGGTGGGACTTGAGTCTGAGTAGCACTGGTCCTCCATTGAGCATTCTCATCTTAAGGTCTCACTGGCTGTTGACACAGAGCTGGTTTAAGTCTGAACTCTCCCATACAAGCCCAGTTCTATTCCTTCCTTCCATCTGCCCTCCCTTGGCACTACTGAGCTGCTGCGGGGAGCAGGAATATATCATAAGAACTCAGCTGGTTATGGCAAAGTCACTACCTGGAGGGATCAAGGAATTCCTTCAGAAGAAGCCAAATTCCAAGGAGCTTTTGGTGTTATTTGGCTTATTATATATCAGCTGTCTTCTGTTATGAAAATCATGTGTGCCTTCATAGTTTTCCCAATTGACTTTTTCCTAAGAAGGGCTAACAGTGTGGACTGATCACTCTCTGGACATATGCATTCCAGGTATTTGGAGAACAGCCTCAGGAAAGGCTTTCTCTGGAATCAGATATCTCCTTTAGCCACTTTCAAGGACTAGCAGTAATAACAGTCCACATGAAAGTCTCCTGATTCAAGGTAAATTCCACAAGGAGACACCGCTTAGGTCAGGTGGACCTTAAGTAATAGCTTTACACAATTTAGCTCAGACTCTCCTTTCTTACAGCCTTACTAACTTTATAGACCTTTAACTCCTTATCTAACCACTTCTAGGAATATTTAGATAACCTTGTGTGCTGACAGCTATGCTCAGTCAGAACCCCAGTTCAAGCCTCCCTGTAATTATCATCATTGGCAGCATCCGGCCAGGTCCATCCCCAGATGGAGGAAAGTACCTTATCAAAGATACCTCTGTACTCTCTAAGAACAGACTTAAGCACCCAGACTCCCCATTTGAGAAAGCCTGGTGAATGTGCCAATTAAGCTTTACTTCCTCCTTTCCCAAACCTTACCTCTAGTTCCAGGTCTCCCTTTAACTATTACCAGAGGCATCTAGCTGTACACAGGTTGCCTAGCGACTGAGCACACTTTCCCCCACCCTGCTGAAAAAACGGCAGATAGCTTGGATGGATAGGAGCCACAGGAAAAAAAGAAGGTAGTTTTATTTTCTCCCATTGACCTAGCAACTTATAGATTCTTAACATTTTCTACCAATCACATTGAAGATTATAGTTGAGCACATAAGAGCCCTCTTCTTAAATATTATGTGAATTTAGCCTTTAGTTAATTCATTAGTCACTTCCCCTTTGGGTTGCAAATGGTAATTAACAATTACTGCCCCTCTGTGTGATTGGTATCACCCCTCCGTTTGACCCTGGAAGACAGACAATCACTGCCTGAGGAAATTCAGGCCAGGTGACCTGAGTGATTGTGATTGTTTGGGTATATAACTGTAAAGCTAGAGACAGATGATGATTAAAGTGAAGGGACTAAAGAGCTCTGTGTGCTGAGATTCTGTTTCCTGAAATTAGTCCTCACATTCGTAGTTCTCCCTCCTGAGCCCCTGGGATGTATAATATTAAGGCCGGTCCCTCTAATATTATACAAGACTGAGTGTCTTGTTTTGTGCTGGTTGTTGCTTATCTTTTTGTTTCCCCAGACAGAGTCTCATATATCCTAGGCTGGATTTGAACTCATTATATAACTGAGGATGACCCTGAGCTGCTGACCCCCCTGCCTCTCCCTCCTAAGTGCAAGCACTAGCATCACAGGCATGTACCCCGTCGATGTGGTGTTGGGGAGTGACCCGGGTTGTCACGCATAGTAGGCAAATAGCCTCCCAACTAGGCCACAGCTCTGGTAGTTCTTTTGATACTTAAAGCTCTGAGCCATTTCACCATGATGTTTCTCTTCCCACGATGTCAAAGCCACTGTTTTATTTCTTGTTATTCTTCCCAGTGTATTTAAAAACTTGAATTCTAGCCATGCCTCCTTAGTTCTGCCCATTGTCTGGGTACTTAGACCCCTGCTATGGTCTTCCGGCATTCATCATCTTCGTCTTCCTCCTCTTCCTTTTCTGCATCCCCTTGCTTCCTCCCTACTCTAGTTATAATGGTGCTGGGTAGCTGCGTTCTACGGATTGAAAACCGAGTCTCGAGGGAAGTGAAGAGACCCCAGAGGAGAAAGCAGCAGCTCCGAGGTGGGGTTAGCAGTCAAGAGCACTGCCAGAACAGCTGGAGGAACTGGAGTTCCCGGTCTGTGGGAAGGGAACTCTTAGACATCTGGAGAAAGGCTCTCTCTGGATATACAGTAGGAGAGAGTAGGTTCAGGAACATGGGGGCGGGGTTGGAATTCCAACTTTTAGAGGTGTGGTTGAAGAAGTGAGAGTGGAAGAGTATGCAGGGCAGGTTTGTGATGGGCCTGCAGGCCAGCCTGGAGACGCTGGGCATCTCTCTGGAGAGCATGGGATCTGCAGGCCAGCCTGGAGACGCTGGGCATCTCTCTGGAGAGCATGGGATCTGCAGGCCAACCTGGAGACGCTGGGCATCTCTCTGGAGAGCATGGGGCCTGCAGGCCAGCCTGGAGACTCTGGGCATCTCTCTGGAGAGTATGGGGCCTGCAGGCCAGCCTGGAGACGCTGGGCATCTCTCTGGAGAGCATCTATGGAGGTGACTGGAATGGGGGAAGGGGATTTGTAGACAATGCTTTCTTTTCTTTGAGGCAGGGTCTCATGTATTCCTGGCTAGCCTTTGAGTTCATGTACACCTAAAGGGGACCTTGAACTCCTAATCCTCTTGGGCCCAATGGCTGGAATTACAGGCTTACTCCATGGTGCTCCGTGCAGGGCTAAGGATAAAACTCAGGGCTTTGTGCTTATTAGTCAAGCGGTGTACCCAACTGAGTTGTATCTCTAGCCCCCGGGCACTTTAAATGTGTGTGTGTGTGTGTGTGTGTGTGTGTGTGTGCCTGTGTTATGACACGTATGTGTAAGTGTGTGCAGACCAGAGGACAACCATAGCTGTTGGTTCCCACTTTCCACCTTGTTTTCCACAGGCTGTTTGTTGCTGTGTCTTAGTTAGGATTTCCATTGCTATGAAGAGACACCATGACCACGACAGCTCTTATAAAGGAAAACCATTTAATTGGGGTGGGTTATATTTTCAGAGGTTTAGTCCATTATCATCATGGTGTGGCATGGTGGCATGCAGGCAGACATGGCGCTAGAGAAGTAGCCCAGTGTCCTACATCTTGACTTGCAGGCTACAGGAAGTGTTCTTTCTCACTGGGTGTGGCTTGAGCATATATGAGACCTCAAAGCCTGCCTACATAGAGACGCACTTCTTCCAACAAGGCCACACCTACTCCTACAAAGCCATACCTAATAGCGACACTCCCTTTGGGGGCCATGTTCTTTCAAACTACCACAGTATGTATTGCAGGCTCTCTGGCCTTTGGTCTCTGGGGATTCTCTTTACCTATCATCTTGCCACAGGAGTGCTGGGATTACAGATGTGTGCTAATGCCTCTGCCTTTACATAGCTTTTGGAAATCTGAACTCAGGTCCTCACAACTTGGGCAGCAAATGCTTGACCCTCTGAGGCATATCTGAAGCCCCTTGAAAATACGATTTTTAAGTAAAGCTGGAAGTGCCGTGTAGGATGGCTTTGAAGGGAAGGAAAACCAGTTTAGGAGGCCTGGCAGGACTCTGGCTGTGACATTTTTATTTGTTTTCTCTGATTCATTTAAGTTCTGGGGACTGCTAGGTTAATTTCCATCAGATTGCTCTGCAGCCAGAAGTTTCTCCGATCCCACCTGGCCCTGAGGTCCTGCAGCCACTTATAAAATAACCACTCAGAGACTTAATATTTATTACAAACTGTATGGCCTATGGCTCAAGCTTCTTGCTAACTAGCTCTTATAACTTAACTGAACCCATTTCTAGTCATCTATGTATCACCACATGTTCTGTGGCTTTACCTGTGTGCCATTACATGTTGCTCTCTGGGTGGTGGACTGGCCTCTCCCCCACCTCTCCTTTCTTCTCTCATTATCTCTCTGGGATTTTCTCACCTGGCTCCATCCTGCCCTGCTATAGGCCAATGCAGCTTTATTTATTAGCCAATGGGAACAACATGTATTTACAGTGTACAGAAAGACATCCCACAGCATTGCTCTGCTCGGGTGCAGTTGGCAGGTCCCCACACCTCGAGAAGTAATGCTTCTGCTGGCTTTGGAAGGCTCCTCTGCTGCTCTTCAGCCTGCCCTTCCAGCCACGTCTCTGACTCCCCGTGAGGAGCCCACTGGTGATCTCCTACAAATTGAATTGACTCATAATGATTCCATTTCCTATTTTCTTTGCTGCTTGGAAAAGTATTTGGATTGAAATCACATTCAGCTTTCAGCATATGCATAGACCCTCCTCTCAGCTGGAGTGCTCCTCCTCCCCCCTCCCTCCTCCCTGCCCCCCTGAAAACCTGGGTGACATGGGTCCTGTTTGATAATGAACAGCTGACATGGCTTCTTTGTAGCTGCCGCCACTGTTAATTAGTATTCACACATGACTTGTATGTTTTTACATTTTATTTCTCCCATGGTTTATCACCTCCTGAAGGGCTGGGGTTGGGGTTAGCAGTCTTGGTGGCCACAGTCATTTTCATCCATTATAGCTCTAATTATGGTCTTTTGAACATGATACTTGCTGACCTTCAATTTTATTTTTAACCTGTTCAAGCAACCAGAAAGACTACAGAAGACGCTGAGGCGCCAAGAGCTAATGGACTCGAGGGTCCTGGATTTCCCCGCAGAGGTGGACACACTCGGGAGGGACATTTGGTGTTTTGGTTTCCTTGTGTAAGGAGTTTTCACTAGCATAAGGATGTGTGGAAACCCTCCTGTGTTAGAGGATTCACAGTTCCCTCACAATGGGAACAGACTCATTTGATTCTAGGGTCTGGAGACATGATTCCAGGAAAACCAAGGATGTGGTATTGACTAAGTCAGACGTTTTTCACCGCATAAGAAAGATAAATATGGATGCTTACACTCTTCTGTCAAGTAGGTAAATAAACAAACGTGGCAGAATCAAAACCAGCTTCATGTGTGTCAGAGAGACGGTGGCAGGCATGAGGGTTAGCCGGGGCTCGATGGCAGGAGAACATTGCCTAGGGGTGTGATGTGCCCTTGAGATGAAGGCTGTGTGTGTGCTCAGGATTCTAGGAGAGGTGTCCTCCTACCTTCAGGGTTGAAAGGATTGTGGGCATGAGATAGTAAGCTGCTGTGACGTGGGATGACTCCAGACTTTCACTGGGGACCTGGTGCTCTAATTCTGCAGTGATGTGGACATGTATTAATGTAAGTGGTAAGAATTGGAACCGTTAAGGTAGCTGAATCTTCCTTGTGTGCTGTACAAAAAAATTACTAATACGAGTGAGGGGGGTGAGGAGAGAGAGAGAGAGAGAGAGAGAGAGAGAGAGAGAGAGAGAGAGAGAGAGAGAATGCGTGCAAGAGAATAAACAGTTTTAAGCCCTCCCTGCTCTCCTAGAAGCATTTGCTCACGGAAAGAGATGACCTGTTAATTAGAAGGCATCCTTGCCTGTTCATTAGACCAATTATCCCGAGGAATTCTTCCAAGCAACACTTAGTCTTGAGCTAATTATTGTGTAGCCTTGAAAGCAATAAACTGTACTTTCAGAATGAAACTTTGTAATTCAAACATATGCACAGTTTATACAGACGTTTCCCATAATTAGAGTGGCATCATAAAGGGGGGTTGGTTTTTATGAAAAGGATTTTTCATCTTTTCCTGGGGAGATTATAATGAATTATTGGATCACTGTTTAGATCAGCATAGTCTTTGGGGGGATTGTATTGTTTAAAAGAAGAGGGTTTTTTTGTGTGTGTGTGTGTGTGTGTGTGTGTGTGTGTGTGTGTGTGTGAAGGTTTTTGTTTTGACTGTTTTGGTCCTTAAATAATTAAAAAAATATTTACAAGAGAGGTTGAAAGTAAGAGTAATATATTATATTTGTGTGTGAAATTATCAAAGAAGAAAACTAATATGGTATATAAAATATATAAAAACTAAAAACTAACTTAGAAAATGGAAAGTGTGTGTGTGTGTGTGTGTGTGTGTGTGTGTGTGTGTGTGTGTTGTCATGAGTGGAAGCATATGCTTGAATAAAAATAAGAGAAACATTGGTCAGGCAGACACCTGACTCCACATCTGCTGTTTCATCTGGAAGAGCTTCTCCTGAATGGGCCACTGTTAAGCGATGTAGTGAAGGAACATGGAAGGTAGACTCTGTGATCTGTTAATAACCATCCATGGAAATGAGCCAGATCACCACCTATGAGACAGGCTGTGCTGTTGAACACTTGGGCAGTCCTAGGCCTGACATGTAGGGCCACATGTTTCAAGGGCCCCTGCCTTGCCTGAAGCCCCCCTTCGATTCTGATCTGGGTGGGTGTTCTCCAGCAGGGTGAGCTTGCTAATAACCTAATGTGCTGGGCTTCAGCCTCCTGACTGTGTGTGTGTGACCAGGCGAACAGCACCAACCCTCGGGGCTGCCCCGTTACACAGGAAAGGGTGAGGCTTTGATGCACTGCCCCATTACACAGGAAAGGCCCCCCCTCACTCCACCCTTCACTCACTCATTCACTCAGCCTCTGTCTACCGAGCAGCACTCTGCAGGGCCCTGAGACTGGGGTTGGGGGTCAGAAGTAAGATGAGGTTCCTCCTCCTGTTAGAACCCGTGTACCAATGGGATGAGATGCATCAGAGATAAATAAATGAATGAACAAGTCCAGGTACTAATAAATCTTCCACAGACAATCGGTCAGGGAAGGAAAAAGAGTGACTGGTTTAGGGGGTGAGGTCAACATTAGCTGTGCAGAGGGGTTCGGCAGAGGCTTCTGAGATCCTGACCTTTGAACTGAGACCAGAATGACAAGATATCAATGTCTGCTCACCTTTGGTTTGGTGGCTCCCTCTGTAGCCTTATTTTCAAATCTCCCGCCATTTCTACAAAATCCTTCTTGCCAGCACCTCTTTAGGAAGGCTTCAGCTTCTCTCCCACCAACTAGCCCCTGTTCTGTGTCTACTTCTTTCTTTCCAGAGCTCATCCTGGCAGTGCCCGGATCTGCCTAGCCCTACGTGCCCCTTCTGCCACACCAGTGGGATGCTCACCCACCTTGTTCTGTCTCAGCTTCTGGAGGAGCTGGGCTCTGTTGTTGCCCCGTGACAGGAAGTACAGGATGGGATTGAGGCAGCTGCTCAGGCTGACCAGAGGTCTACAGATCTTGTAGGCCATGCTGGCTGCCAACAAGAGTTGGCAGTCCTGTGAGTTCCAGAAGCGGTTGACCAAGAAGAAGGATCGGGCAATGTGGAAGGGCACAAAACAGAGGGCAAAGAGGCTACACACCAGCAGGATGGTCCGAATGGACTTCGCACGGACCATAGAGCCTGTCCTTGGGAGAGCCTCCACTGGGTGTGCCAGGCTCCTGAGCATCCGAGAGTAGCACATCAGAATGATCAAGGAGGGAAAGACGAAACCAGACAACGTCAGAACCATGCTGTAGGCAAAGAAACGATTAAAATTCTCCGGCCTGGCTGTGTCATAGCAGATCACCTGGCCATTTACATAGCTTGTGTTGGAGAAGACCAGCGTGGGCAGCAGTTGGAGGACTACCAGGGTCCAGGTGGCAGCAGCCGCTCGCCATGCATGCCGGCGAGTCCGGTAGGACAGTGAGCTCAGGGGGTGGCACACACCTAGGAAGCGGTGCACAGAGATGCAGGTCAGCAGCAGGATGCTGCTGTAGAGGTTGGTGTAGAACAGGAAACGCACCAGCTTGCACAGCATCCCCCCAAAGAACCAGGTGTCGCCCACCGAGTAGGTAATGATGAGGAAAGGCAGGCTCAGTATGTAAAGCAGGTCGGCCACCATCAGGTTCATCAGATAGATGGTGGCACAGCTCCAGGGCTTGGTTTGGCTGCAGGAGAGCCATAAGACAGCTCCATTGAGGGGCAGCCCTAGGATGAAGACAAGGCTGTAGGTTAGCGGTAGGTAGACTTGCTTGTACCTCTCTGAGAAGTAGCAGGCACCTTGCTCCTTTGAGGCATTCATGTCTAGCTTCTCCATCTCCAGGAGAAGATGGCCTCTACTTCTGCTTCCCCTGGGAGGAAACAAAACAGACACAGTTCAGCATCAGGACCTCAGTTGGGTGCTAGCCTCCATTGACCTGGCATTCAGCTTTGCTCCCAATCTCAGAGTCCTTACTAGCAAGAGCAGCTCCAGGAGGAAGAGTTAAACCCGATCTCAAACTGAGCTCCGGATGTCTGGGGCTCAGGGGTCTCACATTGCCTTGTCTGGTCTCTGCTAAGGGAAGAATTGTGACAGCACTGTCATTTAAATGGGGCCCAGAGAAGTGCCAGTTGCATGCCCCCTCCCCCTTGTTAGAACCCTTTGCATAGACTCAGGAACTTTCTCAAAGGAGACACTCCATCTGAGAGGGTGCTGCACCCCCGGGGTGATTGGATACTGCCCACAGTCTGGTGCTAGCCACATATACCATTGTGGATCGGAAAGTGGCCCAGGGCTTTCAGGAGGATTAGGGAAAACAGAGGTTTTGCCTATAGGCGCGGCGGGAGGATTGTGATTTGTATCTCTTTCAGGATTTATTAACTGCCTATTTGAATACTGAGGACAATTTGCTTATTAGCCATCTCAACCTCCTGAACATCTAAGGAAACAATTTTGAACTGCGAAGCCAGGTGCAGTTTCTTCCTTATTGCTATCCAGGCTGACAAAACAGGTCCAAAGGATGGGCCCCGACAACAACAAAGTGAATCTCTGTCTCTGTCTCTGTCTCTGTCTCTCTGTGTGTGTGTGTGTGTGTGTGAGAGAGAGAGAGAGAGAGAGAGAGAGAGAGAGAGAGAGAGAGAGAGAGCAAGAGAGAGAGAGAGAGAGCGAGCGAGAGCCTGTGAGCCTGAAGGTTTCTGTCCCTTTAGGTAAGTCAGTGTGTGGTCAGCCAATTAGCATGGAGACCAGGGGCTAGAAAGCTGTCTAAGTCCAAGATTTAACATTCGGCACTTCCTATTTAGACAACTCAAATGAGGAGTGGAATAAAGTCAAGGTGGCGGTGTACACTTCTATTCACACTAGAAGGGAGGCCTGGGCAAGATCAGTTGAACCCGAGTCTGAGGCCCAGCTGAGCAATACAGCAAGACAAGCAGCCAACCAACAAGGAAGGGTAAAGCGTGGCGAGAGAAAAGCTTAAGGGAGGTAGTCTGGTGGCTCACCCGACTGCGGACAACTGTACTGTACAGAGCTGTGTTCACGATGGAAGCAGCAGGATGGAGGCCGAGCAGAGGGCCAAGTGGGTAACGAGTGTGCTGTGAAAGCATAAGGACCCGGGTTTGATCCCCAGATCCCTGGTCTGAACAAAAGCCAGGCAAGGTGGCACACACTTACAATCCCAGTGTTGGGAAGGTGGAGACACGAGCCCCAGGGGCTGGCAAGCCAGGCCAGCCTCCTTGGTAAGTTCCTGCCCAGCTGAAGCTCTCATCTCCATCAAAATAAGGTAGAATGTCAAGTCTCCTGTGACACTTAACTGCTGGCCTCCACAAGTGTTTGTACAGGTGTGCATGTCACACACACACACACACACACACACACACACACACACACACACACGATGATGAAGACACCATCTTTGCTCTCCAGGATCTCACACCTTAGTGGAGAAGTTAGAAATAGATACAGCTAGTTATAAGATCTGAGAAATGGTCACAAAAGCCATGGAAAAGTGGCAGGATATAGCCACTGAGGGGACTGAGTGAGGCTTCTTAAAACAGACAGCACCTGGGGATGATGCTTCTGTGAGGAGGGAGATTTCTAAGCAGCACAGTGATGGAATAAGCCTGGTTCATCTTGGGTATGCACTTGACTGAGTTAAAGGATACCCAGAGAGCTGATAGAACACTGCTTTAACTTTGTCTGTGAGAGTGCTTCCAGAGGGGACTGCCATTTGAATCAGTGGGCTAATTAAGGAAGAGCCTCTGTCACCCAGTATGGCACCATCTAATTGGTTGAGGGCCCAGAAAAGACAAAAATGTAGATGAAAGGGAAATCTACCCTCTTCACTGGAGCTGGAAGTCTGGTCTTCTATTCCTGGGCATCAGAGCTCTAGGCTTCCTGGCCTCTAAACTCCAGGACTTTTTTCAGGGACCCCTGTGGTGATATTGTGTTCCCCAAAAATATTGTGCACCCTAATAAACTTAACTGGGATCAGAGAACAGAACAGCCACTACACATATAGGCCAGAAAATGGTGGCACATACGCCTTTAATCCTAGCATTCCAGAGACAGAGATCCTCTAGATCTCTGTGAGTTTAAAGCCACACTGGAAACAGCCAGGCATGGTGACTCACGCCTTTAATCCCAGGAAGTGATGGCAGGAAGCAGAAAGGTATATAAAGCATGAAAACCAGGAACTAGAGCTGGTTAAACTTTTAGGCTTTTGAGCAGCAATTCAGCTGAGACCCATTTGGATGAGGACTCAGAGGCTTCCAGTTTGATGAAACAGGATCAGCCGAGGAATTGGCAAGGTGAGGTGGCTGTGGCTTGTTCTGCTTCTCTGATCTTCCAGCATTCACCCCAATACCTGGCTCAGTGTTTGTTTTCATTAATAAGACCCTTTAGGATTCATGCTACAGACCCCCATTTCTCAGACGTTTGTACTCAGACTGAGCTCTGCTACCAACCCCCAGTCCCCAACATCCGGTCATCACAATGTCGGACATTTCAGACAGCATGAGTCAACTCCTCTAATAATTCCCAGGTGATCTCTCTCTACATTCTTTCGGTCCTGACCATCTGGAAACCCCTTCTCATGGATGTATTTGAAGAAGATATTGATAACGCCATAGGGCTGAACCCGGAGCAGGAAGAACCAGTCAGGTCAGGACAGCTGTTATAGGGTGTACCGGTGAGTCATGTGCCCCGGGGAAGGCCAACCAGGATGGACAGAGAGCAGGGAGCTGACCGGAGACACACTACCGAGGCAGGAGTGCCAGGCCTTGGGCACGACGCACGAGCCAGAGGAGGATTTGAGGCTTTCGGGTTCTTGAGTGTTGGGGACTTGCATGGTGAGGCCCAGGCCTTGGGGGCACAGTGGAGATTGGCTCCCGAGGTTGTGGGAGATGGAGGTTCCTCGTGCCTCAGGGTGATAAAGTTCACCGCTTCTCTGACTGGCTTTAAAATCTACCGGACAAGAAGAAGAAAGCCTTTTGTTTGGGAGAGGGAAATAAATGTAGTTTTTATTCATTTCGTTCCCTATAATCTTTCCTGCTGGGGTGCTGACAAATGCTTAGTTATTTTTAGTGAAGCTGCCTTCCCAGCTCAGTGTGGGATCTCAACAGGACGCTGAGACTCATTGCGAGCTCTGGCAGGCCGGGCCTTTCACACATGTGACTAACCTTGCGAATCAAGCATTACCACTGTTTTACTGACAAAAGTCAGAGAACACTTTAGGGTACCTTGTGGGCCTCAATCTGATGGGCAATCCTCTGGTTGGGTCACTGACTTTGGCCCCAAACAAGACCTCTGGGGTGCTGTTTATAGTACTCAGAAGGCTGAGGCAGGAGGATTGTGAATTTGAGGCTAGCATAGGCTACACACAGAGCAAGTAATAGGTCATTCTAAATTACATGGCAAGATTCTGTTTCAGATGATGATGATGATGATAAATACACCAAAGTCTCATCCACTCTTTTAGGTAGAGATACAAATTTAAATCTAAGAGTTGATTTTAGGGTTTAGTATTTTTCCTGCATCTGAGAAAACATATTTTTGAGGTGATAGGGATTGAAGTCAGGACTCATGCTTGTTAAACACTACTGAGCTACAGCTAGTCCCTGGAGACCCCTCTGTAACAAACAAAGCCATTTAATGGAGGCTCATAAATATTCCAAGACATTAATTGTTTATTTTTACCGAGTTATGTTTCCCAAAAATCATTGGCAAACTTATCTGTTTATGTATCAATGTATGTACTTACCTGTTGACACACTTATATGGTATATATCAATTTAGTACTTATTTACAAAAAATAGTCACTCACTTAACAACATAATTATTTGTTTTTATTGTTTATTTTAAATGGGGCAGTGTAGGTACAGTTAATTCTATGGTGGATTAATTAGCAAATGTTTTACTTGGAATTAATTTTGTTTCAAATCTACTTGATAGTTTGCTGCTATTTCGACAACTGACCACTGGATGGCAATAGAGACCAAGGCAGTTTTCAACCTTCCCTCCTGGCCCTCACGCAAATGAAGACCCGGATTGGGGTTGGGCTTCTGTCCACAGCATGGACATGGACGTGTAGAGAAGCATGCAGAGAAGACACAATTCATTGAGGACTGCCCCCACAATGCTCCTACCAATCAACCCGTCACTTATCACTGCATCCACAGTTACTATGCTGATTTCACACAGAGAAACCAGAGTCTCAGCTGAGAGCACCCCTTCATTGTGGGTGACTGTTGTACAGAACATTCTGGGAGGTAAGCATGGCAGGCATTATTCTCTTCACTGTGCAGTCGAGAAGCTAAGGTTCAGAGAGGCTTACTGAAATTGTGTCTTGTGGGGGCAGTTGATGCAGGGCAAGCTTGGACTTCTTTTTACAAAACCAGATCTCAGGAGAACATTTCCTTATCTCTCTCCCTCCACCACAATTGCCCCTCCTCCCTCAAAGCAAAGCTTGGAATGAAATAGCAAGTCACCCACATACACACACATACTCACTCACTGTTGTATTGTCTTCACTATGTACAACAGAATCTGACCTCAAATCAGAAAAACAACTTAGAAGAACTCAGTAGTTCCCCTTTATCCTGGATTTTACTTTCTGTGATTACAGTTGTATGAAGCCAGCTACAGTCCAAACATATTAAATGGAAGATTCTAGCAATACAAAGTCCCTAACTTTTAAACTGTGTGCCGTTCAGAGCAGCATGTTGAATGGCTCTGCCCCATGGACCTGCTCTGTCAGGTATATACACTCTGCAGAAGCTCCCTGCCTGTCCGTCACTTGGTAGCCATTTAGGTTCTCTGAACTCTGAAGTCAGAAATTTTAGCTTCAGTGTAAGATGTGAAAAACCAAAATGAAACACCAATAACAAAAACTCAGCATTGCAGCATCACTGTATGGTCAAGGAAGCTCCGTCGGTGTCTCTAAACTTAGAACCCTAAGAGATGATGTCTAAGAAAAATTTTCTTCTTTCCTTTTTATTTAGTATCAAAGATCTTTAAGTATATCATGCCTCATGTGCCATGTATGAAGAAATAAAGATTGGTTTGGTGTAGGGCGAGAGAGGAAATCAGTTTTAGAACCCGAGATAAAGTCGTTCAAGTCCTCAGAGAGACAGGATCCTTTTCTCCACCCATCCTCACCCCAAGGCAGAGAGCACCTCTAGTAACTTGCAATGTAAAAGCTAATATGGATACCCCAAAGCTATTCCGTGGGAAGGCTCACTCTGTCAAGGAGGGGGGTAAATAGTGTTGTCTTAGCTTGAGTCACACAGGAAGCAGAGCCCCGGCTACATGTGCTACCATTTTTTGAGGGACACAGAGGGGCATGAGCAACAGCATGCCCACAGAGGGAGCCAGTATGAGGATTGAAGATATGTGTTACTGAGGTGGTCCCCACAAAGGGCAACAGAGTGCCTGGCTCTAAAGGACTGTCCTCTGAGAACCTGAGCCTTCTCGGTGGCCCACGTGCAACTTCTGCTGGTCAGGGACAGGAAGGGGAGAACAGTGGTCCCCATGCTACTGTCTCCTGCTGGTCAGGCCCACACTGCACAGGGACATCTGCACTGTTCTTTCTGTGTTTTAGAGATGCAAGTTCCTCGGATGGGTCCATGACAGCTGATGCTGGGAACGTCCTGCAAATAGAGAGGGGCACTGGGGAGAGGAGACAGTGTGAGAATAAGCTTTGGCTTTTGTCCTGAGACATGCTTTACAACCATCCCTTGAGGTGTCCATCTTTCTCTCCTTACACATTGTTTCCGCTTGGGAGAGGAAAGGCTTCTGTACACCCCGACCCAGATCTTTCCATATGAAGCGATTGTTCCAGCATATTTCTTTCTATCTTCCCAGATATTTGTGTCACAGTTTTTTTCCTATTTCATACCTTATTTTCCTGACTTAATGGTATATAAATGTCCATATTTATTTATTTTTTTTTAGAAATAAAAGTTTTTAATTTTGTTTCCTGACAGGATTTTGCTGTATGGTTCAGGTTGACCTTAGACTGGCAATCCTCCTGCCTATAGGTGAGGCCACAACACCGGCCTCGTTCTTAGTGTGAATACAGTTCTGCTTATTGTTTCTTCGTGCTTTGGGATTTCTGAGACAGCTTGAGGATTGCTGCGTTGGTGTGTGGAAGCCTTTTCCCTTTAGGCGGGTTGGGTTTGATCCTCCTAATAGGTTGGGTGTCTCTCTGAACCTTCTGTGTGTCTGCCTGTGTACAGGAAAAGCATGACAATATGGTGGCACTTGCATTTTGAAAAGTCACTGTGCCTGCTGTTTGAAGAGCAGAGAGCTGCGTCAGTGAGGTAAGGGGGCACTGTGCCAGTCTAGGAGAGACTGTGATGGGTGGAGTCCATGAGGTGGCAAGTGAGATTGAATGGGTGATGAACAGAATGTAGGAGGAGGGAGGCCGAACAGACTTCTCCCCATATCAACAGGTGCCTTAGCCTTCTTTTTTATTTCTCTACTTCATGCTTCTCTGTTCAGTTTTTGCTTCCTCCTAACCTCCCATGATTCTCCCTACCCCCAGCAGGTATGACAACCTGTGACCTCTGGGCTGCATGCACCCAGGATAGCTATGAATGTGGCCCAACAACAACAACAACAAAATCTTGCTTTAGAATTATGAACTTTTAAGATGTGTTGCAATGTCAAAATGTTGGACAAGCCTGCTAGCGTATCCTTTGGCTTCTGCTCTTGTTGGAGATCTCTCAGTTTCTGCACAGAGCCCCAAAGTGCTCCCAGGACATGGTGACTGGTCCCAGTAGCCGGGCCACTCACACGATGTAGACAAACACTCCCATTGTTTGGCTGTGTGGTCCTTCATAGAACCTGGGGCTGGGGTGATGACACCTGTGGAGTTAGGAGCAGATCACACTTGGTGAATGAATGTCCAGGCCTCGCTGCTCTGGGAGCACAGTTCTCTCAGAAGGGGCTTGTAAGCGGCTGGTTCATGGTGCGTCCTGAGAGGACAGGAAACATCCAAAAGAGAAGACACGTGCAAAGAACACATTTTCTTTTTCAACCCATTTTTCTTTAATCCTTTCTAAATTATGGGCTTGAGTTCTGAAATGTATGACTGTAAAATAAAATGTGGATGGAAAATAATAGTTGAAGTCAGTCTCTAAATGCAGAGTTTCATTTATTAAAAAAACGTATCAGCCAGAGCTTTGCTCTGAGATATTTTGTTTAAGTATAAACCACCATAAATTTGAATTGACTTTCCTATTAGTGATAGAAGGCAGTTATTTATGTTTATGGTAAGAGAACAAAGTGGAAAAATTTGAAGCTGGTTATGTACAAAGCTGATTAAAAATGGTAGACGTGGAGAATGCAAATGAGCCTTGATTTCATGTTCAGTACAACACGTCAGAGGTGAGGTTTCTGAGAGCCCTGGAGTGAAATATGAGGGGAGACTGTGGAGTTGCAAGGGGTTTCATTTACACACATGGCTTGTGTATTAATATTTTCATTGATTTATTTTCATGCCAATATGTCTTGACATAAATATGGTGATCTATAATGTATTGACCATAAAAGTCAACATTATTTTTAAAGCTGACTCAGGGAGATAAAACCTCATTGTTAATGCTGATATATACAGTATGCTGCCCTGTTGAAAAGTTAACCTATCTTCGCCTGATCCTGACTGAGTTAAGTGAGAGGGGCACACTGTAAAGGGGCCTAACCTTTACTGCGAGTTATGTTTCATAGCCAGTGTCTGATGGCCCAGGACATGAACAAAAGAGAAGAGCAGAGCGTGTGCTCAAGACCTCAGGAAAAACTGGAAGCTGAGAAGCATGGCAACTACCTTTATACCTGCTGCTCAGGAGGCAGAGGCAGGAGGATCTCTGCATCTTTTAGGCCAGCCTGGTCTACATATCAAGTTTCAAGCCAGCCAAGGCTGTACAGTGAGACCCTGTCTCAAAAAACAAAAACAAAACAAAAACCACAGCAGCAGCAGCAGCAGCAGCAGCAGCAGCAGGGACAGCAGCTACAATAGAAAAAACTGCCAAGGAGACAGCCGCTTGGCAAACAACCGCCTTCTTAGGGGAAAGGCCCAGGATGCCCCACCCCCACCCCAGGATGGACACCACGAGCCCTTCATGTCGGTAGTGACTGTGGTGATGAGCACATGTATACCAGGGCACTCCAGAACAGAACTGATCTTGCCAAATCTCCAGATGACCTCCAGGGTGTCAAGCTGTAGTGGGAACTCTGCTGACTCACCTGATACCTCAGTCACCACATACCACCGTTGAACATTCCTTAAGACAGTCCCTTCTCTGGTTCATCCACTGATGAACGACTTTCTTGCTGGTGAGAAAAACCCATGTCAGAGGTGATGAAGCAAAAATAGTAATGTATTGGTTCCTATAATCCCTGTGTCCTGGTGGGGCTGGCTGTAGGTAAGGCCTGCAGCGGGAGCCCACACGGTACCACCAGAACTGCCTTAGCTCTGCCCATTTCTCACTTCACTTTCTCCAAGTCTCCTCCATGCTAATATGCGTTCCGCTTGCCCACTTGGTGCCAGAGACTGACCATTTCCATCTACTCATGTGAAAATCCAGTGAGAAAACTGTCTCCGTTCAGAAGTCCTGAGATTAGTCCCCGATAATCCTTAGTCCTATTATCTTGTGTCAGGTTTTATGTCTGTCCTGGGAAAACTACTTGGCCAGCAGAATGACATGCATTGGCTGGCCAAGGCCTTTGTTGAATGCTTCACCCATAAGATCCAAGAGAGAAATAGATGACTATACCCAAGTTCTGTGCATCGAGAGAGAGACAGAGGTGGAGGGATGCCATTGTCTGAATAGAATATCATAGGGAATATTTTAGCAAACTATGTGGCGGAGCAAACCCAGCCAACACCAGTAGCTTCTCTTACAAAGTAAGCTCACACTGTGTCTCCTTTCACTCCTTTGTATTGTTTGTGATGCCATGTTTCCGAACGTGGCCTCTAACAGTGGAGTCCCAGGGCCTCGCCAGCTCCAGGTCTTCTTTCTTCCCAGGTGTGTATTCACTGTCAAGGTGATCATGTCCAGGGCACTGTGAGGAGGGAAGAGTATCCTAGCCTGGGGCACCCTGAGTCAACCTTGGCTAACACTAGAGTCAATATGGCAGGTCATGGAACTCAACGAGAAATATTATTTAATGAGGAATCTCCAGGGGAAGGAAGGCTGTTGATAGAAGTGTTTTGAGAATGAAAAGCACTTGCTAGTCCTCATCCTTTATTCTGGCATTAGGGGCAAGTTTGAAGAATATTTATAAGTAGTTATCCCAGAGACAGGAAGAATCCAGCGAGCTAGCCAGGCGGGCTGTACTCCTGCTAAGGGTTGGAGTGCTCTATACTTGCTCTTCTCATTGTGAAATTGAATTTCTGGCTGGTTTGTTTGCTGGAAAAGTAACGAAATCTGAGTGAGATATTTCTGTCTCCTCCGCGGAGGTTTATTGCAATCCTGGAATATGTTCCTTAACCCAAGGTTCTGGTTACCGTCATGCTGGCTTTGTCTGTCTGTCATGGAGGACTGTGCTTTTCAGTTTGCATGTCATAAGGAACTGTATGTATGAGGCTGTCTGGAGTAAGAGATTGCATTTATGCTCCTGAGCTGTCATGTGTCCATCCATCAGCAGCTGTGATGGTCTTGCTGACTTTGCGACTTCTCTGCATAAACCCACAACTCACTGTCTGGAGAGGTCCTCTGTCTTAGTTTCCTTATTATAAGTTTACTTGAGAAAGAGAACGTGTGACTCTGGGAACATACTTTGTAAAGAGTAGATGTACTCTTCACACCACCTGTGCCTTGAGAGCCCCTAATTCCTGCCAACATCTCTCTGTTCTTTCCTTTGCACCCAGACTCTTATAACAAACTCAGAACCACCTGGAGACTTCAGAGACGTCACCACCCAATGGTCAGCCCCAAGCTCCCAATTTCCTCACCCACGAAATCTTCTCTGTGTGCGCATGTGTTTATGTGTGTGTGTATTGTGTTTGTGTGTATGTGTTGTGTGTAGTTTGCCTCTGTGTGTGCCTCTCTCTCTCTCTCTCTCTGTGTCTGTGCATGACCATGTGAATGTGTGTGTGTAGTTTGCCTCTCTCTCTCTCTCTCTCTCTCTCTCTCTCTCTCTCTCTCTCTCTCTCTCTCTCTGTGTCTGTGCATGACCATGTGTATGTGTACACACCTGTATGCTAGAGGACAGCCTCAGGCTGTCACTCCTCAAGTGTTGTCCATCTTAATAAAACATTTTTAAAAATTTATTTAAAAAAATAATTTCATATATGCACGCTTGCTCATTGACCACTCTCAACTCCTTAACACTTCTGTGCATCCTTCCTCCTCTGCGCCAGGTCTCTCTCTTCCTCTCATATCTGTTCACTTTGTTTTGGGGCCTACAAGATTAACCAGGGCCATCTCTGTGACTGTAGATTTCGGAAGTCCCAGTTGGAGCCTGGTAGGCTCAGCGGAGTATACAACTGAAGACAATGATTGCTTCTCTTCCAGAATCTATCCACAGTGAGTAGTTCAGGGTCAAAGTGTATGGCTCTGTGACTCCTTCTCCTTCCTTGACCGATTGTTTGAAGTGGGCCTGGTCCAGATAACTCCTAGTTGCCAACTTTGTTGCACCATCCTCTGCACTCCTAAGTTGTGTGGCTAAGAGTCACATCAGTTGCCTGCCGAGGGTCACACTGCTTCTATGACAGCAGCATGGACTTTATGGCTGGATTCAGTATGTCAGGCAGATTAGAAGTTAGTGCAGGACGACACATACACGCAGGCCTGTGTACATCTTCACATATACCTCCTTATGGAATGGGGTAACCAAGGTCCAGAAACATGTGAGAGAGGTGGGTGGTACGGGAGGCAGCAACAGATGCAGTGAATTTTAATAGAGCTTTTCCTAGTCATTAGGCTCCTCATTTGGATGCCGATTCCAAGCAGGCTAGGTCTCTGATGGTTTTGAGAGAAGAGGCAGGTGTTTTACTCACATCTTCGGTAGATAGGCCTCACTTTGACATGTAATGTTTTTGTACAGTGTGTGTGGCCTTCCTGGCTTGAATGTAGCCCAGCATCATCAAGGCTGTACCATCATTGAAGGGAATCAGTTTTAGGAAAAACATGCCTGTTCCTCATTCCCCAGCATGTTAGGAATCTTGTTTCTCAGCAGTCCTGCTCCTCTGGCTCTGATTCTGTCTGCAATATTACGATACTGAGTTGGTCCTAGGTCTCAAGTCACAAGTCCATTTCTTTGAAAGCCAATCTGCTCCTGGAATATGTCATGCTCTTTCGTGCTTCAGAATCCTCGCAACCCCTTCCCCCTGCTTCAAATACACGTTCTCAGCTCTTCCTCTTCATGACTGAATTTGTCTTATCCTTAGGATCTCATTGAAAATGTCATGTACCACGAGGGCTTCTAGCTATCTCAGAAACAATCTGTACTGCAATTTCTGACTTTATCAACTTATTTACTTTCCACATTTCCCACAAAAATCTGCTTATTTGTATGTTGATTGATTTTTGTCTCTTTCCCCAGTGGAATTATACATCAATTGAAGTCAAGGACCTAGTCTGTGTTCTTACGGTAGCTTGCACATGTAGACACCCACAGTTCCCAGCTGCTTTCTTCTTGTTGTTGTCTGGTGATAGGTATCTAACCTGTGGCCCACGGGCTGTGTGTACCCCAGGATCGCTAGGAATGTGGACCAACACAAAATTGTAACCTTGCTTAAAACACTATGAGAGGTTTTTTTGCAATTTTTTTTTTTTTTTTTTTTTTTTTTTGTAACTTGGTTGTGTGGTTGGTGGCGTGAACCTTGTAGATGACAATGTCATGTTGCAGCGTCAAACGTTTAGATATGTCTGCAGGGAATGTGGCTTACTCTGTTGAAGGTTACACAATTTCTCCCGCAGCAGTGGGATGGACTTTACTGCCGGATTCATATGGATGATGACCTGGTGGCCTCTGAGGCAGTGACTGTTGGTGACTACCATCAGAGATCGGCGTGAAGAGAAGTAGTTTGCGTTGAAGATGCAGCTCAGTGGTAGCACGTCTGGCTAGTATGCACCGGGCCCTGGCTTTGACCCCTAGCACCTGTTAACAAACAGACAGATAAGTAAATAGGTAAATACATAGCATTTAGAGAAGGAAAAACAGCTTGAGATTTTTCTCCAGTTTTGGGTGCCGGATTCTTTGTTGATTCCATCCTTCACCTTCCTTTCCAGGCACCAGCTGTAATGGAGGTCCTGATGCAGACACAGAACGCCTTCCTTTTATACTCACTTTGGTATGCAATGTGCATTCCTGAGAACGATAAGCGAAAGCAGCCAACTCCGCAATGAACTTTTCCCACTCTTCTTGGAAAAGAAGTTCTGTGCAATGTGGAAACAAATGTCTCAAAGAAAAGGACTAGTCAGGGAGGTTGGTCTCTTCGTTCACAACTTAATGAGTTGTTTAATGACTGGTTAAGCGTCTTTGTTGTTATTGCCATTTAAGTGACAAATGTTAAATGTATCAGTTGGCTTTTCCTGGGTCATGATACAACAACAAAGAGTTAGTGGTTTACAACAACTATTATTTCTCACTCACAGTGTATCAGTCATGGGTCAGTCTCAGTTCTTTACTGTTTTTCTTTGTGTTGAGATCCAGGCAAAGGAACAGTCTCTTTCTCTGGGGAATTTAGCTCAGAGCAGACAGGTGTTCATGGCATAGTCAAGTCTGACCTCAGTGGGACAGTGTAATCCTCTGAAAGGGAGGCAGAGTATACACCTGAGAATGTTAATATAATCTACTGAATTTTCTGATGAAGATATAAGGTATTGTTGCTGGTGTGTAGGAGTGCATGTGGGAGTGTGTGTGTGTGTGTGTGTGTGTGTGTGTGTGTGTGTGTGTATACCTATGTGCTCATGTGTGTATATGGCAAGAGTCTGTCAGATGTCTTTCTCTATTGCTTTTCATATTATTCTTTGAGACAGGATTTCTCCCTGCATCTCAGCTCATCAACTCAGCTAGACTGCTAACCAGTTAGTCCCAGAGAATTCCCCATCTCTGTCTCTCCAGAACCAGGGTTAGAAGAGTATGTGGATGTGTGCTGTGTCCAGCTTTTTAGGTGGCTGCTGGGGATCTGAACATAGATCTTCATGTTTTCACAGAAGCACTGCACCGACGGACACCCCCCCCCCTCCGTGCACATAGTCTCACTGTGGAATCCAGAGTGATTTGGAATTTGCTCTGTATACTATGCTAGTCTTGAAGTGGAGATTATCCTTTCTGAGCTCCTGAAATGCCAAGGTTACAGGACTGAATTGCTATGCTTGCTGGCCACTTTAAAATGAATGACAACAAAAGCAAAAAAGAAAAGTGTTTTTTTATGTGGTAGGGATGGAACTCTGGGCTTTGTGTTTGGTAGGCAAATGTTCTGTCACCGAGTTACAGACCTAGCCATTGGAAATAAACATTTTAACTTGTCATCATATATTATGTGTAATAATATAATACAGGGCAAAGAACAGAAAATGAAGGCTTTGGAGACTTTGTATCTTCACAGTTTACCGTGTGGGCTTGAATACAATGCTTCACTGAGCTTTTCCACCCCCACACAAACAAGCTTAAGTGGTTTAAAGGAGATCCCTCCAGTTCCCTATAAATCAGACACCCATTTTTTGATTCCACATACATGCTGGGTGGTGTGTCTGAGCTACAGGAGTGACAGCAACTGAGAACTCCACTCACAGGGTCTTCAGGCTGTTACAAAGAATTATTCTTGGAGTCCCTGGCTGGTGAGATGTAAGGCCTCTGTCTTTCATTGGCTTGGGCAGGGTGGATGCTGCACGCACATCATTTCTTCCTGCGGAGCCTTTCTCCCACAGGGGGCTGCCGTTCAGTTTAGGTATCTCCACTCCCGCTTCACTTAGCCAAAGGGCAAGTTCTGACAAGGTGGCTGTTTGGGTATCGTCACAGAGGAACAGCGAATAAAACAGGGTGCTGGGTGAATGGAAACCAGACCCAAAGGCTGGCCTGAAATTGTTAGTTAGGGGACAGAAAAAAAGAATACAGACTCTGAAGAGCTCCTCCATCTGCAGAGTATGTTGTATAAGTGATGTTGGATGCCCCTGGGGTTTTGAAACTTGTTTCGTGAAATGTACACCTGAACCTGAACTTATCAAGGTGTTTTTCTTCCCCTCCCTCAGTACATCTATTCTCATTTCTTTTGCTATTTGGGTCTCCTGGACGCATAGCTTAAATTAGACACACTCAACTCTTTCAACCAGACTTAACGCTTAGATGGGAACCTGTGGAGTCGCGGCCACTGAACCAGAACTTCAAGTTCCGGTGACCTCTGTGTACTCTTGATCTCCGTCTAGACAATTTTATATAGTCTCAATCATGTCCTGAAAATGAAACAGCAGTTTCAAACTATTCTCTGAAACCCGAACACGTCATTGTACTATTTTTATGGTGAGCAAGTAGAATGTTGATTCAATTTAATAGGCCGTGTTTCTCCAATGTGTTAAAAGTTTACATACATGTCTCTTACACGTGTGCATTAGGAGATAAACATTAGGATGTTCATGGTAGTGCTGCTTCTAATCAGAGAAAAGTGGGGAGAAGATGCTTAGTGTCTAACAGTGTTATCAGCAGACAGTATTCACACAGTGGTTGAAGTGAATGACCCAACATGTAGAGAATAAGACGCAATGGAACACTCAGCCCTAAAGAGACACCTGCACCAATTCCCTCCACCAAAGGCTCTGGGACCAATGCTGAGGAGGCAGCAGAGGATTGTAAGAGCCAGAGATAGTGGATGACTGCTGGGAAACAGCATTTTCTGGACATGCCAGGGCCATTGCACACATACAACATGGAACATTAAAAGTTATACGAACATACAAGACCACACATATTATGCAAACACATAATAAATGTCCATGGCAGGTAAACAGGAATTTGGAGTTGTTTACCTCTTCAGAAAAAGGAGAAAATCAGAGCAGGGTCAATGTATGTCTATAATGTTTTATTTCTAAAGAGAATTGAGCAAGCACAAGAAAGAAAGAAATACTGTAGAATATGAATGTTGTCTAAACTTTGGTGGTGGGCATGAGGGTGTTTATGGTGGGTTTCTCCATATTTTGGCATACGGGGAATATTTAATCCATTCACTGATAACCAGCTTCGTTCTCTCGTGCTCTCTCCTGTTCCCCCTGCGATCTCAGAGAACACAGTAGCACTGCAGCAGACTTCTGAGTTCATTTCACCAGCTTTTGAGAAGGTGACCTTTCTTTTTAACTTGAATACATCATCTCAAATTCTGATTCAAAATAGAGAAAAAGCCAGCCTCTCAGGGCTTTTTTTTTTGGTTTATAATGATTTGTTTATACTATTCACAAGGCTCCTCTCTTGCTCTGGCCCCTCCTCATGCTTAAAAACCCCTGCTATCTTCTGAAACCCAGTCTCCACTGTGGCCAGCAGCCTTGGAACAGTCCTGGGCTTCTTCCGCAGCCAGCTGGACTTCCTGTCAGGCCACTCCCTCTTGTCTCCCATGGGCTCCTTCTTAGGTCTCTGTCTGCTGCTTACCTGGCTCTCTACAATGCCGTTACACAGGACCTCACAGTCTCTGTCTGCTGCCTATCAGGCTCTCTACAATACCATTGCACACAGGACCTCACAGTCTCTGTCTGCTGCCTACCTGGCTCTCTACAATGCCGTTACACAGGACCTCACAGTCTCTGCTTGCTGCCTACCTAGCTCTCCACAATGCTGTTACACACAGGAACTCACAGTGGCAGTTGTTCTGTGCACAAGACCTGTGTAAGATCAAGCTTGCCGAAACCCCACTTCCCTTCAGCTCCAGGCTCCAGGTATTTCTCCAAGGAAGCCTTCCTTGACCCCCTTGTTAGGATCTGCGCTGGCCTCACTGCCTGCTGGGCCCTTAGTTTCAGGCAGGTTCCAAGGACATATGAACAATGCATGTTTATGAACTCTCACTAGCCCGAAATTAGAATTGTGGAGATTAAACAGAAGCAGCTCATCACACGGATAAACCTCGATGTCACTTGTTAGGAATGGTGACAATGATCCTTCTGCTTTTGCTGTGTGTAAAGCAGTGATAGTTGCAAAAAGAATGACCTTACTACATTAATAGAAAGTCCTGCTTCTTGTCTTTGGACATACCAAAGTGCAACATTACTGTGCATTAATGATACATAATGTGAAGGGCATGTTGCCTCATGAATGAAGTACTATTGGTTATTTTTAAGTTGGTTACTTATAAAGTAGATTATTTAATCCCCAAGAAGTCCTGTTGAGTACGTCATTACTGACAGGCATTGTACGTAGGAAGGAAACACATGCATTCTAAGAGAGACCCATCTAGAGCAGACTTGTTTTAAACTAGTGAGTTTAAAGTCAGGGCTAATTTTTTGATGGTTTTATTGTGGCAGGCTGTTCTGTGGGATGGATTTGTGGGGTGGTGTTAAAAATCAGAATCCTCTAAGGCTAATCAAGCAAGTGAAAATTTATGTAGCGTCTCTCTAGCTTTTGTGTAAGAGGCTGGATGTCTACAGATCTTAATAGGGTATATCTAATAACATGTTAATAACTCACAAATTGCTGGCTTTGGACTACAGACCTTGAATGAAAGGGCCTTCATGAATTATACATGCCTGACAAATAGGTGATACATTTTTCAAATCACACAGGCTCTTCAGAAGCAGAATGCTCTGTGGAGAGAATTAAAGAAAATCGATATGTGTTGATTGATAGATACTCGACTTGAAAACACATTCTCTATGCTGCCTCAGACAATGGGGCGCCTGAGCTCCAAGAGCACTGTTTTCTGAAGACAGGGCAAGGCTGGGGCTGGAGGCTTTGTGTGACTTGGGTGTGGTGCACAGTTCACGCCTGAGGTCCAGTCCTAGCCTCAGTTCCGTCCTGATCTTTGCTCCCCAGATAATGAGGGTAGTGGATTGGCCCTCTGTCTCTCCCATTCCCTGGGTCACAGACTGTGGCTCCAGCCCAGTCAGTCTCACGGGACCCTGGGAGGCTTAATTTGTCAGCGTTGGTAACGCGCTGGGAAGATGAGAAGAGCCGTGTTCTTCTAAGCAACATTATTGATTCAGCCTTTTCCTTGTGGTTAATATAAAATTCTCCACATAGCAGATAATGGCCCGGCATTGCATAAACAGCCAAGAATCGCTGGCAGGAGAGATGCGGCCTGTGTTTTCTCTCAGGAAAATTGATGTCTATAAAATGCCTTCAGTTTCTCTGGAAAAAGACATTATTACATGATTTAAATCGATCATTTTGCTATTGTACTTTTATTTGCTTGTTGGAGTATTTTCTTTTAATTGTTTTGGTTTGCTTTCTAGTAATTATTGGAAATAAATTCGAGCCAGTAAACCCTTCATGTTAAGAAAGGCCTGGATTGGAAACAATTTCCCTTATCTGTTGTTGGTTGTGTGATACATAAAACAACAGGAGAATACATATGTAAACACATAGTCATATGTGCGCTTGTATACGTATAAACGTGTGTATAGTGTATGTATATGTGAGTGTTACATAAATATAAAGCTAATGTACATTTTCCACAATGCAAATTCTGTTAGTTAAATATCAAGGATGTAAATATATATCTTGTTAATATACTTGTGTATTATTGTTATACTGAAATAAGTAACTGCTAGTATGACATTTAACCAATTTAAAATTTAGAATGAAAACTTTATTTTCATTTTAAATTTTAAATGTTGAGGGGACAGGATCTTATACAGCCTAGTTGGTTTAAAACTTGCTGTAGAGTTAAGGATAACCTTGAACTTCTGATCTCCTTGCCTCTATGTCCTGAGTGCTGGGATTCTAGGTTTGCACCACCATGTCTGGCTTCAATTCTGGATTGCTGAAGATATTTTAGGAATTGCATTCCTGAAGTTGCTTTTGACGGGAATTTTATAAGTGTAGAAGAAATGTAGACCAGTCACTTTATCATCATATTTAATTAAAAAAATTATTTTATCTGTATGAGTATTTTACCTGTATGTATGTTTGTGTATCACTTGTGTGCCTAATGCCCTCGAAGACCAGAAGAGGGATTCATTTCTGCTGGAAATGTAGCTATAAATGGCTGTGAGCCAACATGTAGGTGCTGCAAACTGAACCCAGGTCCTTTGGAAAGCAACCAATACTCTTAACTGCTGAGCTATCTCTCCAAACCCCTCATCATACTTTATTTATCTATCTACCTATCTATTTTTCTATAGCTATCTGTCTGTCTATCTATCTATCTATCTATCTATCTATCTATCTATCTATCTACCTACCTACCTACCTACCTATCTATTTATTTATATATGAGTACTCTCTCTGCATGTACACCATTATGCCAGAAGAGGGCATCAGATCCCACTATAGATGGTTGTGAGCCACCATATGTTGCTGGGAATAGAACTCAAGGACCTTCGGAAAAGCAGCCTAATCACTGCTCTTAATCACTGAGCCATCTCTCCAGACCCTCCCTCATCATACTTTTTAAAGGGCCCCATACTGGCGTAATAGACTTGATTATCTATCTTATTATTCATCAGACTTGGATCTAGAACACATTTTTATGTTTCCAAATTTTGGACTGGAATGGTGTTTACCTAGCAAGTGTAAGGCCCTGGGTTCAACCACTGCTATTACAACTTAAATAAGATAAACACCAACAGACAAAATCCAAATGCCCCCAAACCCTCCATTCTATGTTTCTGAATACTATCTAGAATTAAACACTATTGATTATTGTAAAAATGACTGTTCTGTGGGCTATTACAACAAAAGTGAAAATTCTCTTGTTAATTTGAAGTATATTTTGTTCAAACAAACAAACAAACAAACAAAGTTGTCTAACAGTATTTGTGCTAACATTAAAAATCTTCACGTTTTTATTATACATACTGGAGCTAATCAATTTTACAATCTTGTAGCCACACTATTTTTGTATAGCTCAACCATGAAAATTGTTTACATATACACTACCAAGGTTTTAACAAGAGAAACAAAGTATGTATGAAAATACCATAATTACTACTAGGGGATCTAACTGTGTGGTAGAGCACTTGACTAACATACACAAGGTCCTAGGTTCAGTCCCTTGTAACAACAAAACAAAACAAAATTCTGGCAACTATCAGTCTGAAGATGCCACTATGAAATACATTTCTCTGGATACTTATTTTAAAAATATAACAGAAAAGAGGCCAGAAACACAAAAGAATGTGTTTGCTTCATTTGGTGCTCATCAGTTCTTCTCTACATCATTTTTTGGATACTTGGCAAGTGCCGGATGCTGCAAAGCTCTGCACACTGCAGAATCCAGCTCTTGCTCCTAAAAATATTGTAGTCTACTTGAGTCCAAGCACATTGGTTCTAGAAGCAAGAGATTAATGAGATTATTATGGAAAGAGCCTGACAGTTATACCCAGCAATTGTACTCCATTTCTCCCCAGTAACTGAATTCCCAGTTTCCACCTGGATGAGTGGCTTCCCTTGCAGTTAGGTAGACCTTTGCTCACGTCTGGACAATGCTATAGATGAGGGTTCTGGGGAAACCTTTGATTATCACTCTCAAATGTCAGCTAGACCTCCTGTGGCCTTCTATTTTCAAGCCTTCCTTTTGCTTCCTGGATGTAGATGTCACCCATGGAGTTCCTCTTTGATTGTACTGGTCTTCAATTGGGAATGCTGGAGTTGTATGCAGTAGGAACTAAAAACATTAGTTCCTATGTTTGTAGAAATATCACACTGCCCTGAGGAGGTTGACTTCTAGATTTTTATCCATGAAGTAGCAATAAACTGCAACCTGTCTCCTACTGCCTGCCAAATGTACTTCTGAGGCACATCCAAAAGTGTGCACTTATGATGTGAAGAGGCAGATATGTAGAGCAAGGTCAGACTGGGATCAGAAGGAAATAAGGCTTCCCGCAAGAACATGCCAACCCCTGGCCCTTTCTTCTTTCATGTGTTTCATCATTTCCTGAATGTGACACTTTGTCTCTTCCTCATCATTGGTCATACTGCTCCTCACCTCTCTGTAGTTATTTTCTTGTATGTATAGTTAACTTTATAATTGTATTGAATTATGCAAACCACAGAAGTACTTAAGACAGTTAATTAGACTGTGTAAATCCCAAGTGCATTAGCTGTTATCCTCTTCAGGATTACTAGCCAGCTCAGACTTCCTGAAACATCTTGCGTAACTTGGGACCTGTCCCCCAACACAGCAGCAGGACTTCACTTAGCACCTGAACATCCGGCACTTTAAATACCTTTTACTTGGGCCAGCATCTCAGACCTAGGAAGTATTTGCTGAACTGAGTTACACTAAACCAAGTGGTCTGTGGATTGTTGGAGAGAGTTGATTGGCTGGTTGTGTGGCTACTGCTTGACAGGAACAGAGGGCAGGCATGGAGGAAGGTGGCCTTCCAGCCTCCTTTGTTACTATCTAGTCACCTCATTCAGCTGCTGTTCCTTTAGTTACTTCTGAGAAGATAGGTCACGCCACACAGCATCCTCTTTGCTTTATAATATTGAGCCCTTCTCTTGAATGCTTCGCTGATATTTGCCTCACAAAGCTGATAAGGCTTTGTGCGGACCCAGAGGAGCCGAGGCAAATGCACACGTCCGAGAGATGAGCTGGGGGCAGTCACCGCCACCTTTGCAAGGCCCTACCTTCTTCTCTTGATAGCAGGCATTTTGGGGCCACCGTTTTTAGCAGCATGCTGCTGTGCTTTGTTCTCCACTTTTCCTTGTTGGAGACAAGGTCTCACTCTGTAGCCCACGCTGACCTCACGCTCACCGAAATCTTCCTGTCTCAGCCTCCTGAGTGCCGGGATTCCACGTGTGAGCCACCGTGCCTTCTTCACTCAGTCCCGCTACATAGGGTTGCTACACTGATGGCAATGTGTGGGGCTGTGTGCATCTCAGATGTCCCCACTGCCGCCTCTGCCCACTGCTCCTCCTTACACTTTCATCCTGTGGTCTTTTCTGTTGTTGCCCCTGGGATGGTGGCATCGTCATCCAGGCAGCTGACCTTGGGTGGCACAGGCAGGCATCGTTCTGCTGTGTTGGTTGGGCATGTCAAAGGTGGCTTGCTTGACATTTGAGAGTTAAGCAGCCCTCTTCTCTGATGTCACTCTTCGCTCATTTTCAGTGTCGGATAGCGTTTCCTGCTGTCCCAAGCTACCTCCTGGGAAAAAGTGAGCCTTTTCCTCTGGGGGTTCTTGCTGTAGAATCCTACACATCAGCTCTCTTGCCTCCCTGGGGAAGAGCTTGACATGTCACTTTCCTGAAGATGAAGGAGTGGGGTAGCTGCATGACGACCCCCCAGGAAAGATATAGAGATCTACTGACAGACACAGGCTGCTGGCTGACCGTGCTGCTTCTGAGCTCCTGCAGGCTTGCCTGGCCCTGTAGTCTTCCGCCTGCCCTTAAATCCCTGTAGAGGAGCTTGATTTCCATCTAAAAATAGGAGCAACACAGTAATGGGGACTGTTTTTACCTTTGTGGAATTATGGGCCTTCTGCATACTAATGGCTACAATTACAGTACGGTTGTTTTATAGTTATTTTTAAATACCATCACATAAATCACTCCTTTACCTTCTGCTGCATCTGAGTGCAGCACGTGCTGTTCGCCCTTGTTTTGCAGATAAGCCTCACAAAGGCGCTGCACCCACCCAATGCTTCATAGTCTCTCAGCCCATCAGGCTCTCAAGTGCTCATAGTGTTCGTTTAAAAAATTTAATTCATCATATTGCATGCCACGAGGTCACACGTTGAAGCCTGACTGGTTCCCTCTGTTTGAAAGTTCCCATAGATGTAGCTTAGCACTCAAGGGCCTCAGGGCTGACAGTTACATTCACCCTGTCCCTGTTATTCAGATGCCAAAGAGGAAAAATAGTCAGCCTATTCAGGCTAAAGAATCTCTCAATTTAAATTTTCTGCAACCTGAACTAATATTAAAAATACAAATTTTTAGTGACAAAGAGCATTAGAATTTCTGAATAATCAGAGACTTGCAAAGCACGATCATTTTGACTATCTACATATGCAATTATATTCCTAACATTTTAAAGGATTTATTATGTTTCTATTTACATATGTGTGTGCCTGAGTGAGTGTGTGAGCATGTGTGGTGGTCCCCATGGAAACCAGAAAGGATACTGGATTCCCTGGAGCTGGAGTTACAGGTGGTTGTAAGTAGTCTAATATGAGTGCTGTGAACCAAATTTGGGTCCTCGATAATACTAGCAAGTGCTCTTAATAGTCGAGCCATCTCTCTAGCCCCTATTCTGTTTTTTTATTTAAACATAATGTTTTAGTGACTTTTTGGAATTTTACATTATGTACCCCAATCACACTCATTTCCCAGTCTCCCTGTATCCCCTGCCATCCGTTTATCATCCCCCCCAAAGGAAAACATAAAAAGAAATAGTAAAAATAAAAAAATACAAATAGGAATATTAAAACAAATAAAAAACCAAAAAGCAAACGAACGAACATAACACTCTGCTCCTCCACCTTTCCCTCCTTTCCATCACCTCTTCATTCATCTGAGTGGCACTGGGGGCTGCTGTGTATCATGAAATGTACTCATTGTCCAAATAGCTTTACTTGCAAATGTTCTTTGTGTAGTGTGTTGTTGGTCAGGTTCAAGGCCTCTGGCTTCTGGTACACCATCAATACAGGACCCTCACCGAAACCCCTTTCGGAGATTCAGCTGTTGTCCCAAGTCATGGAGATCCTGCGGCTATGGTTCCACAGGACCGTAGCCTTCACTTGCTCCAGCAGGCCTTAGACAGGGAGATGTTGAGGAGTGCCAACTCAAAGCCCTGGATGTGTGTGCCTGGGTGGTAGCTGAATTGATCAGTCTGGACTGCTGGGACCATTCCCCTCAGGTGAGGAGCAGAGCTAGCTCTCCCATACCTGTGGTGAGGGGTGGGCCAGCTTTCCCAAGTGTGTGTGTGGGGGAAGGCAAGTTCTCTTATGAAGGGCAAACTAGTGGGAGGCAGGCCAACTCTCCAGTGAGGGGAGTGCCAGCATGGCCTTAGTATTTCAACGTACGGTTCAACATGTGGTTCGCATGGGCCCCTGTGGTAATAGAGCAATAGATCTCAACACAGACCCCAGCTGCAGCAGGACCACAGACCCAGACATGACCATCTGCAGCAGTTTGGGCCTGGTTGTTACCTTGGTTCTGGGTAGCAGTGCAGTCTACTTAGATGGGCATGGCCCCAGCAGTGGCATGTTCCTCGGACCCCAACATGACCACAGATAGTGGCCCACAACCAGGGCATCCTTGTTGCTTTTGATGGCAACATGGACCATGAACTTCAACACAGACCCCAGCTGCAGTAGGACCACAGACCCAGACATGGCCCTAGGCCGTGGCTTGGGTTCTGTACCACACCATGGCCTGGGGTGACAGCACAGGACATTCAGATCTGTATGGCCCCAGCAACAGCATGACCCTTGGATAACAACATGGTCCCCAGGCATAGGTCCAGCCCCCTGGCACCTGTACAGCCTTTGTTGGTAACAGGAGCCATGGACATCCACTAAGACCCTGGCTACAGTAGGGCCATGGACCCATCTACCTCTGTTCTTAATCTTTTCAGTTCAAATTTAAATAGACACATGTTGAAAAAAAGTTGGTCACATTTTAAATAATAAAACATGGGCTTGATATGCTAGTTGTATTTTTGAACACCCATGAAAATAAATATGTAGCTGCTCATTTTTTCTTTTTTCACTGGTTGTCATTACATATGTATTTGTATATACATATATGTTCTCAAATGTAACCTGGTGAGTCCATATACATATGTAAGTTTTCAGGGCTGACCATTTGGCACTGGACAAACATCTGATGTGCTCTTCCCGGGGAAGACCACCATCCCTCTCCCAGCTTTACTCAGTTGCCCGTAGTTCTTCGTAGAGGGCTGGGGCCTCATGCACTTTTCACTGCTGTCTTCCTTGTTCAGTTCAGGCTTGGGCTGTGTTGGTGAGACTTCATGGGTGCAGCTTCTGACGTTACTGGGAGACACAACCTCACAGCAAGGTCCCTGACTTCTGGTGTAGCCACTGCTTTTGTTTGAAGTTATTATGGAATGTAATGGAACACTCTCACCATGTGGGTACCTCTGATTTGATAGAAGAATCATACAATATACAAACCTTATTTATTTTTAAATTAAAATGATTATTTAACCATATTCTTACAAGATACAGAATGATAGTTTGTAGTTGTGTGTGTATATAACATATAGTGATCAAATCAAGATGCATAGTATTTCCTTTGCCTTAAGCATGAAAAAAATTCTTGATTAACATGTAATAACTGTATATATTTATGGTTTATAATGCATGTCCATAAACATACATATAATGGATATCTACCAAATTAGAATAATAGTTTCAGCTGCTTGTCATTCTTTTATTTTTGGAAGCTTTGAGAGCTTCCCTTCTCAATATTCTTAACTATTTGTAATAGGCTTTTGTGAACTATACCCATCTCACTGTACAGTGGAACACTGGATGTGTTCCTTATACCTGTATTTTGTGCTTATTATCCAACTTTGTGTGTCACTGGTGGACTTCCCTGACTCTGTTCTGTGACGTATGTTACAACACCTGTGTAAGAAAACCACTGTGGGGAGATGGAGGGAAGGCTTGCCAACATCTGTGTAGCCGACAATCTGTCCAGTCTTCTTCAGCCTTAAAAAATACCTTTTGAGTTTTTATTTATTTGTTTGTATGTGTTACAAGTTTGCCTGAACGTATGTCTATGCGCTCCATGCATGCAGTACCCACAGAGGCCAGAAGAGGGCTTTGGGTGAACTGGAATTTTATAGAAGGTTGTGAGCTGCCATGTGGGTGTTGGGAATTGAACCCTGGTCCTCTGGAAGTGCAGTTAGTGTTCTTAACCTCTGAGCCATCTTTTCAGCCTCTTCCTAAGCTGTTGTGTTCACTGGCAGAGCTGGTGTGTTGGTGAATACAGGGAGACGCAGCACATGTGAAAGCTGTGTCCTTTGAGGGCCAGTCTCTTCTGGCGATTTTCCCCCAAGGCCGAGGAATCACATTCTTCACTTGGCTTTGTGGCAAATCAAAACTCACCGCTGCCTAAAAGCCTCCATCTCCAAGAGCTCATGGTAGGAACTGCCTTGTGACTACAGATTTTCTCTCATTTGAGATGTTAGCTTGATTGGTTTCAGAGATAGTTGGACTGTATTTTTCACATTTTGGATATGAATGTAAATGAGTTTTAAAGTTGTAACACTAATTCATCTGTTGTATTTTACGTGCTTAGATGCTGAGAATTTCGAACTCAAGCAAAATTATGCAGATCATAAGATAGTATTAATTTGAATGGAAGGTTCTGATCCCCCTCCACCTTTTTAAGTAAAATGGATATAAAATAATGAAGAACTGAGAAAAATTAAATATATTCATCTTGAAAAATCTATGCATGAAAGAAACAATACAGTCAACAGGAATTCTTGCAGTTCGTGTGTTAGGAATTCATTTTACTGGGAACCTGTTTCTCTTTTAGAGACTAAATTTATCCTTGTGGTTCATATTGATAGGGAGAGGTGGGGCCACTTCCTAACATTCAGATGTGAAGAGAGAAGGGTTGGGATGAGGGATGCCTGTTGGACTTGTTACAAGGAAGTAGAGTCTGGTGTATCAACCTACTATATGCATCAGCTTGGTCCTTTGAAGACCAACACATTGTATAACAGTGCTAAGTATGTTTGTTTAAAAGCCTTTGTAGTTATTTGGATATGTCTACTCATTCTAATAGCTATAGTGGCATTCAGAAAAATAATTTGTAATTTGAAAGTTATTATGTTTTTAAATGTGTACATTTGGTTGAGAATAGCTCTCAGAGGATACGCTGCCTGTATAAATACCAGGCTGCAGACAGGGCTTGGATTAATAGACCACGAAGGACTATTTTTATGGAGCGTTTAAGAGTATAATATTGTTATTCCTAAATTGTGTTAATAATTTCTTACACATGTCCAGCATGTGTGCAGGGTTTTATTGTTCTACGGAGTGCTATGGTATATAACATCTCATTTGTCCCTCCCAACGACCTAGGGAAGGAAGCTGGGATGTTTTAAAGTGTTGGCATTGAAGCCCTTTGCTTGAGATGAGGTCCTAGGAATGTGAGACAAAAAAAAGATGCCAGGAAAACACATCCTTTTCTATGACCATGTCACAACAGTTCCTAGTGGCTTAGGAAGTCTTAGTCTCGGGAAGAGACTTTGTTTCATTATCTCTCTAGACAGTGGGAGGAAGAAAGAGGAAAAACTTCAAGATTAGAGGAAAAATTATCTCCTACTCCACATTAAATCAGGAATGCTTAGATTCCTCAATGAACATGGTGTTCTCTCTTTCTTGTTGAAAAAAGAAAAATAAGTGCCCTTTAGACATGTAGATATTGCAGAAGAAAGTATACTGTTCTGCTATTGCAGTTAATAGTGATAAACTTCATATGTATGTATGTATTACTCATGGGATACTTTGGACCTTCCTGTTTTACCAACAGAAACACAGGAAAACAGAGACAATGAGCTCTCGTAGTGTGTTGATAGCCAGAATGGAGTCATGAACCCAGGACTCCAAAACCCTGTAGTCTGTGCTGAAAAATACTTAAATAATTTATTGTTACTATTATGTCTACAGGACACAACTCTGGGATTAGATGGTAATTTTATTTGACTTACATAAAGGGGAATTATCACTGCCGTTACCTTTAAAGAGCTCCCTGGGTTTTCTGGGAGTATCTGAATTAGCAGTAAATTGAGCCCCATTACATATTAATGGATCAGCTGATTTATTGGTGGTTTATCTGGCAATTAGCCACCCTGCACCATGTCTTCTGCTTGGGCATTACTTTCTCACTATTGAACGCAAGCTCAGGGATGAACACCTTGAACCAGTGGGATAGTCTGCCTGTCAACCTAATAGGGCCTTGTATCATCTTAATGCTGAGTTATGGTCTGTCTTGAAGGATATTTGGACACACTTAATATCTTTGGATGACAACCATTGGAAGCATAAATGAAAGTACATGCTGTCATTGAGACATTAAAAATCTTTTCACAGTCACCAGATAGCCATTATGGTGTATGTATTGCTTTGGATATTTCTTTTATTTTTTTATATTATAAAATTACCTTTAGTTTCTGTGGTACTTATAGAATGCATTTCTGTGAGTTGGCTATAGTGCAGGGAGTTATGACCCACAGTATTTATTTGCAAGAGTCACTTTGGGGTGCCTAATTTGTCCTCAAGAGAAATATATATACATACATGTATGTATATATATTTGCTTAGCCTGCAAAATGTTATAACAAAAATTGGTGACTGATGATGATTATAAGATGAAGTGGCTATGCCACAATGGCCAAGCTTATAAATCAATGGAACCCGGAGTTGTGATTGGCTCTGGAGAATGTTTTATGTACGAGTGTTTTTAATGAGTCAATATATTTCAAGTCTTTATAGTATTGACTCCTAAAGTTTATTGAAACTTTATTTAAAACATCATTGTACAATGTGCCTAATAAGTTTCTAATACAATTTGGTTTTGCTTATCTAAGCATGCAGTTGCAGAAGAAAATACATTAAAATTCTCTTCTAGGAGGGAAAGCTATTTAAGAGTTGGTAAGGGAATGAGAGTTGCTAAATCCAAGCTCATTGCCTGATCGTTCCATTGGAGAATTAGCTATTTGGTTGCTCAGGATTAATTTATCTGTCTTAACAATACTGTGAGGAAGAGGCTCCTTTCTGAGTGTCCATGGTCTGATGTCACCCTTCCCTCTCTAAGAGGACTGAGCAGGTATGGTGTCCCTCATCTCTAGCCTGATTAGACCGTGCTTATCAATCTACTTTTCTCTTTTCCAAGCATGCTTGCTTTACCTGTGGCCATTATGAGGGCTGACTACCCTTTCCAAATGACCCCCACCCTTCTTAATCAACTCAGAAGTGGTTTCTCTTGCTTGAAAAAACAAACAAACAAACAAACACCTCAAATGGGTATCTGTGAATGTCTAGAAAATAAGATTTCTTAGTGGGATTGTATTCATTCATTTGTTCAATTTTTCATTCATCTACCAAGTCTATCATCTATCAACTACATGTTGGATATTCTTCTCAATTAGGAAACATCAGCGAATTAAAAAAAATGGTCCTTTCATGAAGTTAGTATCCTAACAAAAGGGGATATAGAAAAAAACCCATGACAAATAAGTAATGTATATATGTATATGTTATATGAAAATGTGTGCTATACACACTAGCTAGTGATAAGAACTATATACGGGGAAAATGTTCCACATCAGTCCCTTCCTTTTCAGTTCCTTGGGTAGGGAGGATATGCCTGTTTGGTGCTGAACAATGAGCTATGGTGGTTGAGACTGAGGCTCTGCCATTCTCTCATAGTTTTCTTGAACATGTTTCTACATAGCTCTCAAAGGGCTTTCTGCTGGGAGCTGAATTGAGCTCAAGGAACAATCTAGATAAGTGAAGGGTGGTGTCAATTGAAAGAGAGGCCTGCAGAATGGAGGACTTGACTACAGGAAAGTGGCAAGTGTTGGGCAAGGGCTGTAGTTTTTGATGGGCATTTTGTTCTCCCAGGGCTGTGACTAATCTCGGGTAGGTAGCAGAGCAACAGGAGGGAGTTAGGAAAGCCAGGTGAGGACTTGGGCAAGTGTCCGGAGGACACAAGCTGATTTGTGGTGAGAAGACAATTCAAGGTCAGAAAGGGAGGGAAGCGTCATGATGTCCGGGATAGGTGGCCACTCTCCATCTGAAGCTTCCCGATCATTGGCAGGCTCAAGTCTGGGAGGTCATGGAGCTGCAGAGAGTGGGCTGCAAACAGCTGTTAATGCAGGAATAACATCCACAAGAAAACCAAACCAAGCTAAACCAAACCAACCAACCAACCAACCAACCAACCAACCAAACAAACAAACAAACAAAAAAGCAAAAGAAATAAACACAAAACAATAACAACAAAAATCCAGCCACAGCTGCTACTTGCAAAAAGCTTGGAAGCAACCAGGGACAGACAGAATTGTATCAAGTTTCCCTGCAGAGACAGCAACCTGCAGGCTTGATTGTGATCTGCTGCCAACTTTGGCTTGCTCAGGGTTCTTCCCTTTCCCCACCAGGTCTGACAGCTTTTCCTTGACTAATCTTATTTTTTCCACCTTATTTGCATACCCACAATTAGCGGGTTGGGACCCAGTTGGTGCCCTGGTACCTCTGTATAGTCAGGCAATACAGGGCTGCCGCACCAGAGCGGTTGCAGGAGCAATGGGGAGTGAGAAGGGAAGCTTCAGGCTTGGCTCCAAGCCAGCTTGCCATCAGCAAATGCTGCCTGCTGGGTATGACTCTTGGAGGCTCTCCCCACCGGATGCTTTTGCCTTAGGCTGGAAGATCATTCAAACCAGCCTCAAGGATCTAGACTGACTCCTGTCTCAGCCTGCAAGACTCTAATTGGCTGAGCTATACGAGGGAATTCTTCCCTGAAGGTGCTTTCAGCTCCCAGGACCCACTGCTGGAGAGACCTAGGACTATGATTTTCAAACCCTGCTAGAGGCAGGAGTCCTGCTGATCCTGCTATTCCCACAGATGACCTGAAGCCTTGCTCTGCAGGGGACTGCTCTTGATTGGCACTCCGAAGCCCTCTGAGAACTTAGGGGCTGTGCTGCATCTCAGAGCTGAATGGCTCCTGGCTAGCATTCTGCTTCTGAGAGTTCACACCTGTGCTGTTCCAATCGTCAGACTCCACGTGGCAATCAGTTTAAGATTTGTTCCTGTTTAAAGGTTGTTAATCCCAAACTGACATCAAAGAACCTCCTGTTTGTATCCTTTGTTGTTTTCTCACTCTATTCTTGGTGGAGGGTTGTGGTGATATTTTATTTGTGCTGAAATGTGATATTTTATTTGTATGTTAATAAAGTTTGACTAGAGACCAGAGGTCATAGTGAGCCATTAACAGAAGTCAGGTGGTGGTAGCCCACACCCTTAATCTGATCACATGGCAGGCAGAGTCTCTGTGTGTTCAAGGACACAGCCAAGTGTGGTGACACACACCTTTAATCCCATTACCAACCATAGAGATCTGGAGGTCTGTATAGACAGGCAGTGACGAGGAAGTGATGTGGCTGGGCTTAGAGCCAATGAAAAGGCAGAACAGGAAGGTAATAAAGGCACAGGTTAGACAGGAAGAGGCTCTCTTGGGGAGCTATGGAGAGGTGGTGAGCTAAGGTCAGTTGGCGGCTATTGATGTGATCTCTATGGCTTACACCCCTGTATTTGGCTCCGTGTTTCTTATTTAATAAGACTGCTTAGAAATTCATCTACAGAGGGTGGGAAAAGAACCTATTTGGAGGCAGAAGATGGTATCGACTAATGGCTTCAATAGGCTTGAAGGAGACAGGGCTGGGGAGCAGGTTTCAGAATGCTTTAGTCTTGGTAGCAGGGATGGGAGCTTGTTTTTTTAACCAAGGGAATCTGATAAAATATGAAAATCCAGAAAAGGCATCAGATTTCATTGAGAGGACTAAGGACTGAATGGTTGTAATGTGTTTCTTCCTTCCTGTAATAAGAATCTAGTATCAAGATCTAATCCCACACTGGTATCTATTCTTCAGGTCAAATGAGAAAGTTCTCTTGAGAGGTCCAGATATTATGCTGAAATATAAAGTGTGTGTGTGTGTGTGTGTGTGTGTGTGTGTGTGTGTGTGCCAGTGTGTGTGTATGTGTGTGTGTGTGTGTATGTGTGTGTGTGTATGTGTGTGTGTATGTGTGTGTATGTGTCTGTGTGTGCCTGTGTGCGTGTGTGTGGTCAGTTCTACACGGCAAGTAGAGAATGTGGCATAGGAAAAAGATTGCCAGGGAGACTTCTTACTGTACTCAAGAACCCTTTGAGGGGCCGGTTCCTCTGGGTCCTGTGAGTGAAATTAGATGGTGTTTTTCAGAGAGTAGGAAAAGGAGGATTAACAAAAGAGGAGGAAAGAGAACAATAGAGAAGAAGCTGGAGGAACCGTACAGGGTCCTGGTAGACATGGGACCCTCGATAGAGTACCAAGCTGGCCTCACCGATGCCTACTACAGTGGCTACAGGGCTGGGCTGAGATGTAGTTATTCTGCAATGTGTGTGGATTCCTGTAATTCTGGAGCCAATACTATGACTGTCCCATCGCTAATCACCTAAACGAGCAAATGGAAGGAGCTAGAGAAGAAAGGAGGGAGCTCTGTATCTTTTGTTAGGAATTAAACAATATCTTACATGTATGGGTGTCAGTGTACCATGTATGTGCCTGGTGCCCACGGAGCCCAGGAGGTGGCATCCGATCCATCCTTTAGGACTATTTACAAACGATTGTGAATTAACATGAGGGTGCTGAGAATTGAACCCAGGTCCTCTGGAAGAGCAGCCAGTGTTCTTAACCACCAAGCTATCTCTCCAGCTCCAAGTTCAGATTCTTAAAAACACATAGCTGGAGAGATAGCTCAGCAGTTTAGAGTACTGGGTTCAGTTCCCAGCTCCTACACGACATCTCATAACTGTCTCTAACTCCAGCTCCAGTAAATCCAACTCTACTCTCTCTCCTGGCCTCTGAGAGGACCAGGCACACATAGTGCACACACATACACACAGACAAAGCACTGATAAACATAAAATAAAAATTATATCATGAAAATATGCAGGGAAAGGTGTATATGGGGATAGCAATATCAGGGTAGTGTGTATCTGTAAGTGTGATACCATGAAAGCTGAAATATCAACTGAATTGGAGCTTGGAAAAATGATAAGGACAAAAATAGATTTTTTTGTAGATCTATTTTCAGAGCAAATAAAAATTAGCATACTATTGATTGTTTAACAAAAATAATCTGATCTCAGTCTGCACTTTCTGATTTTTTTTTTGCATAATGAATGTTCTCTCTTTGGATGCCAAGAGATAAAATAAAAGTGGCAAAGAGTATTGGGACTGGAGAAGGGAAGTGGCATTTCAAGAGCACTTTCACTTTCTAAATTAGACATGCATTAGTCACCAGAGCTGATTGATGAGGACTCATGAAGAAAGAAGTCCCGGAGGTCTAAAGGTGGGCACAAGTGTACACACTATCCACTATTCACACAGGGGTCTGTGAAAAAGGTGAAACCCATAAAACACATGCCTGCTGATCTCAATGGTGACGTCAATCAGGAGTGTGAAGTTAAAACAGAAGGTGTGGCCGAGGTCATGGCTTTCATCTCAAGACCAAAGGAAGAGAAACTTATTTTCTTTTTGACTGGATCTTAGACCACCCATGGCAGAAGTATGGGAGTTGTTGTCAACTTGGGATTCAGCAAGACATATGACAATGCTCTCTGTCAACTTCTGCACATGTATATCTTCGGAAACATCTATACATTCTTACTATGTATGAGTTGTAGAGGATTCAAAGATGAGTGAGATTTGCTGTTGAGGAATTCACATAATTAATGAGAGATAATCTATAAATAAATACTCATAATATAAAACAGGGATTGGCAAACCATGACCCATGAGCCAAATCTAGCCAGTAACCCATTTTATTAAGTAATGTGTTGTGGACAATTGTAATTCCAATCTATTTAACCAAGTCATAAAAATATTTTAGAAGTGTATATTTATGGAGCACCATGTGATGCTTTGATATGTGCATAATGCTCAAATTAGGAAGAACCCAAATGCGTCATCTAATATTTGTTAATTTATTTACGAAAAAAATCCCAATCTTTTGTTTCATTTTTTCATTCCTCTGCTACAGCCATTGATGTCTGTGTTGTCTTGCTTGATTTAACACTGACAGGAAAACTCAGGGCTTGCAGTAGAAACCCTAGGGGTGCTTCTCACTATGGAGAAAACATTCCAAGGACCCCCCCCCCCCCCCGCGAGGATGCGTGAAACTGTAGCTCACACTGAACTGTATGACTTATATATTGTTCACATTAACTAACTCATCATGTGCCACCGCCATAACCTTTGCAGTATGAAGCGACAGCAAATCTCGCATGACTTTCTTTTTTCTTCTTCATGATTTCACTGGGAGAAAAATTCATCCTCACTGCAGACTTTTGCAACCTCAGCATATTTTCCCCATCAGTTAAGAACTTTCACCTTTTCATTTCCAGGGAACACTTTATGGCTTCTCTCTGGCATATGCAAATTTCCAGCCTCACGACTCTTGCCCTTTGAAGCCATTATTAAATAAAATCAGGGTTAGATGAACATAAGCACTGTAGTAAGTGGCATACAGTAGAGGGAAGGAACTCTTAACTGGGATGACGAGAGTGCATCTGGGAAGACAGGAATCTACATAGAAATGGTTGATCTGGGCCTCAAAAATATGATAGATGAGGCTAAGGAGACGGTTGAATGGGTAAAGAGCTTGCTGAGTTCAGATTCCTAGCACCCACATAAAAGCTGGGCGTGGTGGCCTGTGTCTCATAATCCTAGCATTAAGAGTGGAGAGAGGCGGATCTCAGGGACTTGCTGGCCAGCCAGCCTAGCTGAAACGACAAACTTCAAGCTCAGTGAGAGACTCTGTCTCAAAAAAATAAAGCAGAGAGTGAAGACACCTCTTATGAGTGCACACATACTGCACACACCACACACGTGCATCACATGCATGCAACACACACACACACACACACACACACACACACACACACTCCAGATAAAGAAGGACACAGCCCTTTCTGTTCATGCTCCAACTTTCTTATTATTATTCTCTGTCTTCACATTCTGTTAAAGTGGCTATGTGCGTGTGTGCGTGCATGTGAGTGTGTGTGTGTGTGTGTGTGTGTGTGTGTGTGTGTGTATGTGTGTGTGTGTCCTTTGAACTTCAATGAAACAGCACCAATGGCAATTTCAACTTGGCAAATTTTTGTGTAGCCTGGACTCCAACTTTCTCAACTACCATGTTTTCTAAACAGTGGGAAAATTTCCAATCTTCTTTTACTAACGGAGAGAGCAGCTCTTTCCTCCCCAGACCTTGCCTGATGATTCTGGCAATTTTCAGATAATTTAAACACAACTGTTAAATGTACTCATTAGCCACTTCACTGAAGCTCAAACTCATAAACTTGGTTCCAAACACAAACTTTCTGTTACAGGGGCTGTATCTTTTGGGAACAAATCCAAACTTAACCAGTAAGTAAATTTCCAAAACAAATCCAACAGGATTTAAAAATGTTACATAAAGAAAACCAAAAATAGTTTTACCCCAACATGCTTTTCACCTCTATTATATACATACCTTCCTACCATAAACCATCAGGGTTTGAACCTGAAGGAAGAAGCAATGATGTGATTTAATGAAACCTGGGAGGATTGTAGAAGACATTCTTGTTCTCATTTCTGTCGCTGTGATAAAATACCACGACAAAAGGCAACTTAGAGGAGAAAGGGCTTACTTTATCTCACAGTTCCAGCTCTAGTACAGAAAAGTACAAGGTGCCAGCAACTCCACAACTTGAAATGGCAAGTCATATCACATTTATAGTTCAAGAGATAGAGAAAAGAAGACATGCATGCTTCCCAGTCTTAGCGATTTTTTTTTTCTCGAGACAAGGTTTCTCTGTGTAGCTTTGGCACCTTACCTGGAACTCACTCTGTAGCCCAGGCTGGCCTCGAACTCACAGAGATCCCCCTGCCTCTGCCTCCCGAGTGCTGGGATTAAAGGCTTGTGCTCACCATTGCCTGACTTCCAATTTTCTACATTCTTGTACAGACTAGGATTCACACGCAGGGAATGGTGTCACCCACAGTGGGCTGGCTTTTCCTACACCAGTTAGCTGTTAAGACCATCTCCCACAGACATGTCTACTAGCTAATCTAGGTGGGTCCCTCACTAAGAACCTCTTCCCAGGGGATTCTGGATAGTGTCACACTGACAAAATTAACCATCTCATTTCAGGAGGAAAGATTTTGCTGTCCTTCAAATGCCTCTTTTGGAGGGGCTTTAGTTTGATTTCCATGATCAAAACTAACTTGGGAAGGAAAGCGTTTACTCCAGCTTGTGGATGTTATAAAAACATCCTGAAGGGAAGTCAGGCCAGAAGCTCAAGGTGGGGATCTGGAGGCAGGAGCAGATGCAGAAACTAGAGAGTTGGCTTGCTCCGTCTGCCTTCTTATACAACCCAGGCTTAGCCCTCACCACATCAATCACTAATCAAGAAAATACACCCTGGCTGGCCTACAGACCGGTCTATGGGGGCACTTTTCCAGTACTTAGCTTGTATCGAGCTGACAAAAAACAAAAACAACCACCCTCCCAAAACATGAACAGCACAGGGGTTTGCCTACTCTATCTGTATCCAGTCTTCACGTAAAAATCTCCATTTTCTGGGGTGGGTGGAGAGGCTCTTCCTCTTTCTTTCTTTCTTTCTTCTTTCTTTCTTTCTTTCTTTCTTTCTTTCTTTCTTTCTTTCTTTCTTTCTTTCTTTCTTTCTTTCTTTCTTTCTTTTTTTCTTTCTTTCCTTCCTTCCTTCCTTTTCTCTTCCTCCATCCATCCCTTCCTTCCTTTCTATTTTTTTTTTTTTTTGAGACAGATCTTACTGTGTAACTCAATGTGGTCTGGAATTTGCCATTCTGCTGCCTCAGGTGCCCAAATGCTAGGATTATATGTATTTACCACTATGACATGAATCACACACATACACACACACACACACGCACACACACACACACACACACACACACGTACGCGCGCACACACACCGACACACACTCTAAAGGTCTCATATATATTCTGGGAAATAGATATGCATTGAGGACTATGAAAGAAAGTAATTTTCTTATCTTTACATCACCCAAAGCCTGGGCAATAGCATATTTAAATTACAAACAAACACCTTTATCTTTTAATAGTTTACTGCAAGGAAGAGACCAGAGCCATTGACAAGTTTTTCTTCCTCACCAAAAGAGCTTGTTGCATAGATAGGTTAATGTGCCCCACTCTGCCTCCAGCTAGGGCTTCCCTGACAGTGTGAGGGTATGAAGGTGAGGAGGGCTGTGTGAGGATGGAGGTGAGGAGGGCAGTGTGAGGATTGGAGGTGAGGATTGGAGGTGAGGAGGGCACTGTGAGGATGGAGGTGAGGAGGGCAGTGTGAGGGTTGGAGGTGAGGAGGGCAGTGTGAGGATGGAGGTGAGGAGGGCACTGTGAGGACTGGAGGTGAGGAGGGCAGTGTGAGGATGGAGGTGAGGAGGGCAGTGTGAGGATTGGAGGTGAGGATTGGAGGTGAGGAGGGCAGTGTGAGGATGGAGGTGAGGAGGGCAGTGTGAGGATGGAGGTGAGGAGGGCAGTGTGAGGACTGGAGGTGAGGAGGGCTGTGTGAGGATGGAGGTGAGGAGGGCTGTGTGAGGATGGAGGTGAGGAGGGCTGTGTGAGGATGGAGGTGAGGAGGGCAGTGTGAGGATGGAGGTGAGGAGGGCAGTGTGAGGATGGAGGTGAGGAGGGCAGTGTGAGGATGGAGGTGAGGAGGGCAGTGTGAGGGTTGGAGGTGAGGAGGGCAGTGTGAGGATGGAGGTGAGGAGGGCAGTGTGAGGATGGAGGTGAGGAGGGCAGTGTGAGGATGGAGGTGAGGAGGGCAGTGTGAGGACTGGAGGTGAGGAGGGCACTGTGAGGACTGGAGGTGAGGAGGGCAGTGTGAGGATGGAGGTGAGGAGGGCTGTGTGAGGATGGAGGTGAGGAGGGCAGTGTGAGGATGGAGGTGAGGAGGGCAGTGTGAGGATGGAGGTGAGGAGGGCAGTGTGAGGATGGAGGTGAGGAGGGCAGTGTGAGGATGGAGGTGAGGAGGGCAGTGTGAGGATGGAGGTGAGGAGGGCAGTGTGAGGATGGAGGTGAGGAGGGCAGTGTGAGGATGGAGGTGAGGAGGGCAGTGTGAGGACTGGAGGTGAGGAGGGCAGTGTGAGGATGGAGGTGAGGAGGGCAGTGTGAGGATGGAGGTGAGGAGGGCAGTGTGAGGATGGAGGTGAGGAGGGCAGTGTGAGGGTTGGAGGTGAGGAGGGCAGTGTGAGGATGGAGGTGAGGAGGGCAGTGTGAGGATGGAGGTGAGGAGGGCAGTGTGAGGATGGAGGTGAGGAGGGCAGTGTGAGGATGGAGGTGAGGAGGGCAGTGTGAGGATGGAGGTGAGGAGGGCAGTGTGAGGATGGAGGTGAGGAGGGCAGTGTGAGGATGGAGGTGAGGAGGGCAGTGTGAGGATGGAGGTGAGGAGGGCAGTGTGAGGATGGAGGTGAGGAGGGCAGTGTGAGGATGGAGGTGAGGAGGGCAGTGTGAGGATGGAGGTGAGGAGGGCAGTGTGAGGATGGAGGTGAGGAGGGCAGTGTGAGGATGGAGGTGAGGAGGGCAGTGTGAGGATGGAGGTGAGGAGGGCTGTGTGAGGATGGAGGTGAGGAGGGCAGTGTGAGGATGGAGGTGAGGAGGGCACTGTGAGGATGGAGGTGAGGAGGGCAGTGTGAGGATGGAGGTGAGGAGGGCAGTGTGAGGATGGAGGTGAGGAGGGCAGTGTGAGGATGGAGGTGAGGAGGGCAGTGTGAGGATGGAGGTGAGGAGGGCAGTGTGAGGATGGAGGTGAGGAGGGCAGTGTGAGGACTGGAGGTGAGGAGGGCAGTGTGAGGATGGAGGTGAGGAGGGCAGTGTGAGGATGGAGGTGAGGAGGGCAGTGTGAGGATGGAGGTGAGGAGGGCAGTGTGAGGGTTGGAGGTGAGGAGGGCAGTGTGAGGATGGAGGTGAGGAGGGCAGTGTGAGGATGGAGGTGAGGAGGGCTGTGTGAGGATGGAGGTGAGGAGGGCAGTGTGAGGATGGAGGTGAGGAGGGCAGTGTGAGGATGGAGGTGAGGAGGGCAGTGTGAGGATGGAGGTGAGGAGGGCAGTGTGAGGATGGAGGTGAGGAGGGCTGTGTGAGGATGGAGGTGAGGAGGGCAGTGTGAGGATGGAGGTGAGGAGGGCAGTGTGAGGATGGAGGTGAGGAGGCTGAGATTGCTTCTGAGACAGTCACTTCTCCAGACCCTGGTGACTGAGAGGAAGGTCTCGGTGGACAGATCAGCACACTTCCTCTCTGACGCTGGACCAGTCAGTGTAATTTGGTAGCTTAGTTCTAAACAGCAGGGACAACTGGGATCACCACAGCCTCGGCCTGAGTGACACACTGAGCTGCTCTTCATTCAGCCTCATGCATGGTTTCTTCCAATGGGCTAATTGTTCATTGTGATTCATACATCCTTCTGACAGGATGGCAAATGGAAAATGTGGAATGTAATTAAAATAACTGTGTGCTTTCAATTACGGTAATCTATTGCCCTTAGCTGAATGCCGTTATCAGGGAGAACACCGAGAAGAGATGCATTTGGGCATAGAGGACAAATAGTTTCTTGCTTTGTCTTTTACTACAATAATTTAACTCAGGGACATGGACTAAGAAAATGAAGATTGAGGTGTGAGTTGACAGTTCGTTCTCAGAACTTAAAAATAAGAATTCAGTGCCTTTGGTTATAATCAAATATTGATCAGGAGAGCTATAATTGAATTCCCACATGGGTTGTGCATAACAATGTCAGTCTTGCCTCTTACTGAAATAAAATAACAATGCAATTACAGTTATTTATGTAAATATTCCTCTTAATAAAACTGTGTATCTCTAAGTAACTTTTTAAAACAGAATAAATCTTGAGAACTTAAATATTTCACACATTGGAGAGTCTAAAAAGTATCCCCTGATAAATGTTTAATATTCATTATTAAAATACAATAATGTTTAACTTTTTGCATAGAACAGACAAAACTGCAGAGAAACCTTCCACCTGTTCAGTAGATTGAGGTAATCTGATCTTTGAGAATGTGATGTATATGTGTGTCCATTTTATTAAATAGTTTTGTGCTTTTTTGTATCATGAATTTTTAAACATTGCCTTTCATTAAAACTTATAAGAAAACTAGTTTTTATGACTTCATTAAAACTGATTAAAATGGCTGGGCCATATCCAGCCTCTATCCAGACAATTGGTGTGGTGACTTTATCTTTGGTGCATTAACATTTGACTGCCCAATTTCTTCATCTACCATGAGAGTGGTAATCTCGTGTCACTGGCTACCTCATGACATATTTACAACTTTATCTAAACCAAATTTCTTACCTAAGGATACATTTCCAAACATCATTTCAAGGAGTGGGAGATGTTTTGTTTTGTTTTGCAGAGGTATAGTCACTTCACAGGATATTTGTATATATATTTTTTAATAACTTGATAAAGGTTTTATTCCTCAACATTCTAAAAAGGGACCCTCAAAAGCTATACAGGCATTTCCGCAGCTCTGAATGTAATTATTTCTGGGAATTACCTTGCAGACATACACAGAGGTGTGCTTTGTGCCTCCCAATCCCATTAAGGTGACAAGCTTAACTCTCTCCATTACCTCTGAATGGAATTATAAGGTTAACTCACATATCTAATCACACACACACACACACACACACACACACACACACACACACACAATTCAGATAAAAAATTCCTAGTGTATACTATTAAGCACATATATGAGAACAAGCAAGGAGGAACTATGCAAAGTTACTACAGATCTTATTTTGAATGAATAGCAAGGCTGTGATTCATGTGATGACCTCTATATTCTAGTACGGATGTCACATGTCCTCTTCCACTTTACGGACAGCACTTGAGCTGCTGGGGCTCTTTACTTGGTCTAGAAATCCAATCCTCTCTGAGATGTTGTAATCCTCCATTGTCCTGCTTTCCCCCTTTCATGGCTATGAATTTTCACCAACCTTCGCCACTATTCTTAGAAGGACCGGGAGGCACTTTAAAGGATCCTGTGTTCCAGATGCAGTTAGTTGTTCGCGCCTCATTGTTGAAGTGTAATTTCCTTGGAAATTAATAACGATTTCTCTAGTCAAAAGAGCAACTGCCACTTCACTTTTCTCTGTGGGCTCACTGTCATAGGCCTAACCAGCACCACATAGCTGTGTCCTCAGGATGAAACATTTCCTACCAGAGGCAAGGGGAGGCTCACTGAGAAACTTACAAGATTCAGAGGCTCATGAAACTTACGAGACTTAAAGAGGCCCAGAGGTTACATGATTGTTAGCAATCATGGGAGACATTGCACAGTGAACTGCAAGGATACAACTTTTGTGAGTCATCATTCATGATGGGCTGAGCTTTTTGGTGATTCGGATGCCTTGTGTCACCCATACTCATTGGTTCAGCAAGTGTCCTAGTTAGGGTTTCTACTGCTGAGATAAAACACCATAACTAATGCAACCTGTGGAGAGAAGGGTTTATTTCACCTGTGCTTCAAAATCACTGCTCATCACTGAAGGGAGTCAGGACAGACACCCAGAGAGGGCAAAAACAGGGCAGGAACCTGGAGGCAGGAGCTGATGCAGAGGCCATGGAGAAGTGCTGCTTACTGGCTTACTCCTCGTGGATTGCTCAGCCTGCTTGCTTATAGATCTTAGGACCATGAATTTAGGGATGGCTCCACCCACAATTGCCTCACCAATCACTAATTATGAAAATTCTTCACAGGCCTGCCTATAGCCCAATCTCATGGAGGCATTTTCTCAGTGGAGGTTCCCTCCTCTCAGATGACTATAACTTGTGTCCAGTTGACATAAGACTAGCCAGAACAGCAAGCTAGAATCGAATAATTTCCTTAGTCTCTTTCTGCCCTTTTTACCTGGAGGAAATGGAAACAGATTCCCTAGGAAAAGTAATGGAATAAAGGGTCAAGTTGCAGCCTCATCTTTCAAGTTAGTGTTAACCTTTGTTGTATATCCTGATTGAAGCGTCTCCTCATCCCAGGGGAGTGAGATCTCTTAACCAGCAGATCAAGATTGCCACAACATGAATAATATGGATAACTACATATTATAATACATATAATTACATAATACAATATGTGTAATTATACAATATAATAACATAATACAATATGTATGATTACATATTATAAGAGGGCCCATTCTCACTTCTACTCCTGACTCCTTAATCTGTGGACTTGGAAACGGGAATCTTTTTTTTTCTTTTTTTTTTAATTTTATTTTACAATACAATTCAGTTCTACTATCAGCCACGGATTCCCCTGTTCTCCCCCCTCCCGCCCCCCTCCCTTTCCCCCTAACCCACCCCCCATTCCCACCTCCTCCAGGGCAAAGCCTCCCCCGAGGACTGAGATCAACCTGGTAGGGAAACGGGAATCTTAACACTACATTGTAGCTTGTGACATGAAGCACATACTGAATTCTGTAAGACAGAGCCCCATTTAAGGGTACAAGATTTCAAATATTATCATAACCAAGTCCTTGGTAAGCAACTGTGCCTTGCAGTTAGCCACTTGGATAGCCATGAGCCCATTGCCACACTTCCTCTGTGAAATGAGATTATGGATCCTAGGCAATAGAAGGATGAATGCTGTGATGGTGGACATGATGGTTGGTGGTTGGTGGTTCTACCAACAACAGAGCTCAACTAAAACCTTCCTTTCCCAAGCATCACTTCGTAGAGAGGCAAATTAATATCCAGAATATGTATTTATTGTAGTGAGGATATCTCTTTATCCTGCCCTTGTTGCTAACATGCAGTGGCTACCTGTGGAAATGGTGTTATGCATGAGGACAGGTTGGACCCAGAGACTGATAGATTAGGTACATTTAGTAAAGGTGCTTTTATGGAAACTCCATGTTATTTAACCCATGCACAGTCTTCATACTCATTTAATGCCACACCAACTTTTTTTCAGGACCCCTTTTTTTTTTTTTTTTTTTTTTTTTTGGTTTTTCGAGACAGGGTTTCTCTGTGTAGCTTTGCGCCTTTCCTGGAACTCACTTGGTAGCCCAGGCTGGCCTCGAACTCACAGAGATCCGCCTGGCTCTGCCTCCCGAGTGCTGGGATTAAAGGCGTGCGCCACCACCGCCCGGCAGGACCCCCCTTTTTTTTTAAGGGAGAGGATTGACTAACACTGTGAAGTACAAACATTTCATCTTCCTGATTAGTGGAGGTCTTCCCTGCGATGGATAAACTTGGAAACCTATATGGAAAATAAACACCTTCCTGGTAGGTATCAAGAAGCCATAGGCATGAACTAAGAGATGGAGGAATGTAGTGAGTATTGAGCTGAGAAACAACAGAAGTCTGCCTATGCAACATTCTTAACCTTTCGTACTTCCTTGGTCTTAGTTTTTCATGTCTAGTGCTCTGGCTGTATAGAACCCAGTTCAAGACAAGGAAGCTCAGACCTCATAGTCACCTGATGGTTCACTGTTCAAATTACTGAATTAAACGGGTGCAAGGTAGATCGTGCTATCCTTGGCCTCTGAAATGCCCTGTGTTTCCTCCATTGGTGGCAAAGAGAGTTCCAGTGGCCGTAGAATTCTTCCAGCTTCCAACCATTTCTGTTTCACCTATTCATTAAGAAATGAGAGTAGCCGGGCGGTGGTGGCGCACGCCTTTAATCCCAGCACTCCGGAGGCAGAGCCAGGCAGATCTCTGTGAGTTCGAGGCCAGCCTGGGCTACCAAGTGAGTTCCAGGAAAGGCGAAAAGCTACACAGAGAAACCCTGTCTCGAAAAACCAAAAAAAAAAAAAAAAAAAAAAAAATGAGAGTATCTCTAACGTAGGTCCATGGACCAATCAGGGCTATTATATTTGAATTGATGTTAGACTCCAACCCTCATCTGGCCCTGGCGAACCCCAAGTGCTCACAGTGGCATTTTAGTTTTCTAGGAATTAGTGTCAATTTAGAGCCAGTATTTAACAATTTCTAAAGTATTTGGGTCTTTCTTTTTTTCTAATGTACAGATGCTCCGGCTGCTGCAGCAGGCTCTTTGGGAGAAGAACCAGAGGAGGAGTATGCATGTGTGGTTTTCTTTGAGGCAAAGGGCTTCACAAACTTAAATAGCCAGGAAATATACAAGGCTTGTAATGGATGCTTATCTGATGGTGAATTTTATGGTTTAATTAGCAGATAGCACAGGGAACATTTCTCCAAAAGATGCAACACAGGAAAAAAAATCTTGTTTTCATTTTCCATCTGGCTAAGGTCTGTGATGTTTTAAGAGCATCACCATTCAAATCCTAGCCCTTTGCAGAACAGTATCTATAATGACCCAGAGCTGATATTAGAAGCAATAAATGTAGGAAAGCCAAGAGAATCATTCTCTTTCAGTCCAGGGAGAAGCAGATTATTATGACGAAGGTCTTTGTAGCCAGTAAAGGTCAACTTGTCACCCTGGCTTTAGTTACAAATCCCTTTAAAAAGTTGCCTTTGAAAGCGATTTAGGGCAATAGGCCAAGGATACCTGACTGCCTGAAAATATAGAGCACTGGAGAGCATCCACAGTTTCAGCATGAACCTCAGAGCAAGATGCTCTAAAATGTTGCCGAGGTAAGAGAACTATGAGATCTATGGGTCGGTCTTGCCCTGGTTGGCTTTAACTGTCAACTTGCCATAGTCTCAGAGTCATCAGGGAGCAGAGCCTTGGCTGAGGAATTGCCTGTATTAAACTGGCAGGAGAGCATGTCTGTAGGCAGATTGTCTTGACCGTTAACTGATGTAGGAGGGCCCAGCCCACTGTGGGCAGCACCATCTCTAGGTAGGTAGTCCTGAACTGTGTAAGAAAGCATGCTGAGTATAAGCTGTCCAGTGAGCCAATTAGCAAGCTGTGTTCTCTATTTGGCTGGGAGGTGAGTTTGCTCGGTGAGAGCTAACACTGTGTGGAAGAACTGTCAGGCTTGCCTTCATGCTGCTGTTGAGTTCTACCTTGACTTTCTTAAATGATGGACTGTGACCCGGAATTACAAGAGGAACAAATCCTTTCCTCCCTTACGTTGCTTTTTGGTGACGATGTTTTAGCATGGCAATAGAAATAAGATGAGGATGGTCCCCAAGTCCAGTTAAAAACTGCAGACTCATGAGTCACCCCACTGTGTTTACCAGCCCTACAAATCACAGCCGGCTGCCTTACCTTGAGGCGCTTCCTTCCCGTTCTGAATGTGCCCTGGTTTTGCTAATGAGCAGGGCCATGGTTCAAAGCAAGTGAGGACAAAGTGCACATTAGAAACCTGACAAATAATGGATAGTTTAAGGGGCCATGCAAGCACAGTCTAGAAGCCGGGTGCTGCAGGCTGAGACTTTGTTACTTTCCTGGGAGACAGCATGACCTGTGAATTCTGTGCTGGAGCCTTCAGCATTCAGGTGAGCTGTCTGTTAAAGAAGTATCACCTATTTAAAATAGCTCATTCTAAGTCTTTGCTGCCAAGGTTCACTCACCAAGACCTCTTGTAAGAATAATCTCCTTTCTAATTTTAGATCGTTTTAAAGCCATAAATTCTCCTATTCCAATTTAATTCTAGACATTAATAATTACTAGATATTTTATCTCGTGAGTGCACAGATTGGGCTACTTCTTAAGACTACCTCTATTTTTGTTTTTTTACGTAGTAAACACATTAGCAATGCTGCATTCTTGGAATTATTTTCCTCTCGGCTCCACTTTTGACCTCTGTTATTAATTGTAAATTAACAAAACAACAGAAAAAACAAATCTCTGAAAATGAATCTCATGCCATACCATGTACGGGTGTTACTCTTTTGCTTGCCAGTTCTATTTTTAAGACTAAAGATCACGTTAGAAATAGCGTGTAGCTTCATCATTAGTGTCTGTTTTGTTTTCAGACAGGCTATCTCTATGTAGCCCTGCCTGGTTGCAAACTCAGAGAGATCTACGTGCCTCTGCTTCCTTAACATTGGGTTAAAATGCATGTGCCACTGTATCTGGCCTACATATGGCTTTTGAAAATGGTAACCATCTAGCCCCCAGGGGGCTGAGGAGATGGCTTAGCAATTAAGAGTATTTGCTGTTCTTGCAGTGGACCTGGGTTAGGTTCCTAACACCATGTTGGGCAGCTCACAACTGTCAATAATTTCAACTCCAGGGGGTTCAGTGCCATCTTCTGGCCTCTGCAAGATGTGCTGGGGCAATGATGGCTCAGAGCTTGTGGGAGTGGACAACCAATGACTAGTCTAACTTGAGGCCCAAGTCACAAGAGGGAGCCCATGCCTGACACTGCCTGATGGCTAGCTGGATGGGTCAGAGACTTAGGGCAGAACCAAACACGACTGACAGAAAAAAAGAAAAAGAAAGTCAATGAATAAGAGAGGCATCCCTCAGCAGCTAATGGGAGCAGATGCAGAAGCCCACAACCAAACATTAGGCGGAGCTTCAGGAACCCTCCCGAGGAGGGGAAGGAAGAATTGTAGGATCCAGAGGGGTTGAGGTCACCAGGAGAACATGACCAACAAAATCAACTAAGCAGGGCTCATAGAGACTCACAGAGACTGAAGTGGCGAAGATGGAGCCTGCATGGGTCTGTACCAGGCCCTCTGAATACATGCTGTGGTTATTTAGCTTGGGGTTTTTACTGGACTCTTAATAGTGGGAGTGGGGGTGTCTCTGCTTGTGGAACCCTTTTTTCCTATTGGGTTGCCTCATCCAGCTTTGATATAAGGACTTGTGCCTAGTTTTACTGCATCTTGTTATGCTGTGTTTGGTATCACTGGGAGGCTTGTTCTTTTCTGAAGGAAAATGGAGGAGCAGTGGATCTGGGGGAGAGGGGGGGTGAGGGTATTGGGAAGAGAAGAGGGGGGGGAGACTACAGTTGGGATGCATTGTATAAGAGAAGAATAAAGAGAAAGGAAAAGAAAGAAATAATCTTTGCGCATTTCATTCAATGTATTTTGACCGTATTCACCACCACTTCTTCCTGCAGCCCCTCCCAGATCTACCCCCATATCTTCTTGTTGCCCCCCTCAACTTCATGTCCTCTTTAAAAACAATAATCAAGTCCAATTTGTGCTGTTCAGATAATTTTGGGTGTGGGGCCATCTATAGGAGCATGGCTAAACTGCCAGGAGCCATAATTTTAAAAGAAAACCAACTTTCCCTTCCCCAGAAGCCATTAACTATCTATCCATAGCTCCTCAATTAGGAGTGGGCTTGAGAACCTCTTCCCTCTACATCCTAGAGTGTTGATTGTCTTGATCTGGAACATGTAGGTCTTGTGCAGGCAACCACAGATGCTATGATTTCATGAGTGCAGTGGTCCTTGTTATATCCAGAAGACAATGTTTTGCTCTGGTCCTCCTTGATCTCTGGCTCTTGTGATCTTTACACTCCCTCTTCTACAAGAGCCCCCTGAGCCTTGGGAAAGGAGTGTGGTGTAGGTTTTCTACTTGTGGCTAAGCAGTTCACGGAAACGTGTGCTCTCCACTTTTACCAGTTGTGAGTTTCTGTGTTAATCACCATCCACTGTAGAGAGAAATTTCTCCATAATGTCTGAAAGATGCCCTAATATATGGGTAGAAGGATACAAATTTAGAGGGTGGCTTGATATTATGTCTGTTTAGCAGAATAATAGTAGTAGGTTCATGGTTGGGCCCTGTAAGCTCCCTGACCATGGGCTCTTGGCTAGATTTACTATGCCAGGCACGAGTTTCCTCTTGTGGAGCGGGTCTTAAATCCGTGAAGAAAGCAGTTGGTTACCCCTGTAATATCTGTACCACTATTGTGGCCATGGGAACATTTTGCTGTGCTAGTCATTATTATAGTTCGTGTGGTTCATAGCTCTGTAAGACTGTTAAATACTCCCCTCCCAACATTTTCATAGCACTTTTCAGCACTCTGAAAACTAGTCAGCTTTCTGGTCTGTAACAACTTGATTTTTTTCCATGTACTGTTAATATATTTGGTGTCTTCAAGAATAGGGAGGTGTCCTCAAGTTCTGGTGGACAACCAAGAGCTTATATTGCTTTGGGGGTTTCTGGGACAATGCCAATCAACAACTCAAAAGGAGGTACCCCACACCCGATGCTGGACTTTTTATTCCTATGGCTTAAGGGATGAGTATTATCCCCCATGGAGGTTTTCATATGGCATTTTCCGTAGTGTTAGGTGTTCTAATATTTTCCAGGTAAATGTCTATGCAGTAGAATCTCTGTTTATAATGCATGGCATTCTTTCCAGACATATGTGCATTCATTTTAAATTGAAATATTCAACAGCTTTAAGCCTACTCAAAATGTTTTTCACTGACTCTTTAAAATTCACGTTTATTATTTGAAGGTCATGTACAAACCTCCTTCATGCAACTTCTTTCTATTAGATTTTCTGTATTATTTGAAATGAAAGAAGACATTTATAATAGTATAAAATATCACCACACTATTTGCTACTAGAAATGACTTCAGATTCATTCTAATAGAGATACTTTAATGACATTCACCAGGGTCTAAGAGGAATAGGGTTTTATTTTAAGAACTCTAATAGGCACATGAACATGAGACCAGAATTCAAGTCATTAGTGGTAAAAAACAGCGCAGTGGAAGGACCTTGTAGAACGTGTCCCTCAGCTCTGTTGCATGGGTCTTGTTCTCTAGGCTCAAGTCCATGGCATCATAAATGAAGACAGTATGTACGCAGGTGAGCAGTTGGTTAGAAAAGATGTGAGCAAACATCTTGATTTTTAGAGGTGGACTCTGGGGACAGTAGAACATAACCAGTATAGACTATATAAAGAAAGTCTTAGTAAATTAAGAGTGAAATATTCTTACAAGTTAGGAGTGAAATCAAGAGTGAAAGCTCTTTGGGAGAGCTTTTAATGATTTTGATATGAAATGGCTGATTTTGGACCATTTTGACCTAGGAAAAAGGAAGGTACTTCAAAGACTTCATGTACTAAGTACTGTTTTGTCTTCAAGAAAAGGATTTAAGAAGCCTTTTTAGAGTGAGATGGTGGACTCTAGGCTGCCTTTGAGGTTTCAGCCTCAGAGAATGAGAATGGACACCGACTCAGTATTCCCTTGTCAGAATGTCTCCTGCTGAGCACCTAAGGGCTCCAGTCTTGGCTCCAGCCAGTCCCATGTTTTCATCAATGTCTTAGGTAAGGCGGTAAAAGCATACTTATTAAATTTAGAGGAAATATGAATTAAAAGACATAACTAATGCTGAGTCTAGACTTCAAGTGATGTCAACTAACTGAATCTCATGGCTGGAATTCAACAGTGAAGTAAGAATAGTGAATCAAGATTGCGACATCAGATTTGTTTAGCTTATCAATCTTTGCTTAGTCCATACCACTGGATAGACACAGTTATGGATCCCAGCCCTACAGTGAAGACAATACCAGTGAGGGCGCTGCCATGGAGTGGGTTAAGGACATATGCAAGGACCAAACCACCACTACCCAGAGGAGGAAAGAAAAGAGCCCAAATGTAATAGGTGTGTGTGAAAACACTCCAGAGAGTTTTTGGTTGTCAACTTTAGAGTCACAAATGTTTGTTTTCAGATGAGCCATGTGTCAGGACTTGCACTAACATTATTGATAAAATGTGTTGTTAAAGGAAAAGTGGTCTATGACATCTTAAGATTTGATACCCAAGCTGCAATATTAAGCCTTTTGACCCCCGTTTTCTGAGCTCTTCAGAGAATTGCAAGGGTGAATCGTGAGGGACTGGGTGAGGGGGACTATGTTTTAGAGTGTTGGTGAACCAAAGTGTAGACAAGTGGAGCTGCAGTGCAAAGGAGCCGGAAGTCATGTATTTTGAGGTGTTGCTGAAGGAACTACAAAAATGTGACTGGGAGGAGGTGTACTAACTGTGTGAAAGCGTTTGAAAGGCCAATAGGAAGGCAGTGGAGGAGGCTTACTCACTGTTGCTGTGTATAACAGAAGTAACACAATCCAGTAGAGAGTTTGGAGGGGGACATCTTTATTTTGTATATTGACAGCATGTCTGTGATGATTAGTTTTAATTGTCAACTTGACACGATTTAGAATCACCAGGCAGGAGTCTCAATGAGGGATTGCTTATATCTGGCTGACCAAGTGGGAAGACCCGCTCATTGTGGATGGCATCATTCTTTTGGTTTGGGTCCTGGGCTGTGTAAGTCTAGAGATGAATCTGGACACAAGTAAACATGCATGCATTCTTTTTCTCCTGGCTCTTGACTGTGGATCCAACTAGCTTGCCCTTCAATGATGGACTATACTGTGGAATTGTAAGCTGAATATTTTGTCAGGGTCTTTTATCACAGCAACAGAAATGAAACTAAGACCATGCATCAGATGTAGAAGCTGTCTGTCAGTGCAATGGAATGGTGCGTTCGTAGAGGGAACTTTCTGCTTCTGGGATTTTTAAAACTGAGGCTACTCAATTCTTGGCCAGAGACAATGAGACATTATTCCTACAATGAATTAGAAGTAAGAAGAGATGTTCTACGTATTAGTTACTGTTCTGTTGCTGTGATGAAACACCATGACCAAAGCAACTTATAGAAGAAAGCATTTAATTGGGGGCTTGATTACAGTATCAGAGGATGAGTCCATTTCCATTATGATGGGGAGTGTGGCATCAGGCAGGTATGGTGCTGAGGCAGTAGCTGGGAGTTCACATATGATCTGCTATTTGCTGACCTGCTAGAAGAGGAGAAGAGAGGAGAGGAGAGGAGAGGAGAGGAGAGGAGAGGAGAGGAAAGGAGGAGGAGGAAAGAGAGAGAGAAAGAGAGAGACAGAGACAGAGACAGAGACACAGAGAGACAGACACAGAGAGAGACACAGACAGACAGAGACAGATAGACAGACAGAGACACAGAGAGACAGACACAGAGACAGACACAGACAGACAGAGACACAAACAGAGACACAGACAGACAGAGATAGAAACACACACAGATAGAGAGAGACAGAGACAGAAACACACACATACACACACATACACACACACGAGAGAGAGAGAGAGAGAGAGAGAGAGAGAGAGAGAGAGAGAGAGAGAGAGATTGGGTCTAGAGTGGGCTTTAGAAACCTCAAAGCCCACCTCAGTGATATACCTTCTCCAATAAGGCCACAGGTGCTCCAAGAAGGCCATGCCTCCTAATCCTTCCCAAACAGTTCCACTAACTGGAGACCAAACGTTCAAACATGTGAGCCTATGAGAGCCATTCTCATTTAAACCACCACACACTGGAAGTGTAGTTCTAATTCCACACTCACAATTCTAGTCTGTAAATGCTTGTGTGGGAAATGACTCATCCAAGCTGGAGCTGGACTAGTCATGTGAAGGGAGGAGAGTCATCCCAAATGGAGTGTGAAAATTCGTGGAAGGATTAAAACTGGGCTCCAGGCTTCTAGAACTCACTTAAAGCTGTAACTCTCAGCTGGGTTAGACAAGGCAGCCCAAGGAGGGACAGCTATGCTGCTGATACTGTCAGTCCTGGGTGTGAATGCATGTGCTGTCAATCAGGACTCTGGGTTGCAACTCCCAGGAGCCTCAATTCAAACCTTGTTAAGTTAAAGGGAGATGTCTTGATTCATGTAACCAGAAACGTGAGTGGCCTTCCCAGAGTAACAGTCAGAGCCTTAGCATGGGCACTGACCTCATGGGTGATGCTCAGGGCTCTGTTTCAACTTATTTCATCCAGTTTTGGTCTCTTTATATTCAAAATCTGAGTCCTCCTGTGATGCTGGACCTCATGGCACCAGGGCTGTGTGTGAGGCTGGCAAGGTTCTGAGGAGAGATTTGAGGATACAAAAGGCATGTAGCCATGGAGACTCTTTGAAGTCTGGAAAGAGCTGACCTCTCAAATGCTGGAATGTGTCAGTGGTTAAATCTGATAAGGATATGATGGAGAATATCCCAATACAAAAGGAGAAAGACTGTTTCTAAGTCCAGAAGATGACTCTGCTTCCTCAGAGTTCCCTTTCATTGTCTGCAGAGGCCTTGCAGTAATGTCAGAGAGAACCCCATTCTGCAGGGCCCCCTTTCCTTTCCAAGTCTAATTCCACAAAAATTGAAACACGCTTATGTTTGATGTAAAATTAATGTTTTTTCCAGTGTATTTATACTACTTGTTCACTATTTAGTTTTTAATCCATGTTCTTTCCACATTGTTATTATAGGATTAGCTCCTGGGAGATGTCATGCGTAAGACTTACAATGATTAAAAAACCCTGTAAGACTGACAAGTTTGAATAAAAACCAAGCTGCTGTTATTTTATAGGCAACTGGTTATTAAAGTGCCCGAGAGTCAATAGAGACTCTGTTTTGTAAATACAACTCCAGCATTCGGAATGAATAACACATTGAACATCGTTTTACTCAGGTATATATTTATCTTCTGTTCAATCATGCCCTTCAGTCTCAGCATCTCAGGATGGAGATCAGAGAGTCAGCTATTGAAGGAATGAAAGCCACAAGAACGTTCTACTGTAGTTGGAACATGAGACATTTTTGTGAGAGCTGTTTTATTTATATTCTGGTTTTACGTAATGGCCACAGATGTTACCATTATTCTTACCTGTCATAGCGGATGACATGCGTGGTGGTGAAAATACATATAATTAACCTCAGAGAGCACTGCATTCTACAGACAGGTAGGACATTCACTTTTCAGGTCCAAATAATTATAGTTTTCTAAATTATTGATCTAATTGTCTAAAAATATTAGATGTACCAGTGCCAAATCATGTGAACAGGTTAACATCTGTGACTGGTGAACCCTAGGGGTTTCACGAATCAGCTTCCAGAGAGAGACATCTGTCTAGCAGCTGAACTGGGGGCATTTCACTTGTTCAAACCATCCACTTTTCTGCTTGTAGCATTTTCTAAGTGCTATCAAAAGACACTTTCCACTTGAGGAAATTGTAGCTCAGTACTTTGAGAATCTTGACAAAAACCACTTGGGTATTCAGTGATTTTCTCTAGCTTGGAATTTAAGCTGTAAATGCAATAGGTGGAAAAGGGCAAATGGAACATTTTATAAGCGTGAACATTTTCGTAGAAAACTGGCCTTTTTGAAGGCTTTTATTGTAATTCTGAACATTAGGTGCATCGTGGAGAATTTTTAGTAAACATAAAACACTCTTTCAAAGCAAGGTTTAATTTTAAAATCATCCACATATCCACCTTTCTCATCTAGGTTATGGCCAATATATTACTACTGGAAGTGTCAGCAATATCCCACTAAATTGTATTAAGCAATGAAAATGGAGCCAATATTCTTCAGCATTCCTCTTGCTTAGTAACTTGTATTCACGTGTGGCTTTGTGGTGTCATCCTGGTAGATTTTTACATAATTTGAGTGTGTGTGTATCTTTTGGAAGAGAGACTTGCTTTCCTGAAGGTTCTGTTATTGTTGCTCTGTTGTATCCAGGGAGATGCCAATGTACCCCTCTTAGGCTTGTGCCCTGTTCAGTTTGCGTGCTGGCTACAGAGGGTGATTTATTTTCAGTGTGGATGGTGACTGGCAGAGATCATGTGGCAGCTGGAGGAGATCTCTGTTCAGTGATCCCACTTGTAGGGTGCCTAGAATTCCAATTTATGACTCTGGTGCTTTAGGTTAAACATTGTTTTTCTTTGGTTAATCTTATTTAAAAACCATAAATCATATCATTAAGTAGGTTTTATTCTGGTTGTACGTATTCTGCATTGTTAAATAGACATTTTAATCATGAGAGACTGTTCCTAAAAGAACAAAAAGTGAATAGAAGGCATTTTTTAACGTAAATTCAAAGTCTTGAATTCGGTTGTGGAACAACAATTGTGACGGCTAAAAACATATTTGAGCACTTCCTGGGTTGTTAAAAACATCAAACACTTTAAAAATGTTTCTTAGTCATTTTTATTTCTTCCTTTGAAAATTCTTTGTTTCAACCCATAGCCCATTTGAAAAATTGGGTCATTTATTGTCCTGGTTCTGTTTTTTTTCTTCTTCTTTATATATTCTGCCTATTTATCCTCTACTGAATATATACCTGAAACCTCTCCCACTCTGCAGGCTTCCTCTTCACTGGACTGATTATTCCCCTTGCCTTCTGGTTTTATGAGATCCCATTTGCCAATTTTTGGTCTCAATTCCTGAGTAAATGGGGTCCTGTTCAGAAAGTCCCTTCCAGATTCATATCTTGGAGGGTACCCCTTATGTTTTCTTCTAGAGATATCCGCATTTCAGGTTTCACCTTGAGGTATTGGATTCATCTGGAGTTGATTTTTGTGCAAGGTGATAGATACAGGCCTCAGTTCATTCTACTATGCATGTGGACACCCAGTTTTTCCAGTCCTGTTTATTGAAGATGCTGTCTTTCCTCCGGTGTACAGTTTTTGGCATTTTTGTCCAGTAAGGGAGGGTAAGGACTATGGACACTCAGGTTTGGGCCTTCTGTTTTCTTCCTCTGGTCTGCGTGTCTCTTTTTGCTCCAGCACCATGCAGCTCTGTAACATAGCTTGAACTACGATGGCAATCCTTTTAGCACTGTTTGCTTTTCTCAGATTGCTTTGGCTCTCCAGAGTCTTCCATGGTTTCATACGAGTTTTAGGATTATTTTTCTATTTCTGCGAAGAACGTTATGATTTTGATTGGGACTAGATTGAATCCATACATTTCTTTTGGTAGAATAATAATTTTCACAGTATTAGGTTTACCAATCCATGAGCATGGGACATCTTTCCATCTTCTAATATTTTCCTCAATTATTTTCTTCAGAAATTTAAAGTTTTCATTGCAGAGGTCTTTCACCTTCCTGGTTGGCTTTATTCCTTCAGTTTTTTTTTTTTTTTTTTTTTTTTTTTTGAGACAGGCTCTCATGTAGCCCAGGCTGGCCTCAAACTCTCCATGAAGTTTTATCTTGAGCTTCTGATCCCCATGCCTCCACTGTCAGAGTGTTGGGACTACAGGTGTGTGCCACCACACCTGGTTTCTGTGGCACTGGGACGGAACCAAGGATTTTGTCAAGTTAGGTAAGCATCTTGCTAGTGCAGCTACCGCCTCAGCCCTGCTTTTCATTATTAAGACAGCTTCTGGCTATGTAGCCCTATTAAGCCTGGTACTCACTAAGTAGTGTAAGCTGTCCTCGAACTCATAGAAATCCTCCTGCCTCAACCTCCTAAGGGCTGAGATTATAAAAATGAGCCACCATGACTGGATAGTATTTAAAACTCAGTTTTAAAATGTCGTCTTTTAGCTCATTATTAATGTTCATTCTGAATTATTACTATGTTTGAATATGTTCACTGAATTTATTTATTTATTTTTGAGACAAGGACTTACTCTGTAGCCTAGGCTAGTCTGGAACTTATTATGTAGCTCTGAATTTTAAAATACAGACAAAATCATTATTCTCATTTAAACAAGATTCTGGCAGATTTTATGTAGACAATCGTATACATTGATTGTTTTGAATATGTCATTAGTAACTTGGGCATACTGGGCTTAATTTTATAAAAAGATTTGGTACAGCTTATATGCACTTTGCTTCTTTTAAACAAATTATTCATATATCTGAGCTCTAGTTACTTTCTTTTTCCCATACAAATAACTGGGATTAAGGTTGCAGGGCCAGACTGGGAACTTTTGGGTTATGGGTGTGATTTCTCTATTTACCACTAGTTGAGAATGTCTGTTTCCATACTCTGGTTGGTACAGTTCTGGAAAGTTTGTGTCCATCTGACCTCTGACCCAGTGGCTCAGCTTTTGTCTTCATTTGCATTTTCCCGAGGAACCTGAACATGTCTTCCAGATACTGTTTAACTTTGCTCTATTGCTTACTACACAACGTAGCTTCAGTTTTTTTAATTGAAATTATTTTTGCTCATTAAGATGTAGAGGCTTTATCTATATTATGAATAATAACATTTTATGGACCATCTGGATTGCAATCTCGTCCACTGTACATCGTTTGGGTTTCACTGTGCATCGTTTGGGTTAATTAATGGTACCATCGGTAAAACAAAGACCTCTTCCGTATGGCTTAAAGGTAATTTGTCTCGCTTGGAAAATTCTCCAATCCTAGTTTATAAGAACATTTTTCTACCTTTTTTCGATTTCAGATGAAGTCACTAGTTCTATATGTAAACACTGGCTGATTTTGAATTTAGTGTTGAAGTGGTGGAAGGCAAACCTCACCTGCTTTTCTTGCAGATATGGGCAATCATGCAGGCGCTATTTATAAGCAAATCCCTTTGCCTATTTGAATTTAAATGGTAGAGCTGATGAAAATACAAGCCTGGTTGCCAGTTCTGTTTAACTGTAAATAAGATCTGTGGTTTTAAACACAACGGATGCAGGTAAAACACAACCTCCAAATGTGACAACGGGCACCTTCATCTACCAATTGCCCTTAAAATTCCCATAGTTTCACTGTTGATTCATGCGCCTGTTACCAGTGTTCATTCTTGTACCTTCGGAGGTGAGGCTGGACCAGGACACACATTTGATACTTCAGTTTTGGAGTTTAGCAGCCCAAGTATTACTTTAATCATAGATTTGATTGTCACTCATTTACAAGCCCTGGGAGCTGGTGTTTAGTTCCTCAATTTAGCCTCTCCAAACTCACCAGATTACTGTACACAACCAGTTTGCTTTCTATGGAATATTGACTCATGGCACGGATTTGTGGTGGCTCAAGTAGCAGGTGTACTGATGATCTTTCTGGACAGAAATATCCCTAGAAGTCATGAGATTTTAGGCTCGATAAAATGTTTTATTTAAATTTTTTTCTTTAGTTTTGAGAATGCTATACACATATGCAATGAAATAATAAAATATAATCTTATCTACTTCCCATTCCATTCCCCGCCACTCCTCAACTTCAGATCATTTTTTATGACCCACTAAGTCCAGTTAGTGCTGCCCATGTGTGCATGGGGGGGCATGTACTAGAGCAGGGAATCCTACTAGTGGCCACTTCCTAAACAAAGAGTGGTTCTCCCTCCCCTAGCAGCTGTCAGTTGCCAGCAGCTCCTCAGTAAAGCCTGGTAATCATCCTCCTAACCATCTTACTTTTCTATTGTTGTGGTAGCATACTATGACCAAGGCAACTTAGAGAAGGAAGAGTTTATTTGGGACGCACAGTTCCAGAGAGAAAGGAGCCCATCACTAACATGGTGAGGAGTATGGCAGCAGGCAGGAAAGCATGTGTCTGGAGCAGCAACTGAGAGCTCCCATCTCAATTCACAAACAGGACGCTGAGAGCATGCTGGGAATGACAGCAGTCTTTTGAAACCTCAAATCCAGCCCCCAGCAACAGACCTTCCCCAACAGGGTCACACCCCCTAATCCTTCCCAAACATTCCACTAACTGTGGACCAAGTATTAAAACATATGAGCCTATGGGAGCCATTCTCATGTGGGATTTTGACTGGCTCAATAGTTTCTCTAATTGATGGAACATTTATTTGATGGACCATCCTTGACTTCATTTAAGAAGATAAATTGACTTGGTATTAGTATTTATACTGTTATAGTAACTGACTTCATGGACTGCTGGGTTCATGAACAACAGATCTCAGTGTCACCCATGTTATTAGGTTAGAATCAGTGATGAATAAAATAGTTCTAGACATTAAATAGGTACACGTGTTTTGTCTTAATTGTAACTTAAATTATCTCAATTTCTCCCCGCCCCATTTTAATTTGCAAGATAGCTATTATTAGTGAATAAACTAGGTCTGATTTCTTAATGAAATGCTCAGCCAGTTAGCAGTAGATGAAGTGAATAGATGGGAGTAGAGGTCAGTGTGAATGAGTGAATGTTGATCCCAGCTCTTCCCATGGCTGGGTGATAATGATGGTTCTGAAGAGAAGGTAATTCCTTACTTCAGCATCCTAACTACGGTCTCACCTCCGCTTGTTGACAAGTCTAGCTCACCTCCTGTTGGACACGTTCTTAGGTAACCCCTCACTGGCCCCGTGGATTAGGTGTTGTCACATATAAGGGTTAGTTTTAATAACTTGACACAACTTCGAATTACCTGGGAAGAATGTCTTACTCCCTCATAGGAATGTCTGGCTCAGATTGGCCTATGGGCATGTCTCTAGGGAATTGTCTTGATTGATGTCACAAAAACCCAGTCTGAAAGTTGATGGCACAATTCGCTGGTTAGAGACTATGTAACAGTAGAGAAAGCTAGCTACGCACTAAGAACGCGTTCCTTCTCTCTGCTCTTGACTGCATGTGATATGCCCAGTGTGCTCAAGCTCCAGCTGCTGTGACTTTTCTGCATTGATGAACTGTAGCCTGGAATTGTGAATGAAAACAAACTGTCTCCCTTAAGTTGATGTTTGTCAGAACATTTTTATCATAGCGGAAGAAATGAAATTAGGATACCATGTGACTTGGTTTGGCCAATGAAATGCAAGAGAAAGGGATATGTTTGCATGTGGGCTCAGCATGAGAGCTGTGTATGATTACCATGTTCCTCTTTTCTGTTTGACCAGACATGCTCCTGATGTTGGAGGTGCTGACAGCCTGATGTCCAGAGTGAGGGTGGCACACAGAAGAGCTTCTCCATCGGCTTGCAGTGTCCTATGATGTAAATAGGAACAAGACCTTTGCTGTTTGAGAAGGTCTATGATTTGGAGGTGGTTTGTTGCCACGCTACAACCTGGCTTGTCTTTTGAAATGCAGGCCTCTATAGTTGTTACTGGGGAGTATGGCCAAAGCAATTATGAAAGGTAATGGTTGCATACTTAGGTTCCTTGCAAAGTTGCCATGTCCTTATATAGATGCCCTCTCAGTAGTCAAACATCATTTGCTGAACTTCTGTGGAGGTTTTGGTTTGTTTGTTTTGGCTGCAGTTGATTGATTACCTCATTTAAAGCTAGGGTGGAATAGTCATTAGCAGGAATTGGAGTAGGCTTTGCAAGGACCGCAGTCCTAGGTTTGGCTGGATGCAGTGACCAGTGGCACCCACCTGGGGGCGGATGGACACTCGCTATCACAGAGAAGCAGGGGTTAGCAGCTGTGCAAGCAGAAGCAAGCACATACATGTGAACAGCAGACCCGGGACTGCAGCCAGAGGAAGATGTGTGGAGTAGGCCCCTCTCCTCTCTGATGCTCTCAGAAGATGGCCTGAAGTGGGTTTCTGTGACACAATGGGAAGTCCCCGGATAAGGCGTCATCCGCTCATAATAGGGGCTGCAGCCCAGCTCTGCCAGTGTTCCTTAGAGGACTCAGGGCTACAGTTCCTATTGCAAGAGGTATGAGTATCTCTTCCATAGGATCACTTGGCAAAATGCCTTAAAAGGCAAAGAAAGGAAAGCAATTTCTTCTCTGAATTTCCAGGCAGGCAGCAGGACTCCTCACTGCACAGTGGAGAGTCTTCAGTAGCTGCCTTGTGTGTACCAACAGTACCTAAGGAAATCAGAGCCCCAGACATCACAAATCACAGTGTAATCCCAACACTAATTGTGGAAGCCATTCCTTATTAGAGAGAAAGCAATGGGCATCATACCCGGCATAGAACCACGGGGAGAGCTCTTTGCTTGTTGGGAATATTTGGGGATCAGGTAGACAATCTCTGTGAAGACGGGGAACTGCATGCAGCATCTGAGCTGTGAAATACGTAAGAACATCCACTTACAGGAGAGCCACTGAGTCCCAGTTGTATCCTTGATGTCTTCCCAGGACAGGCGAAATCTGGAAGCACTGCAGCAGGGTTGCCATGAAACGGCATCCACGTGAAGGTCTCTAATTGCCAGAGTGTGTCTTGGGACCTGTGTTAGCAACCGCTGTTTGAAATTCCAGAGTAAAGTGCCCAAGCTGGGGAGGGGCTGGATGTGCTGGCTGTGAATGGTTGGGGCAGAATGAGGATACAGGCAGGCTTGTTGTTTAGATGTGTGTTTAAAAGGTAGGGGGGCAGTCAGGGGGGCTTGGGAGCATGGACAAAATGTTTAAAGGATAAATGAAAATTATTTACAAAAGAAAAACGAGGAAGAGAATTAGTTGAAATTAGAAATATTTTAACTAGATCTTACATGTGGTTAGTGACTCTTCCGAATGAAACCACCAAGAGACGGCTTGGTGGTTAAGAGCACTGGCTGCTTTTCCAGAGGACTCAGGTTTGATTCCCAGAGCCCACGTGGTAGGTCACAGTTGTCTGTAACTCTAGTTCCAGGAATCTGACGCCCTCTTCTGGCCTTATCAGGCACTGCATATATGTGGTACATACATTTCGGCTCATACACACACCCATGCTCATAAAAATAATAAAAAATAAGAAAATTAAAAAATTCTCATCCATCCGTTCATTGGACAAGTTTTTTACTAAGCACTCGTTTCTGCCAGGTAACGCATATATCCTGGGATTATTTAATGGTGCTGTCTTTGTAGGCCTTTTTGTCTAAAGTGAATACAGTGGCTATAAAGGTATAGTTTGCTAATAAGAGTTTCGTTCATTAATTCTGTTTCAGCACTGTTCTGAAAGAAATTTAAAGAGGCTCAAATAATTCTAATTAACTTCCGATGTGTTGTCTTTGAATTATTTAAACCCCATTCATCAGAATCAAGGCAGACAGCCGTCCTAAGCTTCAAGGCCCATATGCTTGTCCTCTTCTAGTGATGAATAAGGAAAATAGATGAAGAATCTCTACAATTTGCACAAGAAAACAAGCTCCATGTCCTGGCAATATATCCCAGTAACAGATGATAGCCCATGACTGCAGCACAGGAGAATATTTTCTTAAGATGCATTTAAAATACATTTTATTTTATGTGTGTTAGTGTTTTGCTTGCATGTATGTATGTGTACCGCATGTGTATCCAGTGCCCTTGGAGGTCAGAAGAGGGTGTCAGGGCCCCTGGAACTAGAGCTATAGCCACATGAGTGTGCTGGGAATTGAACCCAGGTCCTCTGCAAGGAAAACAATTTCTCTTAATTGTAGAGCCGTCTCTCTAACCTGAGATTTCTTTTTAAAAATATATATAATTCTTTATTGGTTCTCTGGGGATTTCACATCATGCACCCCAATCCTGCTCACATTCCAGTCCCTCCATATTTGCCCCTCACCCCTGCAGCATCCTCCCAAAGAATCCCCCCCAAAATTAATTAAAAACAAACAAAATAAACAAAGAAAACCACCTTGCTCCTCTGTCTTTCCCATCTCTCCAACACTTCTTCATTCCTCCTAGTGGCATTGGGAGCTGCAGTGTGTCATGCTATACACCCTTTTGTCCAATCAGCCCCCTCCTCCCTGAAAATGTTCATTGCAATGAATCATTGGTCTGGTCCAAGGCCTCTGGCACACCATCATCACTGGACCCTCACCGAAACTCCTCTTGGACATCCTGCTGTTGTACTGAGTCATGGAGATCCTGCGGCTCTCCTTCCGCAGGACCAGTTCCTCCACATTCTCCAGCAGTTTGTAGATGGCGTAGATGTTAGGGTGGGCCAACCCAAGGCTTAGAATATGGGTCTGGGTGGCAGCTGAGCTGGTCAATTTGGGCCACTGGGACCTCTCCACCTCAGGCGAGGGGTAGAGCCAGCTATCCTAGGCCCATGCCATAGGGGCCAGCTCTCCCATCTCTGTGGTGAGGGGTGGGGCCATTTCTCCTGAGTGTGGAGGGGGAGTGGGGGAGGGGCAGCTCGCCCATGAGGGGTAGGACCAGCTCTCCTGATGCAGAGTCGGACAAGGGGCAAGTCCAGCTATCCCAGGGCCAGTGAAGGATGGGGTTGGCTCAGCATGGCCCCCAGATTTTAACATGAATGGTTCCTGTGGCCCTTGTGGTAATATGGACCGTGGACATTGACTCAGACCCCAGCTGCAGTCAGACCATGGACCCAGACATGGTTCTTGGGAGCACCCTGGACCCAGATATCACCATGGCCCAGATGACAACACAGGTCACTCAGATCAGTATGGGCCGCAGTGGTAGCAACATGGTCTCAGGAGGCTGACCAGACTCCAGGTATCATCAAGGCCCTTGGTGGTAACAGGGGTCATGGACATCGACTCAGATTCTGGCTGCTGTGGGACCAGGGACCCAGACATGGCCCTAGGCAGCAGCCCAGGCATGGATAACACCATGGCCCCATGTGGCAGTGCAGACCACTCAGATTGACATGGCCCTGGTGGTGGCCTAGACCATGAGCATCTGTAGGCTGGCAACATGAGCTGTGGACATCAACAGAGACCCCCCCAGATGTTGGTAGGACCACCTACCCAGATATAGCCCTCAGCTGCAGCCTGAACCCGGATGTCACCTTGGCACCTTGTGGCAGCACAGGCCATTCAGACCTGTATGGCCCCAGCTCAGCATGACCCTCAGACACCCACTTGGCCTCAAGTGACAGCCCAGACCCCAGGTCTTTGCACAGTCTTTGGTGGTAACAGGAGCCACAAACATTGACATAGATAGTGGCTGTGATAGGGCCGTGGACCCAGACGTGGCCTTATGCCTCAGCCCTGGCCCAGATGTCACCATGGCCTCAGGTGGCAGCACAGGCCACTCAGATCAGAATGACCCTGGCAGCAGCATGGCCCTTGGACACCAACATGGCTACAGATGGTGACCCAGACCCTGGGCATCTTTGTCACCTTTGGTGGTATCATGGGTCATGGATGTCAACACAGACACTGGCTGTGGTAGGACCATGGGACCCAGACATAGTCCTTGGCAGCAATCTGGGCCCAGATATCATCTTGGCCCCGAGTGGCAAGCAGGCCACCTACATCAGCCTGTTCCTCACGGCCTTTGCTTCTTCACTTCCACTTCTTTCCACAGTATATGAAGCATTTTGTCTCTCTTTCTCTCCCATTTCTCCATCATATATTTGCTCATCACAATGGCACCTACCTACCCAGTGCTGCAAGGTGCTGGGTGGGCCTGTGGATGCCTTCAGCCATACCAGACTGTGAGGACCCAGGCTGGCCTATGGATGTCTTTTACCTGCCTTGAGATACATTTCTTAATGTTTAATCTGGACTAGGTGATATGAGCACATGTCACAATATTCTAAAGAAAGAAAATAGTGTACTATAAATTCTCCTAGTTACTTGCTCAAAGGCAATCAAGTTAATTTTTTTCCAAGGTAATATATACAACTGATAAACAAGTTAGTTTACTAACTTGTAAGTAAACTGTTAATCCCTACATAAATGGTAATGCAGTTATATTGTTGCACACATCCTCTTTGTTTAATGTGTCTTTTTTTGCTTTTTTTTTTTTGTTTTGTTTTGTTTTGTTTTTCAAGACAGAGTTTTTCTGTGTAGTTTTGGTGCCTGTTCTGGATCTCACTCTGTAGACCAGGCTGGCCTCAAACTCACAGAGATCCGCCTGGCTCTGCCTCCTGAGTGCTGGGATTAAAGGTGTGCACCATTGCTGCCCAGCTGTTTAATGTGTCTTATAGACTCTTCTTTTTACATATAGGATGCTATTCCTTTAAAAATTTTTAAAGTAATTTTTAACTATACAAAGAAGCAGGTTTACTTACAGTATTTTCAAAGATGTCTGTCATTATATTTTGTTCTTTGTTGGAAACTTTTCCACTCTCCACTGCCCTCTTATGCTTCTTCCTCATTCCGGATGGTCCCTTTCCTCCTCCAGATTGAACCCCTTCTGCTGTTATGTTTTATGGTGTTGTATTTCCCCCCTGTGCCCTTAAGATCTGTTCATCCCTGCTCATGACCCCTTTCTACCTCTCTCTCTCTCTCTCTCTCTCTCTCTCTCTCTCTCTCTCTCTCTCTCACACACACACACACACACACACACACACACACACTTTTAAATCCAGGTTTTACATATGAGACAAAATGAAATATTTGTCTTTCTGAGACTGGCTTATTTTGTTAACATAATGATTTCCAGTTCTATATATTTTCTGCAAATGTCATTTCATTTTTCTTTACACATGAATAAAATTCCATTGTGTATATGTACCATGTTTTTTTAAATCTATGTTGATGGATCTCCAGGTTGGTTTCATTTTCTGCCATTGTGAATAGCACATCAATGTACAGCTCTCTGTGGTATGCTGACTCGGAGTCCGTCAGGTATACAGCTAGGATCGGCATCACTGGACCCTATGATATTTTTATTTGTGTATCTAAAATAACAACTCCATACTGATTTCTATAGGGAGTGATCCCATTTTTTAATACCTTAGAACTATAACATGTAAATAATCTGTAATTTATTTGTCAGTTACCAATGTGTGGCCATTTAGGTTGCTAGTAATGTTTTTCTTCTACAAAATAGATATCAAATACCTTATATACAAACACTTAGAAGTGGATCTACAGAACCAAAGAGTATGCACAGTCTTTCTGTGTGTGTGTGTGTGTGTGTGTGTGTGTGTGTGTGTGTGTGTGCCAACCAATGTCCTCCTCTATTGTTTCTCACTTTATGTTTGAGACAAAGGTCTTTTCACTGATTGGCCCATGAGCTCTGGGGATCTACCTGTCTCTTCTCCAACCCCAGCTCTGGGGTTTACAGATGTGTGCCCCATGCTTGGCTTTTAGGTGGTGTTAGAGATGCAAACTCAGGTCTTAGTGCTTACACAGCAAGCGTTTTACCCACTGAGTCATGCCGCTAGTCCCAGAATACATATTTCAAATTGGATGGCTATTATTAATCATCTCACACACATTGTGTCAATTGTAGCCTTGATGGTAGTATATGACATCCTCTTTTCATTCTGCGTTGTTAAATATGTTGATCTTTAATCCCTAGTGAACTAAATGACATTTCAATATAGTTTTAATTCATATTTATTTTATAGTAAGTAAAGTTGAATTTTTTTTTATGTTTAAAAACAGTTCATATTATTTCAGTGAGGAACCCACAGTTTGTATTCTTTTCTATATTGGTTTAACTGGCTTTCCCCCTTGTATATAGGACTTATTCAAGAAATTAATTTTTTGTCTGGAATGCAAGTTGTGAATATTTTTATCCAGTTTGTGTTTTAACTGCTTTAAAACTTGAAACATTGGTCAGTCTTAAGACTCTTCTATTTTTACTGCTTCTGGATTTTTTTCTTTATTATCCTTAGACCTTTCTGAGCCAGCTTTTACAAAATTCTCCTGGGTTTGGTCTACACGGTTTTCATTTTTGACATATCTGTAGCTGACGCGGCGGGGTGAGGTAGTGATGACCCCGGGTCCTTGCTCTGCTCACTGGCCGGCTAGCTAGTTCTCACCATGTGACACTTCTTAAGTGGCTTGGGACAGTGTAGGGGGGTGTTAGGGCACTATGACACGCAGAAAAGCATCTGTGAGAGCCAAGAGAACCCCCGCTTGCTTCTGCTTATACCACGGCTCTCTCTTTCTTTCTGTTTCTGTTTGGGTGGTTCTTGATTCTTGATGCACTAGCTAATTCTTGGGTGTTCCTACCACAGAGGATCTACTACCACCAGCAAACTGAATCAGCCTTCTTGCCTCATGCTGAGGAAAAGGAGGGAGCAGCTACAGAATACACATAGGTTGATTTGGGGGAGACTTTGGGGAGTGTCCTGGGGCATATAGGGGGTCTGGTGCTGCATGTTGTTGACTTCTTTGAGCCTCTGAGTAATGGCTGGCCACCTCAGAAGTTCAGAGCTCCTCACTGAGATCAAAGACTCCAAGTCAGGTGTGTGGCACATGCCTGAAATTCTAATGCTTAGGAGAAATAAGAGGGAAGCAAATTCAAAGTTGATTGTAGCTACATGGGAAGACCCTGTCTCCAAACAAACAAACACACACACACTAAACTCACAAGACAGTGAATTTATCATGTGTAAGTCATTTTTCTGGTCACTTAAACAGCTATGTATTGTAGGATATTGTTTTGTTTAGAAGTTTGTGTACTGTAGCCTTAATGAATATGCTTATGTCTCTGTGGGTAAACATGTTGTTAATCAATACAAGTTTTTTTCCCTGGTTTTTGGTCCATCAGAATTCCAAAAGTTGAAGTTGATCTCCTCTCTGTCTCTGTCTCTGACTCTCTCTCCCTCTCTCTCTCTTTCTCTCTCTCTGTGTTTTTTGACACACGACGCTTGAAGGTGTATACCACCATGCTACACTGACCTCATTTTTCTTATGGCAATGGGAGCTCTCACCTCATAGGGAGCCAAATTTTGAGTGATCATGGCACAGGAATGAATATTTAGGTTATTCCAGTTCCATGTTTCAACATGGAAGTGGTTTAATGGAGAGAAAGATTATAGATTAAGGCAGTTTTAATATACACTGGTGTATTAGAGGCAGAGTGCAGCTAGGCTGGAGGAATCTCAGCTATTGGCCTCAGATACTGTCTGATAGCATCCTTAGTCCTTTGACTGGTAAATAATATGGTTTTGTTAAGTGAATACATCCCAATGTACTCCAAATGTTCTATTTATTTATCAGAATGTTAGGTCTGACACAGAGATGGGCAGGGAAGACTCTTTGAAAGACTAAAAATAGCCCCAAGAGAAGTTGTGATTGGGCTCTGGACCAGCAGTGCTCCAAACGCACGTTGAAATTTTAATTAGCCTCTGTAGACATGGTTTCATTTCAGGGATTCTCATTCACAGTAGGAACTTAGGAGGAAAACACAAAGCATTTTTCTGTGTTTTCTGGAGGAGACCGTGACATAGCAAGGTGAAGCCAGATCCAGGCTCAGTTCACTATTCTTTGATTTGGTCCACTCTTTTCCCTTTTTGAGCCTCATCCTTGGTCTCTTGTTTAGTTGTCCTTGGTGTGTGCATATGTACATGTGCACACATTTGGGCATGCGTGTGTGTGTGTGTGTGTGTGTGTGTGTGTGTGTGTGTGTGTGTGTGTGTGTGTAGGTATGCATGCATGTGGAGGCCAAAGGTTGATGCCAGGTGTTTTCCTCTATCAATTTCCACGTTATTATTGTTATTGTTATTGTTGTTGTTTTGAGATTTCCGAGTTGGCAAGACTAGCTGTCCAGTAAGCTTCGGAGCTCCTGCTACACCTGCAACCCCAGGGCTAGGGTTAGAAGAGCCCGTCTCCACACCTGAACCTTTTATGTGAGTGGTGAGGATTCATGCTTGGTCCCCACACTTCAATGACTGAACAGTGTCCTTAGCCCCTTACTGTGGTGTTGTTTTTTATTGTTTATTTTTGTTTTGAGACAGGGTCTCACTGAGTATCTCTGGATGGTCAGGACCTTACTACATAGACTGGGTCAGCCTTGAACTCACAGAATTCCCCCTGTCTCTGCCTTCCTAGTGCTGGGGTTAAAGGTGTACACCACCATGTCTAAACTGAGTCATCTTTTCAGTGCAGTGATGAATACCTGAGAATAACAACATAGGGGGAAAGGTTTGTCTCTGCCTACAATTTCAGAGCCTTCAGTCTGTCACGTTGGGCCTGAGGCCATGCAGACTATCACGCTGGAGAAGCGTGTGAGGCAACATAGACTATCATGGTGGAGGAACATGTGGGGGAGGAGGCTACCTAACCTGATGCAGCTACACATCAAGGGACGGGGAGAGAGAAAGAGCACGCAAGACATGCCCTTCATACCTATGCCCCGGTTGGTACTGTGGTTATTAAGGTCAGAACCTGGTCTTGGCGTCTCTCTCAAGATAGGCTGGGCCATCCACCTTCATACCTCAATTAAAGACATGGTTAACCGTGAACAGCAGAAAAAGGAGATTTATTTAATGTGGGATCATTAGGAAGAGGCCTGGTGATCCCCCAAGTCCATCTTTGGGGTCTTTTCATGAGATTCACGTTTAAATAGAGGGTGATACATATGCACAACTGAGCAGTCCTGGTCTGGAAGTGTGGCCTGTCCATCATGATCTGGGCTCTAGGCTTTCCTGAAAGACAGTCTGACAAATTACCATAACTGTGACCCTCTTTCCAGGAGGGAAGTGCCTTCTCTGCTGGCATCAGTTCCCAGCCTTTTCTTTCTCTCAGCATGAGATGCCTGGGAAAATTCTGTCAGTAACAGGGGAGGGGGAGGGAGGGGGAGGAGGAGGAGGAGGGACAGGGAGGGGAGGGGGAGGGGGATGTCTGTTGTTTCAATGATCTATAGTCAAAGGGAGGGGATAAGGGCCTTTCTAGAATGGCTTCATTCCTATCAGTGTGCTTAGTTATGCAGTGACTGATGATGGGTGACCTGCTTCCTCTAACTAGGACTACCTAATAGCTTGCCCAACTATGAACTCATCAATGCATTAAAGATATCTTTATGCATTTATGTATTGAAGCTAGCTATCCAATCACTTAAAAAAATAGGTATCATTTAAGCCAGTGGGCCTCAAACTTGCTATGTAGCCAACCTTGAATTCCCGATCCTCCGGACTCTACCTTTCAGGTGCTGGGAGCATAAGCCTGTGCTGCCATGCCGATTTCTACGACACTGGGACTGAATCCGGGGCTAAGGTAAGCGTGCCAATCACCCATTAAGAGCTCCGAGAGCCACCGAACAAGTTCTTCACATGTGAGTCTTTGAGGGTCACACTTCATATCCAAATACTAACACTCTGGTTTTGGCCCCCAAGTATCTCAAGGTCTCAACAGGTACAGCGTTTCTCAAAAGTTCAAACCTAGAGTCTCCTCTGATGCTTTAGCTCGTGAGTCTCTGTAAAATTAAAAAGAATGCATCCAAAAGACAGGACATGTGCTCCCATCGGGAAAGAAGTAGTAGAAAAATTAGCAAGCAGGAATCAGGTCAGAGGAAGCCTGAACCCAAGTAAGATGGCACTGAATCTTGTAGCTCCATGTCTGGTATCATGGTGGTGTGATAGGAGCTGTGATAGCCTGGGAAGCCCATTCCTATGGCTTTGCCATTTACACCTCTTGTAGTGTCTTGGGTGGGCTGATGTCTCTTGGGTACCGCTAGGCACTCTTATTGTGGTGTTACTGAAAAACATAGCCCAAGAGTAAACTGAGACGTTGGTGAATATAAGAGTGAGCACTGAAGAAGTTTCTTTGCAAGTCTTTTAAGGCTGTCCAGAACCGGTTTTCTTTTGAAACACCAAAAAGACATAGAATCTTCCCTTTAGAATGGGTGGCCTTAATTGGGAGAGGGGACATGGCACTTGTGGTGCCTTTTCATTAATTTACCTGTGAAGCAGGTACTCTACAAACCAGCCCAGGTCAGCCTCGAGTTACTGTGTTGCTAGTAGTCCCTTAAAACATGGTGCTTATTGACTAGCACCATAACAACAGTTTGGTATGCCTGATCCTGGATCACCGTTCTGTCACTGGGCCTTCAGCCACACTCAATCAATCACTGAAGCAGTCAGCTGCGTTGGAAACAAGGGCAAGCTCTTGTTCAGTAGCGCGTTTGATAAGTTCAATCTTGTAAGCTTGGAACTAGGTGACGACATGGCTAGTCTGTGTTCAAATGGAGAATAATTTATTGTGATTTTTTTTTTTTTTTGGCATGCAATTTCACCCCTACTGATCCAGAAACTCATTACAAGGTGGAAGTGATTGCTAATGAAGATTCCTGGACTCTGCTTCCCCCCTGATAAGCCTTCCTACTCCTCCTGCTCCTGGCATTTTATCCCTATTTTCAGCTGATATCAGCATGTGGCACATCTTGTCTATGAGGAAGAAAAAATGAGGGAAGGTTATGTGATATTTTCAAATATTATGGCATAGTCATAAATCACGTAAAACCATTTTCCTTTGTTTGGACTTTCTGATTATGGTTTTTCTATAGTGAAGGATGTTTGGGTCTGAGGTTTTGGAGTATTAGTATGACCCGTTATCTGGACTCTGGCCTTCTCATTGGTCCATAGTAGCTCGAGAGGTGCTATACCATGCCTACTTCACAACTATCTTAGCTTAGAGCTAGAGGCTTTGGAATCTTGGTTGGAGCTGATGAGAGATTTTTGTCTGGAATGGAAGTGTTTCTAGGACACTGAGAAATGTGAAGGGGGTGGGATGGCTGAGCTGTAGTTTAGAGCAGGCCATATGGGGAAAACGCTGCATGTTTTCATTCCTAATTATCTCACAAACCATTATTGTTGAAAACTAAAAATTGCAATATGCCATTTGCTTTTGATATTTAAGTTCATTAAATGGAGTTAATGGTGGTTAATCCATATTTCTAGAAAAATATTATTTATGCTTTCATATAGCTTTTAAAATATTGCTACTTTTATTAAGATGTTCAATGATTATTTATTATCACAGAGTATGACTATTCTTTATACTTTGCATTTGGTGTCACTTTGAAATCTATATAATAGTAGTCTTACAGAACAACAGGATACCCAAGTAATGAGGAGGTATACTTTAATGAGTATTATACATATTATATATATGTACATATATATATATATATATAAATGAATAATAGGATACTTTCCTAACACATTAGCTATTAACCAAAATGTGTATATGTCTTTTTTATTAAGAAATTTTTAAATTCATTTTTACATACCAATCAAAGATCCCTCTCTTCCCTCCTCCCACCCTTCCAGCCTCCCCCTCCCAACCCACCTCCCATTCCCTCCCACAAGAAAGTAAGGCGTCTCATGGGGAGGTACATTTAATAGAGGCTGGTCCAGCCCCTTCCCCTGCCTCAAGGCTGTGTGAGGTGTCCCATTATAGGTAGTGGGATCCAAAAGGCCTGCTCATGCACCAGGGATGGGTCCTGATCCTACTGCCAAGGGGTCCCTTAAGCAGATCAAGCTATGCAACTGTCTTGCTATGCAGAAGGTCTAGTCCAGTCTCATGTAGGCTCCACAGCTGTTGATCTAAATTTCATGAGTTCCCACTAGTTTGGTTTGGTTGTCTCTGTAGGTTTTCCCATCATGATTTTGATGCCCTTGCTCATAGAATCCCTCTTCTCTTTCTTCGACTGGACTCCTGGAGCCTGGCCTGGTGTTTGGCTGTGGATTTCTGCATTTGCTTCCATTGTTACTGGAGAAAGGCTCTGTGATGACAGTTAGGGTATTCAACAATCTAATTACTAGGGTAAGCCAGTTCAGGTACCCTCTCCACTATTGCTAGTAGTCTAAGATGAGGTCATCCTTGGGGATTCCTGGGAACTTCCCTAGCACAGGGTTTCTCCCTATCCCCATGATATCTCCCTCTATCATGGTATCTCTTTCATTGCTCTCCTCCTCCATCCCTGTTCCAGGTCAACTATCCCGTTTCCTTATGTTTTCATCCCCCATCCCCTACCCTCCATTGCCCATCCCTCATCCCCAGTTTACTCATGGAGATCTCATCTATTTCCCCTTCCCAGGGCAATCCATGCATTCCTCTTTGGATCCTCCTTGTCAGGTAGTTTCTCTGGAGCTGTGGTTGTAGTCTGGTTATCCTTTGCTTTACATCTAGTATTCACTTATGAGTGAGTACATACCATGTTTGTCCTTCTGAGTCTGGGTTACCTCACTCAGGATGATATTTTCTAGTTCTCTCCATTTGCCTGCAAATTTCATGATGTCATTGTTTTTCACTGCTTAGTAGCACTCCATTGTGTGTATATACCACATTTTCTTAATCCAGTCTTCTGTTGAGGGGCATCTAGGTTGTTTTCAGGTTCTGGCTATTATGAATAATGCTCCTGTGACCATAATTGAACATGTGTCATTGTGGTATGATTGAGCATTCCTTGGGTATATGCCCAAGTGTGGTATAGCTGGGTCTTGAGGAAGATTGATTCCCAATTTTCTGAGAAACTGCCATACTGATTTCCAAAGTGACTGTATAAGTTTGCACCAACCATGGAGGAATGTTCCCCTTGCTCCACATCCTCTCCAACAGGAGCTGTCTTCAGTGTTTTTGATCTTAGCCATTCTGACAGGTGTAAGATGGTATCTCAGAGTTGTTTTGATTTGCATTTCCCTGATGACTTAAGGAAGATGAGCAATTCCTTAAATGCCTTTCAGCCATTTGAGATTCTTCTGTTGAGAATTCTCTGTTAAGCTCTGTAGCCCATTTTTTAATCGGATTGTTTGTTATTTTGATGTCTAGTTTCTTGAATTCTTTAAATATTTTGGAGATCAGCCTTTCGTCAGATATAGGGGTGGTGAAGATCTTTTCCCATTCTGTAGGCTGTCATTTTGTCTTGGAATGTCTTGTTCACTCTGTCTACGATGTTTAAAAGTTTTGCTGGGTTATGTTAGTTATCTTAGTCTAGGCTGGCATCTGTGGTCTCTTAGTGTCTGCATTATATCTGTCCAGAACCTTCTGGCTTTCAGAGTCTCATTGAGAAGTCGGGTGTTATTCTGATGGGTCTGCCTTTATATGTTACTTGGCCTTTTTCCTTTGCTGCTCTTAATATTCTTTCTTTATTCTGTATATTTAGTGGTTTAATTATTATGTGGCAAGGGGAATTTTTTTGGGGGGGGTTAGTCTATTTGGTGTTCTATAAGCTTCTTGTATCTTCATTGATATTTCCTTCTTTAAGTTGGGAAAGATTTTTTCCATGATTTTGTTGATATATTCCACATGTATTTGTTGTTCCATATATTTTCTATGCCTTTGAGTTGGTATTCTTCTCCTTCTTCTATCCCTTTTATTCTTAGGGTTGGCCTTTTCATGATGTCCCAGATTTCCTGGACATTTTGTGTTATGACTTTTTTGGCTTTGGTGTTTTCTTTGACTGACGAATCCATTTCCTCTATTGTATCCTCTACACCAGAGATCCTCTCTTCCATCTCTTGTATTCTGTTGGTTATGCTTGCATCTGTGTTTCCTGTTCGTTTACTCAGATTTTCTATTTCCAGCATTCCCTCAATTTGTATCTTTTTCATTGTTTCTATTTCAATTTTCAAGTCTTGAACTGTTTCCTTCACATGTTTAATTGCTTTTTCATGGTTTTCTTGGCTTTCTTTAAGGGATTTATTGATTTCTTCCAATTTTTTGCTCGTCTTTTTTTCAATTTCTTTAAGGGAATTTTTAATTTCCTCTTTAAAGGCCTCTATCATCTTCATAAAGTTATTTTTAATGCCGTTTTCTTCTGCTTCTTCTATGTTGTGACGTTCAGGTCTTGCTGTTGTAAAAGCACTAGGTTCTGGTGATGCCATATTGCTCTTTATCTTGTGTGTATTTTTGCACTGGTGTCTTCCCATCTCTTCTCTAATAGGTGCAAGAGATGTCTGTGTCTGAGCGAGCTGCTCTTGGTCCAATCTGTGTCTGTGTCTCAGGGGGCCACTCTGGGTCCAATCTTAGCTCTTGGTCTAATTGGAGCTGGTTGATTCTATGTCTCAGAGAGCTGCTCTTGGTCTTATCAGGGCTCTTGGTCCAATCAGACATGGCAGATTCTGTGTCTCAGGAAGCCTCTCTTGGTCCAATGAGAGCTCTTGGTCCAATGACAGCTGGTGGATTCTGTGTCTCAAGAAGCCACTGGGGTTGCAGGGGGATAGGTATGTTTGGGGTAGAGCATGGGTCTTGTAGATTGCAGGCTCTGATGGGGGATTTTGGTGGGGCAGCCTGCCCACAGGAGTCTTCCCTGCTGGCAGGCAACTGGGACAGTGATGGGTAGGGGTTCCCAGACACCGATTGTGTCCCAAGGCATAGGTCTTAGAGGTGGGGGGGCGTGCATATGTTTTTACTAGTTGATTTTTAAGTGCTGATAGAAAAGGCCACATTTAAAGAGAGTCTTTAAAAGTCTTGTCCTGATCAGGAGGTTTAAGTGGTAGGCCTATTTAGAGTAATGCACACAATGACATACAAAATTCCAACAGAATTTAGAATCCAACAGAAACCAAGTTTGGACTGTGAATAGATTTCAAAATGCAATCACTTTGTTCTAGTTCTCAATGAGTTTTTATGGCACATTCAAAGTGTTGTTTTACAATTAGAAGTTGGGGCTGGAGAAATAGCTCAGTGGTTAGGAGTGCTTGCTGCTCTTCCAGAGGACTGGAGTTGGGTTCCCAGCATCCACACTGGGCTGCTCACAGCCACTCGCAGCACTGACTAGGGGTTCGGATACTCTCTCTTCTGGCCTCCATGGGCACTCACACATGTGTGGCATATTCTCTCTGTCTCTGCCTGTGTCTGTCTGTCTGTCTGTCTGTCTCTGTCTCTGTCTCTGTCTCTGTCTCTGTCTCTCTCTCTCTCTCTCTCTCTCTCTCTCTCTCTCTCTCTCTCTCACACACACACACACAAATGTAAAATAAATCTTAAGAACATTACCAAATAGATGTGAAGCTGTATCTTTTAGACAAAAAAAGGGCTCTTGAAGCGCCATGTAATAAAACAAAATGGCTGTCACAAAGAGTCAGCTGACAGTTCTTTGAGAGTTTTATTTTGATATTTGTAGGAGGATGATTCTACCTCATGTGACATTTGGCAAAATGTCACTGCATTGATATCGGCACAGCCAGTGTATGAAGCTATCTTGCTCGAAACGCTTTCTGGGTAGAGTGACAGATGGCCGGGCCCCTTTACTGAGCTCCGCTAGCTCCCCGCTTCGTGTCTTTTCAGGGAGAAGCTGGTTGTTCTGTATGATCCACAGCTCTATGGCTGTGAAAGGGCTGCAGATGGAGGGACACTTGTCACTTGTTGCTAATTTCAGGGGCAGTGAGGAAGCTGACCTCATGTTGACAAACAAGCTTGGTGATCCATGAAATAGAGGACACTGTCCTTCTGTGATTAGACCTCATTTGACCAATGCAATATGAGGACAGTGACACATGCCACTGCTTCAAAAGCCATTGCCTGTCACCACCATCACTCTTTTACCACTGGCTGACGTGACCCAGACAGGGTGGCACCAACTCCTTACTGGGAACAAAGACGCAGCCCTGAAGTTGACCTTGAACCTGTCACATTAGTGAGATGTGCACACACTCTTTCAGTCACTGGGGTTCGGGGATGCTTTCCTGATGGCAGTACAACTGAGTTGGAGTTCACTGATCCAATAGGTGGCAGCTTGAATCCAATGTTCAGAATCCAACAGGACCCCTGTGGAATAGGAGTCCTGGGGTCTGACCCATTTGAAAATGACATGTTTTCTGTGAATTTGTGCAGTCTCTCCAAGGTTTCCCCAGAAATAAGACATTAACCTCATGGGCTTTATCTGTGAAGACTTGGCAGGGAGGGGCTGTTTCACCAGGTTCAGGGTCCTCCATGGCAGAAGGAAAGCGGTTCTGTACCCATTCTTTCTGGTGCCCCCCAGCTACTTGTGTGGAAGAGAATGAGAGATATGAAGCTTCCTCGGGCCAGGAACAGCTCTTTGAATCCCAGCACAAAGCTCCTAACACAGTAGGTATGAAGGTATTGAAAAATTACGGGATGCAGATTATTTGCGGTGCAAAACCCACTACAGATTCATTCTCTAAAATGCTCCCTTAGCCCAGGCTGGCAAAGGATGAAGAATAGGTACGCTGTACAACACTGGAACTCAATGAAAGGCCACTGAGAAAGGAAACAGATTTCAGAGGCGGCCCGTAAACAAAGCACTGCCTTCAGGGAAGTAAAGAAGCCATCCATTACCCACACAAGGTACATAATAATAAAGACAAGCACTTCATCACCCTGTGTGGCAGCTAGAGGTCAGACACTGGCAAGGAAAACACTGCACAATTTCATACTTCTGTCACAAAGAGCTGTGCCGGACTTGGAGGACTGTTCTATCCTAGAGATTCTTAACCACCCCTGGACTCCTAATGGTTGTTACCTTTAAGCAGTCATAGTTTCAAATGCTTTTATTATTGAAACAGGTCTGCGGTAAGTTAATTATCATTATTGACTTAAGATGGAGCACTGGCTTACCAAAGAACCACCCTGAATCTTTTTGCTCAAGGGAAAGTTATCACAGAAACCTAGTCTATTGCCACAGTTATTAACACCCTGAGTGGAATAATTCTTCCCTGATCTAAGTACATCTAAGAAAATGTTCAACTTCTTATTGTTATAGCGTATAAGATTTTATTTCTTTAATGCTGGACTTGTGGACCTAAGGGTATCTGCCTCTGCTTCCAGCTCCGAAGGCTGGAGAAGAAGGATGGAATTGCAGGCCAACCTGGAACTAGACCCCACCTCAAAATAAATAAATAAAATAAATTCCAGCATGCAACCGTGTGACCCAGGAACAAGAGCATCAAGAGGTGCAGATCTGAGGGAAGTGGAATCCTCTCTTGCAGTCTGCAACAGCAGCATGCATGGTGATTACCAGGAGCTGGAACTCCTCGGGCATCTTCTTGCCTCAGCTCCCTAGTGCAGACTGGCCAGTACTGCGTGCCCTGCTGAATCTTGCAGCAGCTTCTCTTCTTGTCTGCCTCCGAACACACAGCCTCGCTAACCCTCCTCCCTCCCTGGTTCACTTAGCTCCCTGTCTTGTCTTCGCACCTGCAGCAGCCTCGACTCTTCTGAGATCTCCCTGCAAAGTGCCCGGAGCTCTAGTGTCATTCCTCATATGAGGAACCACGGGACTGTCTTCCGGTCGCTAATCTGCCCAGTGACTGCCTGGAGCCCTTAGACGCCATTGTAGACGTCAATTTAAACATCTCCAGATTAAATTACAGTTTAACCTCTGGACTGCCACAGGGAGGGGATCAACTTATTAAACTACCTGAGCATGGTCCTGTAGGTCTGTGATACCAGCTAGTGGGGAGGATGAGGCAGAAAAAAGATTTTATTTCTTGTTAACTTTATATTATTTATTCTGTTACTGCTGACTGCCTACTGTGTGCCAGGGGCTATTCTTGGTGTAGAGGAACAGCAAAGATTGCCCTTCAGGAAACTGCCTTGTCCTGGTGGGGGACAGAAACCAAACACCAACAGCAGAAGCCACAGGAATATGTAATGTACGTGTCCTATGGCCAGACTCAGAAAATGACCGAGTATGATAGTATTTTTAAAATGTATTTTAGAAATGATTTTATTTTATTTTTATGCTTGTGTTTGCATGCCTCCAGAGGCCAGAAAAGCATGTAAGATCCCTTGGAGCAGTTGTGGGCTGCTCAGCATGGGTGCTGGGAACAGAACTTGGGTCCTCTGGAAGAGCATGAAAGACTCTTAACCATGGAGCTCTCTCTCTAGTCGGATAGCTTTTATCCTCAATTTGACACAATCTAGAATCTCAGTAAGCAATTGTCTCGATTAAGTTAGCCTGTGGGCATGCCTGGGGGAGGTTCTTAATTGTATTAATTCAGGGGGGAAGACCCACACTGAATGTGATTGACATCTTTTCATGGGCTGGACTCTAGACTGAATGAAAAGGAGACGTCCATCCATTCACTCGCCTGCATGCATTAGTGCATTAATGCATTTTCTGTCTGCATTTTCTTGGGGATGTGACTAGCTGCTTCACGCATCAGCTGCCTTGGCTTCTGCAAGATGATGAACTGTGACTTGGTTTTGTTTTGCAGAAAGAGTCTTACTATGTAGTCCTTGGCTGGCCTGGAACTCACTGAGATCGCCTGCCTCTGCCTTCTGAGTGCTGGGGTTAAAGGCACATGCCACCACACCTGGCTATAACCTGGAAGTGTGAGCTAAAATAAACCTTTCCTCCCTTAAATCGCCTTGGTCAGGGCATTTTATCACAGCAACGAAGGGAAACCAGGACAGAGTGAGGACAAAGGATTATGAGCAGGGGTATGATCACTGACTGGATGATCAGGACATTTCTCACTTTTATGGAAAGTCCTGAGTAAAGTGAGGGGTGCCCGTGCAGCTACCCACTGAAGAGTGGGGAGATGGATTTAAGGTTCTTTTCACTAGACTGTCATCCTGGAAGGATGTATGTGAATTGTGCTTTAAGTATTGTATTAGTTTATTACTCATTGCTAAAACAAAATACCTGAGGCTAAGCAATCTATGAAAACAGATGTTTGTCTCACAGTTCTGGGTGTCACAGAGTGTGGGGCTGGTTCGGCTCCGTCCTGGTGGAGGCCTCATGGCAGATACACAGCCAAGGAAGCAACACGTCTGAGGGAGGAGGTCACACAGTGAGACAGGAAGTCGAGAGTGAAGGGGGGCCAGCCCACTTTCTCAGGAACACGTTCACCGAGGGTCCAGCATTCCTTGCCACCCTTTACCAAAAGGTTCCACTATTGGATACATTGCTACTGCGGATCGGACTAACAACGCTTTTGTGAGTGCAGGACCCAGGACACGGTTAACTCAAAGGGAGTGTTTTACAGAAGCCTGATGTCAGTGCAGTGCTGGCAAATGGAATGTTTTGTTGTTGTTTGTTTGTTTTTGGCTATAAAATAGTAACTTTTATTTCTTTAAAAATATATTAATGTTTTTATTAATTAATGTACTTATTTTACATCCCAACCGCAGTCTCCCCACCCTCCTCTCCTCCCACTCCCTCCTCCCCTCTGCCTCCCCCCCTGCCCCCCAATCCACTCCTCCTACATATTCACTCAGATAGGGACAGGCCTCCTATGGGCATCAGCAAAGCATGGCATATCAAGCTGCCACAAGACTAAGCACCTCCCCGTCTTCAGGCTGGGCAGAGCAACCCAGCATGAGGAATAGGTTCCCAGGAGCCAGCCAAAGCACCAGGGACAGCCCCTGTTCCCATTGCCAGGAACCCCACAAACAGACCAAGCTACACAACTGTCACATACGTGCAGAGGGCCTAGGTCATTCCCATGCAGGCTCCCTGGTTGTTGTTGTTTCTGACTCCGTGAGTTCCTATGAGCCAGGCTAGCCATTTCTGTGGGGTTTCCTCCGAGGTCCCTGACACTCTTCGCCATTTCCTGCTCCTAAGGTCCATCCTCCCTCTCCACAGCAGGATTCCCCCTACTCCCCCCAGTATTTGGCCTTGGGTCTCTGAACATGCCTCCATCAGTCACTGGGTGAAGGCTCCCTGGTGACAACCCAGGAAGTCACCAATCTGATCACAGGGGATGGCCATTTCAGGCTATGCATCCACTGCTGCCTGGAGTCTTAGCTGGGGCCATCCTTGTAGACTCCTGGGAGTTTCCCTTGCATCAGACTTCTACCTGAACTCATGAAGTCCCCCTTTCCAGTCATCTTTCTCAACATTCTACCCCTCGGCCCATCCCCCCAACCGGACCCCTCAAGTTCCCTTGTCTACCCGTCCCCAGTCCATCCAGGAGGTCTCCTCTATTTCCCCTTCCCTGGTAGATCCATGAGTTCTCCCTTTGAGCCCTCCTTGTTACCTAGCCTCTCTGAGTCTATGGATTATAGCATGATTATCCTTTACAGCTAATATCCACTTATAAGCGAGTACATACCATGTTGTCTTTCTGGATCTAGATTACTTCACTCAGGATGAATTTTTTCTGGTTCCATCCATTTGTCTTCAAATTTCCTGATGCCATTGTTTTTAATAGCTGAGTAGTACTCCATTGTGTACCATATTTTCTTCATCCATTCTTCGGTTGAGGGGCATCTAGGTCATTTCCAGGTTCTGGCTATTACAAATAAAGCTGCTATGAATATAGTTGAGCAAGTGTCCTTGTAGTATGACTGAGCATCCATTGGGTATGTGTCCAGGAGTGGTATCCTGGTTCTTGAGGTAGATTGATTCCTGATTTTCTGAGAAACTACCATCCTTTAGGTTGGGAAATTTTTCTTCTATGATTTTGTTGAATATATTTTCTGGGCTTTTGAGCAAGGATTCTTCTTCTTCTATTCCTATTATTCTTAGGTTTGGTCTTTGCATAGTGTCCCAGATTTCCTGGATGTTTTGTGTTAGGAATTTCTTAGATTTAACATTTTCTTGACTGATGAATCTATTTTCTCTATTGTATCTTCAACAACTGAAATTCTCTCTTCCATCTCTTATATTCTGTTGGTAATGCTTACATCTGTAGTTCCTGTTCACTTATCCAGATTCTCCATTTCCAGATTTCCCTCAGTTTGTGTTTTTTTTTTTAATTCCTTTTATTTTCATTTTCAGGTCTTGAAGAGTTTTATTTGTTTCTGTCAACTGTTTGTTTGGTTTTTCTTGGTTTTCTTGACATTATTTAAGAGATTTATTGATTTCTTCCAACTTTTTTTTGGGTCTTTTCTTACATTTCTTTAAGGATTTTTTTCCATTTCCTCTTGAAGGACCTCTGTCATCTTCACAAAGTGATTTTTAAGGTCATTTTCTTGTGCTTCAGCTGTGTTGGATTGTTCAGGTCTTGTTGTTGTAGGATAGCTGGGATCTGGTGATGCCATATTGCCCTTTGTGTTATTGATTGTGTTCTTACACTGGCTTTTAGGCATCTGGATTTGGGGTGAATATTGGCTTGTATTTATTGGATGGGTATTTTGTTCCCTGGTTTCTGTTTCCTCTGGTCTTCTGGCCTAAGTGACCAAGAGTTCTAGTGATTGATGAGTCTTCAGGTCTAGTAGGATGTCTCCCTGGGGTTTTGGTGACCTTGGGTCCCTTGATCTGGTCTGGCCTCCAGTAAAGCTGAAGTCTTCTTGGGTCTCTAGATCTGGCCTGGCCTTTTCTTCTGGGGTATCTAGGATGAGCCTGGCCTTAGGTAGAGCTGCTAGGGCTATTCTTCCAACTAGTGTGGACCGTGCTTGGGCCAATGGAGTTTGCTGGAGTTCTAGGAAAGGGCTTCTTGTCACTTGGTGAGGGCTGGTGTGGTCTGCTGGGATTGGCGGTGGGGGCCTAGCAGACAAGTTGGGATGGTGTTGGCCTGGGGAAGGGTCATGGTGGGCAAAATGAGAGAGTATAGTTCTGCTGGTAGGCAGATCACTTACTCCTTCTGGTTGGTGTGTTCTGTGCCTCAGTGGCAGAAGTTCACTGGGATGGGGGTGGGGGCTCTGTTGTGCACCCCAATATACTGTGTACCCTAATAACTTGTCTAGGGATCAGAGGACAGAGTCAGCCACTAGATTAGATGGAAAGTGGTGGCACACACCCTTAATCCTACCACTCGGGAGGCAGAGATCCATCTGGATCTCTGTGAGTTCAAGGCCATACTGGAAACAGAGCCAGGCAGTGGTGACACACACCTTTAATCCTAGGAAGTAATATGGCAGGGCACAGAAAGTTATATAAGGCGTGAGGAGACAAGAACTCACTCTCTTTTGATAGAGGATTTTGTAGGAGTAAGAACTAGTGGCTTGCTCTCTGCCTCTCTGATCTTTCAGAATTTACCCTAATATTTGACTCTGGGTTTCTTATTATAAGACCTTTTAAGATTCGTGTTACAGGGCCCAGAGGCAACAGGGCCAGGGATGAGCTGGGATGGTGTTGGCCTGGGAAAGATCACAGTGGACAGAACAGACCAGAACAGTCTTGGCTATTAATTCAAATGCAAGTTTGTTTAACACCATGTGTAATTACAACAATCAGCACTACTGCGCAGCTGAGGTACTGAATTAGTAAGCAAAAGACTTTGAGATTAGCACAATCAAATCACATAAATAAATGCTCTAATGATGTCAGTCCATGAAAAAGGACCCCTGTGACTAGGTTGGCTTCCTCCATGTATTTTTATTTATCCTGAGGATGTTCTGGAAACATACATTTTAAAAAATTAATAGCAAGCATGACCCAAGCCTCAGGCAGGTTGTTACAGCTTCCAGGTAAGGGAGGTTCCGCCTGCATTATTGCATCGTTTCTTTTGAAAATGACCCTTTCCTGGTGTGCTAGCCAGAGCTCTATCACTGTGACAAAACATCGGAGTCACAAACTTAACAGAGGAAAGAAGGTTATCTAGGCTGCTGTTTTCCAAGTTCAGTTCATGGCCACATGCTCGTGCTGCTGTGACCTGCAACAGCACAGAACGTCATGTCAGGAGCGCATGGAGGAGGAGACCTGCTCACCTCGTGGTGGCTGGGAAGCCAAGGGGAACTGGGGCAGAGACTGGAGGAGTCCCATAATCCCTTCCAAGGGTATGTCCCCACTGACCTAAGACCTCCCGCCAGACCTCATTTCTTCCAGCTCCACCACCTCCCAACAGTGACGAGCTAAGGATGAAGCCAGCCCAGGCCTGTGGGGGTCAGCCAGCCTGAGCTAGCATCTGGGTTCATTAATCTAAAAAGCAACACTCCTTCTATTTTATAGAAGACAGCAAGGTACCAACCTTGTTGCCGCCCATTTTAAAGTAACCTTTCTTTGTGAGTTTTGCTGTTATAACAAATACTGTCTAACTTGGAGGTTTCATCTCAGACTTCGGGCAGTGTGAGCTTTGATGGCCGTTGGTGGTTGAGAATGTTGAGGCTGTTGCCATTCGTAGAAAAGCTTAACTGCAGAGAAGGTGATGAATCAAGGGATATGTTTCCTGGTCCCCTGGCCTCTCCAACCTCCCCTTTGCTGCTGTCAGTGGTACGGGAATCGGCAGATCCATTCTCCCAGCATTGCGGCCATTTTCAGGAGGGGTAGTTTTGGAATTCTGCTCCTGTGAGTGAGCCATTTTTTCTTTTCAGTCTGCAGCTGATGAACACTCATGCAACAGTCTAGATTATTACACTGTTGCTGTCGTGTACTGTTAAAGCTTGGTTTTCTTTGGCTTGCCCGAGATGGTATTTTTGCATGCATTTTCTTTGTTGACACAGCTGTAACTTTTAATACGTGGAAACACTTGCCTCTTAATGGTAGATTGGTTATTTTATAAGCAAAACACTTCCATCTTTAATTTACAGGTGTACCAGACCAAGCTTAAAAATGCACACAGTTTATTTAGTCTTTTTAAGAAACATGTATGTGTGTGTGTATGTGTGTGTGTGTGTGTGTATGTGTGTGTGTGTGTGTGTGTGTGTGTACACTCTCCAAAAGAATAAATTTGTTCATATTGGGGTCATGAATTAGGGCTTAATAATATCATAAGATCAGTAAATTACCTTTATATCAAAAGACAACCAGCTGGTAGAGAGTGAAGGACTGGCTTTCCTCCTAATTCTAGGCTGTCTGTCTGTCTATGTGTATGTATGTATGTACATGTATATATATGTATGCATCTATCTATCTATCTATCTACCTATCTATCTATCATCTACCTTTAGCCATCCATCCCTCCATCCATTCACTGACCTTTTCACAGTGATAGATGTTTGTTTTTTTAAATGAATTTTCTTCTTGGCCTCCTGACTTCTATAATCTTCTATCATAAATCATTAACAAAAAGGACATGAGGATGGGAGGGGCTGTGTCTGGGGATGTCTGAGGGAAATTGAAAGGGAAGTCAAAGTTGGGTAAATATGACCAAGATACATTATCTACATTAATAAAACTGCCAAAGAATAAATAAAAGATACTTAAAAATAAATGATTATCAGTTGAGTATATTAAAACAAACTTTATTTAGTACATAAGCAATACATACATGTATGCTATCATGATTCTAAGGGCTAGAATTCTGCAGGCCCAGTATTAGCAAGACTGCATTCTCTCAAAAATCTTAGGGGAAATTTTACTTCCTTCCTTTTTCTAGATTCTGGTGTCTGTCACAGTCTCTGGTTGACCAGTCTGTCCCTGTCATCATGTGTCATTTGTTGTTTGTCCATTTTCACACAATGTTCTTTTGCCTGTATGTCAGTCCACATTTTCCTCTTTTTGTGTGGCTACTAGTCATTGGCACAGAGGCCCACAGCAATCCGGTATGACTCATCTTAACCTGCATTTCTTTCCTTTTCCACTGTTTTTTGTTCGCGTGTTACTGCACGTGTGCATGCAGATAGGCATGTCTGCATACCTGGAGGCCAAACGTTGACATCTGGTGTCTTTTTCAATTGCTCTCCATCTTAAAAAAAAATGCATTTAGTGATGTGTATGAGTGCATGCACACACATGGTGTGTGTGTGTGTGTGTGTGTGTGTGTGTGTGTGTGTGCATGTGGGTGCATTTTCCATGGCATTTGGGGGTTGACAGCTTGTTGGGGAGTGCCTTTACCCACTGAGGCATTCCGCTGGCTTTCCTTCTAATTTTTTAAGCCAGGGTCTCCCATTGAACCTGGAACTCAAGAGACTGAGCTAGACTGGCTGGCCTGCAAGCCCCAGGGCTCCACCCATCTCTGCTTCCCCAGGGCTGTGAGTACAGATGTGCCACGCCCTGTGGGTTTTTATGCAGATGTCGATGACTCAAGCTCAGGTCCCAAGCTTTCATAGCACATACTTTATCTACTCAGTTCCTTCTTTTTATGCTTTCCCCCTTTTGGTAAATTTGAAATTGTAAACGGATAAATTTTTGCAGAGTGAGCACAGTCAAGGAAAGGCCATTTGGCTCAAGAGCTAGAACAATTATCAGCAATCTAGAGTCTTCCATCCTGCTCCCTTCCGTCATTATCTCCTTAAGATGGTTTCTGCTATGGCATCTGTCACTCTGGGCTAGTTCTGTGTGTTTTTAATGTCATAGTATACTCTTTCGTCTCCTCCATCCCTCCGCTGTCTGGCTGAATAATTCCCATGTCTTGATGTAGAGCCAGAAAGCTTTCATTCTCTTTGCTTTTCAGTATTCATCTTAGGACTATGCTCTTATTTTCTGTGCTATCATTGATGGACCTCCAAATTTCTTCCAATTTTTTGTAATTATGAACAATACACTTTATAAATTTTTTTTATATCTTTAAGTACACCTATCTCTATATGTGTTTGTGTTAGCTGCATGCTTAAAATTGCAAGTCAAATGGTATGTGTTTAGGGTTAATAGATAGTCTTAGTTTTTCAGAGTGATTGCACTACTTGACACCCAAATCTGAATTTTCTGATACTCTGATGAACACTTGAATATTTTTTTAAATTTCAGAGTTTTTGGTGAATATATGATGAGCATTAATCACTGCATTAATTTCCACCTCATTGATCAATTGATACTAGTGAATGTTACTTACTATATTATTTTGTCACTCAAATGTTTTATTTTGTATTGTGTCTTTTAAAATCCATTGTCCTTCATTTTATTATTTTTGTCTTTTTTGTTACTAAGTTATAAAGTATTTTACGTCTTCTGGATATGAATTGGTCTTTTAACCTTGCAGCTTTTAGTATCTTTTCTTTGTTCTATGCATTTAGTGTTTTGATAAGAGGACTTCCTCTCCTGGTCCTGTCTATTCAGTGTTCTTTATGCTTCTTATATCTTGATAGGCACCTCCTATCAGGAATTAACAATAACTGGTTGTGACTATCTCTCAATGGATTCAATTCCCCAATAAAAAGACACAGACTAACAGAATGGATGCGGAAACAGAATCCATCCTTTTACTGCATCCAAGAAACATACCTCAACATCAAGGATAAGATGTCACTTCAGGATAAAAGAATGAGGAAAAGATATTCCAAGCAAATGGACCAGATGTCAAACAAAAACTAATTAGAAGAAACAGGAAAAGACACTATGTAATCATCAAAGGGAAAATCCATCAAGAAGAAATTATAATTCTTGACGTCTATTCAACAAATGCAAGAGCACCCATGTTCCTAAAAGAAACACTATTACAGCTTGAGTCACATATGAACACTCACACTCTGATAACCGGAGACTTCAATACCCTACTCTCACCAATAGACAGGTAACTGACATTACAAACCAAATGGACATATAACCATATAACCAAATAACAGATATTTACAGAATATTTCACCCAAACACAAAAGAGTATACCTTCTTCTCTGCATATCATAAAATTTTCTCCAAAATTGGCCACATACTCAGGCACAAAGCAAGTCTCAACAGACAAGAAAATTGAAGCAACACCCCACATCTTATTTGACCACCACAGACTAAAACTGGATATCGACAGTAGGAACAGAAGAAAGTTTACAAACTCATGGAAACTGGACAACTCTCTCATGAATGAAAAATGAGTCAAGAAAGAAATTAAGAAAGAAACTAAAGACTTTCTAGAATTCAATGAAAACACGATGTATCCAAACTTATGGGGCAGAAGGAAGCTAGTTCTAAAAGGAAAGTTCATAGTACTCAGTGACTACATTAAAAAAACTGTAGAGATCTCATACTAGTAACTTAACTGCACACCTGAAATCTCTTGAACAAAAAGAAGAAATCACACCCAAAAGGTGTAGACAGCAAGAAATAATCAAAGTCGGGGATGAAATAAGATAGAAATGAAATAAGATGAGTAAGATAGTAAACAAACAAACAAGACTCAATAACACCAAGGATTGGTTCTTTGAAAAAATCAAAAAGATTGACAGAACCTTATGCAAACTAGCTAAAAGGCAGAGAGAGAAGATCCAAATTAACAAAATTATAGATAATAAGGGGGACATAACAACAGACATTGAGGATGTTCAGAGAATCATAAGGACATACTTTGTAAACCTGTATTCAACCAACATGGAAAATCTAAAAGAAATGGATAATTTTCTCAATGCATACCACATACCAAAGTTAAATCAAGATCAGACAAACAATTTTAATAGACCTATAACTCATGGTGAAATAGAAGCAGTCATTGAAAGTCTCCTAAGCAAATGAAAGCCTGGGGCCAGATGATGGCTTTAGTGCAGAATTCCACCAGATTTCAAAGAGGAATTTATACTAATACTCCTCAAATTATTCCACAAAATCAAAACAGATGGAATATTGGCCAACTCATTTTATGAGGACATTATTACCCTGATGCCCAAACCACACAAAGACCCAACAAAGAAAGAATTACAGACCAATTTCCCTTATTAACATAGATGCAAAGATTCTCAAAAAAAATTTGCAAACTGAATCTAAGAACACATCAAAAAGATCATCCACCATGATCAAGTGGGCTTCATTCCAGAGATGCTGGGATGGCTCAAAATACATAAATCAATAAATATTACCTACCATATAAACAAACTGAGAGAAAAAAGTCACACGATCATCTCATTAGATACAGAAAAGACCTGTGACAAAATCCAAAACCCTTCATGATAAAAATCCTTGAGAAATTAGTGATATAAGGGATATAATTCAACATAATAAAGGCAGTTTCAGAAAACCCACACCCAATATCAACTTAAATGAAGAGAAACTCAAACAATTCCACTAAAATCAGGAAGAAGACAAGGTTGTCTACTCTCTCCATACCTGTTCAATATAATACTTGAAGTCTTAGCTAGAGCAATAAGATAACTGAAGAGGATTGAGGGGATACAAATTGGAAAGGAAGAAGTCAAAGTATCTTTATTTGCAGGGTGTGATAATATGTATAATTGACCCTAAATACTCTACAGGGAAACTTCCAGCTGATAAACACTTTCAGCAAAATATCCAGATACAAAATTAACTCACAAAAACCAGTAGAGAAATTATATAGAAAATGTATTTAAACACAAGTGTATATAGAAAATATAACTATATACAAAAACATGTAGAAAAGAAACATAATACCTTAAACAAGAGTAGAAATATACATACAGTCTGTAGAACATCTGTCTAGGCCCTTTCTTGATTTAGAGTCTCCATTGAGAAGGCAGTATTATTCTAATAGGTCTGCCTTTATATGATAATTGGTCTTTTAACCTTGCAGCTTTTAATATCTTTTCTTTGTTCTATATATTTAGTGTTTTGATTATTATGTGATAAAGGGACTTCCTCTCCTGGTCCTGTCTATTCAGTGTTCTTTATGCTTCTTATATCTTGATAGGCACCTCCTTCTTTAGGTTAGGGAAATTTTTTTCTATCATTTTGCTGAAAATATTTTCTGTGCCTTTAACCTGTTTCTTCTCCATCTTCTATTTCTATTATTCTTAGTTTTCATCTTTTCTTTTTTTGTTTTTTTTGAGATAGAGTGTCTCTGTGTAGCCATGGCTGTTCCAGAACATGCTTTGTAGACCAGGCTGGCCTCACACTCACAGAGATCCGCCTGGCCCTGCTTCCTGAGTGCTGGGTTTAAAGGCATGTGCCTTCCTTGCCTGGCAGTTTTGGTCTTTTTGTAGTGTACCAGATTTCTTCGGTATTTTATGCCAGAAGTTTTTTTTTTTTCTTTTTTCCTTTTTAGATTTAGTGGTTTCTTTCACTGGTATATCCCCTTCTCCTGTCCTGTCTTCAAAGCCTAAGATTCTCTTCCATCTCTTGTATTCTGCTGGTGATACTTGCTTCTGATGTTCATTTTCAAGTTCCAAAGTTTTTCATATCTGGATTTCCCTCAGTTTGGGTTTTCTTTATTGATTCTATTTCTACTTTCAGGTCTTGGATGGTTTTATTCATTTTCTTCCACTGTTTGTGTTTTCATAGATTTCTTTAAGGGATTTTAAGGTCTGCGTCTTGTGTTTCATCTATGTTGCAGTTTTCAGGACCTACTGTGGTAGGGTTGCTGGGTTCTAGTGGAGACATACTGTCCTTGGTATTATTGATTGTGTTTTTATGCTGGCTTCTAGGCTTATAGATTTGGGAAGATTGTAATTCTAGATGCTAATATCTGGTCTTTGTTGAGTAGGTAATTTTTCCCTTTGGGTTCTTTCCCCCTCTCTGCTTCTTAGGAGGGTGTGATGGCTGAGGGTTGCCTTGTAGGGAATTCTGAGATCCTGCTAGGTTTGGCTACTGTGGGTTCTGGGTAAAATATGTTTCTAGGTATTGGGAGCTGACACTTAGTAATGGTGATGACTAGGGGATATAAAAGTGTCCACAAGAGAGGGGAAATCAGGGTGTTTCACCAGGAACTGCCCCCCTGGGAATGGAGGCAGAGAGTGAGGAGAGGCCAAAACAGTTAATCTACTGCAGAGCTGGGGATGAGACTGGGGATTGGATATGGAGGGAAGAAAGGGAGCAAAGATCTGGAGCTCACCTACCTGATTCACTGGTGTATTTGCTTCTCTGGCAGGCTTGGCTGGTGGGTTCCAGGGCGTTCCTGCTGGAGTTGGGGCCTGAGATAACAGGATGTGTTGGAAGGAAGATTGGAGGAGAAGATCTGAGTAATCCACTGGAGGTGGGGGCAGAGAGGAGAAGAGACCTCAGCAGGTGATCTGTTAGAGAGATGAGGATGAGACTCAGGGGTTGGGTTTGGAGGATAGAGAAAGAGGTGAAGATTTCCAGTTAGATCTACCTGTATCCCTGGCCAGGGTCCTTGTGGGTTCCTAGGGACTAGCTGGGGTTGGGGTCTGGGATAATGGGAAGAATAGAAAGAAGGAAGTTTGGAGGGGAAGATCTGTGTGACCCACGAGGTGGGGCTAGGAGGATGGGAAGGCTGCAGCAGGTGGTCTTCTATAGAGCTGGGGATGATAGGACTGGGGCAATGGATTTGGTGGAGATATGCAGTTAGCCTGTCTGCTCCCCTGGCCTGAGTCTTTAATGGACTTTTCTCATCTGGGCTGACAATGCTTTCTCCAGGAGCCTAAGAATGCCTAACAAAAACTCCAACACCAGACATGAGAAGTCTTCTTTGGTTGTTGGCCAGGGATGTCCAAGAGATTTCTAAAGCATACAGCCTAATGCTGGTGCCCTTGTTTGTCCCTAGAGGTGGAAGTTAAGTCCTTATCATTGAAGACACCACGTACATCAAAAACAGGGCCCAGAGAACCTGAGCTGTAACTGACCTGAATGTCTCCTCTCTGAAGACTAGCTTTCATGCTACCAGAAGGTACCATGCAAGCTTCCAACTGTTGGAGAGAGGCAACTAACAGTCCTACCCAGCTATGAACCACACCAATGACCAACATAGCATGATAACCCTAAGGGTGCAGAAGTGTCACACATACCTTGGAATTAAGACCCATTCAACAAGAGGGAAACCACGCTTAGTACCAGGAACCTAGCTAATTACTCAGTAATAGTGAAGTCATGGTTACTGAAGAAGAATCTACATCCACTCATTTACTAAACCAGGATAATCCCTAACAACAATCTAAACATTTGTCCTTATACACACAGATACGATTATTCTTCATCTTTCATCAAGGACTTTTCTTTGCAACAGACAGAGACCACTGCAGAAAGCCACAACCAGTCAAAATGCAGAGTTGTGGAGCCTAGTTCCAAAGGATGCATCTATAAAACACGCTCACACCTGAATCTCAGGGTACACTGAGGATAACGGGGCAGAAAGATTGTAAGAGCCAGAGGATGCAGAAGTTTGCTGTGAGATTGCGTCTCCTAGTAACATTAGAAGCTGCAACCATGAAGTCTCACCAACATGACTGCCAAAATGTGAGCTGAGCAAAGATGAAACTAATGGACATGTCCAAGTGGATGGGGGAAGCCCATGAGGCTTCAACTCTACACAAAGAACTATAGGCAACAGGAACGTGCGGATTGGGAGGAATAGTCTTCCTCAACGGAGAGCATACCAATTGGTTATCCAATACTAAATTGTCAGCCCTAAAAAACATACATACAGGTAACATTATATGGACTCAGAAGTTACATTTAGAAATACATATTATATATACATGCAATATCAGTCAATGAAACAGAAGCCATGAATTTGGAGGAGAGGAGGGAGGGGTATATGGGAGGGCTTGGAAGGAGGAAAGGGAAGGGAAAATATAATCTTAACCTCAAAAATTAAAAAAGTAAAAATCTATCCCTGGTTTTCTTCAGGGTTTTCATCGTGAAGGAATTTTGAATTTCTCTTTTTTGCATCTATTGAGATGACCATGTGATTTATGTATTTGAATCTATTAATGTGACTTAGTACATTTATGGGTTTGGATATGTTGAACTATCCTTGCATCCATAATAAAAACCACTTGGTCATGACGGATGAACATTTTGATGTATAGTGGATCCTTGTGTAAGGATCTTATTGAGAAGGTTTTCATGCATGTCCATTAAGGATTTTGGCCTACAGTTTTCTTTGTTTTTATTTTATCTGGATTATATCAGGCTTACATGGCCTTTGTGAGTTTGATAGCATTTCTTCCACCTTTATTTCATGGATGAGCTCAAGAAGTATTGCTGTTAGTTCTGTAAGGCACCATTATGATTGAGCAGTGATGAATACGTCTGTTCCACGGCATCTTTAAGATCCAAGATTGATGATGGCTGCTTCAATCTCATTGCTTATCATTTGTATATTTATTTAACTTATTTTTATTACTTAGTTTAATTTTGGCAAGTCATATGTATCTAGAAATTTATTCATTTCTTCTACATTTTCTAATTTATAGATTTTCAAAGTATGTCATGATGATTCTTTAACTTTCATAGATTTTCATTGACGTTTACTATAATATCTCACTTTTAGCCTTTAATTTTTAAAATTTATGTCTTCTCTTTATTCTTTCTTTTTTCTTCCCCTCTCTCTCTTCATCTCTTTTTGGTTAGTTTGGTTAAGAGTTCGTCAGTCTTGTTTAACTTTCCAAAGAACTAGCTCTTTGCTTATTTGATTTTTATTATTGTTATTTTTGTTTCTATTTTGTTGACTTCTGTCCTGATATTTATGATTTCTTTCTACCTGTGATTATGGATTTGTCTTGTTCTTGTTTCATTCTAAGACACCGAGGTATAGAATTGAGTTATTTGTTTGAGATTTCTTTTGTAGATGTAACGGTCTTATTAAATAAGAAACACAGAGCCAAATACAGAGTTAAAAACCCAAGAAGTCAGAGCAGTAGCTAAGAGCTGAGACTAAAACTATCTTTTTACCCTTTGCTTCCACTGCCATCCTTTCCCTCAGAAAAAGACCTACTTCCTGTGTATCTGTCTTTTTATTGACTTTCTGTTCTGCCTTCTTATTGGTTGTAAATTCAACCACATGACCTCCTTGTCACTACCTGTCTATACAGACCTCCAGGTCTTCTATGGTTGGTATTGAGATTAAAGGCGTGTGTCTCCATGAGGGTGGTGTACTTGAACACACAGAGATCTGCCTATCATGTGATCGGGATTAAGGGCGTGTGCTACCACTGCCAGACTTGTGCTATGGCTTGCTATTAGCTCTGAACCCCAGGCAACTTTATTTATTAACATACAAATAAAATCATATTTCAGCACAAATAAAATATCACCATAATCTTTAATTTGTTTCAACAATAAATCTTTTCTTTGAGAATGCCATGCATGTATATAATGCACTCTGCTTATTCTCTTCCCCAACCTCTGCAGCTTGCCTCCCACCCCTGGCAGCCCACCTTCTTCCTTACAAATATGTTTCCCACCTTCAAGACTTTATTTTTGTTCCACTGAGTTTAATGAGGGCTGTCTGACTGTAGGTTTGGAATTCTGCAGTGGAGCCTGGCATACTCACCAGTGGGTATACAATTGAATACTACTCCCAAAATATTATTTGCCAATATAGCAGCAGTAAGTGGTACGGCTCCATGCCCCACATCCCCGTCTCTACTCCTGCACTGTATCCACAGCCGACCATTGGCTGTCATAGTCTCCTGTAGGCTCAGTGCCAACAAGTGCAGCTGCTGTGAGTTGATGATTGCTATGACCCTGTAGTGCTCAGAAGACAGGATTTTGCAGCCCTTGTCCCCATGCTTTGTGAATACAGGGCTGAGTTTATTGCAGTAAGACACTTTACATTTCCAAACTCACAAATGCCTATTCAGTTTCCCTAGAAAAGTGTTCTCAAGAGAGTTACAGCAGGAAAGATAAATACACACTTGGGACAACTTCTGATGTTGCAAAACTGAGGCCTTTAATTAAGATCAAGCCTGGAAAGCTGTCCAGCATCATCATTCTCCAAGAGGCCTGCTGTGTTTGGTCCAGCCGACCCAGGCCTCCCGAGGAAGTCCCAGTGACATATCTCTGGCTGTTAGCAAGGCATGAAATAAAAATTGCAGAGAGCTTCCACTGCTGTAGAGGAGAGACATGTCTATAAAAAAGCTAACAGCTCTGTTGAGCAATGTACATCTGCGCATTGCACTGTATGTTTAAAGGAGTATGGAGAAAAGCATCTTCTGGTAAGTGTTAGCTCTCTCTCTGTGTGTATTTCATGTGATTAGGCTTTCTCATAGATATCAGTTTTTTGAATGGAGTCTAATGTACACAATTAATAAATAGCTAGCATGGCACATACAAATTTAGTAGCTATTCTGAAATGAAAGGACTATATATCTCAGCCAGGATTGGAACCTTGAGAATGCCCACATGGGTTGGCAGAATTTTGTTTGTTTGTTTTTCGAGACAGGGTTTCTCTGTGTAGTTTTGGTGCCTTTCCTGGATCTTGTTCTATAGACCAGGCTGGCCTTGAACTCACAGAGAGCTGCCTGGCTCTGCCTCCTGAGCGCTGGGATTAAAGGTGTGCGCCACCTCTGCCCGGCTGGTTGGCAGAATTTATCCTTAGTCGGTCATTAAGGAGCATCATAAATTGAAAGAAAGAGTAAGCCCTGGGGCTTATTGTACAAAACACACCCATGAATTTTTTTCAAAAGGACATGCTCACCACTATCCACATGGAAAAAAAATGATATCATTAATTATCAAGGAAATAGAAATTTAAAAGCATGTTCAGACAACTCTCATTCATTAGAACGCCCATTATCAAATAAATAAAACTACAAATAAATAAAAATATCAGTTGTCAGTGAGGAAGCAGAGAGATTTGAAAACTTGAGCAGTCATAAGCCAGAATGTAAAATATTGTAGCCATCTTGGAGTCCTTAGAATTTCAAAGAGAATAGCCATGTATTCTAGAAATCTTACCCTGCGCATATCAGTTGCCTTAGCTTTTCTGTAGAGATGTGAACAAATGGTTTTTACTCCAGATGGGACAATAACCATAGACCAAAGTAAGGATTCTTCTACCTAAATCCAAGTTGATGCGTCAGTGAGTTTATTAGCATGGCTGATGGTTACCTACAAGAATGTGGGCGACCTGTGAATAGCTGCATGCAGCCAAGTCCCACACAACATGGACGAAAGCTACAGAAGCTGAATCATCAGGCTCCACTTTTAGTTAACCTTTCACCCTATACCCTCTAGCATCTTGTAGGCTTCCTTGTAATTGGGGCAGGGTGGGTATGTGGAAATAATGCCTAGATCCCCAGGCAAGGGCTCTGTGACCTTCTACCTTCCTTTATAGGAAGTGTCTATAGTTTCTTTACTATCATCACGGACCTATTTATCATTGCACTGTCCTGTTTACTTGGTTGTCATGGCTACCAGGTCAAGGTAGTTTCTCCTCCAAGATGGTGATGGTATGATATTATGCCCATAAGAAAAAGTCATACGACTTCACCCCGCATCCATCCCCCAAAAGTTTACTGTTTAACTGTGTGCGGCACATTTTATTACACATATTGGCAGTGTGTAGCACATCTTGCATTTCATATAACCCTTGATTTCATCAAAGTATCATGCCAAGTGATTGTCCCCCACCATCTGAATTTGTGCAAATATTCTCTGTAATGTTTTGCAAAGACCACATCATCTAACAGCACATTTTCCAGAATGTGTCCCTACTTGTCATGGCTGAACATACATAGTGATATTACTCTTGATATGTGACCATCAAAAAAAATTCACATCTGAGACTCTGCTTCCTTATTTGTAAAACATCACAGTCAATTTCTTCAGTTAAGCCGGTGGAAAAAAAATCTGTTTCTTGAGATGTGCTGATAGAGGCTCTACTTCTCAGAGTACACTGTGTTCCTTTTCCTTGCGGCTTCAAGATGGTAATTCTAGTGCCCAGAAGAACCTGCTTTGAGATGTATGTTAAACTGTCAATAAAATGTCACCTGTGGAGAGTATGGCTAAAGTACAGGAAGGAGCCGCAGACCAGTGAAGGCCTCAGCTTTGGGAATATCCACCCCTAGTAGCTAAGTCCTCCCAGGGGCAAGAGAGGCTTGCCTGCATGTGCCAGCCTCTTGCCATGGTCTAGGGACACAAAGGCCATTTGGTAAAGGGAAGTGATGCATCTTCCTGACCAAGTTCCTGCCAGGGGAAGTGTTCATAACTCAGCCCTGAGCCTTTCTGTGAGCTCGGCCAAGTCTGTCAGGCAGGTAACAAATACCTCGAAGGAAGCAATGTCAGCCCAGCCTGGTGACTCTGAACACTGCTTCCTTAATTACTTTGCCTCGTGACAAAAGCCATTTATCAGGCTTGAAATAAAGTGGTTTTAAAGTCAGAAATTTATTTGGCAGCCAGTCAGAGACTGTAATTTTGGAGGCATTGGCTTAAACATAAACTAAGATGGAAACAAATTGAAGAGCCAGCCAGCACTGCGGATGCACAAGGGCACTGTTGGTTTTCCTTGTTTTTGTTTCTCTGACTTTCTCACCACATCTTTCCACTGTGTTCCTAGTAAGTTCTAAATAGAATTCTACCCTGGAAAAAAAAAAGAAAAAAAAAAGAAAAAAAAAAAAGAATTCTACCCTGGACCTCAAAAGAAGATTCATTAAGTTTTAATTTTTTATTTTTATTTATTTATTTTTTTTACTCATCAAGTATTTCTTACACAAATAATTTCAGTGAGGAGAAGGTTGAGGGAGTCCTGGAACAGCTGATTCATGTATTCAACAAATGTTTATTGAGTACCTACTATGCGCCAGATTTTGACCTAGGGAGTAAGGAAGTGTAGTCGTGAGCTGGCAGAAAGATCTCTACTTTCTGGAGTGCACATGTGTGTAGGAGGAAAGTATAGACTTAGATGAGCAGGCATGGGCAGTGGTAAGGGAGAGTTGAGGGTGTTCTAGTTAGCTCCTCCACTCCTTGACAAAACACTGTCCAAGAGCAGCTTGAGAAGGAAAGGATTTATTATATCTTACAGTTTGCAGTCCATCATCATCATCATCATCTTCCTCCTCCTCCTCCTCCTCTTCTTTACTTCATCATCATCATCATAGAGGGAAGGTACTCTGGGATGTGGACTATTTCCCACACGGAGATCCCTTAAGTTTGTGCTGGATGTTATTGAAAAGGGTTCCACTGTCAGATAAACACACTGGTGTCATGGGGTTAAGTACCAACTTAATGACCACAGTTAAATGAAAAACCAAATCCATTTTCCTTTATTTCAACTCAGTTTCCAAACATCTTTTAGCATGGCTGCTTCACAGATAACAATTCTCGGAATGCATTTCGAGCCCCGGAAGGTCCTGAGCAGAGTCCTCTGCACACACTCGGTTTTTCTGTCCTGCTTCTGTATTTCCAAGCCCCCGTTTGTTGTAGCAGGGAAGTCTACAGTTGTTTTGAGTTAGATATACCTGCTGGACCTACTTGGCTACATTCTTGAAGCCACACACTGAAGTATGTTTCACCCTCCTAACTCTGGAAATTGTCCTTCTAAAGTTCCACACCCGGCTGCAGTTGGAGCAGTGTGGCTTTCAGCGGGGACATAGAGATCTACGTAGAAGATTGAAATTGCTCTGCATAGGGAGGTGAGAGACTTGAGTCAAGGCACATTCGTTCTCTTGCTTGGCTTCCCTTGTGACTTTAACAGGACACTGTCACACTCTCTGTTCTCTTCTTAGTTTCTCTGTTAAAGATTCACAACCAGTGTATGTGTCACAGAGCGTACGCCTTAAACCCCAGGCCTGTGTCCCTGACTCCCCCCAGTCCAGCCCCAGCACCACAGGTTACTGTGATCCACACAGATCTCCTCTGAGCACCATGCCTTCCTTCCACAGAGGTGAGAGTGATTCACACTTACAAGGTAGAATTCATCAAAGGAAGATTATTAACAGGTGGCCAAGAACTGAGGCATATAGACAAGGCTGAGTGAGTGAGTGTTGCTCAGTACCAGTACTGCTGATGGGAGGGGACTGTGTAGTGCCAGGATTCTCAAATCCACTTAGAAAAAGATACTATACATAAGAGGACGCAGGACAAGAAAACCAAACAAGCACGAGTCTGAGTGTCAGATCTGCCCGCCAACCAGAGTAGACAGGTCACCTTAAGTCTGCAATCTGTGATGGATTTCTCCAGCTCTTTTCCAGACTCAGTTCCCTCCTCTGTGACACTGCCTCTCTGGATCTCTGTGATGATAAAGACTTCCTAAGGGTATTTGTGGACATGTCTGAAGGGTCTTGCACATGGCAAGAACTTGGGGACGGCAGCAGTGAAAGGTTGTGACGGGTAGGAAGCAGGATCAGTCGTCGTTCCGTAGAGGAACCTTGGCCAGTATGTCATGGTTAGTGGGAGAGCAGAGATCTCTTGCACGGTCTCACTGTAGTACTCCGTGGAGCACATTTCTCTTCAGTCACTCACTAATAAGATTCTCTTATTTTCTTTTTGATTTTTAAATTCTCTCTCCCCCTCCCTCTCTCCCTCCATTCCTCTCTCTTTCTCTCTTCCTCGTGTGTGTGTGTGTGTGTGTGTGTGTGTGTGTGTGTGTGTGTGTGTGTAGCATTCCTGTGCATGTAGTAGTACATATACTATGGAGCCCACATGGAGGACATGAGGACTATCTCAGGTGTCAGTCCTCACCTTCTTTGTTTGAGACAAGGTCTCTTTTGTTGTTGTTGTTGTTTTCGTAATCCTCTGTGTATGCCAGGCTAGCTGCGCCGTGATATGATGCTGTGGGACGGTCTGTATGTCAAATTGCTCTGATTGGTCAATAACTAAAACACTGATTGGCCAGTGGCCAGGCAGGAAGTATAGGCAGGAAAACAGAGAGGAGAACAGAGAAAACAGGAAGGCGGAGGGAGACACTGCCAGCCGCCATGATGACAAACAGCATGTGAAGATGCCGGTAAGCCACGAGCCACGTGGCAAGCTATAGATTTATAGAAATGGATTAATTTAAGCTGTAAGAACAGTTAGCAAGAAGCCTGCCACGGCCATACAGTTTGTAACTAATATAAGTCTCTGTACTTACTTGGTTGGGTCTGAGCAGCTATGGGACTGGCGGGTGACAGATTTGTCCTGACTGTGGGCCAGGCAGGAAAACTCTAGCTACAATACGATCTTCCAGGAATTCTCCTGTCTCCACCTAGTATACCCATGTGGATGCACTGTTTTCACAGACAATCATGGTAGAGTGTCTGGCTTTTATTTGGGTTCCGGGGCTTTGAACTCATCCTCATACTTGCACAGCAAGCAATTTTACCCATTGAGCTGTCTCTACAGTCCAGAATTTCTGAAGGAATAATCCTGTTTCTGATGTTTGAATTACTTTCTGCAAATTTGGACTTTTCTTTGAGACAAAGGATGAATGTTCAGATTTCAGTGCATGGGAAATGCTTGATATGACTTCAAAGCACAAAGCTGAGAAACATTACCTTCTAAGAAGGCCACCTTACACATTGCCAACTGGTACAGTTCACAGATATGAGTGGGGGGGCAGGGTATGTCTTAAGCCTTGAAGAAGGCGAAATGTCCATGGGCCATGGGCCATCATGCTGAGAAATCACTACAGCTGTTGGACTGTTTGGAGCTTGGCTGAATATTTCAAGAGGCCACCAAAAGTGACTCATGTAACTAGCAACAGGGTAGGAGGGACAAGAAACACAAGAGCCCCAGTCATATGCCAGAGGTAGTAACTTCCATCCTCAAGAGAGTAACATTCTACCCAGTGTCTAGACTTCTTCCCAGACTAGCCCACACCAGTCTCGTTAGACTGAAAAGCATATCAACTGGAAACTCTAGAACTATTAGGGTCACTAGGATGTCTATGAGCTAGTCTGCGTACCTACTCAGTGATATCACAATGTGAGGTTTCACTAATTATTCCATTATCAAATATAAAGGCACAACAGGAAAAGGGGGAACTCCTTTCCTTCATTCTGTCCCCAAATGAAGCCACTTAGTTTTCTGCTGTCACAGTTTCTTACATAGCTTCTTGGTATTTTCAATGTTTGTAAGAGGGTCATAAATACAAAGTTCACAGGCATCACTCCGAAGGTCACCTTTGAAGTGACACTGAGGTAGGACAATAAGCAATCTGTGTAGCTATCTACACAGAGGGGCGAGGAAGTTCCAAGAAAGGGGAACACCGATGACAAGTCCAGGGATGAGAGTGTGGCGGAAGGGGCTGAGGAGCAGCAAAGAGAACTCACGCATGAGTGGAAGGAAGCCACTGGAAGATTCTATTTAACAATAGGGAGAATCTTTAGGAGGTTGTTACCTAACAATCAGTTGAAGGATGATGGGATTGTGAATGTGGATGCTAGTGAAGTAGAGAAGAAGTTGGATCCCAGATCTATTTCAAAAACAGAAATAATTAACGCAATTTATTGTTGAAATGTTTGTGGAGTATAAGAAAATGAGAAGAATGTAGGACAGTGACTGAAACCTGCTTGACATGCTTTCGAAATTGTGATGGGGTCAGTATTCAAAGTCCAGCATGATGGTTTGTAGGATCTGGGCCTCTCCTTCCATGTCCTGCAACTTTCTGGACACTGTGAAACCAGCCATGACATTGTGATATGCTAAAACTCTGTGCTCTAAGGTGAAGGGCACAAGATTAGAATATAATATTCCACTAAATTATACCTAAAATTACCTCTTTGTGGATTTTTTCACTAGCCATCCACCCCTTGTGTTTGTTAGGCAAGTTCTGTACCACCGAGCTATGGCCTCAGCTCTATCTAAATTGCCCATTTTCCATATTTATAGGATGCTTAGTAGAGCCGAGGTGTTTCATTCTGAGAATTCTGGACTCATTGGTTGGGGTAGCTTCACTAGTTCATTATTCTAGAAAGTTCCGTAACTCTGCTTTTGGCAACCACACTGTGCAATGCGTCTCATTGTGTGCCACCCATCGATCACTTTCTGTGTCTTTTAATGAAAACACAGTGAAGATGAATGTGCTATTTATAATTTTCTTCCTGGAGTCATTTCAATTAAAAGTTAATTAAGTGTCTTTGCATCATAATTTTAAAGTATTCTTTCTGTAATAGCGAGACAATGTGAGAGCTGTAAATCCCTGAGTCTAAAATAAACTTCTGCAAATGCCTTTTGAAAAGCCACAGTTTGTACTGACAGCATTGCTTAAACACAATTAATGCTTTCACAACTTTATTAATTATATTAATATAGTACTGGAGAGATGAGCTTGGGATTAATGATGGTTCAATGAAGGTATTCTTCAAGTATTGAATTCTAGGGGTTTGGACATCTAGTGTGGGATTCCCTAACCTGGGGCTAGTGGTTCTCCCATTTGGGGGCTGTAATAGTTGCAATGTGAATGAATGTCCCTTCAAGACATGATAGGTTGAAAGTTTAGTCCCAGCCCACAGTGCTGTTGGACGGCCTTTAGATAGTTGGGATGTTAGATCACTGGAGGCCTTCCTTTAAAGAGAACACTGAGATGCATGTTTGCCTCCCTCCTGCTTCTTTCTCTCTTGCTCTTCTTCTCCCTTTCCCTCCCCCTGTCCTGGCCACCATGAGCTGAACAGACTTCCTCCACCATCACATATTTCCACCATGATATGCCATGCATGCCCAAAGCAATAGGACTAAGTAACCCTGGCTGATATTTCTGAAATCATAAGCCAAACTAACCCTCTCCTTACATCTTGATTGTGCTTGTCACAGTGACAAACATTGACTGCTGGCTGACCCAGGGATGTTGGGAAAAACCTGAAAGGCTAATGAAAATCCCAGGAGACTCAGCTTATTGATGGACAAGGCCAGACTCAGTGTTTGCATTAAATCCCAAGGTGAGTCTGAATAACACCAAAGTGTAAAAGCCACATTCCCCTCCTCTGTGTGTGAGTATGCGCATACATGTATGTGTGCGTGTGTGTGCACAAGTGTGCGTGCTCATGTATGTGTGTGTGTGCTCGTATATGTTGTGCCTGTGTATATGCATGTTCATGTGTGTGTATATGTATGGCAGCTCAAGGCTGATATTGGAATCTTCCACCTTAGTCTTTTGAGACAGTATCTTGAAATCAAACCTGGAGCTTACTGATACAGCTGGTCTCCCTAGTCAGTCAGCTTGCTCTGGGGACTCCTTGTCTGTCTTTTAAGGCTAGAATTATATATGGGCTGTCTTGCCCATGCAGCAAGGCATTTATGTAGATTTGGGAGATCAGACCTCTGAACTCCAGTGTTCGTTCGTTCTCTCTCTCTCTCTCTTTCTATCTTTCTCTTATCTATCTTTCTTCTTCTTTTTTTTCTTTCTCAAGACAGGGTTTCTCTGTGGAGCCACAAGCCCTGCATGCCCTGGAACCTCTGTGTAGATAGACCAGGCTGGCCTCAAACTCAGAGGTCTGCCTGCCTCTGTCTCTGAGTGCTGGAATTAAAGGCGTGTGCCACCACACCCAGCTTGATGTTCTTGATTACTTGGTGAATGCTTTAACCTTAGAGGCATTTCCTCAGCCTGAGAACCATTTCTTAAGAGCATCAAACTCCTTTATTCTTTTAGGTCAGTAATTTTTGGATTCTGGCCATGATATACCAGAAGTCCGAGTCTGTGGTATGCAAGGAAACTGGTCCATTTGGTGTGATGTCCAAGTTCCATGCTATGGGTGAGGCATTGGCTTGTGGGTAAGCAATCTTCACATTTTCTTCCAAATATAGCCTCTGCTGTAGAAGACTCCAAGTCTATTTTACTGCCTAATACAACCTCTCTCAGATAGCTCTAAGTGCAGAGGGAGGCTTCTGGTCCAACTCAACATTGAGAATGGAGTCTTCTTCTCTAATCCAAGATGCCTTTGCTACAGTCTCTGTTGTGGAAGACATTTCCTGCAGGGTTGGGGTGTTTTACTTCTACATTCCACTTCAGGAGAGAAAGACAGTCTTGCACTTCTTGATAATGGACTTAATGAGAGACAAGTACTGTTCTAAGAACTCTCTGGGCAATTTCTTAATTATTCAAAATCCAGGGGAGGATTTAGCTTTATTCTCCTTCCCATTTTATGAAAGGAATAGAGGTACCGATAACTTGCTGAGGCCACCCTGGCTTCGATTCAAGCTAAGATTCAAATTGAGGATATTTGGCCAAAGAGCTTGTAACGTTGAACTCCCATTATGGTCTACTGTTTCCCAGGCTAGCTGGCTTTCTGGGTGCCCTTCTCTTTTTTCATTATGTTGGCCTCTGAATTTTAATAAACAATGGTGGTACTGAAAGATGGTCCTAGAAGGGCAGCCGTGCAGACTGCTGAGTGGTCTGATGTTAGAGAGAGAACAGGACCTTCTGGGAGCTCTCCCTGCTTGAGCAAGAAGGGCCTGGGTGGGACGGAGCATGCAGGGTGACATACAGTAGAGGTTCAGTGGTCTGGCTAACCCTGCCTTACAGACACCCATCCTGATAGGGCAGTGCTCATAGCATCCTCGTTATTGAGTTGTTTGAATGTTGGTTACTATATGCTACTTCCATTGAAGCCAAGGCTGATAGGATGACAGGTCCCTGAGTCATTATGAACCTTCTAGGTCGGAGGAATGAGAGGGCCAATTGTCCGTGAGGCTGCCAGCAGCTGCTAAGTAGACAGCTGATGGCCATTGACCAGCCTTTAAGCTGTGGAATAAGGGGAAACACTGAATTAAATAAGAGCTATGATACAGGGAGGATTTCTCAACCTGACCCAAACGGGTTCCACTAAAGAGAAAAATATAGCTAGCTCCAGTGTTAAGAAGTTAGTTGTATTGTTATTGTTCATACAAAGAAACTATTAATCCTTCATGTCTTTATTAACTATAAAATTACAATGTACCAAGAAAGTAGGAACAAAATTACCAGAGCAATAAAGTTCTACATTGTATCACCAGTTAAATGTGAGGGGTGATAATATTTTTATGGAAATTACCACAACTCATAAACATCTATGGCACTGACACTGCATGTTCTTTGGGTGTGGCCAGCATCACTTGGGTCTTATGGGATGACTCAGGTCTCCTGTGCTGTCTTTAAAGCCATTGAAAAGATCTCTGCTTATGCAAGGCCTTAAGGATTTATAAGTCTCCCTTGGGTGCAAAGACATTTCTTTTTTTATATTTTTTGAGCTAGGATTTCTCTGTGTAACAGTCCTAGCTGTCCTGGAACTTGATTTGTAGACCAGGCTGGCCTTGAACTCACAGAGATCCTCCTCCCTCTGCCTCCCAAGTACTGGGATGAAAGGCGTGTGCCACCACTGACTGGCAAAGAGAACTTTTTAGTTAAGAGACTTTAAAAAAATTGTGTGTGTGTGCGTGTGTGCGTGTGTGCGTGTGTGCGTGTGTGCGTGTGTGCGTGTGTGCGTGTGTGTGTGTGTGTGTGTGTGTGTGTGTGTGTGTGTGTAAGTTAGCCCTTGATGAAGATATTCAGGAAGAAAATACTCTATTCCCAGGGAGTTGTGCCAGTACTGCTCATCCCCCACCCTGCCCTCCTGGGTCCTGGGTGCCCACTGCGCTCTCTCTTCTCTACCCATTAGTGCATGGCTTAGGGTGCTCTTCCTTCTGCTCTCCCCGGGACTCCACTGTGGCCAGTTCCTCATCTCCCTTGGCCTGTGACTACCAGGGCTCCCGCTTCAGCTTCTGCTGTTCCTGGCCCTGCAGTGACTTTGGATTCTCCTGTGTCTCTCAGACACGTTCTTCTCTGGACTAGGGTGATGGCTTTCCGATTTCTGTCGCAACCAGAATCGACCCATTTGCGGTTCTCCCCAGAATGCTCTTGTTTCGGAAGCCTTGATTTTCCTTGGCTTCCCCCATCACTGGGAATGCTAGCGCTCTTCGTGACGTGTCCTCTTGGACATGTCCTCTTTAGAGTCACTGCTTTAGGGTCTGAACATTTGTTTTCTTCTTTTCCTTCCTCTTCTCCTTCTTTTCTTGCTGTCCTTCTCTTTGCTGCTTTCTGAAGTTTTAGAAGAAGAGAAGGGGGAAGTTTTTCTTTTTGTGTGTGTTTACTTTCACTCTTCTGTTACTTTTTCTTTCTCTTTCTCTTTTCTTCCTTTTTCTCATTCCTCCTTTTCTTTCCAAGTCTATCCTGTTTCCTGAGAAACTTTTGTTGGTTCATCAGTGACTTTTGAGAATTCAACTTCAGCAGAGAGGGCCTGAGAAGAGGTCTATGTCTCCTGTCACCACTAAGGGTCATGCAGAGGCCTGTAGTCTGGGCTACCATCTGGGACCATGTCAGTGTCTGGGGGCCATGCTGCCATGGGGGCAATGCCAATCTGAGTGGTCTGTGTTCCCACCTGGGATGTAGGGACATTTGAACCTGGGCTGCTGCCAAGGACCACGTCTGGGTTCATGGTCCTACCACAGCCAGGGTCTGTGGTGTTGATGTCCAATGGCTCTTGTTGCCACCAAAGGCCATATAGATGCCTGGAGTCTAGGATGTAGCCTGTGACCATGTTGGTGTCTGAGGGCTATGCTACCACTGGACCATGTCAACCTGAGTGGCCAGCACTGTGACCTGGGGCCATGGTGTCATCCAGGCCAAGGCTGCTGTCAAGGGCCATGTCTGGGTCTGTGGCCCTACCACAGCCAACGTCTGTGTTGATGTCCATGGCTCCTTGTACCATCCAGGGTCATGTCAATGCTGGATCAGGGCTGCCACCTGGGGACATGTTGGTGTCCAAGGAACATATTGCCATGGGGGCTGTGCCAAACCTGGTGGACTACACTGCCACCTGAGGCCATGGTGACATCCAAGCCCAGGCTGCTTCCTAGGACCATGTCTGGATCTGTGGTCCTACCACAGCTGAGGTCTATATTGATGTCCATGGCCCATATTGCTACCAAAGTCCACAGAGAAGCCAGAGATCTAGTCACAACCTGTGGCCATGTGGGTATCTGAGGACTGTGCCACCACCAGGGCCAAACTGATCTGAATGGCCTGTGCCACGGTGGCCATCTGGGCCAGGGCTACTACTGAGGGCCACGTCTGGGTCTGTGGCCCTACTATAGCTAGGGTCTGATTTGATGTTTGTGGCTCCTGTTGCCACCAAAGGCCATGCAGATACCCAGGGTCTGGTCAGCCACCTGAGCCCAAGTTGGGCCATGTCACTGCAGGGGCCATATTGATTGGGGGGAGGAGGACTGTGCCACCACCTGGGGCCATAGAGATGTCCAAGCCCATGTCTGGGTCTGTAGTCCTGCAGCAACTGGGATCTGGGGTGATGTCCAAGGCTTCTGTTACCACCAAGGGCTCTGTGGATGACTAGGGTCTGGTCAGCCATCTGAGACCATGTTGGTGTCTGGGGGCCATGCAACTGCTGGGGCCATACTGATCTGGGTGGCCTGTGCTGCCACAGGGGCTAAGGCAAAGTCCAGGCCTGAGCTGCTGCTGAGGGCCATGTCTGGGTCATGGTCCTATTGCAGCTGGGATCTGTGCTAATGTCCATGTTCTGGGTTACCACAAGGTATCATAGAAACCATGTGTGTTGAAAATGGAAAACTATGCTGAGCTGACCTTCACCCCCATCCACCATATGGTAGCATGGGGGCATGGGTGAGGGAAAGAGGTCCTCTCCCTGTACCCCTTGCTACCTGTGGCAGGGGAGGGAGCTGGCCCCAGGATCACGAGAGTGAGAGAACTAGCCCTGGCCCTCACCAGCTGCAGCATACAGAAGAGTAGACCCTGTAACCTGCCAGGGCACCACAGTAGAGCTAACCCTGTTGTCAGGGGTGCAGGTGAGCCAGCCTTGAGGGTGTGAGAATCTGAGAGCTGACCCCGCCCCTCCCCCCCATATGCCCCCTATAGCAATCGGGAGAGAGGGCCCTGCCCCTTACCTGGGGAATCAGTAGAGCTGTTCCTGGTGGTATGAGCATGAGTGAGCCTGATCAAGGGGCCTGAGAGTAGGAGAACAGGCTGCATTGGATGGGCTGGCCAACGCAGTGCTGAAGAGTGTGCCAAAGTGGGGGTGGGGGTGACTCATGGGGAAAGCTGGCAGGCTGACACCCAGGTCCAGGACCGGGGCTGTGAGTTGGCCCACCCCAACATCTACCTCATCTGTGAACTGTTAGAGCATGAGAAGGGGACGAACCTATAGATCCCAAACTGCAGGATCTCCAGGACACAGGATAACAGCACAAATCTTGGTGGGGAGGGGGAGCCCAGTGAGAGCCCATTGTGGATGGTGTGACAGAGGACAGAGGCCTCGAACTAGACCCATGACTCATGGCAATGAACACTTGCAAATGAGGATGAAAGGACTAAAGGGTGACATGTGTGTGGGACTCACCTGTGAGACTCACCTGTGGGACTCACTAGGCCACCGCACAGCTTCCACAGCGAGATTCTCCTCCTCCTCCTCCTCCTCCTCCTCCTCCTCCTCCTCCTCCTCCTCTTCCTTTTTCCTTGTTCTTTTTTGTTTGGTTTGGTTTTAAATTTTTGTTTTAAATTTTATTTTGCTTTGCAGGGAGGTTGCAAGGGCAGAGGGTAGATGTGGGGGTGGGGTTAGGGATGGGGAGTGGGGGGGAGATAGCCGAGACTGGGATGCATGATGTGAAAACCACAGAGAATCAGGAAAAGTTAATAGTAATAAAAAAGAATTCAACTTCCATGTCTTCTTCACCGTCACTTGTAACATAGTCCTGCGGTGAATTCATCTGCAGTCAAGTTTCTCCCTGGTACACTTCGTTTCAACGCAAACCCAATGCTTCTCATGTCTGCTGTCAGCTCTGAGAGGTGCTTCGGCAGCCCTGAGCTGTCTGTCGGAACTGAACTTGCATTGATTCCAGAAGACAAAACAAGGGGCGCTCTCATCTGTGTTCACATGACCCCACTTGAGACCTTTGATACACCTTACATTGTAAACCTGAACACCAAAGGGCTGATTTCTGATGTTCATGTCGTCTTTGGCGTATTTTTCTCTCGGGGTGCCTTTCTGCCATTCAAATTTGTATTCTGTCTTTCCTTTTGTTTCTTCTTTTTAACTCTTGGTGGGGCCTCCTACGTGACGTTCAGGACATTCTTTACCTGTTCATCTCCCATAAGCAGTAGTGTCAAAGGCTTGCTCTGTTATTATGGCGGGAGTGTGGTGGCAGGCAGGTATGGTGCTAGAGAAGTAGCTGAGAGCTACATCCTGATTCCTAGGCAGAAGGCAAAGTTATTTCTGATGAGGTAGACCAACCAACCTCTGAATGACTCCTTGGTACCAAAGAGGCCACAGCATAAACTTAGATACTAAGTTGGTTTGGCAGTTCTTGGTTACAAGGGGGTTGATAACACATACAATAAAGAATATGGTAGCTTTATGCTATTCTAGCTGGCCTTGAACTGACTGTGTGGCCCGGGTGGACCTCTAATTTGCAACTCTTCTGACTCACCTTCTTGAGTACTGGGATTACAGGTGTGGACCACCACAGCTGGCTTATTCTGATTGTTTAGATAGATGTGGGTAACATAAGCTCCCATGAGGGAAGAACCTTGATTTTTCCTACATTCTTGGTGTTGAGAATAGTGCCTAGAACAGCTCTGTCTAGTAGAAATACAACAAAGTCTATAAATATGAGCATCATACATAATTTTAAAGTTTCTGGCAGCCACTTCCAAAGAAATAAGAAAAAACAGGTGGAATTAACTTAATAATGTGTCTTTTTTGACTCAATTTGCTCCCCAAATTATCATTTTAACATGTAACAATATAAAATTATTGATTTTATATTTTGTGATAAATCTTTAAAATTTTATATGTATTTTGGCTTCAGAAGACATTCCAGTTAAGACTGACCACACTGTTAGTGTTCTTGTGGCTAGTGGCAGCTGCTTCGGAGAGCATAGTTACAGAAGATAATAAATACTCAGTAGATGTTAGGAAGAAGAAAGCCGTGCAGATGAATAAAAGAACTTCCAGGCCCTCAGGCCTTCAAGATGCTGCCTTCGGAGGTTCTGGTGTTCATTCCCACTTAACAGTAGAAGAGAAGCAAAGAAGGCACTCCTCCTCCCAGGGCTCCTGGCTCCTCCTACCTGGTCTCTATGCCCTGCCTTGCTCCTCTGTAACCACACTCCCCAGGACACACAATGTGCATATCCCTAAAGTGCAAAGCTTGCATTGACTCCATCCTTTGTTTGTGTCTTCCCTTCAACACTGAGATAAAGTCCAAATCCTCCACCATAGACTGCATGTTAACCTTGACTGTGGCTACCCCATTTGTCCAGTGAGCATCCTCTCCTCTTCTCCCTGCCCGCTCTGTCCAGCTGCACTTGGCTCTCTCTGTGCACAAGGGGATGGACTTCCTCTTTGTGTTTCGGTCCAGTTTGTTCCTTATGCTTACATGTTCTTTCCCTCTGCCTTTCTTTCTTCATGCTCTGGTCACTCCTACCTGTCCATCAAGTACAGATTAAAATGTCACTTCTTCCAGGAAACTGTCCCTGACCTCATGGACTGTGTTGATTTCTGATCTTGCTGCTGTGCCCTACCTTTGAGATATTCCTCACTCTTGCCTCTATGATAAAGGTCTCCTTTTCAGAGCCCTGTCTCCTATCCCTTGGGTTCTGATATAAGTTAGGGAAGACGAAGACTGGTTTAGATCACAGTGGCCTGGGAAATTCCATTCTTGTCACAGATATGTTTAGCAGTATTAGAACTAAAGAAATGGATGTTTCCAACCTAGGCAGGAAATCTGTGTTAGTGGGTTAGGGATGTGGACTCAGTAGCTGAATGCTTGCACAGCTTGTGTGGGGCCCTGGGCTTCATTCTCTGTGGCACAAAAATGAGTGAATGAATAAATAAGATGCATTAGACTAACGTTTAAGTAGCTTTCCACACTTCCACTCCCGTGCCAACCTTTGACAGTTCCTCTCTTTACTCACTGTAAAGATGGAGGATTATTTCAGTTGGGATTGGCTGGCCCTGTTTCTCGTCCTTCAATAGAGAGATATTTGCTTTGGTAAATTTGTGACTACTGTGTCCTTGAATACTGAGGGTTCTTCCCAGCTCTCTTACCGTTCAGTGAAGATGACTGGCAGTAATTATATTCAGTAAACACATCAACTAGACCACTGGTTTTGAATCCAAGGCACATCTTGGAATCACCAGAGTGCTTTCCTGAGTACAGCTGTTTTGTAAGCACCCTCCTTCACCACCTTGCAAGGCTCAGTGCTAGGATCTCTCAAGATAGTGTCAGGAACACAGGCTGTGGACAGACAGCCCTGATATTTCATCTCTGTTAAGAATCACTGAGCTAGGATGAGACAATAGCAAATTAGTCTGAAATCAAAGGAATCACAGATTATAACAAGTGGCTTCCTTACTAAGGCAGAGAATAGGAAATAAGGGTAGTGGTGCTTGCTATTTCAGGAACACAGTTTAGAAACATCATTAGCAGGGCAGGAACGGACAGCTAGTACAAATGGCAAGAACGTCCCAAATCAGAGTGACTGACTTTATTCCCTCCTTGTCTAACTCATAATCTTACTTTTTACTGTTGCACAGCTGCCGATATGATTTTATAATTCAAATAAAAGTCTGATCCATGTGCACGGCAATGTGTTTGTTGTTCATCACTTCTATTAAGGGATGAAATACTTCATTGTTATCATTCTCAAATGTCTATTGACAGGGACAAGTTAACACAATATGAAATCTGATATTCTCTCTTCCACTGGCCATAGAGCTGATGTTACAAAGCAGTGCCTGAATATTCGGGGTAGGGGTTGGAATAGACATAGTTTTTTTTTTTTTTTTTTTGCCATTATATCATTTTATGTTCACTAAACCAGAACTTACTGAGTCTTGGAAGGAACTAACTCATTAGAGCAGAGGAGAAAAAGATCCAGACCCCGAACCCCCATGGTCTTATGTGAAAACATAGCAATAGCAATAAACAACAGGACCAATGACTAAATGTGCTGTAGCTGTGACAATGACTTTGGGGTTGGGGTGAAGGGCAGGGAAAGTTAATGGGGGATGCGCATGCAGACGTCTGGAAGAGAAGTATGCCAGTTGAAGCAGTATGGACAAAGGCTCTGTGTTAACTACTTTTCTTGTCACAAGGAGACCAAATACACACCAGAAGTGACTTCAGAGAGGATATTAGTTCCGTTCTTGGTTCCAGTCTGTCACAGTGAGGAAGTCATGGCAGATTCACGGTGGAGGGAGCAAGAGGCAGGAGCTTCTCATTTTTCAGTGAATCATGAAGTAGAGAGATGAACTGGAAGAGGGGCTGGCCTGTGATCCTCAAAAGCACACCCCTTGTGGCTTAATGTCTGCCAACTAGATCTTAGGTTTCCAAGCTACAGCTGTTCATGAGCTTATGGTAGGGACAGCATTTCAGACCCAAACCATCACAGGCTCTGAGGCAAGAGGGCATTTGGCATGCATATGAAATCACTAGTCTGTGGTTGGAATGGACAGAAAAATGAAGAATGTGATAGATGGAGCCAAGGAATTGACAAGGGGCCTGGACGGTCTGGGAGGCTCCGGCACAGAGTCAGCTTTTATACCGAGTCAGAAGAGAAGTAGTGCGTGCTTTTGATTGACATGTAAGACAGATGATGTAATTTTAAAGGATAATCCTGGTGCTGGATAGAACCACATTCTCCAGGGACAAGAGTGAAGCAGGAGTTTCACTCCTAGGGAGTCGTTGCCATTTTCTACAAGTGTCTTGGACCAGAGGAGCAGAGGCGGAGATGATGAAAAAGGATTGGACTCTTGAAAAGTGTTCGGGTTAGAGGCAACAGGATTTCTTGAATTTTGTGTTGATAAAAGAAAAGGATCAAGAATGGGTCAGTCTGGCCACACTAGTGGAAGCCCATGAACTGTGGACTGGTGGCTGTGGAGCCCCTATGGGACTGGACTAGGCCCTCTGGATACGGAAGAAGGTTGTTTGGCTTGAACTGTTTGGGGGGCACCCAGGCAGGGGGATCAGGATCTGTCCCTGGTGCATGGACAGGCTTTTGGGAGCCCAATGCCTGTGGTGTGATGTCTTGCACAGTCTTGGTACAGTGAGAAAGGGCTTGGACCTGCCTAGGCTCAGTGTGCCAGGCTCTGCTGACTCCCCATGGGAGACCTTGATCTGGGAGATGTGGGGATGTCGGGTGGCTTAGGAGAGAGGGCTGGGGAGTGGGAGGAGGGAGGAGGTGGGATCTGTGGGTGGTATGTAGAGTGAGTAGAAAATTTGTTAATAAAGAAAAATGAAAAAAAGAAAAGAAAAAAGAATGGGTCAGGCTTCCAGGCTGAGGAGCTGGAGGGTGGAGGGTGGGTTGCTGGAATGGGGAAGACCACAGGGAGGTGGATGCTGAAGGTCAGGAATCCACTGGACCGTTTGACCCTGCATCTGCCCGGAAATGCTACTTCTGAACCTCAAGACTTTGGACTCAGGGCAGGCATCAGCCTTTGCTCATCATCTTCTTGGATAGGAGATATTAACGTTCTTTTTCCAATATAATACCTCTTGCAATATTTCCTTAAAATTTGGGTGAATAATTTCTTAACCCTAACTTGCCTGTTTTCTTCTTGTGTAATTGAATTTCATTTTTCTTTTGAAAGTGCCTTCCTTCAAGGAACTGGAGTAATTTCTCTCTAAAGCTTTCACTTTATAATATTTTTATCATAAGTATTTTAATTTGCATATAAGCATATTCATTGTACATTGAGTACAGATCAGTCAGGTTAAATAATGTCCCTGGTTTCATTTCCAACCTCAGTGATCCCTCCCAGACTGCTTTAGCTATAGAGCTGTGTGATGTTCCAGAAGGCTCAGTGGACAAACACCAGGGTCAAGCAGCGGACCATTGCTACAGCAGCCTGTTCTGTATGAGAAAGACCATGAACTCCAGAGTCGGCTCTGAGTTTCAGCTGAGTTCCCATGTTGTGTGTTTGTAGCAAACCATTAAAGCATTCTGTGCTTCTGTTTTATCCTTCTATACATGCTTACAGTGTGTGAGTCTGAGCTGGGCACTAGATGCCATGGAGGCAGGATGGTCTAACGTTGGTGTACAAAGCTCTCTTTTCCTAAGAGGTTAGCCTGGGGGCCTAAGAGACAAAAGTTAAGGATCATGGAGTGGTCACTGAAGGCTGTGTGGATGGAAAGATGGATTCTGGAAGCAACTGGGTTCAAGGAGATGCTGCTCAAAGCCAAAGGCCTTGCATTAAGAAGGGTCAGTATTTATATCCACTTAGGAATTGCTAGTTCAATTTTGTCTGTCTCTTTTAACCAGGGATTTTCAGGAAGAGAGGTGGATATCCTTTGTGTCCAGAACAGAAGTCCATAAAAGCCATTTTATGTTAGAGAACTCAGTGCTGAAATGGATATCCAGTATGAGTCAGGCAAAATATGGTTAACACTGGACATCCAGAAGTCAATGAGTCAACACAAAATGGCTGACAGTGAATGTCTGGGGAACCCCAGGTAAACAATGATGTAATCTGTTACATAACTATTCTTGCGAAATACCACCTTTGTGATTCTGTATACATGTGTCCTTGAGTTCAGGAGTCTTGTGCCTGCTTGTGTTTGTCTGTAGGCACATGTGCCTATGTCTGTGTAGCCTGGGTGCCGATCTCCATTTGTGTCTCTGCCCTTCTGTATGTGGCCTGTGTGCTCAGGTGTGTGCCTGGGTATGTGCCAACTGCTGCCTGCCTGGTAGCCTCCATCCAGAGTGTCTCAACATGCTTGAGAGTTTTCAAACCCTCTTCAACCTCTCTCTCTCTCTCTCTCTCTCTCTCTCTCTCTCTCTCTCTCTCTCTCACACACACACACACACACACACACACACACACACATATATACACACACATATATATACACACACATATAAATGTATGTACACACACACACACACACACACACACACACATTTCCTCTTTCTGGGCACTGGAGCGTGAACCTCACTTCTTGCCCACTGTGATGTTTGACACTGTCCCCCATGTGAAAATAAATACAGTTACACAAGTGAATGCTGTTCATGGAAGAAATTCTAGCAAATATACTTGGAAAAAAGAAACTCAGTTCTGGCCTAGCAACTTACTACCAAAATCAGGAATTTTTATCCTGACTTGTGCAGGAGAATGTAATGACATTTATTGTCTACAAAACTGTGGTCACACTGTTTTATGGCATGCTTCTATGAAAACACGTTGTAAACATTTCCAAAATGTTATATACTTTCATATTTTAGTGACCACATGGTAATTTTTGAGTATACATATCATAATCCTTATAGTGAACTAATTTAATAACATTAGATACTCATGTAGTCTGTATAATATTTTGTAGATATGAATTCACAACATTATGTGAATGTCCTTGTAGTAAAATTCTTGACCAAATGACTAGTGGCCAACCAACGACTGGTCTAATTTGAGGCCCACACCATGACGGGGAAGCCATGTTTGACACTGTCCACATGATTAGGAACCAGAGGCTTGATAGCCCAGAGACGCAGTGTAAGGGGGAAAATACAGTGGTGTGATTCCTAATGATATTCTGCTATACTCATAGATTGGTGCCTAGCCCAGTCATCATCAGAGAGGCTTCTTCAGGCAGCTGATGGGAGTGGATGCAAAGACCCACAACTAAACATTCAGTGGAGCTTGGGGAACCCTGCAGAAGAGGGGAAGAAAGGATTGTAGGAGCCAGAGGGGTCAAGGACACCATGAGAACACGGCCCTCATGAACTAAGCTGGGCTCATAGGGACTCACAGAGACTGAAGTGGCAATTACGGAGCCTGTGTGGTCTGCACCAGGTCCTCTGCATATATGTTATGGTTGTGTAGCTTGGTATTGTTTTTTTCTTTTCCTTTTATTATTATTTTTTTATTTTATTAAATTTTCTATTTATTTTAGATACCACAGATCCCCTTTTCCTCCCTCCTCCTCCCCCCAGCCTTTCCCCCAAACCCACCTCCCCTTCCCACCTCCTACAAGGCAAGGTCTCCTATAGGGAGTCAGCAGAGCCTGGTACATTCAGTTGAGGCAAGGCCTAAGGCCCTCCTCTGTAGCTAGAGTTTTCCTGCCTGGCCCACAGTCAGGACAAATCTCTGTCACCTGCCAGTCCCACAGCCACTCAGACTCAACCAAGTAAACACAGAGACTTATATTGGTTACAAACTGTATGGCCGTGGCAGGCTTCTTGCTAACTGTTCTTACAGCTTAAATTAATCCATTTCTATAAGTCTGTACCTTGCCACGTGGCTCGTGGCTTACTGGCATCTTCACATGCTGTTTCTCATCATGGCGGCTGGCAGTGTCTCTCTCTGCCTTCCTGTTCTTTCTTTTCTCCTCTCTGTTAGTCCCGCCTGTACTTCCTGCCTAGCCACTGGCTAATCAGTGTTTTATTTATTGACCAATCAGAGCAACACATTTGCCATACAGAACATCCCACAGCACTCCTCCCTGCACCAAGGCTGCCAAAGGTGTCCCACCATAGGCACTGGGCTCATAGCTTGATATTCTTGTGGGACTCCTAATGGTGGGAATGGTGGCATCTCTGATTCTTTTGCCTGCCCTTGGAACCCCTTTTCCTCCTACTGGGTTTCCTTGTCCAGCAAGGACATAATGAGGATTTGTGCCTAGACTTGTTGTATCTTTTTGTGTCATGTTTGGTTGAGATTCCTGGGAGACTTTCTCTTTTCTGAAGGGAATCAGAAGAGGACTGGATTTGATGGGAGGAGGGGGGACTGGGAGGACTGAAGGGAGGCAAAACTTCAGTCAGAATGTATTGTATGAGAGAATTTAAAAAAAATGATTCACATGCTGGGTATAGTGGTACATGCCTTTAATCCCAGCACTCAGCAGCAGAGACAGGGAGATCTCTATGAGTTCTAGACCAGCCTAGACCACATAGTGACTTCTAAGACAGCCAAGGCTATGTAGAGAGACCCTGTCTCCATAAATAAATAAATAAATAAATAAATAAATAAATAAATAAATGAATGAATAAATAAATAAATAAAACCAAAACCACATGCTGTTTAAGGATGCACATGAGAAGGGTCTCTCATGCCTCTCACCCATTGCCCCCTCAGGGACAAGGTAACATCTTGCATTACTTTTGACATTGATAAGATCTTTCGACACCTCCATAGAGATTTTTGGACTGTTTTGACCAGACAGATGTTTCTGACATGCTACTGGGAAGCTCTGCTTTGCATTTTCAAGCACACTCCCTTATCCTGTCAGCTAACCTCCTTCCTTTCTCCCTTTCCCAGCTGACCCCTGTTGACTAGCTTGCCTTCCTCATAGCAGGATTCTCACCATGGCTGCGTGGATGCATGAGTTCTAGATCCTCAGAATTCTGACCCCTGATGTTCTCTAGCATCCCTGTGAAATGAGGTTAGAGACTGTTTCTTCTTCAAGAAATGGCCCATTGCGGATGCCTGAGGTCTGGGCTGCCACCTGGGGCCATGCTAGTGTCCAAAGGCCATGCTGTCACTGGGGCCATGATGATCTGAGTGGACTGTGCTGCCACCTGGAGCGATGTTGTCTGGGCCTGAGCTGCTGTTCAGGACCAAGTCTGGGCCCATGGTCCTGCTGCAGCTGGGATCTGTGTTGATGTCTATGGCCTGTGTTACCACAGAGGGCCATAGGAACAAGGCATGATTGAAATCAGAGAGCCCTGTTGAGCCAGCCCTGCCCTTCACTGGGGTGTAGCACGAATCTTCAAAGTTCTTATTAATAAAAGCAAACCCGGAACTAGGTACTGGGGTCAACGCTGGAAGATCAGAGAAGCAGAACAAGCCACAGCCACCTCACCTTGCCAATTCCTCAGCTGATCCTATTTCCTCAGACTGGAAGCCTCTGAGTCCTCATCCAGAATGAATCTCAGCTGAACTGCTGCTAAAAGCCTAAAAGCTTAACCAGCTCTAGTTCCTAGTTTTCACGCCTTACATACATACCTTTCTGCTTTCTGCCATCATTTCCTGGGATTAAAGGCGTGAGTCACCACGCCTAGCTGTTTCCAGTGTGACATTGAACTCACAGAGATCCAGACAGATCTCTGCCTTTGGAATGTTAGGATTAAAGGTGTGTATGTGCCACCATTTTCTGGCCTCTATATCTAGTGACTGTTCTCTTCTGTGACCCCAGATAAATTTATTAGGGTGCACAATATTTTGGGGAACACAATATCACCACACTGGGGCGGGGGGAGCTGGCCTGGCCCTTCACTGGACACTGAAGCAGGAGAACCAGCCTGGGCCCTGATGGAAGAGCTACCCCTTTGCCCCCACCCCCTGCCCCCCACTTGGGAGAAAGAGAGCTGGCTCCACCCCTCACCTGAGGGGGAGGTGAGTAGAATTGGAATACATGATGTGAAATTCCCGAAGAATCAATAAAGAAATTATGTTATTAAATAAAAAAAAAAAAGAAACTGCAGCTGGCATGTTGCTTCCTATTCATTAATACTTATACAGATAATGCCCATGGTATCAGAGCTGACAGGTACCACAGTTACATCTGCAATGTAACTATGATAGAGTCACCAACTAGGGGTGGAATACATCTGCAAGGTTGCATTTCCTTTGTTTTTGAGATTCTGTGAGGCCGTATTTGACATAGATGGAGAAGAACACCTGCGAAATAGCAAGACAATTTCATCTTATGTGTGAAAGACAGCACAGACACTTCAACCAAAAGTATCAAGAATGGTGTCAACCCAGTGGAGCAGGGGAAGTGAGTGAAATGGTGGCTGTGTTTACATCTGGTCTCACGGGAGCCACTCGAGCACTGGAGAGTGGACAAACCCACTGTGCTTCGTCATCAGAGGTGCTTCTGTGGATGAGGTTGATGACTGTGGCATCTCCATCTGAACCATCATTGCTGGTGTAATTGGAAAACAATACTGTGCATATACTTACTAACTGATGGCACTGGTATTGGCTGCTAGTTCTGAAAAGAGACTTGAAAAGGAAGGTAGTTGCCATAAAACACAGTGGAGACAAACCTACCTACTACGGTTAACTTCAGAGAAAGCACTTTGTAGACTATTATAGGTAATGCCAAGGAAATACAAGACTGCAAAAGCAAACAATGCTCCAATGGCTGCAGATTTATGTGCCAGCATCTTCAGACTTTATATTTATTCCAGGAGGAAAATTAGTCATGAATTATGCAAGTTTTGATTTATGCAAGCTCTTCAGCAATTTATCACTCACATAAAATGCTTTCCTTGATGCTAGGCTTACTCCATACTTCCCCTATGACTGAAGTGTTACGAGCAATTAAGATAGGGCTTTGGATTTTTTTTTTTATTTTTCACAATGTATAAATAAGATTTTTAAGTCAGTTGCTTGAAATTCAAGAACATATTTCTCAATAAAAAGTCATAGTCAGAAACTCACATTTATTGATTTTATACACACACATGCACACACACAGTATTTTACACATTAGTTCTATTTTAATTTGGTCTTTTCAGCAACTTTGGAGCTATCTCCTTAAATTTGTAAAAATGAATTCCAGGAAGCCCAGAAGTTAAGGTCAAGGATCTTCTTCAAAGGCAACAATCCAGGATCCAGATAAATGCCAGACTCCAAAGCCCATGTTTTGTTTGAAAGCCCGCAGGTTCCTGGGAAGTCAATAGACAGGCTATCTGATTCAATATTTCTGAAATTTGGTTGGTCCATGTACTCATTTCTTGGGAATGGAACGCTCACGTTTTCCATCAGACAACCATCCTGTTGACCCTCCCTCCATTTCTTCCAATGTCATTTACCCCAGAGCCACCTCAAAATTCCCCAGATACAAGTGACTCCTTTACTCTCACTAAGTATCAACCCATATAATTAGCATTCACTGCTTTGCAAGCACCTCCCAGCAGAAAGCAGCTCTGGAAATGGGTGTTTTTCTACCCAGTGTCTCGAGAGTGGGGTGGAATAAAATCTATCGTTGCCTGGGGGAAAGTCATGATGACCCTTACAACACTTTCCTCGTAAATTTCTAAAGCATCACAGACCTTTTCTCGGCCTAGCACTGAGCATGTGCACAACTGTGTAAGACTCGGGGTCTATCTCCATTCCCACACCTCCTCTCCTGTCTTTCTGTAGTCCTTCTCCTACCCAGGCTTGCCTTAAAATGGCCATGTTCATGCCTAGCTCTCTCTTCAAGTTGGAGGCCTGTTGAGTGCTTGACTTGGGGCCCCCAGAGTGCTCAGGTCATATCTGACAGAAACCAGCCCACTTCAGCATCAGATCCTGCAACCTTTCTCCAAGGTGTCCTGACTCTTACTATAACAGCTTTTTCTCCAGAGTATAGCATTCCCTCATGGAGGGGAAGGGAAGCATAGTGGTCATGGGAACTGACAAGAAGCTTACAGGCCTCACCCTCATGTGACCTCTCTGAGATGACATCAACAGCATCTCTGCTGGAGCTGCATCCAATGGTGCAGGGGACTTCAGTGATGTTGTCACCAATGGTGCAGGGAACTCCAGTAACGTCACCCAGGCTCAGACGGACTTTTCAGAGACACAGCGGCCTGCGTAAACTCACTGGAGTGGATTTGTTTCTTTGATCTGTTGTTGGTGTCACATTTGGGGGTCAATAGAACTTTGCTGGCCTCTTTCCAGAAGATGTCTCACAGCGTTTGTGCTGTGGGCTTCCATGCCTTTGTGGTGTGGGTGTGGTCATGGGTGAGAGGTACAGAAGAGCAATAGGTCAGCTCGGCTGCCTGGGTGAAAGGTCACACAGACAAGAGGCCTGAAAGAAAGGGAATTGTGGTGAGAATGTAAAGCAGCAGCAGCAGAGGGCAGCATCAGCAGAGGGCAGCAGCAGCACAGGGCAGTATCAGCAGAGGGCAGCATCAGCAGAGGGCAGTATCAGCAGAGGGCAGCATCAGCAGAGGGCAGCATCAGCAGAGGGCAGCATCAGCAGAGGGCAGCATCAGCAGAGGGCAGCATCAGCAGAAGGCAGCATCAGCAGAGGGCAGCATCAGCAGAGGGCAGCATCAGCAGAGGGCAGCATCAGCAGAGGGCAGCATCAGCAGAGGGCAGCATCAGCAGAAGGCAGCGTGAGAAACTAGCAGCTGACCTGACTCAGACACTGTGGGGTGAGACAGCAAGGCAGGGCCTGGACAATTGTCCCACCCCTTACTGCCTTGTTCCTGTGCATCCTTCCAAATTACACTGGTCGTCAAGGCTCCATTCAAAATTATCTGAGCAATGCTTCCTTTCATAAGCTCCCAAGGCCATGATCTGGCTTTCTATTGTATATAAAATGTAGCAAGGCTCTTCCTGGTGGGCAGTCGCGCCATTTTCAGATTTTAGTTAATTCATTACACATATTCTTTTTTTTTTTTTTTTTTTTTTTAAACAGGGTTTCTCTGTGTAGTTTTGTTTCCTGTCCTGGAACTCATTTTGTAGACAAGGCTGGCCTTGAACTCATAGAGATCTGCCTGGCTCTGCCTTCTGAGTGCTGGGACTAAAGGCGTGTGCCACCACTGGCTTCATTACACATATTCTTTAAGAGAGAAGATATATTAAAAAGAAGAAAGGTTTAGCAAAGTGATTAGGTTGAGTTTTAGTAACTATTTTACATTAAAAATTGAAATTACAGAACATAGTACCTTCACCAAATTTAAACAATGACAAATTACATTAAGAGAAACGTAGAGGACTGGGGGTATAGCCAGTTACAGCAGCTATGTGGTTGCCTAGCATGGGAAACTCTGGACTCAATCCTTAACGCTGCTAAAACTAAATTAAAACTTAAAAATCAAGTAGTTACTTTTCCTTCACTTGATTTACCCAACTTCCTCTTTCCTTTCTGTACCATAGCTAACCCCTCGAATCACTAGAATTTTATCATCTTTACACAGTAACGCCAGGATCACTCCCTGGACCAAGCCCTGCAGAGCTCGGGCAAGAGAACATCCCTTCTTGACAGCTGTACAGTCTGACTACGGGCAGCCACAGAATTTCTTCATGCAGCAGGACCTAAAGAAGTAATTGCTCTTTCCGCCACACTCCTGAGACTGCATAAATCTCCCTCGCAGGAAGCCATCACAGGCAGCAGATCCAAAGTCCAGATGAGTGAACTTGGAACAACACAGGAGGAAATCTCTTAAGGCTTTCTTGCCCTCTCCTGACCACACAGAAATTGCCTTTCCCCACGGCTATTCATTTAGCCAAGCTCCCGCTGCCCCCGCGCCTGCCTCTCTTTGCCGCTTTTCTGTCTGATAGTCTTCTCTGTCCAAATGCCTGAGCGACGGACGGCGCTTCCCTTCGCTCAGCTCCCACAGCCGTGTCAAATGGAACGCCGCGGGCATCTGAAGTAGAAACAGCATCCTTCACGGCACCACGCTGGTGGTAACTCAGCGCCTCAGCGAGGCTGACGCACCACCGTTGGCGTTTGTCAAGGGCTGTGTCTGCATCCCTAGTGCCACCCCACAGCCTCCCCGGAAGCCCGTCTAGCTCGGATGAACTATTGTCGTGTGTCCACTCGTTATGTATGTCCAGAGATGGAGAGTGACGTTCTGGCCCCTGCCTTGTGCCCTGGGCCTTTGACCTTCACTGTCTCTGTCTGACCTCTGCTGACTCAGAGTGCCCGCCACACTGGCCACTCCATCTTTCTATTCACTCTCATTCTTTTTTGACAACCTCCTTGACAGGGCCCTTCTATCATGTCTCGTGACTCCCTAAGCGCCTCTCTATGGTGGTCCTTAACTCACCGCACCATAGTACCTGTCTCCCAGCTGGACTTCCCTCTGGAGGCAAGAGCTAATTATGCTTTGCTGTTACCACTGAGCCACCCAGCAGCCGGAGGGTAGTAAACCTATGCTCTGCATACTGGTTGCTTACCGACTGACCAGTTCCTTCTTTCTGTTTGTGGACTCACAAGCTGCTAATGCTACCATTAGTCTGTGAGTGACATCCTGTTCTACCACTTCTGTCCTACTGTTTTCTTTACCTTGAGTGATCTGGCTTCTGAGTCCTCCATCATCACATGAAATCTGGACAGTCCTTAAGAGTTAATGGGGCTAACTAGAAGTTTTCAAATAACTTGTGTAGTGTCTTGACTAAAGAATAACATTATGTTTAGTGTTGAGATGAAAGTTCAGTTAACCAGGTCCCATTATTCCTTGGAAGGAACCATGCCTTAGGCCCAATCACAAAAATAATTGAATGCCATAGTCAGAAATGTAAGCTCTATTCTAGGGGCAATGGGCAGTTGCTATAGGTATAAGAAAGATCCTAATGGATAAACAGAGTGGGAATAAGGGTTATTTATGAGAAGCTGTGTTAGCTAAGAGATCCTGGTAGCTTAGCTATGTTTAGCTGGAGCTTCTAGCTCGCCCCTGTACAGTACAAGCTGGAAAAACCTGTTTGTCCTACTTCCCCCAACCCCATCCTTGCTGAGAAAATTCTGAATAAAAAAATGACACCCAGGTACCTGCCCAGGGATCTAGCTTTCGACCATATTTGGGCACAGTCCCAGCTCCTGGCTGGCACATCATCACCCTTTGTCTAAGGTCTATAAAACCTCCCTGCCTTGGCTCAGGGGCACCACATCTCTGGCCTCTTTCTCTGAGGCCAGTGAACCGCCTGGGAGTGGTTTTGTTCTCAATAGGCCTGTTGTTATACTTGTAATTTGGCTTGATCTGGGGAAGAAACACCTATCAAGCCACACTGTTGATGAAAGGGCAGAGGACTGACATTAGCAATTATGAAATAGTCTTACCTAGAGCCTGATGAGTGGACAGGGTTTGAAGTCCCAGCCCACCTTCATTGTGAAAAACAAGTTGAGAAGCTCAGTTCAGATGTCCCTGACCAAAGGACAGCTCTCACATAGAACACAAATGTGATGGCATTTGGAGTCAGAGGTTAAGCTGTGTGTCCCCGTACGAGTCGTGTGACATTGCTGAATTTCAGATTGTACACAGAAGAAAATGAAACAAGACAGAATGTAAATAACACCAGTGTGGTGGTACAAACCATTCTGAAATATAACCCCAAGTTGCTCTACACATGCAAACACACATACACACACACACACACACACACACACACACACACACACACTTTTGTATCTATTATCTATTACAAGTCTATTCATCCTTTGTGGAACAGCTGAAAATGTGGTTTCAGTCTCAGTGCCTGTAACATCATTATCTGAACCTTGCATATGGCGCCATGTTAGTTTTGCCTTCCAAACTTCCAAAGTACAGTTTATCCTCTCCTTACCTTCGTTGTTCCTGGCCCAAGTGAGACTATGCTCTTGCTCTGTTCCCTTTTATTCCTCTGCTGCTCCATCCCTGTCCTGACTCACCTGGGCATCTACATCAGTATTTGAATATATATTGTCCTGTGAAAGATTGGTGGTGATTTGCATAGATGAAGCAGGGTTCTGTGCTTCATTCTGGTTCCTTCCCTCTAGGACACTGTATTCAGATCCATGTTGCTACTGCATGCATCTAAACCATTGTGTTTGACAGCTGCTTACTATCTCATGCTGGGTGTCTCTTATATTTTTGCCTATTCATTTACCTAATGGTTGACCCCAGAGTGCCCCCCCACCTCCCACCTCCCAAATGGCACTACAGTGAACCTTCTGGAGCATGTTCTATGGCATCAGTTTTCACCTGAGGATGATTTTGCATCTCTAAAGACAGTTCACAGTATTTGAAGACACTTTTGGTTGTTACAAACAGGAGAAGATGCTCCTGGACTCTGGCAATGGAGCCCTAGGGTGATGCTCAGCAGGCTGTGGTGCCCAGGACAGCCTCCTCACAATTATAATTGCTTTATCCATATATTAGTTATGTATCTGATGCTGTGATTCAAGAAACTTCTGGGAGGGAGAGTTTATTTGGTTTATGATTCCAGAGGGATAAGGGAGTCCATTAAGGTGGGAAGATGTGGCAGATGGAGTAGGAAGCCAGAGATAATATCTCCAATATCAAGCAGGAAGCAGAGAGGGGGAACTGGAAAGTGTGACGAGGCCATACAACTGTAAGAGCTTCTTCTCAGTGACACACTTCCTCCAGCAAGGCTGTACTTCCTAAACCTTCCCAAACAGCACTGCAAACAAGCATCCAAATGCTGGAGCCTATGGGGCATTTGCCATTCAAGCCATCACAATCCCAGATGTAAGTGGTGCCAAGAACTAGAAACTCTCCTTATAGACGTGCGTGACGATTTCCGGGGACACGGTCCTGGGAGCAGGCTTGGAGCAAACTTCAGCTACAGGGGGCCAGCACACTTGCATTCCTGGTTTGAGTCGGCAGTAGCCCACTGCAGTTCAGCGTGACTGCACCAGCCTGTCATGATTCAGAGGCCTTTGACTGCCCCCCTCCGCACCACTGGATTTCCCTGCTGTATCTGTCATCTCGTACGTATAAAATGAGACTCATTGTTGGTCTAATTTACACTTCTCTGATTATTAAATAGTTGGCTGCCTTTTCATTATGTCGAGATAACCTCTGGGAATGCTGGAATAGCACAGAGTTAGAAAGCATGGAGCCTGTCATTTTGCTTTTTGTAGAAGTTATGGACAGTTCTTTGAGCATCATTCAGAATAAAAATAGGGCCTTTGGGGCTGCAGAGGTAGCTCAGTGGTTAAAACCACATATCTTTTGTAGCATGAATCTTAACAGGTCTTATTAATAAAAACAAACCTGAGCCAGGTATTGGGGTGAAGCTGGAAGATCAGAGAAGCAGAACAAGTCACAGCTACCTCACCTGGCCAACTTCTCAGCTGATCCTGTTTCCTCAGACTGGAAGCCTCTGTGTCTTTATCCGAATGGCTCTCAGCTGAACTGCTTCTCGAAAGCCTGAAAGCTTAACTAGCTAAAAGCTTCTAGTTTCTGGTCCTCACACCTTATATATCTTTCTGCTTTCTGCCATCACTCCCTGGGATTAAAGGCTCACTTTCTGGTATTAAAGGCGTGTGTCACCACCATGCCTGGCTGTTTCCAATGTGGCCTTGAACTCACAGAGATCCAGAGTGATTTCTGCCTCTGGAATGCTAGGATTAAAGGTGTGAGTGCCACCATTTTCTAGCCTCTGCATCTAGTGGCTGTTCTGTTCTCTGACCCCAGATAAAGTTTATTAGGGTGGGTGCACAATATTTTGGGGAACACAATACCACCACAATCTTTCTTGCAAAGGACCTGAGTTCGGTTTCCAGAACCCACAATGGGTGGCTCACAACCACCTGTAACAGCTCCAGGGTAATCTATCACCCTCTTCTGGACTCCTCAGGCACCTGTACTCATGTGTGTGCATTCCCACACAGAGACACACATATGCATAGAATTTTAAAAAATAAATTTAAAAGATATGCTGACTTTCTCATTTATTATCATGCCATCATTATCTCACCATCAGAGTAATTGAGATGACGAAAGCAGAGGTCGCCTGGCACACAGTGAGCACTGAACACAAGTGCTGTTATGGTGACAGTTTGATCACTTTCTTATTAAACGGTACAGATCCAGTGTTCAGAGTCTAAAAGTGCTTAACACAGCATCACTGAATAAAAAGCCAAGGACGCAAGGGAGAAGGGAGGAGCGGGAAGGAGCAAGTGTCTTATAACTCGGCTCACCTCAGAGCTGACAGAGTACTGCTTCTGTGGGTGCTGTAAATCTCAAACCCAAGGCTGCAAGAGACAACTCTAGTCTTCTCATTTTCTGGTGACAGTCACAAAGACAAAAGACTTTGGATCTCAAGGATGCTTTCTGTGTACAAATGTCTAGCAAATTCTAAGTGTTTCAGGACTAAATATGTCATGGCATCCATAAATATTCACTCTTCACGACTGTAAGATAGATATTTCTATCTTCCTTTCACAGAGAGCATGAGTAGCCCACTTGTAGTGGTTTGGGTGAGAATGGCCCCCATAACTTTGGTCACCAGTTGTGGAACTGTTTGGGAAGGATTAGGAGGTGTGTTACTGGTGGCTTTGAGGTTTTTCAAAGCTCATGCCATTTTCTGTTAGCTCTCTCTGCCTCGTGCTTGCATCTCAATATACAAGTTCTCAATTACTGCTATGGTGTCATGCTGGCTGCCTCTGGCCATGCTCCCCATTGTGATGGCCATGGGCCCTAACCCTTTGAAATTGTCAGCCCCAAATAAACTATTTCTTCTATAAGTTGCCTTGGACATTGTGTTATAATAGCAATAGTAAAGTAACTAAGACACTATGCAAGCCACCTCCTGAGAAATTTGAACTTGGAGTCTTCTGAGCCTCTTCAATCTTGTTCCTCCTGACCCCAAACTCAGGCTTATTTTCAGAGAATATGTAATTTAGGTAGGCCAGGGACTGTGCCAAAGAGGCCACAGCTAAGGAAGGTCAGCATCTCAAGGTTTTTTTTTTTTTGTTTTTGTTTTTTAATTTTGAGTATCTGAGATGTGTCTGGCTGTATGCAGGGTAAGTACCAGGAAAGTTGTGTGGGGCATGTTCAGCTTGTGACAGGAGCTTCTCTAGTGCTTCCTGGCAAACAAGCAGCACAGAGAGCATGCTTCATGATGGAGGTAGAGCCCAGCCTATTGTGGTATTGCACCGATATGCAAATGATCTTTAAGCTTGATCTGGAATCAACTCAGATTCGATGCAAATGGCAAGAGCAGTTCAGAAATAGATCTGGGTTGTACATGGACTGTAGTTCCGATTTTCAAGTTCTTTTTTTCCACAGCCGGGTTTATAAGCTGCCTTTTTGACTCTGGTGGTCTGATGGAAATACCATTTGTTTGCTCTCCATCAAAACCGACTTCATAAAAGGTTAATTCTGGGATACAAAAGGACTAGATCTTCTCCTTAACAAGCTTATTTCCTGCCTTATACATGTAAATGGGCTAATTAATAAACATGAGCTTAATTTGGCCGTTCTTCCCTAAGCTGGGCAGGCAGGATTTGATAGAGAGTGTTACAGAAAGTCAAGAACAGTTTCATTACTAAATGCTAAGTGGAGTCACCTTCCTTTGTTCCTGGTTCCTGTAACATTCCTCTTACTTAAAGGCCAGAAGCTCAGACGTGACACCCAGGAAGCCGAGAACTTGGAAACAATACCACAATGGAAAAGGGATGCTTAATTACTTTCTTGAACCGTCACTTGTTGGAGGAAGATAGCTGTAAGATGTCCTGGCATGCTCTGCTGTAAACGACTTTTTCACCCATTAACCATAACCCAATAAAGAGACAGTTTGACAGAATAAAACCAAAGAGGTTTTTTTTTGTATAATGTTAAAGTATTTATGGGTTGGTATAAAAACACAGTTCAAGTGATGATAACCTGTCTGCTCCAGCATGCCAACTCTTCCTTAGAATGGATTTGGCAATTTTGAATATTTTGTGATGTGATTTAAGATGATTCATAAGTTTGGCTTAGCATGGGAGCTTTTTGAAAGACCCTAGTATGCTAAGGCATGCTCAAGGTACTTACAATAATAGGAAGTTCTATCACTTCAGAGATGCTCAAGGCGGTGGCATTTGAAAGCTGGAGCTTTGTGTGAACATATTGAAGCATCTCAGTAAGGCTTTCCTGGGTGGGCTTTGTTTTGGAATGGTCAAGAACCCGAGTAACAAAGCCAACATTTTGACAACAGTTGGGTACCAAAGCCAACACTTTGACAACAGTCGTGTAACAGGCAGGGTGTGTAAAAACCCAGGCAAATCTATTTTGCAAGGACTCTGACCAGACACCTGGCTAGATTTACAATTACAAACTTCATGGCTGCCTGTGACATAAAGTAATTCATTGGTCAGTGGGGCTTTAGGGTGCTGGGGAGAAAGTAGACACAAACACATTTGTAGACTTATTTCCATTTCTATCCTGGCATCTTCTTTTTTTTTTTTTTTTTTTTTTTTTTTTTAGTACATATCTAGAAACCATCTCTTTGTAAAAACCATTTTGTAACATGAACTCCTTCAGGCTACTTTCATGTCTTTTCCAACCAGGAAGACAGTGGTGGTGTTATTGCACACACTGCTCTGACTCTTTGCTGACTATCACTATGGGAGCTACCATCAATGACAATGACAGGGAGTGTACTGAGGGCTGAGGGTGGAGAGAAGCCTCATGTGAGAAGGCACGGCCATGTCTCAGCTTGCACAGTGCAGCGTAATGTTAGAAGGGCCCACTGGCTCTGAATATCAAGTGTTTGAAAGTCAATGTGATGACCCAAGGGTACCAAAGGTCTGTGTGGTATGTCATGTAGAACCTAGGAGATGGTAGAGAGTGGGCTGGGTACCTGTGCCAGCATGAGGCTAGACTGGAGGTGGCATCTTGATCAAAACACAGGTAAGTGAGGGCCGAAGCATAGACTAATTCAGAGGACTGCTGTGTCATCCTAAGTGATGTGCCCAATATAAGGAGAAGTGCCTCCAGGGCAATACTCTGAAGACACTGTGCACATTGAAGCGTACGGAAGATTCCCCTGTAAGAGATGGGGACAAGCAGGCTGGGAAAGTTCTAAAGGGAGAGACGCTAACTGGGGCCCAGGAGGTCCTGGTGCAAATGCACAGAATGTCACTGTGCCCTCAGCAGCAGAAGAAGGTACTTCCCCACGCAGAACCTGGCCCAGACCTGGCTGCTCCTCCAGGTAGTACTTCCCAAAGTCTAGCAGAAGCCCGAGACACCCGTGGAAGGAGGGGAAGAGCTTCATGGAGCCTGCATGTTATGTCTACTAGAGACGCCTGGTGAGGACTGGGGCAGGCATGGTGATCATTCAGCTTATAGCCTCTTCTCCCCGCAAACTGCCCAGCTGGGCTGTCCTGGTCCTTCCACTGTGTTCCCTGGGGTCTTTGACTTCTCACTTTTGGCTCTGTATATCTGCTTTAGAGGTTCTGTTTCTGGGTAGTTAACTAAAACATTTATTTTTCCTTTCCTATATTTGTCTATTATTATTCTCAAAACCACCTCTGTTTTCCTTTAAATGCACCAATATCTTCTTCAAGCGTTAATTCACATTGTTAGGCTAACTTGCCTTGGAAAGAGCCAGAAAATAGTTTCAGTTCCTGCTTCAAATGCTCAAACTTAACCTTGTAGGGTAGAAGCATCTGGAGACAGCACACAAGGAACAGACATAGTGGTATTCCAGTAAAACAATGCTAGGTGTGGCCTTTGCCTCAACTTTGAATCTGGAGTCTCAGTGCAATGGCTGTTAACCTTCTTGAAGGTGAGTTCCGGAAAAGGGAATTTCACCTTACAACGGCTATAACTGAAAGTTCATAAAGCTTGCTCTGAGTTCTCTTCTGCCCCTGTACCTTTGATACACTCTAGTCCATTCCAACCTATCTCACTCTAAACCCACACTGGCCTTAAGCCAATGCTGTGAACTAATGACCCACTAAAAGTTGTAACCCACAATTTGAAAGACAGTGCCTGCCCACACCATTCAGCCCAGGAGGGGCACGTGGTAGCCAGCTTATTCTTTCCTTATGTTCCTGGGCCCCTCACCACTCCTGGCTAGGATTCCCAGTTCATTTTCTTACAAAAGGAGTGGTCTAGTGAATTGCGAAAGGTCAGTTCTTGGCTTTTGACATGCGCTGTAATTTAATGTAGATTTCAGAGTCAAGGGAGGATCAGAGCCCAGTGCAGAATGAGATTGTAAGTCCTCTCTTTAAAACGTTAAAAATTCCAAGACAGCAACAGCAGCACACTGAACCTGAGCCAGGGCTTTGTAAGTGCAGGGCCTTCTGTGAGTCAGACATAACTCTTTACCAAACAAGGAAAAGAGGTAAAAAAGACAATGTGACCTGAGAGGAGAAATGGAAGGATCTGGGTATGGATCCACATGTGTGCTAGTGTGGGTTCAAATCTCTGATTCTTTCCAGGTTCCCTTTGGACTTCGTTGAGTAGAGCCTGGGTCAGTGTTCTGATGGTTTGTGTTTTAGGGGAAGGCTAAGCTGTGCTGGTTGCTTTTACCATCACTATCAGGTACAGAATCTTCGGCAGTAGCCATGGTATCTCAGTTGATTACCCAGCAGAAGAAATGGCCATGCTTGCTAGGTTCTTGGCTTGGTTCTCCTTATTCTCTTATGCTTTACTTGAAACAGTCTGTTCTTATTAGTATTCTGACCCGCCCCTTGGAGACTTGCCCAGTGTCCTGACAGTCATCTTATGTTAAACGCCCCCTTAAGAGGAAAAAACCCTCCGCCCCTCTCCCCCATCTCGCCAAAGGTAGCTCCTCTCTCTCTCTCTCTCTCTCTCTCTCTCTCTCTCTCTCTCTCTCTCTCTCTCTCTCTCTCTCTCTCTCTCTCCTCCCCCAAAATAAACTTGCCACATGAACAAATCGTGTCTGCCCTGTGAGTTAACTTTCCACCCCACCACGCTGCTGTCGCAACCGCATGGTGTATCTCACCCTCCCGGGGAGCACCTTGGTCCAAACCCACCAAGGCATCTCGAGCGCCGTTTCACATTAACAGTTCTCTGTTCCAGAATTCTTATACGTATTGAGATTGTTAATGTTCTGATCCCGCCCTTTGGCGCTACCCTATGCCCTGACATAAAAGCCTATTCTTAAGGGAAAACTCCATTTCTCTCTCTTCTCTCTTCTCCTTCCGCTTTCCTCCCACGAGGTGCGCATCTCTCTCGAACCCCTCGTCCCCACTTTCTCTATCTCTCCCTTTACCTTTCTCCCCCCTCTCTCTTCCCCCCACCAAATAAAACTCTTCACTGAGCGCTGTCTGCATGGCATCTCTCTGTCTCTCACCAGCCCTGGGGCACCTTGGCTCTACCTGCCAGAACCACCCACCAGCATGTGTAATATCATAACAGAGATGAAGAAGGGGGCCAGTCACCTGGAGTGCTGGTGTCCACGTATGAAAGGATGGACTGTCTGATATGGTAGCCATAACAAGATGTCACAGCCTGCTTGGGTTAAGCAACAAAAGTGTATCACCTCAAAGGTCTAGAGCCTAGAAACTATAGAGCCTTGTAAGCTGAGATCAAGGAGTTGGTAGAGTTGAGTAATTTTTGTAGACCCTGGGGGTGGAAGGAGGTGAGGGGCCAGACACACAACATGTTCCAGTCCTTGCTCCTAACATCTGGGGTTCTGCTGGAAGTCTTGGGTTGTCTTTGCTTTCTCCCATATCCTCTGACTCTCTGTCTTCATCTTTCCCTAGCATTCCCCAAGCCTTTGTGTGTCTGAGCTCAAATTCCCCCTTTTCATAAGGGACACCATTTATATTGGGTTCGTGGCCCATCTTCCTCCAGTATGACTTTATCTTAGCTAATTACACCTGCAATGACCTCATTTCCAGATAAGATCTCATCCTGAGGTCAAGGGTTAGGATCTATGAATTTTGGTGAAACTCATCCAAATCATACAGTAGGAAACAGAGCAGCAAAAACACCCCATTGCGAGGCTTAAAACAATAGTCGCAAGGGAGTTTAGGAGCTTGGCTGCCAGACTGCAGTGCTTAAATCCCCTTCACTCTTGCCTATGTTCTATAGAGTCCTGGGAAATCCAGACATCCCCCAGTTTCTCAGCCCCACTGACCTACTTGGGTAAAGATATGCAAACAGCAGCTGTCAGGTGGTGTAGGATTTTCTTCCTAGGTAAAAAGACAGAGGGGTCCGTGGGGAGACACATTTCTGCTCTGGGAATGTTGCTGTGTGGGATGACGATGGTTGACTGGTCCAGGTTTTCTGCTCCCATGAGGAAAATAGCAGCAGGCCCTAGAGTCTCATGCCAGCACTGTGGCGTCCTGAGTCCCTTCCTTGACTAAGTAAGGAAAAGCTATACTCTGTGCGGTGTGATGGTTGCTGTGCCAGATATCTAGTTGTCTACGGTGCCTGTGATATTTTTGGTTGGGTATTGCCACTCCCAGCCAACAGCCTGCCAACAGATATAGCTGTTCTGTTAAAAAGTGTTACACAGATTAGGGAAATGTTGAAAATGTTGAATAGTATAATTTAGCTCATAGCAGTGTGGCTCTTCAGGAAGTTCTGGTTATCTTATTGATTCCAAGTGTTTTTAACTGTAAAGAGAGTTCTCTCTCACCCTCTCCCTTTCTCCCTTCCCCCTTTTTGAATAGCTTTTTGAGTTTTATAGAATTCCTTTTAGAAATGCTAAAGGTTTGGTATCAGATGTACTTAAGGTTTTCATTGAAGCCGAGAGCTTCTGAGTTCACCGAAGCATCTTTAGACAATGCCGCTTTTGATAGATCCTTCTTCCAGGAATGGGCACCCCACTACCCCCACTCTCCTGTGGCAGCAGGAGGAAGGATGTATAGTTTGGCCCCAATCTTTGGGGAGATGGCAGGTCCCCCGAGGAGCTCTTTCTGCCCTCGATGGCCTCCCTTGACAGAGTAACGATCTCCAAGCAGTTCCTCTGCCACCTCTTGTTTCTCTCAGAGACAAGGAGAAAAATGCTGGAGCCAGAGGCCATGCTGGAGCTGTCAACCCAGGAAGAACCATGGTCTCCCTGGAGCTAGCAGGGACTAAATTCAGAGAGAATGTATGAGCTCCCTCTCTGCAACACAGAATGCAGCAGATGGCTTATTAGCCAGAATGTAGTTTCATTAGCATCCGGTCAAACTATAAAGAAGTGGCTCTGGGTAAAACCACTTGGCATGAAACAAATAATTCTGTGTTATGTTTTAATACTTTTGGGTGTGAGGCAGAAAGCAGAAGCCAGTTTCCATTGCCCTCTATTTGCATGAACCTCCTCCTCTAGAAGGGGATTTTTATCTGCTCTCTGTAGGGAGTTCCTTTGCTCTCCTTATGTCAGAGAGGAATCTTGCCCCTTCTTTAAGCCTAGAAGCTCAGGATTTGCATCTTGTGATTTGCTTAGTTCATTGTGGGGAGCACCTCCACAGAGCCATGCATTTGAATAACTGCCAGATGGAGCTCACATCCATAATACAGTAAGCCCACACTGAAAGACAGGTACGTATTGTCTCAAGGTTAGAAGTAGAGCAGGCTGGGTGCTGAGGCTCTGCCTTACCTTACATGTAGGTAGCCCTTTATTTTAATTTTTAGGAAGTGATTTGACTCTTCTAAGTCATTGTATCCTCATCTGTAAAGTGGACATGACAGTATCTGCTCCAACCATTTCACAATACCACCGAGGAGATTCTGTCGTGAAGTCTGAATGCCTGGTCATGTTTATTCCTTTGTCTTCAACATTGAGATTGTTCCTTGGTGAATGAGATGAATGAATTCAGTGACTGGATGTTGAATAAAGACATGAATAGTGATGAATAAGTCCATTCTTTCTTACCGTACTTTAAGAATTTTATCCTGGCGTACACAGACGTTTGAAAGTACAGATTCACCTGTATGACTTCTGAAACTGTTTAGTATTTTCTTTTTGACAACTGCTAACCTATAAAATGGTATACAATAGCTGCATTATTTTCTGTGAGCATACTTATCTAAAATATGGATAATGAAAACAAATGTAAAACATCCTAGATCTAATCCCTCGAAGTTTTGGCCAACTGTTGGCCATCGCAGGCCTTCTGTTCTGCCTTTTGCACGCCTTCCATTTCATACAGATCAAACACATGAAAGCTGCAGTGTGTATAGAAGCTACACCAAGGCTCAGCAGATGCACAGATAACGGGGCAATGCTGAGGGCATGTGACCTAGTTTCTTTCTTTCTTTCTTTCTTTCTTTCTTTCTTTCTTTCTTTCTTTCTTTCTTTCTTTTCTTTCTTTCTTTCTTTCTTTCTTTCTTTCTTTCTTTCTTTCTTGATAATTTTGAGAAGAAAGAAAAGGCAATATTTCTTTTATAGAAGGTGGCAGTTTCCTACTGTTTATGAAGTAAGAAGTATTTACCAAACGCCCATTACTACAGGTGGTGTGCTGCCTGCTGAGGCAAGGGTGGTGAACAATGGAGATACTCCTGCTCCTGAGCAATGGGAACTCCAGTGTGGGGAAGGATTGATATTAAGTAAAAAATGTTGTAGAAAAGTCTGTATGTAAGGTATGATACAGGATGAGAAATTATAATGGAGGAAGAGATTCAGCTTAGGAGATGGGGCAGGCTTTTGTGTGAGAAATAGGCTGAGACCTAGGTTAGATCATAGAGGATGAGTGGGTGTGTCCAAGAACAGCAGGACTTCAGGACAAGGAACTGCAAGTCCCCAGTAAGCAGGACTGGGTGATGGAGAGCTTCACAGGCAAATGAACGATTTGAGATTCTATCTTAAGGGCAACAAGGGATTCTTGAATAACTTGCAAGAGAGAACACAATTAACATTTTCAAAAGTCATGTTGTACGATGGGTGGAAGACAAATTGGGATCAAGTAAAAATAAGCAAGCAAGAAGCCATTGCTGTGAATTAGACAGGAGATGGTGATGTCTGGGTAGAGAGAGAAGGAGACTAGAAAGACACAGGTATGTAACTCTGTTTTGTAGGAAGTGTTCCCTAGAGTGGTTGAAGCATTGGGCACTGGGGAGCTGGAGGGATGAAAGACTCCAGAGTTTGGATTTGACTAATTGTCCAGATGGACAGGTTGCTACTCAAAAGGGGATTGAGGAAGAGAAACAGAGCTTGACAGGAACACTGAGAAGTACAAACACAGGACATCTTTTCTGAGTATCTAGAAATGGATCCAGATTGCTTTTCTGCTTCAACTTTTTCAATTTTCTAAGCAGCTGTAAAATACATCTATCAAGAAGGGAAATGAAATTTACATTTGTAATCTTCATGTTTTGATTTTTAATGACAAACTTGTCGTTGGCTGTTACCCTTCTCAGTAGCTGTTACACAGAGCTTGAGACAGACAGGAATATATTAACCAGCAGGCATTCATTCTGCCGAGCTCTGCTGAGGGAAGTGTGGGAAATGAGTTGCATATCATAATGAAGAAAGTCTACTTGGCATTCTATGACAGAGATGTTGGCTAGAGTCCTCAGACTGGGAGATATAAAGAGCAGTGAGGATAGAAGTCTATTTATCCTCCCTGAGTGTGAGAAGATCATTAAGATTCATTTGTATTGGAAACCATTTTTTTTCTTCAGTAGAAGGAAAGATTGAAGGCAGAACAAGCATCCAAACTTGCCTGTGGTTTTGTTTTTTTTTTTCAGATCTCTGTTGAGATGTTTCCAGAATCCACACTTGGCAGCATTAGACAATTGCCTGTGGGCCCATTCATATGAGGAATGTAGTACTTGTTCTTTAGCCTGCAAAGGAGTTAGTTCTTTCAAGTCCTGTGAAGATGTATATTGACATGGAAAGATTGATTTGAATTCTTTAGGCTTATAATGGGTAGGGATAAGATACATATTCTTAGGTTTCCCAGAACATCTGGAAAGATGCTCTTTACAGTTGGGGCAAAGTGAGGGAGGAATTCAAGGGTTAATAAAAAGGATCACTTAATTATTTTTATCTAACTGATAACCTGAATTAAATGACATTGAAACATGCAACTATTTCTACTAGAAAGACTGGCAACTAGTCACCAGCAGTTCCAGTGTCAACAGATTGTGGATCATGTAGAAGTACATTACAGGTTGTCTGTTTACCGATTGCATGCCAAAACACATAGGTGAAAAATATAAGCTTGCAATCGCTTCTTCACCTATTATCTATGAAACACATAAGCTAAAAATTGTCAAAAGGATTTTGTTAACTTACTACCTAGCAGAAAAAGTTTTTGAGGATGTCATGTAAATTTAAGGTTTTAAATTATTTAACATACGAAAATCCATCTGTGTTACTATTTATATAAGAAGAGGCTTTCCTTGTACCTTGGCAGGGGAAATCAGCTTCATTTTCCATGTCAAAACTTAATAATTACAAAGTATGGTGCATCCACTTGATAAATTTCCTATGAGTAACAGAACTGTCTCTGATCAGTTTCATATCTTTGAAACCTTTCTTCACAGAACTGCAGCATTTTTTTTGGTTTCAAGTAAGTCATTGATGCAATGGTGAGGTCAGAGAGGGGAAAAGTCTAGTTCCAGGACCTAAGCCAATTGCGTGGAAGTATGAGGGACTGTCTTGAAAAACAATAGGTGGTATTCATATCTACTTTTGTCACTGTAGTGTATCACTAGAGCTGCTATGGCAAACTGGCCTTAAAAGCAATAGAAACTATTCTTTTACATCTCTCGAGTCTGTAAGTGTAAGTACCCAGCCAAGAGGTCAAAGGTTTGGTTTCTTCCTAAAGATTTCAGGGAAGGATTTCTTCTGGTTTCTTCCAATTTCTGGTGGCTCTGCATATTCCTGGCTTGTGACAGCATCACTCCAACCTCTGGCCTCCACTCCACACACATATGAACACATATGAACATGTACACATACACACGTAAACATGCACGCACCACACACACAATATAATTTTAAAGGAATATTTGAACTTAAGTGACTCAGAGTATAAATGCAATCAAATTTATAGTTGCCAGCATTCATATGCAAATTATTAAGATGTTCACATAACCTAATTCCCTTTATACGTTAGTGTACATCATCACTTTGTAACAGGCATTTAAAAGTGAAAGTTTTAATAGCCATCTCCACATTCACAACCATATCAGTCATATCCTATGAATTATAGAAAGCCACTGATTCTGAGCATCAGAGGCACCTCTGGAAGAAAACTCAACACGAGTGTGAATAAAATCTCTGATATTGCCGGGCGGTGGTGGTGCACATCTTTAATCTCAGCACTCAGGAGGCAGAGCCAGGCGGATCTCTGTGAGTTCGAGGCCAGCCTGGTCTACAAAGCGAGTTCCAGGAAAGGCGCAAAGCTACACAGAGAGAAACCCTGTCTCAGAAAAAAAACAAAAACAAAAACCAAAAAAAAAAAAAAAAAAAAAAACCCTCTGCTATTTACAACTTGTGTTAAAATGCAAAGTTAAAGATGAATGAGCATTAGGAGCAGAATTTAAAGTCTTTTCTTAGTTTTCGCCAATGTTATTATCTGACAACTTAAAGCAACCAACGTGTGAAGTCTCGGTTAGGAGTGAACACATATGTAAACATGTAAGTAAACCTGTGGTAGTTTGAATGTAATTGGCCCCCATATGCTCATATGGAGTGACACTATTGTGAAGTGTAGATTTGTTGGAGTAGGTATGGCACTGTTGGAGGAAGTGTGTCACTGTAGGAGTGGGCTTTGAGGTTTCTTATGCTCAAGATATGTCGCAGTGTCATGGTCTATTTCCTGTTGCCTTCTGATCAAGATGTAGCCAGCACCATGTCTCCCTGCTCCCTGCCATGATGATAATAGACTGAACCTCTGAACTGTAAGCAAGTCACCCAATTAAATGTTTTCCTTTATGAGAGTTGTCATGATTATAGTGTTTCTTCACAGCAATAGAAACTCTAAGACAAAACCTAAGGCTGAGATTTATGAGTAGGGTTCAGTTTATGGGACTGGAGAGATGGCTCAGTGGTTAAGAACATGCACTGCTCTTACGGAGGACCTGAGTTCAGTTCCCAGTAACCACATAGGGTGGTTTATAATCACATGTAACTCCAGCTCCAGGGGACCAGATGTCCTCTTATGAACTCCATTGTCACCTGGACTCACATGTACATACCCATCCACGGTCATCTACACATACACAATTAAAAATAAATTTTTTTTTGTATGGGGAATGCTGGTCTGTGAGGTAGGGCAGCCGGGGAGGGGCTGGGTTGAGAGCAGTGGCTGTGTAAAATATGCTGATAAGCTTATGAGCTGGGCTTGACTGTTTGTACAGTGAGAATCCATTTCTTTAGACTCACAGAAAAACCTGTTTCTGCCCTCTTTCTAAATCAGCCTGGATGTTCATAGCATCCTTCAGTCTCACAATAAATCTGGGGTCCACCTGCCAATAGGAAGCTCTCTCGCTATGCTCTTGGAGCCAGTGAGGGGCTCTTCTTTCAGGAGTGAGCCACAAGCTTAGCAAGGAGTCTCTGCATTGCCTTGTCCCTCCCAGTTTATCTAGTTAATCAATGCTTGTATATCAACCCAGGGTAGAAAAGCAGGAAGGAAGATAAATTATAGTTGTTGAGTAAGATGGAGCCTTCAGATTCATGGAGCCCTCTGAGGGAATGCAAGGTCTAATCGGCAATTCTTATCCTCTTGGCTGTGGCTCAGGTGATGAATGAAAATGGACTGATGGACACAGGGTGACAGGCCTGCTACCCACAGAGTGATGAGCTTTCTGCCAAGCACAACCAGTCGCTTTCCTGGAAAAGGAGAAATTGGTCTCATTTTCCCCTTTGTTTTGCTGGACGTGTCAAATAATCAAAATCCCATTTTACAAAAGGGATTTAAGAGTTATCGTTTATCATTTCAGTTTGGTCAAAAGAGAAATTCAATCCTCCCAAAGCTTTTGAGATTTAAATAAACAATCCATGTAAAAGTCAACTAAAAAGGCCCAGTGTGATGGCACACATCTAAGTGTAGAGGTGTATGGAGGCAGGGAGATCAGGAGTTCAAGGTCATTCTCCACTTTGTAAGGCATTCAAGCCTAACTTGGGCTACACAAGAATCCCCAATCCTGTCACAAAACCAAACCAAACCAAAAGTAACAAAACCCCAAAGTCAAGTAGAAAAGTTAGTCTACTGTTAGAGACATATAATCATTGGAGATCTCCCCTTTCTGCATACCACCCAGGGGACACCCTTTTGTGTCTCATTTGATGTACACTCTTTTCATCCGTATGCATCCTAGGTCTTCCCAGGGCTGACCCTGGCATATGCACAGTGGAGAGCCTCTGGAAATCTCTCCCACCGAGGGGCAGCTGCCATGGCCAGGGTGAAATACTATGTATACAAGACTGGAAATGCATGCTCACCTTGAAGGGCACAGAGCCTGGGAGTTACCCGAGGGCATTTTGAAAATGGTGTCTGTAACTGTGGCTTTGAATAGGCCATCCAATCTCATTAAAGATGGTGGGCAGTGCATTACAGCTGCAGATCAAGGATTTGGAATTTTCATTTAGAATTCTGCTTGGCACTTCCCTTAGGAAGATGACCTGCATGTTTAGATGTGAGTGAGGTGAGAGATGCTTCATGACCTCTGTTGTTAAGGAAAAACCCACCTGCTACCATCTTAGAGACTCCTACACTTTCCCCAACAGAATGTCTTCCTAACCTTTCTTCTGCCCATTTCTCCTCATGGTGGCTGGGGTCTTGGTACTCTCAGATTTGGGGTGAACTTAGACAGGTGGTCAGAGCATTGATAAAAATCAATGGTGGTGGACTGGTAGCTGAAGGGTAAAGAGAGATGTTGTTATTTCTTCCTTCCTTGGTGTTTTTCCTTTTTAAAAGCATTTCTTCTACTTTAGAAACAATGTTCATTGGCTGCCTAACAAAGAACTACCTCTTAACTCACATAAATCTAACCATGGCTTCATTACCCTGGGAAGCCAAGCATCACAGAGGACACAGAGTGTTCTTCTTAAGCAGAGTAGGAAATAGCCCAAGGGCATCAAAACAGCCAGTGTCCTCATTTAGAATCTTCCATCTTAGAATCTTATTGGCTTGGGTCCGTACTACATTTAGATGCAGTGGTTTTGAGTTAGGGGGCCTGGAAATCTCATTTAATAGATATTCTAGGTGATTATTTTTAATGAAAATTTTATACTTTATTATTAATTAACACATAATACCTATTATTTATTTTTATATATTATATGTAAAATTTTAAGTTATCATAAAATTAATTAAAATGGAGTCATGAAATGCCATGTTCCCATTACCCAGTTCCAACAATTAGAAATAATTTTGCCTTTCATCTCTGGCTTTACAGCATCTTTTTCTTATGCATCAGGTCTATATATCAGGTTACCTCAGAGGAATGATTTAAATATATATCTTTTACTTTTACATAATTGTTAGGATTGTCACACCCCTACAATAGTTCTGTAATAGTAATTAATGCTTAGTCTATATTCAAATTTCCTTAAGTTATCTGACAACACATCTTTCTCTGGCTGTTTTGCTTCAGTCTAGCCCCAGGAGACCCATATGCTGTGTTTAGATGCTGTATGTCCCAAGTCTTTCTCTTCTATTGGGTTTTCCATTTCTTTTTAGGGTATTGGTATGTAAACAAAGAGACCAGGGCTGTTACACGTTAATGTGAGCAATCAGTTAGTTGCCCCTAATTTTATTGAAATTCAAGTTCTAATAGCTGATCTGGGATAGGCTGTGCTATCTCCATTCCCAGCCAGCTTGCAGGTAGAACTAAATTGCTGGGTTGACAGAGGAGGAGCCCTAGAGTGTCTACAGCCTCAATTTGCTCTCTTTGTTTAGAGTTTTTTCTTTAAATTCCGTATTGACTCTAAATGGCAGTTAGACTCAGAGGCAAGTAGGTTCAACTGTGTGTTTTGAATTTTTGGAGTATTTTTTTTGTAGGTGGGGTTGTCCTAATTAGTAGTATGTAATAAAATGAACAAGTTCAGGATATTTCCCTTGTAGTGATTCAGGTATGTAGGCTCCAAGTGATTTACTTTTTATTTTGTTTTATGATTTTGATCTGGGGATTGAGCCCACAACTTCTTCCCTGCTAATCATGAACTATATGTGCTGTGTTATCAGCCCAGATCTTAGGCTATTCTGACTCCAGAGTTCTATGAATTTATCAATAAGATAAGCAAACTTTGTCCTTAGAACAAGATTCTAGCCAAAAATAATAGTGGAATGTACTTGCCTACTCTTAGTGAAGTGCATATTTTAGTTACTTTAAAGAATTAGATTACCTCATTCTACAGCAACCCCAAGAGGTAGCCATTATTAGTGCCCATTGAACAATGGAGAGACTGAGTCTTATGGTTGTTAACTAACTTGATCAAAATCACACAGCCAGCTGCTGGCAAAATAAGATTCAAATCTAAGCAGTGAGGTGCCTTTAGCTACTTATCAGTCAAAATATGAATGTTCTGAGGATGATATTGTAGAATATTATTTTAAGTTGTGCTATATTTATGCTGTGGAACATTTGTTTAATGATGCAAAGATGTGTTGCGTTCCTTTATGCTGCCCTTGTTTAACTCTGTGAAGCTGTGTTACTTTGCCTGTCTAAAACATCTGATAGGTCTAATAAAGAGCTGAACGGCCAATAGCAAGGCAGGAGAAAGGATAGGTGGGGCTGGCAGGCAGAGAGAATAAATAGGAGGAGAAATCTGGGAGGAAAAGAAAAAAGAGCAAGAGAACAAGGAGAGGCGAATGCTAGGGGCCAGTCACCCAGCCACACAGCTAGCCATGGAGTAAAAGTGAAAGCAAGAGATACAGAAAGCAAGAAAAGGAAATAGCCCAGAGTAGATATGATCATTTAAAGTTAAGAAAAGCTGGTAAGAAACAAGTTAAGCTAAGGCTGGGCATTTATAAGTAAGAATAAGCCTCTGTGTGTGATTTATTTGGGAGCTGGGTGGCGGGCCCCCAAAAGAGCAAAAACAACCAACTACAGGATGCTACTCATCATTTATGCCACTTGGCCTGGCTATTTGGCACATGCTCAAGCTGGTATCAGCACGTATACTTTCATGTAAACAAATTCTTCCCTTCTCTTCTAAAATTTGGTACAGTAGAACAGACGGCAGTGAAATTGGAAGTAGTGAGAGAAATAAGTAGTCATTAAGAATCCAGGAGAGAGTGGAAGGAGAGAGGACAGTCAGTCTTCTGAGGCAGGCAAAGCTAGACAGTATGGTCTCCCTGACTCAAAACGACCAGCTCTGTCTGTGACCTGACTATTGCCTAAGTAAATAACTACAGAGTTAGAGGGAACACAGTTCATGCAAGACCACCTTCACTTCTGGAACCAACTTTAAGTTTGAGGAAATTTCCAAAACCATCCTATGAGTAAAATTTTTCTAAAACAACTCATGGAACTACTCACTGTTACCATACTCTTTGTTACATTTTTTTTAAAACAAGGAAAGGTTATAGTTGAAATAAGCCAAAGAAAAAAGATGTGTAGAGCAATGTTTAGGAGAAGAACCAAACATGAAGCATCTTTGGTCTTCTCAGAAGTCAAGATGGTCTTATTTTTCTGTCATCAGTGTGTGACTATGAACACGGAGTAGGGAAGCTTCCTTATGCCTCCATGTTCAGGTGCTCTACCATGAGGGCACAGCTCATAAGGCTCATCTGCATCTCCAATTTCTATCCTTTCTGGAGGTGGATGGTCATCACGAATAGCAAAGCTCCACAGTAAGTCAATTTGCTACCACTTGACATGGCCAGCTCCCACTCCAAGCTATGACATAGCCAGTAACTATACCAAATCACCTTTCCAGGACAGGCAGGGTGACCTGAAGAGAAAAGGGACAGTCCTTTCAGACATGATGTTCTAATGATGAAAGGCTAGACTTACTTTGAAAGCAGGATTAAATTCTTTACCACACATTCTCTCTTGCAGTAAGAAAAGAAGCTGTAATCTTCCCACCTGGATCCACCTGACACATCTCAGAGGACAAGTCCATCCTTTGTCAGTGTGACACAGCATTCCGGGGGCTGCTCCAGTGTCATCCCAGCAGTGGGGAGAAGATGGAGTCCTACTAGAGGAAGGCTTATCTTTTACAGTGTCTCAACTCTGTTTGCTATGTGACAAACGTTGGGCTAACATTTCAAATTCTGTTTAGTAAATGTATTTTCCTAAGAAACAAAAGAAAAATAAATGCTATGCTTGGTGTCCTGGTTGGTTTTATGTCCATTTGATTCATGCTAGAATTTGGGAAGAAGGACTCTCTATTGAGAAGATGCCCCTATAAGATTGACCTATGGCCAAATTTGTAGTGCATTTTCTTGATTAAGGATTGATGTGGGTTGGCCTAGGTTATGGGGGCTATTGACACCACTGAACAGGTGTTCCTAGGTGATATAGGTGTAAGTGTAATTTTCTGTCCCATCAGCCAGCTCCCAAATAACCGTACAGGGACTTATTGTTAATTATTAATGCTCAGCTAATAGCTTAAGTTTGTTCCTAACTAGCTTTTACAACTTAAATTAACCCATATTTCTTATCTACATTCTACCACGTGGCTTGGTACCTTTCCTCAACATGGCACATGTTCATCTTGCTTCTTCCCGAATCTCCTGGTGACTCTGCCCTTCTTCATCCCAGAGCTCTCTCCCTGTCCACAAGTCCTGTCTAACTACTTCCTGTCTAGTTATTGGACATTTAGCTCTCTGTTAAACCAATGAGAGCAACACATCTTCACAGGGTGCAAAAAGATTATTCCACAACACATAGGAAAGCAGGTAAGCAAACTACTAAGCAGCATTTCTCTATGGCTTCTGCATCAGTTCCTGTTTCCAGGTTCTCGACCTGAGTCCCTGCTTTGACTCCCCTCAGTGATGGACTATAATCTGTGATGTAGAATGAACCTTTTCTTACCCAAGTTGCTTCTGGTCATGGTGTTTTATCACCACAACAGAGCTTTACAATACACTTTGTGTTAGCAAAAGTGATAAAAATTGGTTACATTATAAGAAACAAAGAGGCTTGGTTTGAGGAGTTATTAACGAACAGACACAATAGAATTTCAGTTTCCTTCCTGAATCTTCAGAGAAGCTGTGACACAGATTTTTATAACTGGAATTTTAAAAGACTTCAAAGTTGTTTAGGACTTTTTCTTGCCCACCAGGGCCTATCTAACCACCTCAGGCAAACATCTCCCATTTTCAGTAACTTTTTGGGAGTGTCTGTATGTGGGATTGGTTTGGGTCACCTCATCAGAGACAATAGCAAAACGCACATTATCCATAGGCCACTGAGCATATTAGCCATAGGCACTGGCTGCCCACTGAAGTGCATCCTGGCACCCAGTTGTGAAGTGGATCCCAAACATCTGCTTTTGCACAGAGATGGAGCTTTGATCCTAGCCCCTTACCAATGGATGTGTGGTCTTTCTCATCACAATATCCAGCCCAGAGCTGGGCAGGCAGCAGGCATCCTCTGCAGCCTTCCCAAAATCTGTGAAAGTAGTACTTCTTACATAAACACCTGCTGCTGTCTTTAGGTTAGGATTCGTTTGGAAGAGTGTTGTTCCGAGGCTCATTTTATTAGTTATTGTAACCATTCAGTACTTTGTAGGGAAAACCAAAAGCATGGAATGGAGATGAAACAGAGAAACTATTAAGGCACAAAGGTTGGGGAAACTGTAGTGTTAATGTGTCCTACAGGTGCCAAGGCACGTTACTGAAATGATGGTCAGGTGAGCAACTGGTGTCACCATTGAGGAATAAAACTTCATTTTAAAATGAAATAAAAAACAAAGACCCATAAGGTGCTGGGACATAACAGCTTTCCTGATTTTATCACTTCAACCACCTAAAATAACTTCCTTGATATTTTATTCACAAGCCATATAATCCTCACACTTAAAATTTGTGGTTCAGTGGGTTTTGGTATATATAAAAATATGTGTGACTTTTACCATAATCAGTTTTATAATTTTTTAAGACTTAAAGAGAAACTCTTTACCCCCTCAGGTGTTATTTCCACATCCCCAGTTCCTTCTCCAGCCCTAAGCAACCTCTCATTGACTTTCTGTCTTTATATTGGATATCCTAGATGATTATAATCATATAATATGTAATATTTTTGCCTGTATTTTTAACAGTGTTTTTAAGGTTTATCTCTGTGGTAGTATGCATCAAAATTCTATTTATGGTTCATAATCTTTCATTGTTTGGAAATGTTACATTTTTCTTATCCATTCCTCAGCTCATGGACATTTGGATCCTTTGCATATCTTGAGCATTACAACTAATGTTGCCATTAACAATACTGTAAAGGTTTCTATGTACATGCTATCATTTCTTATGGGCATATGCCTAGGAATAGAATGGCTGGGTTGTGCAATACCTCCTGGTTTGATCATTTGAGGGGCTGCCAGATTGCTTTCCCAAATGGCTGAACCATTTTTACACCCCTACAAGCAATGCTTGAGAATTGTGACTGCTCCGTATTTCCCCCAACATTTGTTATATTCCACTTAAAGATTATTATAGCCGTGAGAGTGAGTTATGTGATTTGCATTTCCCTAATTACTAATGCAGTTGGGCATCTTTTCATGTGTTTATTGGCTATTTCTATGTATTCCTCGTAGAAATGTCTATGGCTGTTTTTGTTTAATAGTCAACTCTTTTTAAGATTGCTCTGTAAAATGAGATTGTAATGCCTACTTGTTAATAGGAGTACACGGAAGCAAGAAGCCCCCTTTCTCCATGCCTGCTTGCTCTCACTCCAGCTCAAGTAAGGACATCACATCTGTTATAGCAGCTGTACTTGGAGTCACTACTTGATTGAGTTTTCAACTACTTGACTCCAGTCATCAACTCCACTTTCTTCACTGGCATTAGAGCCTTCTTTGGAATACTGAAGACCAGCAGAGACATCCAGCTTCATGGACTTAACAACTACTGAATTCTTGGCACTTCTGTTGGTAGGCAGCCTTGGTGGACTAGCTAGATCACAGCCTGTAGCCATTCTAATACACACACACACACACACACACACACACACACACACACACACAGAGAGTCTTAGTCAAGGTTTCTATTGATATGAAGAGACATCATGACCACAACAACTCTTATAAAGGAAAACCATTTAATTGGTGATTTACATTTTCAGAGGTTTGTCCATTATTATCCTGGCAGGGAAAATGATGGCAGTAGGGTGGTGTGCAAGCAGACATGGTGCTGGAGAATACTCAGTCTGTATATCAATTTCCAGATGTGAGCCAATTTGCAGACCCAGAACCCCTTGAATGAAGAGACAGCTAGGTTCTTCTGAGGAAGCACTTTGATAACATGAGATCCATGGTTAGCCTTTTTCCAGTCCTTCCCCAGAGGGACCAATATCTTTTGATTTTATACTGAGGGAAAGGAAACAATCAGACTTTCTGAGGTCTTAATACTGGCTCTTAATTGATGCAGATTCCAGGAGATCCCCAAGAAACATCATAGCCCTTCAGTTAAAGTAGGGGCTCATGGAGGTCAGGTGATGGAGTTCCGGCTGAAGTCTGACTCACAGTAGAACCGGTTGGTCCCTGTACTCATCCTGTGCTCATTCCCCTGTCCTAGAAGCATAACTGGGATAGATATACTTAGAAATTGGCAGAATTCTTACACTGGTTCATTCCCTGGACTGTGGAGTAAGGGCTAGTATGGTTGAAAAGGCAATGGAAGCCAGTTAAAAAAATGGCATTACATCTCTGGAGGAATTGTGGGAGTTAGTGCCTCTATCGAGGACTTGAAAGATGCAGGGCTGGTGGTTCCCACCATAGCATCCTTTAACTCTCTTATCTGGCCAATGGAGAAGACAGATGGATTGTGGAGGATGACAGCTGACTATCAAAAACTCAATCAAATAGTGACTCCAAGTGCAGCTGCTGTACCAGATGTGGTGTCTTTGCTTGAACAGATGAACACTTCTCCTGGTACATGGTATATGGCTCCTGATCTAGCAAAACGCCCTGTCCTTGATACCTGTCCATAAGGACCACTAGAGACAATTCACTTTCAGTTGGCAAGGCCAGCTTTTACAGTTTTATCTCAAGGATATATTAACTCTCCAGCCCTTTGTCATAACTTAGTTCTAAGGGATCTTGATAGACTGTCTCTTCCACAGAGTATCATATTGGTTCACTATATTGATAATATTATGCCGATCAGACCAAGTGAGCAAGAGGTAGCAACCACTTTGGACTTGTTGGTAACACATATGTACATCAGAAGATGGGGGAATCCAATGAAAACTCAAGAGCTTTCTACCTCAGTGAAATCGTTAAGTGCCAGTGGTGTGGGGCATGCAGAGATATTCTGCCTAAGGTGAAGGAGAAGTTATTGCATTTAGCTCCTCTCACCACCAAGGCAGAAACACAATGGCTAGTTGTCTATTTGGATTCTGGAGACAGCACATTCCTGACTTGGGTGTGTTATTCCAGCCTATATACCAGTGACTCTAAAAGCTGTTAGCTTTGAGTGAGGCTTGCATGGAGTAGGAGAAGGCTTTCCCACAGGTCCAGGATGCTTTTCAGAATGCCCTACCACTTGGACCATATGATCTAGCAGACATGATGTTACTTGAGGTGTTCTGATGCCCTTAAGCCAACAGGCGAAGAAAGGAATAACAGAGGAGTGATTGAATCCAGATTACCCAGGGGATATTGGATTGCTCCTCCACAATGGAGGTAAGAAGGATCATGTCTGGAGTGCAGGAGATCCCTTAGGCATCTCTTGGTGCTACCGTGCCCTGTGATTAAAGTCAATGGGAGCCAGGCGGTGGTGGTGCACGCCTTTAATCCCAGCACTTGGGAGGCAGAGCCAGGTAGATCTCTGTGAGTTCAAGGTCAGCCTGGGCTACAGAGTGAGTTCTAGGAAAGGTGCAAAGCTACACAGAGAAACACTGTCTCGAAAAACCAAAAATAAATAAATAAAGTCAATGGGAAACTACAACAGCCTAATCCAGGATGACAAAGTGCACAGACCCTTCAGGAAGGAAGGTATGGGTCACTCCTCCAGGAAAAGAGCCAACACCTGCTGAGGTGCTTGCTGAGAGTAGAAGAAATACATAATAGACAGCAAAAGAAGGTAGTTATAAAGATGAGCCGTGGCCACGTGACTAGTCGCAGAAATGAAGATTATAATTGACATGAGTGTTCCTGTCATATATTGGTAAGAATGTGTTTGCACATTGATTTCTTTATCATGTAATATAACATCAGTTTTAGAGAATAGTAGTGGTTATTACATCTAAGTTTGAGATACTAAAAGAGTGTCCCTCAATGTTCGTTGCTACCTATTCTAAATTTATAATTCACTTACAGTTGTAGGAGGGATAGTGTCTTAGTTAGGATTTCTAATGCTGTGAAGAAACATCATGACCATGGCAACTGTTATAAAGGAAAACATTTAATTGGGGCTGGCTTACAGTTTCAGATGTTTAATCCATTATCACCATGGTGGGAAGCATAGCAGCATGCAGGCAGACATGGTGCAGGAGAAAGAGATGAGATTCTACATCTTGATCTGCATGCAGCAAAAGGAAAATTATGAACTGGGCATGGCTTGAGAATCTATGAGACCTCAAAGCCTGCCCCCACAGTGACACACTTCCTCCAACAAGGCCATATCTACTCCAAAAAGGCCATACCTATTAATAGTGCCACTTCCTATGGGCCAAGCATTCAAACACATAAGCTTATGGGGCTCAGACCTATTTGCACCACCACAGATAGTTATATTAGGTATGATTATGACCTTGGTATTGTTTTTACTTGGAAATTAAACATGATATAAGGAGATATGATTGTGTGCCAAGTTGACAAGGGGTGGACTTGTGATGTCTCTTCTTGATTTGTCAACTTGACTATTATCTGGAATTGACTAAAACCCAAATGGCTGGGCACACCTGTGAGGGTTTTTTCTTAGTTAGGTCATTTGAAGTGGCAAGAACCACTTCTAATCTGGATGGATCTTTGAGGTGGGAAAACCCACCTTTAACCTGAGCCACACCTTCTGGTGGCAGCCATTATAAATGACACGGAAGAAGGGAGTTTGCTTCTTTTCTTTATCTGCTTACTTTTGCTCCCAATAGCAAAAAAATAATATTTCAATGGCTTTAGAGCCTATATCTTTAGCATTCCAGCATATACTGAAGACCAACTGAGATGTCTGCTTTGTAGACTAAATAAGTCTAAGTGGCTTCTTGGACCTTCCTTTGTTGACATTGAGGACAGTCATTGCTGTGGGATGTTCTCTATGATGTGAATGTGTTGCTCTGATTGGTTGATAAATAAAGTGCTGATTGGCCAGTAGCCAGGCAGGAAGTATAGGTGGGACAAAGAGAGAAAAGAATTCTGGGAAGTAGAAGGCTGAGTCAGAAGACACTGCCAGCCACAGCCATGAAGAGCAGGACGTAAAGTACCAGTAGAAATGGGTTAATTTAAGATGTAAGAACTAGATAGCAAGAAGCCTGCCATGGCCATATAGTTTATAAGTAATATAAGTCTCTGTGTGTTTACTTGGCTGCGAGACTGGCAGGTGAGAGAGATTTGTCCTGACTGTGGGCCAGGCAGGACCAGGAAAACTTCAGCTCCAAGTCATTGTTAGACTAGCTGGACCACAGCCTGTAAACCACTCTAATAAATCTTTTCAAATAAATAAATTATAATATATATTATACACCTAATATATGTACATACACACACACACACACACACACACACACACACACATATATATATATATATATATATATATATATATATTCATTCTATAAGTTCTGTTCCTCTAAAGAACCCTGGCTAACACAGGGACCAAGTGTATAAACTTCAAAATTTGTACAAGACAAGAAGAATGATCAAAGACCACTGGGTGAAGTAAAGCCCAAAGTCAACTCATCTAATTAAAAAAAAAATCACTTATACAGTACTTACTATGTACCGTGCCCTATTGGAAGCAATATTTATATTGCATGTATTTATGAATTTCACACAATATGTTTGTGGATAAATGATGAAAAAATACTTAACAAATACCTACCACGAGTGTCAGATCCTGTGCTAATTGATGTGACTTCATGGTGAACAGAGAGTACAAGGTTTCTACTTTCTCTGGTCACCATATACAAAGAGGAGGGAAACTGCTCAAATAATCCCACCAGTACATATGAATTGCCACGTGATAGAACATAGGAGGGAGTAGCCATTGTCCTATACGTACACCACCGTGGGAATGGCTTTTGTATTAGGTGGGCACAAGACCTTTACCGCTCATGGAGGATCTTGGTCTTTATTCTGAGAGCAGCAGAAAGTGAGTCAGAGGTGACTGTGGAGGGGGAGGTGTAAGTCTGTTCCATTGGCCACAGTGTGGGTAATAATGTGGAAGGTGCCCAAAAAGACTGGGGTGAGTGGAGCAGATAGAAACGTGAAGAAGAGCCAGGCGGATCTCTGTGAGTTCGAGGCCAGCCTGGGCTACCAAGTGAGTTCCAGGAAAGGAGCAAAGCTACACAGAGAAACCCTGTCTCGAAAAACCCAAAAAAAAAAAAAAAAAAAAAAAAAAAAAAAAAAAAAAAAAGAAACGTGAAGAAGCAAATTAGAGAGGTTCAAAGTTAATCATAAGGTTGCTGGCATGGACTGCTGTGTAAGGCGTGGGGATTTGTCTTCTCTGCCGTGCTGGGCTCTGTCTTCCTAGTGCCAGGTAGGATGGAAAATGAAAAATGGATTCCCTGGATGATAAGTTTTGAATCCCCGGTTCCTGGGTTCCTCTGCCACGGATGCAATAAGCCAAATCAAACCGAATTAATAAATCCAGGTTTAATGAACAGAGCAAAGCAATCCTGGGTGATCCTGCAAAAGCAGGGGAAGAGTCGCACAGTAACTATGGCTACTGCGTCTTATATGGCCTGTTGGCATGGTCTTGAGCAGCCCCAGGGAGGGGTGGGCTTTTGGCGGGCTTTCTCAGGGGCGGGGTTTGGAATGGGAACAGTGAGACCAGAGCGTGGAATGGGGGCCTAGCTGGAGATCCCCAAAATCAGACACACATGCATGTAAGAAAAAGACATGAACGTGGAAGACTGAGCCCTTCCTGCATGCTGTTCTACTATAAATCACAAGGGCTGAGAGCTGTTCCCCTTCTTTCCGTTTCTCTCCTGGGCATCTTGCAGGCCACAGCTCTGCATCTTGATTCCTTTCCCCACCAATCCGCTGCCTTTGACCTCTCCTTTCTGAGCTCTTGCCGCATTTTGCTTTGTGGAGTTGCAGGGTCGGTGCCTTCCACCTTTACTGCAGTCGGGCTTCCCGCCATACCCAGGAAGACACACCTTCCGGTGACCTTCTGACAGCTGGGCTCTCCGCAGGCAAGGCTAACAGCGAGGGGAAGCAGCAGACATTGCTGTGAAATGGTACCCGAGAATGGAAGACAGTAGAATCTATCAGAATTATTGAACAGGCGTACTGGCACACATGAGTAACGACCGAGTGTAAATAAATAATATTTCTTATTACCGGTGAGAGAGGGACTATCTTGTTGTGTTTCTTGTCTTTTCTCAGTGCTGTTACCCAAACACCTGGAAGAGTGCCAGGCAAAATTAATGTTTGCTGAATACATGGATGACTAGATGAGGGGAAGGAGAAGTGAGCAAGGAAAGGAAAACCAAGAGTGGGGAGAGGGAGGAAAGGAAGAGGTGTTCCCTGTAACCCAGGTGCTGTTCTAGGTACTTAAGCTGGATAACTTCGCTCCAAGCTCAGTTTATTATGATCTCTTGAAGGCAGATATAGGACAGACAGATATGGGTTGAAATTTATGGTCTTCATATTTTATTTTTATTTGCTTATTTTTTATGTTCTGTGTACCACATGTATTCCTGGTGGCTGAAGAGTCCAGATGAGGGTGATGAAATCCCTGGAGTTGGAAGCACAGAGAGTTGTGAACTACCATATAGTTACTGAGGACTGAATCCAAGTCCTCTGTAAGAGCAACAAGTGCTGTTAACCACTGAGCCACTTCCTCAGCACTGGGATCCATGTTTTAAAAAAAAGTAAAGGGAAGGCAAAGTTAATTTACTGGATATTTTACTTAAGCTATCTGAAATGTCATTTTAACAGCTAATCAATGCAGAAATATTAACGAAATTTGTAATGCTCACTCCTGGACACCATGTGCATTTTTTTCATAATCCCTGGGCCTCTGCATTCAGAATGGTTTACACTCCTACTGCTCAACAGCCACATATGGTTATGACTGCCATGTTGGCCATCTGGGCTCTAACAGGCATTGTGCCCAGAGTCTCAAGTTAGCACGTGACAGACCTGGATTCAAATTGAAGTCACTTGCTTCTAGAACGGTGGACTTAAGCATGATGCACAGTACTTCCTAATGAGCTACAATGTACACCAGATTTAAGAACACACAGATAATAAGGCAACAGACTAATGTTTAATCATCACCAAGTTCCCGTCAATGTAACTGTGATCCTCTGAGGACTGAAGAGATTTTCTGCAGTTCCAGCACAACTTTTTCTTGGCATCCACATCCTCTGGGGCTTGTTGCCTGTTCCAGGACTGCAGGCCAGCTTGCTGTCAAAGTCCTTCCAAGGGGATGCCTCAGGCACAATTTCTCTCTGTGATAGCTGCAAATGGTACAAACGCCCTGCTCACTTTGTTTAAACTGAGAAACACCGAAGCGTGGCCTTTGTGGGGCCGGGATCAGGAAATCCCTGCTGCCTTCTCCTCTGCTTCTGTGCTGTTTCCGGTGCATGCTGATCAAAGAGCTAGGAAGGAAAACCACACTATTCCCCATGTGAGCGTCGTTTCCAACAGAGAGAAGCCTTCTCCTGTCACTTGGGGTCATGTCATTTCAGCCTTCAACAGAATATATGTTTGTCAGCCAGTACATCTTGGTCAGCTATTACAGCCCTGCATGTGCTGACTATTTGGGACAAAGACCTCTTTTCAAATGGGAGAATTTAATATTTTCCCTGTTGCAAATAAAAACCCTTATATTCAGCAATTTACAAAATAATCACCATGTTCATCATTTAATATTCAGTCATTGCCAACCTTCTTATTTCTGCTAATGAGATAAGCTCAGCATTTGGGTTCTTCTTCTTCTTCTTCTTCTTCTTCTTCTTCTTCTTCTTCTTCTTCTTCTTCTTCTTCTTCTTCTTCATCCTCCTCCTCCTCCTCCTCCTCCTCCTCCTCCTCCTCCTTCTCTTCTTCTTTTTTCTTTTTTGAGACAGGATTTCTGTGTGTAGCCCTGGAACTCGTTCTGTAGACCAGGCTGGCCTTGAACTTACAGAGATCTACCTGCCTCTGCCTCTTGAGTACAGGGATTACGTACTCGAGTACATGTGCCACCACCTTCTGGCTACATTTGGGGTCTTAAACTGTGCATTTTATTTCATTCATGACTTGGTAGGTCAGGGCAGTTTCAAGTTGGACTCATCTCTGAACCATGAGGCATAGCTGGGGCCTGGCTGAGGAAATGCTTGATTCTAGGACGTGAATGCCTGGGGGCTTGGTACTTCTTAGATTCTTTTGTTTAATCCCGGCTTCTTCATCCTTCAGGCTCATCCTAGCTCCACTTAGGCTTTGTGCAGGGTGGGTTTCTTGGGGTCATTGTCCTTACATGGTAACTGGCTTCCAAAATGCAAGAAGCAGAAGCTCACAGCCCAACTAAGGAACAGACTGACTTTTGAAAAGTTTCATTGGTCAAAGGTGTCACCAGGTCCAAGTAAATTTCCCACTCTTGATGACTGTGTGTCATACTGCATAACAGCCTGGAGGTGGGAAATACTGTGATAGCCATCTTTGGAAAATGTTACCTTTTGAGTCTGTGCTGTTTCAAGTAATACATTCATTCTCACCTGGGCATGTTTTTCTGTTGAGAATATAAACATCTTATACTTTCTTATCTCTATATTTTACACTTATTTATTGTGCATGAGTTTGTGTGTGTGTGCATGTGTGTGTCAATATTCATGTGGAAGTCAAAGGACAACTTGTGTAAGCATGATCTTCTATTTCTTTCTACCATGTGGTTGAACTAAGGTTGCCAGGCTAGCAGCCAGTGCCTTTACCCATTTAGTCATTTTTTAAAAAAGATTTATTTATTTATTGTGTATACAGTGTTCTGCCTGCATGTCTGCCTGCACACCAGAAGAGGGCACTAGATCTCATTATAGATGATTGTGAGCCACCATGTGGTTGCTAGGAATTGAACTCAGGACCTCTGGAGGAGCAGCCAGTGCTCTTAACTTTTGAGCCATCTCTCCAGCCACTCCCCTCTCCCCATTTAGCCATCTTGTTGGCTCCTTATTATTGGTTGAAATATTAAGGCAACTCCACGTAGTTAAAAGGGAGGTTTATTTTGTGGGGTAACTTACAAGTGAAGGGATAAGTTACAAGGTCTGGAAAAGATGAAGCGCAGTCCAGCGGTGTTCTCTGGAGAACTCTGCTTGGTCTACCTCCAGCGTCCAGGATCCAGGAACCAAGAGAGCTGGCACATCTGTATCTCGGGTCTTTAGGGGTCCTGTCCCAGCCCCACCTTGTAGGTGTGACAGTTACCAAAGCCTCAATGGGGGTAGTACTTCCAGGTCAAAGCTGGAACAGCTACTCACTACACCTTATCTCTTATATTTTACAGAGTCCAACGATCTCATAATAAGTTGGTTTGTTGACACCCAAGGATAAATTCATAGTTGATATTTTAGGGAAAGCATAAATATCTATTATACCACATATAAATGTTAACTTTAGCCTAAATGGTTCATTTTTATTACTCAAATAGACTTTGTTTTCCCCTCCTCTTCTTGTCTTTTCCATCCCTTTCAAAACTCATAGCCATCTTCCTTCATGTTCTTCTGTCCATTTAAGTGGTCATTTCCTGAGGTATATGTTGTTTCCATGTGAGTGGTCATTTCCTGAGGTATATGTTGTTTCCATGTGAGTGGTCATTTTCTTAGGTATATGTTGTTTCCATGTGAGTGGTCATTTCCTTAGGTATATGTTGTTTCCATGTGAGTGGTCATTTCCTTAGGTATATGTTGTTTCCATGTGAGTGGTCATTTCCTTAGGTATATGTTGTTTCCATGTGAGTGGTCATTTCCTTAGGTATATGTTGTTTCCATGTGAGTGGTCATTTCCTTAGGTATATGTTGTTTCCACGTGAGTGGTTATTTCCTTAGGTATATGTTGTTTCCACGTGAGTGGTTATTTCCTTAGGTATATGTTGTTTCCACGTGAGTGGTCATTTCCTTAGGTATATGTTGTTTCCACGTGAGTGGTTATTTTTTTAGGTATATGTTGTTTCCACATGAGTGGTCATTTCCTTAGGTATATGTTGTTTCCACGTGAGTGGTCATTTCCTTAGGTATATGTTGTTTCCATGTGAGTGGTCATTTCCTTAGGTATATGTTGTTTCCATGTGAGTGGTCATTTCCTTAGGTATATGTTGTTTCCACGTGAGTGGTCATTTCCTTAGGTATATGTTGTTTCCATGTGAGTGGTCATTTCCTTAGGTATATGTTGTTTCCATGTGAGTGGTCATTTCCTGAGGTATATGTTGTTTCCATGTGAGTGGTCATTTCCTTAGGTATATGTTGTTTCCATGTGAGTGGTTATTTCCTTAGGTATATATTAATCAGGTAGATGTATTATTTCCTTAGCTGTTTCCTGATGCCACCATCTCCGTGTTACACCAGCATCCCCTTTTGTGTTTTCATCCCTCTCCAACACTAATGCCTCACATTAAATTCTCGGTTGAAACAGTTAGTGTGGTCTTTGTGTTCCTGACTGTTCTGTTGGAATGATTAGTGTGGTCTTTGTGTTCCTAACTGTTCTGTTGGAAGGATTAGTGTGGTCTTTGTGTTCCTAACTGTTCTGTTGGAATGATTAGTGTGGTCTTTGTGTTCCTAACTGTTCTGTTGGAATGATTAGTGTGGTCTTTGTGTTCCTGACTGTTCCACCATCCATCCCGTGTATTTGATACTGTGTACTGCTTTGAGACGTGTTCAATGGCTGAGCTCAGCTGTTATTTACAGTTTATTACAATATTGCCTTTTTGTTCTTGCTTCTCCATTTTATATTTTAAGATTCTTCAGACCAGAGACTGTATCTTTTGGTCGTTATATTTTTGTGACATTCTGCATGGTGTCCCGCACTTAGTCAGTGCTCCCGTGTCATAGTTGGCATGTAACAAATGCTCACCAAGTGTTTTGGTGGAGTGGTAGTGAGAGTGAGCAGCTGTGGGCTCACCTGAATGGTCAGGCACAGGATGTGGCTCATAGGAGTGGAGGCACCTTCTTTTGAGGTTGTCACTGGTTACTGCAGGTAACTCTAGGTAACCCCATTTGTTAGGTTAGGAAGTAATATTCTGTGCCGGGTAAAATCTTTTAAACCTTATAGGAAGCATTACTGACTTTGATGTCAGGCAATGCTGACTGAGACCCTTCGAGAGCTCCTGGAAGCCAGCTTTGTGCTGTTCAGTCTAGTTCTGAAATCATCTCATGTGGGGAAAACTTATTATTTATGTTGTGAAATCTGATATTATTTAATTTATATTATTTAAATTTGGACAATTAAAGTAGATGTGAGATAAATTTGCTTTGATATTTGTGATGTTATCCTTCTTTAAATGTGAAGGTTTACAGATAATATTGTAACCATTGTACTTAAACTCTTACGGAAATGCTACCTGGGACTGGTTCTGCCTCACTATTCTACAGTGAATAATCAATTACTATGTGATTATAGATTTAGTTTTCATCTTTTCCCCAAGTACCTCAAACTTTCATCTAACAGAGTTTCAAAGCCTGGTCTTGCCAGTTTACTCCAGGGACTCACATACTCACGGGTGCATGCTCAGCTCAGGCTGAGGACCACAGGTTCAAGGCTGCTGGACCTCAGGGCAAGACCTTGTCTCAAACAACAAAATTAAAATTGGAAAGTGTTGTTGTGTCTGCACTGGATTCTTGGCTGTGATTTATCCACCTGGGAGGAAGTTTGCTTGAAATAATATCTGTTTCCAAGTGTCACTATTTGGAACATGGGGATTTCTATGATCTCCTTCACATTCTTTGGTCAAAATAATGTATTGATTAATCTATGACATAGTCACAAGGTAGAAGTCATTGGAAGAAAGCTTTCTTATTCCTTTGTTGGTAATGATTCCTACCTGGACTTCTGTGTCATTTGGAAATGGTTAAAGGCCACCATAGTGGTGTCAATGTTCAGGTCAAGGTCATCGACGGACATTCTCTTGAGGACAAAAAAGTAAAACAAAAACCTTTAGTCGAGGTAGCTTTCCTTAGTATCTTGGTTGTCAACTTGACACATGAAGAAAGAGAAACTCAAGAGGGGAATTACCTACATCATATTGGCTTCTGGCCACGTCGGTGAGAGGTTTTCTTAATTACTGATCACTGTAGGAGGGCCTAGCACACTGTGGGTGGTGCCAACCCTAGGCAGATGGGTCTGGGCTGTATAAGAAAACTGAACAAGCTGCAAGAAGAAAGCCAGTGAGCAGCATTTCTCTATGGTCTCCGCTCCAGTGCCCGCTTTGAGCTACTGCCCTGACTCCCCTTGATGATGGAACCTGAAAGATAAGTCCTTTCCTCTCCAGGTTGCTTTTGGTCACTGTTTTATCACAGCAACAGAAAAGCAAATAAGGGCAGCATCAAACAACGAAACTCAGTCATCCTTTCCTTAAAGTTTGCGATCTGAAGAACTGTATTTTGTTTGTTTTCATACACTCTAACTGTGTCAGTGAAATGAAACTCATTGCCAGTTGTTACTATCAAATTTCATCCAGTCAGCGACACAGTTGTCCCAGTTCCTTTTTGCCTGGGAAGCAGATTCATTTTGTTGTGATCATAAATATTTGAGTGCTTCAATAATGTTTGATATTTTCTGATATTAGAGAATGATTTAAAATAAATCTAAATTATTAAAAATTTAAGGTATTTGCACATGCGTTTGTGGACCGGGAATTAATCACGTGTCCGTGGAGAGATAAATCAGGCTGCAAGGCAAAGTCTGTGGACCATTTTAAAGTTAAGAGATGCGTTTATAGCTTTCAAAAGTGTTTGAAAATTAAATGTTTGATTTATTAGGGCTGTGTACACAGAGGGCTCAAATTATTCATGTATCATTTGGGAAATGTAAAATGCTTAATGTTCTGACATTATGTGATAATTGCTATTCTAATATATAGCGTCTACTAAATCTTTCTGGGAGCGGGTAAGGGTGGCATTGATATACAGGAGCACACGCTCCATGCGCAAGTAAATCATTCTTCCATTGAATTAAGGCCAAGGAGGGAGCACCGAGTGGAACTTAAAGTGATATTACAGTGTCTGGTGCTGTCCTAATCAAGAAATATATAGCGGTACCAGCGAGAGATGGGCAGAAACACAGAAATCCACTCAGGAGAAAATGTCATCAGTCTTACCAGTGGTGACTTTTGCAAAGTTTCCAGGAATCAGGACCATCACTCAGCAGGGCTGCATTTCATGCCTGATGCCATCCCCTTTGCAATGGTTCCCCTCTGAGGACATGCTGTAGAAGCACTAACCATTGTGAGTGCTTACTCTGTCTCTGGACTGGAGAGACTCCTCCTGGCTCCATCACTAGCCATCTGGATGAGCCTGAGAATGCTGCTGCCCTGCTGCAGCTTCTGCTCGTCTGGAAAGGGGAACAGTAGACATAGACACCTTCCAGGACTCCTGTGAGTCGTTAGATCCTATGTACAGAAGAATGTAACACAGCTTGGCACACGGTAAACACTAGGCCTCAGTTATTATTAACCTCCTGCAGATACCTTCCTACAATTTGAGTGAACCTGGTGCATTATGAAAGTTACTAGAAAAATAAGAGTGATTACAAAATTGGTACCCAATACCCAAAGTACTAATGAAAGCTAAAAGCGTCCCCCACAGAGTCAAAAGGATATAAAGCCCAATCAAATACAAGTAAGAACTGTTTGACTTCTTTCTGAGTTGCAAGAAGAGTCTCCAGGTGAACTTCTGGACTGCTTTGCTTGGCCTGTATCAGTGCATCAATTCCTGACAAAAACAGGGCCCAGCACTTAGGCGGATGGAGAAAGCTCTTGTCTATAGTCACATGTCTCCTACAGATGGAGGTGTGCAGTCGAGGAAGGGGATATAAAATGTGAATAGGGCAAGGTGTGAGGGGACAAACTGACTATTGCTTTGACAGTCTGAAGATGCTTAATTTGCTGAACACTTTCATACAATTCTGTAGTTACCCCTTAGTCACCGACAGTGACAAGAATCCCAGTACCCAAGAGGAAAACCAGGAATTTTTAAAAATTATTTTTATTTTATGTGTTTGGGGCGTTTTGCCTGCATGCATGTCTGTGTACCACATGCATGCCCGGAGCTTGTGGAGGCCAGAGAAGGCCTTGAATTCCCTGAGACTGGAGTTCCAGATGGTTGTGAGCCACTGCGTGTGTGCTAATAACCAAATCCAGGTCCCTGGGCAGAGCAGCCCGGGCTCTGATCATGGGCTATTTCTCCTGCTACCTCTCACCCCACTCTGTAATTTTTTTCTTCCTTCTGAGGATATTACCATCCTACAAGCTATTCTGCTGGATATTATAAGGACTTCCTTTAAAGTGTGTTCCTGCCCCGTTGGATGTGTATGGGGAAATAGCAGCTCTACTTACAGCCTGGATTTGAGTCTCATGTTCATTAGTCCTTCAATGTCCCTTGTCACTAAGAGTATTGAACGCTGTGTGTCCTGTTGGTCCTGGCTGGTGTTGGAGGGAGAGAAGCAGCATGTTACAACAGAGCTGAGGTTAACCGTGTGTGCTCTAGAGCAGGGACTGGCAACCATTTTCTGCATGGATCCATTTGAGAAGTATTAGAGAAAGAAAGAAAGAAAGGGGTAGATTTGGGTAGGAGGGGAGGTGGGGAAGATCTGGGAGAATTTGGGGGAAACTGTCATCAGAATGTATTGAATGAAAAAAATCTGTTTTCAGTAAAAAAATTAAAATAAAATAGAAAGAAAAGATTCCAAAGACCTATAGTTTATGGTTTCTGGATCTATTCATTTTTGCCATGTGAGAAATTAAAACTTACTTATTAATTCATTTGAAAGAATATTAATGGGGCTGGGGGTAGGTGGCTTATCATTGAGAGCAGTGGCTGCGCTTCCAGAGGACCCATTCTATTCCCAGGATCAATCATAACTCCAGTTCCAGGGGATCTGACGCCAGCTCTGGCTTCTGACCTCCCAGGAGTTAGGCACGTATGTGGTGCAGGAACAACATCTGTACACATAAAATAATAAAATTAGAGCATTTATTACTTATAAACATAGAAAAATATTTTTAATGAAAAATAATGGCTGCTATAGTTTGAATGTTCATGTCCACTCCCCAACTCATGTTGAAACTTAAATTGTCAAGAAGTGAATCCTTTAGGAATGGTTCTCAACCTTCCTAATGCTGAGACCCTTTAATATAGCTCCTCATGTTGTGGTGATCTCCAACCATAAAATGATTTTTGTTGCTGCATTATAACTGTAATTTTGCTATTGTTATAAATTGTCCTGTAAATATCTGTGTTTTTGATGGTCTTAGGTGACCCATGCAAAAGGGTTGTTTGACCCCAAAGGGATTATGACCCACAGGTTGATAACACTGCTTTAGGAGGTGATCAGATCATGAGCATTCTGGCTTATGGGTAAGATCAGTGCCTTTTTCAAGGGATGGGAGAAACAGCCAGGCCCATTTCCCTTTCTACACTTTATCTCCTGAGGATGCAGCAATAGGTGCCGTCTTGGAGGCAGAGAGAGCAACACGAGCCAGAAACTAAGCCTGCTCTAGCTCTGACCTTGCACTGCCCAGCCTCTGGACCTGAGTGACACGAATTTCTTTGATTTATAAATCACCTAGTCTCTAGTGTTCCTTCCTTCCTTCCTTCCTTCTTTCCTTCCTTCCTTCCTTCCTTCCTTCCTCCCTCCCTCCCTCCTTCCCTCCCTCCCTCCCTTCCTTCCTTCCTTCCTTCCTTCCTTCCTTCCTTCCTTCCTTCCTTCCTTCTTTCTTCCTTTCTTTCTTTTTAGCAGCTTAGCAGACTAAGACAATTATATTTTCAAAATAAGAAATTAGGAGAGTCACATTGCTTTTTTGTATACACACACACACATAATGCAAATTTTAAAAACATCTTGTTACATCAGGGCCGATTCTCAGACTGACTGGCTTCTGAATTAAGTATGCTGGGATTGCTCATATCGAGAAGACTACCACATGCTTGTGAGACTGTGAGTACAAAAGGCGAACAGCATCTTAGTACTGATGTGAAACAGTTCTTCAATTAACTTTTAATTAATTAATTAGTATTGGTGTGTGTAGGTGGTGCACCAGTGTCACAGCCTTGCGTGGAGGTCAGGGGACAACTTTAAGAAGTCAGTTCTCTCCTCCCGCTGTGAGTTCTAGGAACAGAACTCAGGTCACTAACCGTGTGATAAGCACTTGGTCTACTGACTGAACCATCTCGATAGCCCATGAAAAGAAATAAAGACTGGAATCACACTCGTTCAGCTAATTTCAAAAGAAGGAAGAAGGGGAGTTCTTGCTGGTTAGGGAACCAGGGAGCTGACAGATGAGAGGCAAGGTCGTGGGTCTAGAACGAGGTCAGCTCCTGCCACTGTGTGACCCAGACATTATTTAACCACCATATCATGCTTTGGGCCTTTTGACTTCAGAATGCAGTTTCTCCTAGTCCCCACCAGCCACCACCACTGATGGCAATTATGAAAATGAGACGTGGGCAAAGTGACTAAGGTGGGGGGCTCAATTTCACCATCTGCTGCCTTGGTTTTTTCCTGTTGTTGAAGACCTCCATTCCTTAGGCACCCCAGTTTCCTCACGTGCCTGATGAAGCTGCTCTGAGTGTTTCTGGGGTCTTGTTCAGTTCTGAAGTTCTATGATTTCCTTCAAAGCTCCCCTTCCCCACACTCAAGATACAAGGATGTGGACGCTATTTGTGATTCAACAAGGCGCTTGTTTGTTGCTGATGTATTTGGTGATTTCTCTCCCTTAAAAATCGATTTAAAACTTCTGGAGGATTTAAGAATCAAAATTGGTGAAAATATGTTGTTTTCCTCTGTAAAAATTAAATTTAGCTGTTTTAGTTGGAACCAATATAGACATCTGAGCAAACGGAACTTAAAAATTTATTTCCAGGTCCTGTGGTATTTTCGGGTCAAAGTCATAATAGGGTTTATTTCATGTCTAAATTTAATTGAAGAGTAAATGAAAATATGGGGAAAGATTTTGCTGACTTTTCAGTTTACAGAAATACACAGAGTAGGAAATAGGCTTTTAATGGTAGAGGGAAGTGCGGAGCCTGGATTCATGAACAGGAATAGAGGAGATGAACAGTAGCTGAAAGGCATATTGAAAAGGCAAGCGTTGGACCCACAGTTTGATTGAGGACCCAGATCAAAAGAAATCAATACAAATGCTTTGGTTTATTTTTTTCTTCATTTTCACTTTAGTACTAGTCTCTAATACAATGAAAAGCAGGCACCAAGCTTATTAGAAAGGAAATAAGACAAATGGTTTCCAAGGTAATAGGACTCACAGCATGTGTTTCATGCTTCTTAGTCTAAATTTACCCAGAGCCTCACTTCAGAGTCGTGTGGACAGACAGGAGGGTGTGCATGTCTGAACTTAATGAGAAGGGGACACATGGGGAGAATACTGACCCTGCTACAGCTGAAGCATTCTTCTCTGCCGTGGGCTTAAGGACAGTACAATCATCAGGCTTAACTACGGCATGAAAATGCACTAGAACTCAGTGACAGACACTTGTGTTGATAACGAGGCATAATACGACCAAAGGAAATATAATGGAAAAAAAGCTAAGATTTGACACCTAGAGGTGACTCATGCTCCAGATAACAGTGATAGAGTTTATAGGTAGAATTGTTTGCTTGGTATGAGATTGTGTTGGGAATGTCTGTGCTACTGGCTGTAAGGGTAAGGCTTATGTTGTCTTTCCCATCGAAGGCCGTTAGAGGAAATAATTGAAAACATGGGGTCTCGAAGGCTGAGAAACAAGTTCAGACTGAGCAGCAAAGCTCCTCTGACCAAAAGCGTTGTATCTGTGCTCACAGGGAAGGGACTATAGCTGTGACCAGATATATTAAGAACTCTAGTACTTGCAGGAACTATTGGGAAAATGAATAACATTTTTTTATCTTTCCCCCAAAAATATGTAGATCTGAAGAATCAAAGACTAGATTGCTACTATTTGAACACACAATAACCATCTCTGGACTTTATGCCAAATGAAAATAGATTTCACCCACTTTCAGCTTGTCTCATCTTCAAAGCTGTGGTCCACCAGCTCTCCCAGAAGCCCTCCCAGGGGGCAGTGTCACAAACACACCAGGTCTCCTTCATCTTTTTTTTCCCCCGGAGCAGATCTATTTCTGATGATATCCTCAAAGCTGTCTCCGAATTGCAGACACCACAATGCTGACTGACACTTTTGAAGCACTAGGCCATGTGTCCATCTGTAGTCATATGGAGTTAGGACATATGTATATGCCCTAATGGCTACGGATAGCTAGGATCAGGTGTCCAGCGAGGCACGTACCAAAACGTCAAGAAGAATAAACACTAGGATGAGCAGGGAGAGCTGCTCCCTCAGAGGGATCGGGCGAGCTTAGCAGAAAGCCTTCTGTTGATGACATCAGAAAGTTCCCAGCATCCACTGGAAAAACACAGCAGGTGCACATGAGACAGTTGACTGAAATCTTCAGGCAGTCAGAGATACGGGCAGCACACAACTACGTAATACATCCTGCTTCTGATTAATTAAGCTGCAAATTGATTTCTTTTCTCTGTTTATCTATTAAGCAATCTGCTTCACGAATAAAACGACATTTAGATTCCAGTAGTCTGTCCTCTGTGATTATTGGAGCTTAAGCAAAACTGTTAAAATGGGGGGAATTTTAAGATCACCTCTCTGAAATTGGTGGATAGAGTGAAGAGAGGGACATGTGGGTGTTGGCCTCAGGGTGGGTGTGTGAAAAGAACTCAACCTTTCTGTACTCAAGCTTGGTCTTTGAAGGCTGGCGATGTCCCGCTGTGGTGGAAATGGCTGCTTCTCAGTCACTCGTACCAAGTTCTTTTCGTCTATTGGGTTTATGAGAGGGTCACAGTTTCTATTGTTTCCCAGTTTCACGGGATCCCAAGACAAGTATTGGCCAAAGAGCTGTGGTGAAAATAAGATAAACCTTCTACCCAGAAAATTCTTTTGCTAACGGGAATTCCCCACTGCTCTTTTGCCAATGCTACTTCACCCTGGAGAACTACAGATAGCGAAGTGCCCATCATCCCAGGCTCTAGTAGGACAACAAGGAACAGACATCTTGCTGTTCTCACCCACACCAACCAACCATGTGTAACAGAGGAGCTCTGAAGTATCCTCCAAAGGCTCACATGCTGCAGGCTTGGTCCCCAGCCTCTGGTACTGTTGGGAGGTGGTGGAGTCTCCAGGAAGTGAGGTGTAGTGGGAAAAGTAGATCCCTAGAGGTTTACCATTGAGATGCTACATCAGGAACATGCCCCCTCACCTCTGTTTTCTGGCTTCTGTGAAGTGAGCAGCAGCTCTGCTCTGCCACATGCTCTATGCCATGATGCTGTGCCTCATCATAGGCCCTAAAACAATGGAGCCAAGTGAACACGGCCTGAAACATCAGGAACTATGGAGAGAATAAATATCTTTCTTCCATTTAGGTTGATTGTCTCAGGTATTTTGTGATGTAAACTGACTATCACAAATATATGCTGAACATACAGCTGGAGCGAAGAATGAAGTTTTTTCCCTGGGCCATGGGTCAGTCTTCACCACAGTATAACCTTTACTTTGACTAATATGTAGTCCTGGTTCTTCTACTACTAGAGAATTATTTGTTCTTTTAAAAACAAATTTGTTTGTGTTATTTTATGTGTATATGTGTTTGCCTGTGTGAGTTTATGTGTACCATGTTTTTGGCAAGAGCCCATTGAGGCCAGAAGAGGGTATCAGATTTCAAGAAACTGGGATCATAGGCAATTGTGGGTACTAGGAATAGAGCCCAGGTCCTCTGTAAGAGCAGTAAGTGTTTTTAACCACTGAACAATCTCTCTAGCCCCATTTAATTTGTCATTAAACATTGTTTGTCAGTACATGTATCTCTGGTTCCTTTGCTAGAGTTCATTAGCATTCCATCCTGCTGGGCTGATCAGCAGGTTTCTGGATCTTAGTCCTAGACTGTTGGATGTCAATATGATCCATGTGAGTTCCAGAATCTTTTTAGTCAACTAAATAGTTAATTTCTTGATGATAGTGCTAGAGATTGAACCTGTGCCTTTACACTGGGTAAATGCTTTTCCACTCCCAACTCTCTTTAATAGTTTTGTTTTGTTTCGTTTTGTTTTGTTTTGTTTTTTTGTTTTGTTTTGTTTTTCAAGATAGAGTTTCTCTGTGTAGTCTTGGCTGTCTAAGAACTCACTCTGTAGAACAGGCTGGCTTGAACTCACAGAGACCCACCTGCCTCTGCTTCCCAAGTGCTGGGATTAAAGGCACGTGCCACCATGCCTGGCTTCCTCTTAAGAGTAACAGTCATGTTACTATTTTTGAAGCTATTTTTAAAAGATATTTCAAATCTGTAGCATGCTATAAAGATTCTAGTGGGGCTGGAGAGATGTCTAGTCATTCAACGCTCCTGCTGTGCAAACATGGAGACCGAGTTTGGACAGAGGAAGTAGGTAAACGTTGAGCACACACAGTCTGTATATTCCTCTAACTTTAGCACCCAGTTGAGCAGAGACAGAAGGATTACTGGTTCTTTAAAACATATTTTATTTTTTATTTTTAATTAGGTATGTATACGCACCTGTGGGAGTGCAGGTGCTCTTGGGGGCCAGGAAAGGGCATCAGTTCTCCTGGAGCTAGAGTTATAGGTGGTTATGAACTTCCCAACATGGGTCTAGAAAGTGCTTGTAACCACTGAGCCATCCTTCTGAGAGGATTTCTGAGCCTTGCTGGCCTCTAGCCTTGCTGAAAAACTTGAGTTCTAGATTCAATGAGGAATTTTTGCCTCAAAAGAACAAGGCAGACAGTAATAAAGGAGGTTATCCAATGCCCTTATCTGACCTCCATGGGTGTGCACATGTTCATGCACCCACCCTAGACTCTAGCTATTATTTCTCAGGTTCTCCTAATTAGACATGTTCAAACATTAGTAAAAACTGAAACGTATTTGGGGTAAGAATAAGTGTAATGAATATAAAGTTCACCAGCTCTATTTTAAGGCTACATGAAGCAGAGATAAAGTGAAGACACAGAATTGGTGATTAATAGACCTGACCACTTCCTAAATGAGAATTCCAAAGATTGTAAATCATTTGAAAATTGAAGTGATGGCCTGGAAAATAAGCCCCAAATTAAGAAATATCCAATAAGAGACAGATTATAGGAAATAAAAGTAGGATCTTAATGTAGGATCCATGGAACAATTTCTTCACAGCTAACTTATAGAGCTGGACGAACGGGAGCTGTGGGGACCACTTTAGACTCTGCAAAGGACTGGAAAGGAAGAGCCAAGTGTTCAACATCACATGGAAAGTTCATCTAGAATCCAGAGTGAGTCAACATCTTGCTCTGTGCCCACTGTTTACAAAGATCAGTCTTCGATGGGAAGATTTCGAATGTCCATCCCCTTGAAACAGATGGATATTTAATCTATAGTCTTCTATGGACTGGATTAAAAGCAAATATTATTTTGACCCTCTTCTAGATGATTCTACTGAAATCACAGAAAGAATTGCTCCTCTATAGTCTGATGTAAACATATTTTGTAAATACAATGGCTTTTATTCTTCCGTCTCTAGCTTTTTATTTTTATTTTTCTAAGTACTATTAAAAAAAACACCTCATGTTTGTAGATATTTGAAATTAGCAGAATTGTACTAATTCCAAGAATTCTGCTTTGTATGGTGGGGTCAGTTGGTTCTCCTTTCTCTTGAAGGTTCTGGCAGAAGATGTCTACTATGATTGCTGAAAGCAGCTATGGCAACAGGCAGCAACACAACGTTGCAAGGCTGTGTGATTCATTAGAATACATGGTGTCTTCATGCTTCAGAAATGAGGGTCTAGAAAACAGCCAACTGTACATAGCAGGGCAGCGCCACCCATGGAGACTGGGAGCAGAGCCACACCAGTCTTAGGTACTAACTCCAATGTCACTAACCATTACAGATGTGCTGCTCTGTCTATGTATGAGGAATTTCTTCTCCCTGCAAGGCTGTCTTTCTGGTCACTTACACACACATTGTATTTGCATAAGCCTACAGAAGAGAGGCAGCCGAAGGGATGGTGGCTTTATTTTCTTGGGTTTTGTGTGGATTATAGACTTCAGTCCTTCACTCTCCACCCTACCTCTACTCTGAAGGGGATCAGAGTATGGCTCTAAAATACACCATTTTCTGGAGTAGTATAGAAAACTCAGATACGCTATGAGCTCTTTGTCTTTCTCTCTACACTTGAAAACATAAATCCCTCCTATGAATCTGTCTCACCACACTCCCCTAGCCCAGGAAAGGGACACAAGTTTATTACTGGAGCCAACACTGAGAACTAGCCTGCTTAAACAAATGTGACTAACTAGCTCTTCCATTAGTTCCTTACCTATTCGCTTTCCTGCAATTTGTTGCCTCTTCAAGTTCAAAGTGTCTTTCCTCTCTCTTGCCAGTTCTGTTCAAAACCATTGCTTTTTGCTAAGATGGTATACATGGCCAAGTCTGACCAGCCGTTGGGTTACTCATCTCCGAGGCTTTTTTTTCCTCTTTTGAATCTGATTTTTGTCAGTTTAACTCTCAGAAGTCAGCCAAAGAAACCTAGATAGGAGAAAGATACGTTTTTCCCTTCTCATCCACCAACCATATCACATCGCTCATGCTTTCACTTTGATTTTTGATTCATGAAGCTTAAAAGGGAAATTTTGTGTTGCAAAAGACAGCATGAAAAATTGAACTTGCACGTGCAGAAAACATGTGTCCCTGCACACTTACATGTATGTGCATGCACAAGCAACACATGGTAGAGAGTCAGTGGTACCTGAGTTCAGCGGTGTCTGGAGCTAAGCACTAAAATGATGTTTCTGGCTGTCTGCTTATGCCTCAGGCCTGCACTCTCCAACACCGATTCCAGTCCCAAGATTCTTTCTAAGAAATGATCAATACAAAGGCATATGTTCTTTTTTTTGATAAAAACAGGTGAGTAGGTGAATACCCACTTTTCTGGAGTTGCTTTGGAGCTGTCTCTCCCTGGTTCTGCCTGGTTGTTCCTGGGTCATGTCCACCTTTGAACCTCGTTCTGAGAACATTGAAATGGATGGTGCTACTTGGCCAGGCCTTGGCTGTACCTCTGTGTAGCTGAAGTTTTCTCTTGTCCTGTCCATCCCCACGGACCCCGCAGCCGCTTATAAAATCACTCAAAAGCTTATATTAATTAAAATTGCTCAGCTATTAGCTCAACCACTTTTACATTTAGCTCTTACATTTAAACTCAGCCCATTTCTGTTAATCTATATGTTGCCATGTGTTCTGTGGCTTTACCTGTATGCTGTTACATGTTGCTCCCTGGACGGCAGGCTGGCATCTCCTCACTCAGCCTTCCAGCCTTCCCACAATTCTCCTTGTTTGCTTATCCTGCCTGTACTTCCTGCCTGGCTACTGGCCAATCAGCATTTTATTTATCAACCAATCAGAACAACACATTCACAGCATACAGAGTAATATCCACAGCACCTCTGGATACCAGGGAAGACAGGAGACCATGGAAGGAAGTTGTATATCCCTAAAGAAAAAGAAAATTATTTTTACAGAAAGTAGGGAAATTATTTGCTAGAAATAAAACCTGTTCATTTTTTTTTCAAACTTTGTACTGTAGCTGCTGTATTGATATCTCTGTTCATGAAAGTTGAAGCTTATAGGTTTTATTAGACAGACAAGAGAGGTGAAAGCTGGCTTTATTTCATCCTCATTCTCTTCAGCAGCTAATTCATACACACAGTGAAGATGTCTAGTGCCAAGGAATAATGTCCTTTATTAAGCCTGTTTTAGAAACCAGGAGTGAATCTGCATAGAGAGGCTTAATATTGATTTTTTTTTTATTAGTGCCACACAGTCTGAAAACCTTCGGGACTTCTGTTATACACTTCCATGTCACTATAAGACCCAAACTTGTCAGTTTTGTCAATGGGAAGTGTATTGCCACATACATGGTTCATCATGCATTTATTTTATATTCGGTACAAGAGTTTTTATTGCTTTTTGTAACGAAAGTGATTAGTTACACTCATGCAGCTATGAATCAGAGTTGACCTTGGCATTGAAGAGACTTCACTGGGAATAAAATTCTGCCTTTCTGTGCCAGGTTCCTTTACATTACTGTGGGTGGTACAAGTGGGCTCTGGTACAGTCCCAGGTGCTAAACTAAACAGAGAGATTCATGCCTGTAATCCTAGCACTCAAGAATCAGAGGCATTTGGATGAAGAGTTTGAGGCTATCCTTGGCTTCATAGAGAGGTTGAGTGTAGCCTGGGCTTCATAAAACTTTGTCTTGAAAATCCAAATAAAGCAAAACAAACAAATAAAAATCTCAGCCCCATAACTGAGTGAGCAGGACCTCATTTATAAAACAGAGTAAGAGAACCCTTTTCATAGTGCTTTGGAAGGTTCAGATAAGACACGTGGTCATCTTTACAATATTGGCTAAGGTTCAATTAATGTTGACAAATACTGTGCATGAGATCTAGATGACTAATAACTAGTCCCTTTGGTAAGTGCTTTGTCTGGAAATTTTCTGTGCTAGTTAAAGACACTGTGGTCTGGGATTTGCAGCCTCCAGATTCCTAACTCCATTCTTTATAATATAAACAGAACAATTAAAAAAAAACCTGAACATGGAATAAATTTTTTTTTTGTGGAGAGATTCGAACCTCTAAATTACAATGAAAAAATTAAAGACAAAATACCTATAAAAATATGCTGTGGATGTTGTTCTGTATGCTGTGAATATGTGTTGCTCTGATTGGTTGATAAAGCCATTTGGCCTATGGCAAGGCAGCTTAGAGGTGAGTGGGAAATCCAAACAGAGAGAGAAAAGAAGAGAAAGGAGAGGCAAGGCAGACGCTGCTAGCCACCACCAGGAGAAGCAAGATGTAAAGGTATTGGTTAAGCCATAAGCCATGTGGCAAAGTATAGGTTTATAGAAATGGGTTAATTTAAGATATAAGAGGTAGCTAGCAAGAGGCCTGCCATAGGCCATACATTGTAAATAATATAAGCCTCCATGTGTTTAATTGGGTTCAAGTAGCTGCAGGACCTGGTGGGACACAGGGAAACTTCCAGCTACAAAAATAGGCAAAACAACATTCATTTATTGACATAAAGAAAAAAAAAAGTGGGACTGGAGAGATGGCTCAGTGGTTAAGAGCACCGGCTGCTCTTCCAGAGGACCCAGCTTCAGTTGCCAGCACCAACATGGCAGATTACAACTGTTTGTTAACTCCGGAAGTTCAAACATCCTCTTTGTCCTCCGTGGACAATGCATGCATGTGGTGCACTTACATCCATGCAGGCAAATATACATGCACATAAAATAAAATAAAATAAATTATAAATAAATATTTAAAAACTACAAGTATAGATACTTGAACACATAAGCAACTGAAGGGCACAGATGGACCCTTTCCCAAGGGGCCCAGCCTCTCCTAATGAACCACACTGCTGGTTTGACTCTTCCAAGGTATGGATCATTTGTTTCCTCAGGCTTCAGTCAACCACCAAGTTTGACTCCAAATTTTAGAGTCTGCCCCTTCAGCTGCGTCTTCCCCCACCTGTTCTCTCCTGCTACTCAGGTAAGTGTTGCCTTGGGGCTGCCTGCTCTGTTTCCCTCAGCTCCTGGAGCCTACCACTGCCACAAAAGTCACTGTTGTATCAGGTAGCTTCTCTTGCCCACCACATGGAAAGGGATGCCTCTCCTCTCTGATTTGGGACATTTCTTGCTGACAAGTCTCTTTTGGTCCACTTGGGTCTCCTCCGGATTGAAATTCTTATCGTCGGGATACTTACCATCTTTCTCCCATCCCTGCTCTCCCTTCCCACCTGCTACCTCTTCTCCTAAAGTCTCTCCCATCTCCCCCTTGCTCTGCTCCTGGCTCCCTCCCCACCTGACTCTCAGCTTGCTCATCAGGTTGCTTACTCAGCCTTCCTTGCCTGCTGGAGCCTGAGCTCCAGGAGCTCTTAATCCCCTTCCCCCCTCAGACTCAGAGATTTCTTCAAAGCCCCACTGTCTTACTGCAAATGGCTTGGCTCAGTGACCAGAGATGGCTCACTCAGTTTCCAAACCCTCACAGATTCTAACAACTTCTGCCATCCCACAAACAAATGATCCCAAATCTCTTACCTCTAAACTTTCTCTGCTCTCTACTCTCAACATCTCTTAACTCTAAACCTTCTTTGCTCGATCTCTCTAGTCTTCCCCCTCTGCTCACTCTAGTCCCTCCCTTTGCTCTAGTCCCCACTCTGCTCTCTAGTCCTCCCTCTGTTCACTCTAGTCTCCTCCCCCACCACTGAATTCACTTTTACAGAGATTCAAATGTCTTTTGTGTACGGGTAATTAAAATTGGTCACATGGTATTCTACTTTATTAAAAAAAAACAAAAAACAAAACTACCACTTGACTCTAACAAGGAGAAGGAGGGCAAAGCAGAACAGCACAGAGAAATGCATTATGTGTGTTAAAACAGCTAAAAAGTAAACGATCCCAATAGGGATCACTGCTTCTTATCTCACATTCCTTTTCTTGGTCTTGTTTAACTCTCTAAATACTCCCTTCTCTTATAGCTCTGAAACTTTTGCTAAAGTATAAACTTTATCTCAAGATTTGCAAGGCCATTGTATAAACTTTTTATATCTCAGGATCTGTAAATTCACTGGGTATGGTTAAAATCTGTAAAATCTGTAACAAAAAGTTAGCCTAAAACTTGTGACAGAAAGGGCTGATAGTTAAAAATCTACAGCATGCTTGTACATAATTTGAATTCAACTCTTATTTAGGAAAAAAATGTGGGGTTTTTTGTGCTTTTTTTTTTTCCTAAAAAGGGTGTGTGCCTTAGAGCTAAAAAATGTGTGTTACCTTGGAGTAAATAACAACCATGTGGCATGCTGCCATCTTGGCTGATGACCCCATCAGGATGGAGGCATCATATGGATGGCAACCTTCTTTACTAAGGTTAAAGAAAGGTCATGATGCTAGGCTAGGTGGTGCACAGCTTTAATCCCAGCACTTGGGAGGCAGAGGCAGGTGGATCTCTGTGAGTTTGAGACCAACCTGGTCTACCAAGCAAGTTCCAGCACAGCCAGGGATACACAAAGAGAAATCCTGTCTCAAAAAACAAAGCAAAACAGGTGAAAAAAAGAAAAGGAAATGTCATATAACTTCACTGCCATCTTATGTCATGTGACTTCGCTGTCATCCTGGTTAAGGTGACCACATGCTATCAACCAATAAGGAAGCACCCATAAAATTTCTTAGTTGTACCGATCCTGCTTATCATATTATCTCCCCTTTTTTAGATTAAAGAGGCAACAGCAAGCCTCTAAGATATTTTGGATTAGGATGGATTTTTGTCTGATGATTTTTGTCTTGAGAGTAAAACATGACAGATGAGGACAAAACCAACAAGGTTTATAGAAAATAGGACTTAAAAACAACATACATTTGATGATTAAGATTATAAACTTCTAAGGTTATAAAGGTCCACTTGGGTTAACTGAAACCTGCTTTGAGACGTATGTTTAAAAACTTTTGTCACTGCTGTGTTCAACACTAGGCTCATAATTTTTTCTTTTAGATAGGGAACAATATATGTTTGATAAAGCTTATGAGTTCCAAGGGTCTATTTAGGCTAGTAAAAACTGACTTGATAAACTTTTAGCCTCTTTGTCTTGGCTAATTTTGTTAAGCTTTAGCTATTTGAGACAAACTAAGTCATACCAAAAAACTGTGATGTTCTGAGAAGGTACACTATGAAAGGATCAATATATATATATATATATATATATATATATATATATATATATATATATATATAGATGCTAAAGGATCTTCAATTAAATCTTCAGTTCAAATTTTTAAGACTCAAACTTAAGAGGGATAAAACAGTAAAATCTGAATCTTAGAAAAGCTACTAACTTGTTGCAAACTGTTAAAGATAATTAAGACATACAAATTAATAATCAGATTATGAATGATCACATTCTTTAATGTCTTAGAATTAAGCTTGTAGTCATGCTAAGTAAAATTGTAATTCATTTGCAGGGTCATGTTTTGGTCTTCTGTATATGTTTTCAAAGTTAAGTCTGAAACAAGTAACTAAAAATAAGTAAAGCTTGTTTAAAATCAAGTATAGTTAATAGTTTAGATGGTGACCCTTTAGCTCCTCAGAAAAATCTGCTGAATATGGCATTTAAGGTGTTTAATGAAAATGGGCTCCTCTGATAGACAAAAATATCAGCTTCTGGTAGCAACAGCTGAGGCTATTTCCAGAGAAGATGGTCTGCAATGGACTCCACCTGGAGCTTGCTTCAAGTGTGGTAACATTGACTGCTGGGCAAAGAAGTGCCCCATGCCTCACCAACTACCAGAACCCTGCCTAGACAGTGGACACCGTTGAGTTGACTGCCAACTCTGCCTCAAGAAGGTAGGTCGGTTTTCCCAAGCTCCTCCTCCACATGAAAATCTCTTTTATCTTCTGGGTCTGGCTGAAGGCGAATGCTGCCTTGTGTGACTGCTGAAGGCCTATGACATCTGCCTCCAAGAAAGCCATAGAGACCACCGTGGAGGATCCCAGGCTGGCTGTCCAGGTAGTAAGTTTCCATCATTTTAATTGGTGCAGAGGCCATTTGGTTTGCACTTCCTGCTCAAATTTATCTTTCTCAAATTCCTGTGATGGTGTTGATGGTGAGCCATAAGCCTAATCAGTTTAGTAGCAGCAAGTAGACCTTAGCAAGCTCCTACTGCCAAGGCGGTAGCTGCTGGTCAGTCCATTTCATATGCAAAAATCAGGCCTTGTTTTTCTTAGAGCTCCTAGGTCTCCTACAGAGAAAGGCAAATTCTGACCAGCTGCATACTTAAAAAGATAAACTCACAAAATGGGTTTCAGTGTCAAAACAAACTCAAGCTACCCTGCTGTGGTTACTAACAAAATTGTCTCTTCACTATTCCTCTATTTTACAGAACTTACTTTTCAATGACTGCTCTCAGTAATCAAGTCTTTTGGCAAACGATTGGATGTTTCCACATAAAAGAAAAACCTTAACGTTTATGCAAGTTGCAAAGGTCTGAGCAAGTAATTTAAGGTGTGAGAAAAATGAGACTTAAAGATGATACACGTTGTTAAGACTTCAAAAGTTTTAACATATTAATCAATGGAGCTGTGATAAGCTATTACTCTAGCCTTGCTTCCCCTACAATGAGGTTTCAGTGCAGATTACAGACAGAGATCCAGCTAACATATCTAAAACTTTTATCTTCTTGTAAATGTAAAACAACAACAACAACAACAACAACAACAACAAAAACAACTCATGTAAGCTTCAGGAAGTCATGACTTGGATCGACCTGTCTCAGGTCAAATGGACTCTGGGATCCCTTGACTGATAAGTACACTCCTGTCAACCAACAGCTTAAGCTTTCCCACCTATTGCCTATCCCTGAGGATGGGCTCTCTCCTTCTCAGGTCTTGGGACTCTTTTACACATCTCCAACTACCAGGACCACAAGGCCTAGAAGTTTCAATTATACACCCAAGATAAAGATTTTCCCCTAAACTCCTGAACTTCACCTTCTGTCTCTAGTCTGTATCTTTCCTAGCATGTTTCCGTTCCGCTGATGGACACCATCCAGGAATCAACTGTGGCCTGCAAACTGCTCCAAAACGGGAAACAACACACCAGCCCCAGGTGGTCCTGCAGAGCTGGTTGTAGCTCGAGTTTTCCTGCCTGGCCCACAGTCTGTCACCCGCCAGTCCCACAGCCGCTCAAACCCGACCAAGTAAACACAGAGACTTATATTAGTTACAAACTGTATGGCCATGGCAGGCTTCTTGCTAACTGTTCTTATAGCTTAAATTAATCCATTTCTATAAATCTATACCTTGCCACATGGCTCGTGGCTTACCGGCATCTTCACATGCTGTTTGTCATCGTGGCGGCTGGCAGTGTCTCTCTGACTCAGCCTTCCACTTCCCAGCTTTATTCTCCTCCTTGTCCCGCCTACACTTCCTGCCTAGCCAATGGCCAATCAGAGTTTTATTTATTGACTAACCAGCAACACATTTGCCATACAGAACATCCCACAGCAGCTGGTGAACCCTGGACTTGCTGAAAGCCAATGTGAACTAGTCCAGCCAATGTGGTTGCTCTCTATTTCTTCAGACTGGGTCAGTGAACCAGATGCTTCTGACAAATGCCCCTTGCCATTACCTGAATCCTCTCCCCTTCCTGAGCTGTGACCAGCATTCCAGCTTTCCTGGGCTCTAACAATGACCTCCCCACCTGCTACCTCTGGGCATCAAAGTAGTCAGAGATTATCTTCCTTTATTATCAACAAAAGGCTGGAATGTCAGATCCAAAGGAAATGTGTTGGGTCTGGGGTCACACAATAGTGGGAAACAGACTGATAATTATGATAAACATGCTGGTGGCGGCGCTGGTTACAGGTGGAAAAGTCACGGGCCACGGCCATGACTACTAGAGTTACAAAGAGCTTTATTAGAAGGAAGAAGGGGATAGGAGGGAGGACAGCCAGGCCTGGAGAGAAAGAAAGATGGCAGGAGCAGAGCAGAGAGCAGGGAGCAGAGAGGGAACAGAGAGAGAGCAGAGAGAGAGAGAGAGAGAGAGAGAGAGTGGGGGTCCGCATCTGGCTTTTTAAGGCAGGTACGTAGTCGCCCACATCTGCTGATGACGTAAGATGCAAGATGAGCTGTGCATGTGCAGGAGTGAGGGCGGGATCCTAACACAGACCACCAAAGTCTATTAAACCAGAAGCAAACTTTATTCCAGAAAAAAAAAAGAGAAAAAAATATCACTGCAGGGCACAAAAGCTTATCAGCTAGCTGAAACCACAGCCAGAGTTGGATTTTGAGGATATGGCAATGGAGGCAGGTTCTGGCCCCCTTTTCATAGTAAGGGGGAAAAGCATCAGGCATGGGGTACATGCTAGGAGTCATGTAGAAAGCATCAGGCGTGGAATGCATGCTAGAAGTCACATAGAAACATTAAAAGTTAACTTTGGTCCAGGCAGTTGTTGGCTATAAGGGGGAAGGGGGTTAGAAGTTAAGCCCTGGCTGTTGACAGAGGAGCTGGCTGTGAGCAGACAGCCATTGTTAGCAGTTAACTTTAGAGCTGATGACTATCAGCTTTTATTTTTTTAGGTTTACAATTTCATATTTCTATATTCCTGGATCCTTTAAATGCTAATTCCCCAAACTCCAAAAGGCAGTCCAAATATCCAAAAATGAGCTCCACTTGAACTACAGGAGGATTTCTAGATGTCAGATAAAAGCCAGCATCCCTCATGAACTTGTGAAGCCAGGCCCCATCTGCCAAACAGAGTCATTTCCCTTACCTCAAGCAAAAGGGACATATGGTTTTCCAATTAATGTATACCTGTGGCACCTATCAGCACATCAAGGTCCATGCCAATCTCTGGGGTCCCTCAGTCCCTATTCACAAGTACTTGTCCCACATTTCAAAGTCCCTACACTAGTCTCCTGGTCCTTCACTCTCCCCAGCTACTTACCCTGCTCATAACCTTTGCTGTTTTCACTATGCTTTCTCTATTCTCTGTCTCCTGCTAGTCTCTTCTCTCTCTCACAGATAGCTCTGGCCATGTCCAGACTACTGGTCATGTTCCTTCTACTTCTTTCTCTCTCTACTCTGGACTCTTCCAGATGCTTCTGGACATTTTCTCTCTCTGCACAGAATGAAAACCTCCCTCCCCCTCAACCATACCATGGAGCAATCATGTCACAATTTCTTTACTGTGCCTCCTCACATACATCTGGCTGAAACCCTCACACATAGAAACTGATTGCAAAAATCTTTTCATTTTTAGCATCTATACTAGAATAGTTATTAATTGTGAGTGTCCATGTGTATGCATGCTCATGGACACATGCCATAGCCTATTTGTGGAGGTCAGAGGACAACTTGAGGAGGTCTACTCTCTCCTTCCATCATGCAGATTCTGGGTTTCCGACTCAGGTCATCAAGGCTTGAGAGCAAGTGCATTTACCTACTGATCCATCTCACTAACCCTAAATATGGAAATTTTAAGGTACTAAGGACTCTACTGGTGGTTATATTGTAAACTTAGATAAACAATACATATAATCATGGGGAGAGAAGGGAGGAGAGGACAGACTGCTCCCTCTGCCTGGCTGGATCTGTACAGTTGGACTTTGTCCTTTCCAAATTCTGTTCCCAGCTCTCTCAGATTCCTGTGATTTGACTGGACTCCATGGTGTTTTTGTTTTAGCTTCAGGAGGCAGACTTGCTTTGGAGTCTGTTGTATTCTGACCAGCACTTTGAGCATGAGCCGCCCCAAAGTTGGTGTTCCAACCCCACAGGGCTGAAGTTCAGCAAGGCATGTGCATGGTTGGTTCAGTTCTTTCTGCCCAGGAGACTGAAAGACTTGGTATTTCCTACCAGCACATAGTTCATGTGACTGACAGGCTGGAGAAAATACTACTAATTAAGAATTCATCTGAATAGAATCCTATATACTGGGATGGCCCTTGAGTTGGACTCTGTGTTTAACCAAACAAACAGGTGCATGTGATGTTTGCTCTTACCTCTTCTATCAAGGCTTTGTATTTGACATTTGTGGAATTGCACTCCTCCCCAGGAGATACCGATGAGAAGAATTCTGTAAGATTTGAAAAACAAAAACAGCTCCAAAAACGTTACAAGAAAATGATTACCAATGTATGTCTAATTCCTCATGTAGTGAAATGCTTCATGAGTCAAAACAAAATTTAAATATTTGTCTAATAGGCTAGACTTCAATTATTATCCACTCTCTCTTGTTTTCCTTTAAACTGGCTCTAAAAACAGCCTTTAACCAAGTGAGCATGGTGGCCTCCCTACAATCCCAGTGCTTGATAGGGAGGCAGAATCCCCACAACAGGCTGCCTGAGTAGACTAGCTGAATCCAAGAGATCTGGGTTCATCTACAAACCTTGCCCTGGTAAATAGAGTGCAGAGCAATAGAGGAAGACACATCTGGCATCAGCCTCTGGCCTCCACACACATGCATGTTCACACCCATGCACCCCTACACTATGAACAAGAATGCACACGTGTGCACACATACACACTGACGTACAACTTCTTTTAAAAAAACACGAAGAAGAAAGCATTTTTTTGGTTTGTTTGTTTGTTTTTTTGAGACAGGGTTTCTCTGTGTAGTTTTGCGCCTTTCCTAGAACTCATTCTGTAGCACAGGCTGGCCTTGAACTCACAGAGATCTGCCTGGCTCTGCCTTCTGAGTGCTGGGATTAAAGGCGGGCGACACCACCACCTGGCCCAAGAAGAAAGCTTTTAAGTAGCCTCTTTCTGTTTTTTTTTTTTTTTTTTTAAACTGGTGAAGGTGGTAAATGTGAACCATGAGGCTACTGGACACAGTGGACAAGACCTGCACACAGAAAAGTCCTAACACTATTGGAGATCCTGGATGAGAAGAGGTAGAACAAGAGGAAGGAAACAGAACACAGTGCACACTGAGCATCCACAGCTCCCCGAGAGGCTACAACAGGCAAGCGAGCTTCTGTGAAGATCCAATGATAAAATTGCAGCTCATGAGGACCATGAAAATGCTGAATGCGATGAATCTTAACTGTAAAAAGATAAAACCACAGTTCATGTTCTCCTTTGCATTTTTGTCTATGCATCCATCACATTTTTTTTTTAAAAAGAGGGAAATCCTGCGGGCTGTGTCCATGCTTTTCTGAGGACAGAAGGGTGTGGTCTTACTCCTAGTAACCTGAAATTTGTGAGCCCACTGAGACCCCTCAAAACTCCTTATTCAATGACCTGTTCTCACCTTTTCTAATTTACTAGCACACCTTTATGTCTGCCTGCAGAACATCTGAGTGGAAATGTCCAGGGGGCAGTTGGAGATATGGTCCAGATGTCAGAGGAGGTGCCAAGGTGACAATAATGGTGTAGGAAGTAAGCTGTTAAAGGCTATTCATTCTGCAAACAGTCATTTAGCTCTGGGCTGATTAACCAATACAATTCACTCCACAGTATTTATTAGGAGCCAACTACGTGCCAAGAGCTAAATCAGTAGGAGAAGAGGATTAAAACAATTCTCTAATTGCTCCACTCTCTGTATTCCTTGAATGCTTGCCATGTGCATAGCCCTCTGACTTGGAATTTCACTACTTTTCTTCTATTTTTTATCAACTATATATTGAATTAAAATATAATCACATAATCTTCTCCTTTCCATTTCCTCCACCCTACCCTTTGTCTGTACCCCCTCCTTTACTCTCAAATTCATGGTCTCTTTTTCTTTGTTATCATTACATATATGTATAAATGCAAAAATATATAAATACAATCTGATGAGTACATTTAACGTTGCTTGTGTGTATATAATTTGGGGGATAACACTTGGAATTGGAAAACCAGTTAAGGGGCTCATCTCTGGGGGTGACTAATTCTTCCTCTCTTAGCAGTCATTAGTTCCTGAAGTTGTTAGGGGTGGGACTCTGTGAGATTTGATAGCCTGTTCATTGATATTGTCATTGTTCAGGTCCTGTTTCGGCAGCCATATTGTTGGGTGTAAAGCAAATCTTCTGAGTTGAAGGGGGGCTCTCCTGGTAGTGGTGAATAAGCATCTTTGTGAACTCAAGGATCACCCAGGCTCATAGGTAGGCTGTGGGGGTTTCTTTAAGAGGTCAGCATGGACTCCAACCTTTAAAGAAAGGATTAGGGAAAGACAGAGTAACTGGTACACAGATTGTGGGGAAAGATTTTAAATGATTGAGGACATCTTTAACACTAATTGGAAGTCTGCATTACATGAAAAGTCTGCTTCTCCTTATGGGTTCTTAGCAGTTACGTTGGGGTTAGTAGAAAGATAAACAGGTAATTAGAAAATGACATACTAACACTATCAAAAGGCTAGGAGAGTCCAGAAGGGGAAAAAGCACTGCTGTACACTGTGTGTAAAATATTTACACCTGCTCCTTAAGAAGTTGCTGTAACTGCTTTCGTTGGATATATCAACAAATACCAGGACTGATGTTTCAAGTCTGTTCTAAGAGTAAGAGCCCAATTCTCACTTCTAGACTGGGCATCTCTTCCTGGAGGATTTGCAGGGATGTTGCTCTATCATTTTGATGAACTCCCTTATTTAAAAGTAAGAAGTGGGCTAGGAATATAGCTCCGTGAGTAAGTTGCTTTCTGCACAAGTATGAGGAATGGAGTCTAGATACCCAGAACTTACATAAAGCTGGGTGCTGTAGCATTTTTCTATAACTCCAGTGGCCTATGTTAAGATATGAGATAGAGACAGAATTCCTGAAGGCTTGCACACTGGCCAGCTAGCCTGGGGTATGTAACAGTGAATAACAAGATTTCCTTGCACAAACAAGTCAGGAGTGAGCTTACACTGAAACACACACACACACACACACACAAACACACAAACACACACACACACACACACACACACACACACGAATTCATGTGAACAGACACACAGAGGTGGGGGTGGGGAGAAAGAGAGAGGAGTATAAATTTTTTATTTTTTAAAATTTTTATTCATTCATTTATTTGTTTGTTTTTCAAGACAAGATTTCTCTGTGTATCCCTGGTTGTCCTGGAACTTACTCTGCAGACCACACTGGCTTTGAACTCACAGAGATCTGTCTACCTCTGGTATTAAAGGCATGCGCCTCCACCACCCAGCTTGATTTTATTTTTAACTCATTTTAGTTATCCAGCATGTGTCTACATATCTGTCTAATAATTGATTTTGATAGCATTATTTTTCCAAAGAGACAGAAACAGACATTTAGGTATTTCTGGCATCTGTGGAACACTGTAGGGTCCGGCACCTGTTCAGCGTCTGTAGAAATGCTCACCACAGGGCTGCCTGTTATTCACAGATGATGATTAAGTCTCCCCATCATTGTGGTTTTCAGAGCTGGCAAGGCACTGTCCCACACATGATCTCATTTTATCCTCACAGCAGCCCTATGAAGTAAGAATCATTATCGCCACCATCTCTATAAATGAGGACCCAGAGGCCAGGAGCACTTCAGTGATGTGTCCCAAGTCACTAGGCAAGCCCTGCCATTTAACCTAAGCCTCTGGTTACAGACTAGGTGCCCTTTACATCAACTGGTGCCTCTTCTTATCTCTCACAGTCCTCAAGTTTGCTTTCCTTTAACGTTTTGACCAGCAGCTACCAATTTGAAAAAAATCACTGTGACGCACTCCTAACACACCTTGCCTGAAGAGGCTGATGGATGCCATCCATGGGAGAATTCTAGTTGTTAATTGTAGAAGTAATGAGTTCTCAATGTGTCCCTTGAATCATGCATCTAGTTCATGATCCCATGCCTTTGAAAAGCTCAGTAGAACCCGTGTTCAAATATCTGCTTGGTTTCTGTCCATTCCATCTTTTCTTCCACCACAGGCCTCTCAGAGGCTTTGCATGAAGGTGAAACAGGGCTGAGGGAAGAGAAGCGCCAGGTTTGTGAGTTCCATTTGTCCAGGCTGGTGTCTGCTGAGCAGAACATCATCCCATCTGCTCTCCCAGCATTTCCCCATCCCTCTCCACAGCATCTGCTGAGACGACTCAGCTCCCATCTGGCCTCTGCAATCGGATTCCTGGGGCATCTGGTGCAACGCTCTTATTCCCGTCCAATGTCACCTAGTCTGCCCTGGTCTTTGGTGCCATTTTTCCTTACAGAAAGGACAAAGGTCTCATGGGCATGAGGTGCTGGTCAGAGGCTGTGAGCCCGTGGTGGGATCGGCATGTATACCCCTTCATAATTCTTCTTATTAGCCCCACAAAGCAGGGGAATTTCATGCAAAGGCTTGTGTTCTTCCCAAGCAACACAGGGAAGGCTGTTGTTTTATCTGTTATTTATAAATACATACATACATACATACATACATACATACATACACACATACATACAATGTATACACACATATCTGACCCTGAACTTCACTGGGGTGAATAGCCTGCAGGATTCCTTCTGGAAACACCATTGGCTGGCTTGTCTTCCCCAAGATTCTGGTCCATTCTCTAGTCCAAAGATTATTATTCTTTTTAATCGGAATTCTGTCCATGGGATTTAATTTAATTGCTACTTAATTTATTTGTATAATTTATTTGATGATCACTTAATTAACAGTTTCCTTTCAATTTCATGCTTGTTTCTTCCCCTTCCTTTATACTTACAGCAGCACAGCCCTCTTGATTTATGTATATGTCACTTGTGTACCTTCTTAAATGCATATTGTTTTGGATACGTTTAAGAGAATCAACATTATTCACGTAGCAGTGCATACTAACAATAATCATGTATATATTGATTATGATTATTAATATGAGGCAATGGCTCCTCTTCTTTGATTGTCCTATCCTTGTTGACATAGATACCAGTGGGGGACTGGCATGAAAAGTAGGAAGTTTTCATTTTCATGGAAACTCTCTGAAACACCTCTTTTTTTTCTTACTTGGATAATTTATTCATTTTAAATGACATGGAGGCTGTCATATTAGCCAGACAATGTGCAAAACCCAAACATTATCTCAGGTCCAAGTATCTTCTAGGTTTGACTTCAGTGAGGTCAGGAGCACGTTGACCACTTGTAAGAGAAGCCACATGACCTGGGTCAGCTCTCACTTCAGGGGTTAGAGGACAGTGCCAGGTAGCCTGGGTTAGGAGGAGACACCCTTGTTGCAGATCTAACGCTCTCCACAGAATCCTGGGAATCAGTTCCTGCCAGAGCCTCTATTGCTGCAGGTAGAGAAGACAGCTAGTTCTGGCTTATATAAACAAAATATTCCTGGAAACAGCAAGGGAGTCAGAGAAGGCACAGTGTAGATAAAAGTCCCCACCACACTCGGTCTGCATACACACGGAGCCTAGACTTGAAAGCTGTGCATTCTGGGCAAGTATATTCTTTTTCTGCAGCTGGGAATGACACTCAAGGCTAAATGCGAGCATGAGGTTTTATTTCTTTCCTTTTTGTCTTTCTTTTCTTTTCTTTCTTTCTTTAAACTCGTGTGTGTGTGTGTGTGTGTGTGTGTGTGTGTGTGTGTGTGTGTGTGTGTGAATCATAGAGGTCCCAGGGACCAAACTCAGGTCATCAGGCATGGTGGCAAATGCCCTTACCAGTTGAACCATCTTGCTGGCCTGAGTGTGAAGTTCTTGAGTTCACTGATGGTTAATTTTGGGCTTAGTTTCTGCCTGCCAATGCCAAGGGGTCTCCTTTCCCTTCTTCCCTGAGGTGAACTTTCAACACAACAATCACCAGAGAGCCAGGGGGGCATTGCTGTAAAAATCCATGTAGGAGGGCTGGAGCAAATGCTCCGCAGTTAAGAACAATCCCTGCTCATCAAACTCTGTGCACCAGAGTTCTGTTCCCAGCACTCACAACACATGGCTCACAACTGCCTGCAACTCCATCTCCAGGGGCTCCTTCTGGCCTCTCCCCATAAGCTGAAGAGTTGGTCTTGGCAAGAGGATCTTGATAAAATGGGGATGATGTTTAAAAGAGGGAAAAGAGAGCCTAGAATGTTTGTACTCTACAGTCAATCTAGCCTTGGACATCTATCCCTGGAAGGATGTTCACTTCTTCCCTATTCCTTTTCTTTGTTCCCGTGGTTACTCCTATACCACTGACCTTTTGTGCTCTCTCCCAACGCCTTGCAAAAACAACTGATTTTCCTTCCCTTCCGGGAGGTTTTATATTGTTATCCCAGGAAATAAGGATGCAGAGGCCCTCGTCTATGTTAATTTGATTTGCATAAAACTCAATCACTTGGGCATTTCTGAGACATACTCCAGCAGAAAACTCTGCTCTCCCTCTGGAAGTACCGAGCAGTTCCTGTAATAAGTTCCCAAATTTCTTGAGAAATTCAATTGTAAGGCCATCTGGTTCAGAGCTTTATGTCCTTGTAGGGAGATAATTGTATTATCTACACATCAGCAGTGTGTCCTCTTGAACTGAGTCATTACAGTTTCTGAAAATATTTTGTTTGACCCTTTATTTTTGATTAAAGGGCTAGATATAAACGCCTCTAAGGACATAAGCAAAAAAGAGGTTGAATGCAGTATTTCTCAGGTTTAGCTTCTTAAATAGAGCTGAGGTGGGCCTCTTTTGCTTTCTTGTATCTCCATCCTCATCTGTAATCCTGAAAAAAAATCTGTTATTAATATACACAACAGAAATACCTTTCCATAAGCAGTAATAATGGATAAAACAACAATTTCTTGGTTAATTTCTAGATGGGAAGCCTAGGAGAGTGCAAAGTTATGTGTATGGTACAGTTTAAGTATTTGAAGATTTATGCCCAATAATAGGTAAAACAGCAATTCCTTTGTTAATTTCTAGATGGGAGTAGTGAGGGGGTAAAGCCTGGGAGAATGTAAAGGTATGTGTGTGGTACAGCTTAAGTATTTGAAGATTTATGCCCCAAAGAAAGAGCAACAAGTAAGCATGTGTGGTTGTTTCTTGGGGTGACAGCATTGACCACAGCAGACAGCTCTATACACAGAGGAAATAAAACACGAGGCAGTGAGTGAGGAGTGAGAGCTTAATTTCAGAAACTCAAGCACAGTACATTGTACTCGTAAGTTTTCTGGGTCCCACCCCGCCCCGCAGCCTTGCAGCTGGTTATAAAATTTACAAATTTTACAAATTTACAAAGCTGGAGGAAGTGGGCCACTAGAATGTCTTCGAAGGTTATCCCCATCGCTGGATTTTTCCATTTTCCTTGCTTCCTCCAACGTGAGCCGCAGCATGCCTTCACCACCCAGTCTATGGAATCCCTAGAACTCAGCCCTAGAGATGAGTCTGCTCTAGGGTTGTTTTGTTACACACTGTGCCATTTCGATGTGAAGGTGACAGGGAAGGGAAATGAAAGGGAGGCTGTTCTGTGTTGGGAGGAAGGAGAGAGAAAAGAGGAGCATCCGTGGAGGAAAACTGTGTTCCAGGCTGATTTTCCCAGCTCGGCGGGCATTGTTAGGAAGAGCAGAGTGGCACAGAGCAGGGGCTGCTTTCTGTGCTCTGTCATGTAGTATCTAGAGGCTGTCCTTGGCAGAAGATGTGAGCCATGACTCTGCACCTGGCTGAGACCTCACTGCTATGATAGCCTATCCTCAGCATTGTGTGATTCTGACAAACTGGGCAAGAGAAACGGGAGGTATTTGTTATTGTTATGGGAGGGCGCATGTGCGTGCGTGCGTGCGTGCGTGCGTGCGTGTGTGTGTGTGCGCCTAGTAATATGTGTGCAGTTGGTGTTATTTATCAGGCACCGTTGTGGGTTTGTTTGTTTGTTTTGTGCACCTAGAGCTTATTGAACAGGCTGTGTTGGCTAGCAGTGAGCCCCAAGAATCCACTTGCTCTGCCTTCCCAGTGCAAGGATTACAAGTGTGCCACGTGGGCATGAAGACCCCAGTCAAGTTCTTGTGTTTCCAGGGCAAACATTCTATGAAGTGAGCTCTCTCCCAGGCCTTGTTTTTAAAACCAACACCCCCGTAAAAGGAGAGTGTAATGGCATTGCTCTTGGCTAAAAGTCTCTGTAGTCAATGCAACAGCTTGGACGCCTGACCACTGATGGTGACTTCTCGACTCAGCAAGCCACCCAATCCTCATTCGTGACTGTTCAGGTTATTTACTTACAGTGAAAAGTATTACTGAGGAGTTGTGGATAAGTACCCCTCATCAATCATTTGAAGTATGTAGAGCATAGCCAGGCCATTCACTCAGTTTGTCTTCAGGAATCCCACCCTTGGTGAGGCTCCTCCCCACCCCAACAGGATGTGCTGACAGCTCACTGTCGAGGAATGAAGACAAGTGACCACTTAGAACGTTCCACCTATTTAGAGCATCACCATTCTAAGTAACTAAAAGGTTTACATTTAGAAACCAATGGCAGTTTCTCTTCATTTTTTTCCTGTTGTGGGATGGCTCAGCGCTCAGGCCAGCAGCGGCTGCTCTCCAAAAACCTGGACCCAGGAGTCTTTCAGACCTGGGCTCCATGCCCAAAACGTACAAGGGAGAGAAATGAAAACACACACTGAATGAAACTGGGCAGAAAACAGTCTTGTTTGGAATTAATGAGCCTCAGCAACCCCCTCACCTGACAGCAAAGCTTCATGTTTACCATGTCTGGAGGTTGATTTTATTTGAGAATACAATCCTGATTATATTTTATAGAGGGGAGCTTTCAGATTTTTTTTTTTTTTATGTTTATGATAGTTCTGATTCCACTGGGAAAATTCCAGGCAGGTCCTAATTCCTTTGTTTTTCTTTTCTTTCTTTCTTTTATTTTTACCAAATTAAGTAAAAATATTAATCCCCCCCATCTTGGGTTGGATATAAGATTTAATGTGAACACTCTTTACATGGAGAATGGTACTGTACTTGTGGGTTTCCCAATGTCTAGATACATGACCTCAGTGAGCCCCTTAAGTCCTCTGGGCCTTGGTTGCTGCACCTAGGAAATGGGCACAAGTTTAGACAGATGTCCTCTAAGAAACCGTCCCTCTCAAGAGCCTTTTCACCCATGGGCCATCTCCACCTTCCTTTTGTGGGCTCCCCTCAAGCCTCGGGAATATCTCTTTTTCCAGAGACTCAGGTCCCCTCCTGTATTCTCAACTAGCATGTAAGCAGGTACCTTCTCCACTAGGTGGAATCCATGTTTGGAGCCTGTCCAGACGCTCGGCCTCCCACGTGGGTGGGCATTTCTGCTGTCTACTCTCCACTGCCTGTGCATGTGACCTCAGTTTCCTGAGGAACCCAGAACACACCAGAGTATTGATGACCCACGATGGCTTCAGTGCTTTTTATTTCTGCCTCTCTTTCTATTTCATTCTGTGTGTGTGTGTGTGTGTGTGTGTGTGTGTGTGTGTGTGTGTGTACACATAAGAGTGCCACAGCACACGTGTGGAGGCCCAAGGACAGCCCAAGGAAATTGGTTCTTTCCTTCTTGCATGTGGATTTCAGGGACTGAAATCAGATAGATCATCAGTCTTGAAGACAGCTACCTGTATCCACTGAGACATACCACTCATCCTTCAGTGCTTTCTTTCTTTGTTTTTTAAACCTTTATTTTTATTTATGTGTGTGTGTGTGTGTGTGTGTGTGTGTGTGTGTGTGTGTGTGCGCGCAGGTACCCACAGAAGCCAGATGAGGGAATCAAATCCCCTGGAGCTAAAGTTACAATCCCCTGTGAACTATTGGATATGTTGCCGGGAACTCTGGTCTTGGAAAGAGCAGCAAATACTTCTTCTAACCACTGAGCAATCTCTCTTATCCCCGTTTGGTGCTTTCTCATTTCATCATAGCCAAGTGTAATTTCCATCTTTTAAGTTTCTCAAGGCCACCTACGGAGGTTCTATGGTTCTTCGGATGTTGCCTTGAGGAAGGCCTCCTCCCTCAGACAGAAGCCTCTTCAGGCGTTCCCTCACGCTGCATCTCCGGAGCCCAAGGCAGTTGTCTGATACATCGTAGTTGTGCGCACATTTATTTGAATTAAGAAAGTAACATGCCCTCTGTGTGCAGTACACCTTAAGTGTTATTACCGGGTTCCTGATGGCAACTTCAGGCCGGCCTTCTGGAGTGGAGCATGTGGATTCCTCCAGGCTCTCTATCTAAACCAGCCACTAGTCCCACTCTTGAAAAACACTTATCATGATTATTATCTTTTTTGTTGACACAGGGTCTCACTGTGTACACCTGACTATCCTGAAACTCACTATGTAGGAATACCAGGCTGGCCTTGAACTTACAGTTGCCTACTTCCACCTTCTGAGTGCTGGGATTGGAGACATGGCCAGCCAGCTCACTCTTACTCTTGCCCAGGCATTTTCTCCATTCTTTTGTCCTGTTTAGTTTCTGTTTTGCAACACATCCACCACCCGGTTTTATTTATTCCTAGTTTTCTTATTTGTCTCTTCTACTAGAATACAAAGTTCTTGAGGGCAAGCACCTTGTCCGTATTCCAGGTTGAATCCTTATACATGGGACAGTGCCAGGACACAGTGGGCACTCATCAAATGTTCCTTAGTGGAATGAGTGAGACATGACTTCTTGTGTGTGGCTTGTTGAGATGACATGGACTCATTCTCCCCAGGCCATTGAATGTTATCTCAGGTAACAGTTTTATCCATATTCCTAAAAGTGCATTATGGCACATGTTTGTGATATCCAGGCAGAGCAGCCGCCGTGTTCTTGAAGGACAGTTCTTCAAAGCAGATAATCTTTGCCTTACTTGATTCATTTTTTTGCCTTTGTTTTTAAATTTTCAGAGTGAGACTATAGAGAGCAAGAGACTTGAGCAGAACATACTAATTCCTCAGTGCCGCAGTGTTTCGTTCATTGGGCAGGCAGGCATGTGTGGTACCCAAGCCTCTCTGGTGGCCAAGAACCATCTGCTCTAACTCAGTCTCATGTTTTGTAAAACACTCGAGGCTGCTCATCGCCCAGAGCTTGGTACCCTGGGTACCTTCTCCACCTGCTGTTGTGGCTGCTCAGGCATTGGCTTCTTTCCCCATCCTTCTGTGCCTTAGGGTGTACGTTTTTGTTGTTCTACAGAACCTCTGAGCTTTCTTACTGTAACTGATGAAGAGAGATGCTGGTTTAACACATACGCCTTCCTGTTTTGCCATATAAAGGAGCATCACATGTTCTGGGGTTAAGAAAGAACATTCCCATAGTGCTAAATATCACTCTACATAATTAAGCCTTACAATTCTTTTAGATTTATTTATTTTATTTTCTGTGTACTTTGCCTGTATGTACATATGTTCACTGTGTGAATGCCTGGTGCCCTTTAGGTCGGAACTGGAGTTGTGGATGGTTATGAGTCACTTTGTGGATGCTGGAAACCAAACTCAACTCCTCTGCAAAATCAAGTGCTCTTAGCTACTGAGCCATCTCTTTAGTCCCTTCGTTATGTCTTCATGGAAACTGTAAGCAGAGTTCTTCATGTTTCTCTTATGTTTGTTGTTCAGCAGACACAAAGGAAGTCAAGCTTAACCCAAAGGTGCCATAGAGGTTGGCACACACTACTCTCCAGAGGGTGATTAAACGTCGGAAACATCAGGGGGGAAAAGAGAGGTTAGACTATGGAGTGGAAAATGTGCCTCTCAGTGTTTCTCTCTGCCGAGTCTATGTCAGAGTCAGAAGTCATTTGCTGGTTTTTCCTACCACTTTACTGGACTTTACTGCTGGCTGTTGTATAGCAGTTTCCTCTGATGTTAAAAGTCTTCCATCTTGGAGGGAAACTTCTTCTTTTCTTCACATTGCTGCTATTTTTTTCTTTTTAAGTTTTATTTTACATCCGGCCCTAATTTCCCCTTCCTCCTCTCCTCCCAATCAACCCTTCACCTCCGTCTGCTCCCACCCACTTTGTTCCCACCCCCAATCCACTTCTCCATTTTGGTTTAGGAAAGGGCAGCTCTCCCATGAGTATCAACAAAACATGGCATATCAAGCTGCAGTAAGACTAAACACCTCCTTTTGTATTAAAGCTGGGCAAGGCAAGGCAGTATGACGAGTAGGGTCCCAAAAGACAGCAAAAGAGCCAGAGATAGCCCCTGTTCCCACTGTTAGGAGTCCCATAAGAGTACCAATCCACACAACTGCAGCATATATGCAGAGGGCCTAGGTCAGTCCCATGAAGGCTCCCTAGCTGTAGATTCAGTCTCATTGAGCCCCTATGAGCCCAGGTTAGTTGATTCTGTGAGTTTTCTTGTGTTGTCCTTGATCCCTCTGTCTCCTAGAATTCTTTCTCCCCATCTTCTGCAGGATTCCCTGAACTCTGCCTTATGTTTGGCTGTGGGTCTCTGCATCTGTTTCCATCAGTTGCCTAATGAAGCCTCTCGGATGACTATTGGACTGGGTACCAGTCTATGAAGATAGCAGAATATCATTAGGCATCATTACATTGACATTTTTTTTTCTCCAGTGTGTTTGGTTCTATCCTAGGTCTCTTGGCCCTCCAGCCTGTGGGTCCTGGTACTCCAGACGCTATCAAGGGTGGGCTTACTCTCCTGGCATTGGTTTTCGGGTTAGACCAGTCTTTGGTTGGCCACTCCCTCAGTCCTAGGTCACCCTTACCCCAGCACATCCCATAGGCAAGACAGACTGTAGGTGGAAGGTTATGTGGCTGGGTTGGTGTCCCAATCCCGTCACTTGAAGTCTTGCCTGGTCACAGGAGATGGCCAGATCAGGCTAAGTATTCACTATTCCTAGAAGTCTTAGCTGGGGTCATCCTTATAGATTCCTGGGAGATTCCCTTATGCCAGGTTTCTTCTTAAACCCACAATGCCCCCCACTGCATCCAGTAGTCTCTTCCAGTACTCTCCCCTTCCATCCACCCACAACCCAATCATTCATGTTCCCTTCTCCACCTGCCTGAAGTCCACTCATGAAAGCTCTCCTATTTCCCTTTCCCAGGGAGATCTGGGCACCCTGCCCGCCTTGAACAGAGGGAAATTTCTTAAGATACAGGATGTAATAGTGATGTGAAACAGCAGAATGTTTTAGGACAAGATGTTTATAAGGAGGTGAAACAATTGGATATTCTCCATCAAGGTAAAACATTCCATCTTGCAGGGAAACTCCTTAAGACAGGAAAGAAACAATTCAAAATAGCTTCAGGGAGTCCCTGAAATGGACTAGATTCACTAGGCCTCTCCCTCCCCAAGACAAAATCAACAGCCAAGACTGCTGAGAGATGCTCTCAGACAGGCCAAGCTGCAAAGACAACTTGACAGGTCTTGCAGGCTAGACTAGACAGAGATCAGCCTGAGTGCCTCGAAGAAACAAAGCCCAGCCGAGCAGCAGGAAGAGGCTCAGGCCAGCTGAGCACCAACAAAGGACCCCGTCTAACCATGGAGCTGTCTGCAGGCAGTCCAGTGTGCTCCAGGTTTCCAGACATTGTAAACCGTCACCTGTCCTGGGGCGGGGGTGGGGGAGTGGGGGTGGGGGGCTTTTGGTGATGCAGTTGTCTGCATCTTTCTGCTCCCGTAAGTGACCCTCACCCGTGTTCCTGTCACTCCAGTAAAACTTGTCTGTTCACCAAACTGGACTTCAGTGGCACCCGTACTTTTGTCTGTCATCTGGTCCCTATCTGGAGTGAGCATGTTTTCTCACGTCTCTTCGGGAGTAGTGTCACACAGCACTGGCTTTCTAGGGTTAAAACCACATTTTGTAGAAAAACATTCCACTTGCACAGTGCAGTTAATTTTCATTAATGTTTGACTTTATTAAAATGGGTTATTTTTTAATGATAAGATGGACATTAAAATAATGCCTCACTAATATGATGTAGATTTGATAAAACAATGTCTTGTTTCTGTACTTGGTAACACCTTTAAAAATCTCCTTCTGAAAACCTGTTTACTTACCTGCTTTGTATTGGCACCGGAGCATACATACAATTTTCCAACCAAGGATATGCTGTTTTGTATGACTTTATTGTTAGCCTTCTCCTTCACATTCTGCTATAGCTAATTTAGCAAAATTGCATTTAAATCAGTCCCCGATGAGAGGACCTAGAGCTCACATTCTTGCTTTTAATAGACACATTAGTCTTCTTACATGGGAAGATTGCATAAATGGCTTCTCATTTTCTTCTGGGAAGATCGCTATTATATATCACTCAGTGCATTCCTGGTCTATCCTTAGGGATTTTACAGAGGTTGTCATTGCTTTGGATCTTGCATTGGTGTTCAAAATTGATTAACCTCTTGTGTAGATTTTAACAAGAGTCCTGTAATGGTTGTATTTGCTGTACTCATTTGAGTCACCAAATATTACTTTATTCAGTTACCTGAAGATTGCTTGTGCCTCAGCCCTAGAGGGCAGAGGAGGAAGAGAGGGAACAGAGACAAGAATGAGGCGTTGTTATCTGTAGGAGTGTTCATGCGTTGGCACTGGAGCATCATGACTGAGTCAGGATTATCTGACCAAGTGCAAAGCTAATGCCATGATCATGTTAATTGCTCACATCAGAAAGTTGCTATATTACTAGTTAAAATATAAGAAAACAAGACCATATACAACTTTAATATTGGTAGGTAACCATTAAGATTTAGACTGTATCTTTATACCTTTCTATGTTTGTTTTTCTCAAAAAGCAGAAGTGTAATCCTCTTCTTAGAGACTGATGTGTGAAAGGCCCAAGCGTATGTGGCTTCCTTCTTGCTGGAGTGCTAGGTGAAGGGAAAGTGTTATTTCTACTCTGTGACATCTAGATAAGGGATGGGCAAAGGTGAGCGGTACTTTAACCAGCCCAGCAACTGCTCTGAAAGAGCTGACTCCTAGCTTCACTCAACCCATGTTCTTCTCCTATATAACTCAACTCATTGTAAGCATCTCTAGTCCCTGGCCAGGGAGGACAGACCCTTCCCTAAGAGTCTTGGCCCCTTCCCGCCACTGAGGAGCAAACAAATTTCTCTGTTAATGCTCTCTTGGTATAAATCTTTGCTCCCTGTGACCCCGGCTTCAGTTCTAACTAACAAGTGGTGCTCTATTCTACACATATTTTTATGATTAATTACTTAGTAGATAATCATTACTTGTGCCTCCTAAAAACAGTGCTTACTAAGAGAGGAAGGTAGGCCACCAGCTGAGTCACCAGCTCTCAGGTGACTGAGCAGAGCTGGACTGATGACTCCATGGCTGCTTCAAGCCTCAGAAGAGAGTAAAAGGAAGCAAACACTGTTCCAGCAGGGACTTTTGTTACAACAAAACTGGCAGGTGATGGCGGTCCAAGTTAGCAATGCTAAGATGGGGGTGAGATGTAATATCATTAGTATACATTAATTACAAATGAGAATGAGTTTCCTTCTGACATTTTCGTAGGTACGTATGATGGAGTTTGAACATCTTAACCTCCATTACTCTTTCTTGTTCCTCTCCGTGTCTGTTGATTCCTCCCCCCACGCCCCCCGCACCCCTTCTCCTCCTTCCAAAGAATTTTGTTAGGGTTGTTTACACGAGTGAGAGAGAAAGGTCAGTTACAGGAGCATGGGCATTTTACTAGTAGCTCTACTATTTAAAAACGTCTCCTTCCCCAGTGATTCATTCCCAGGGAAGGGTGGGCCTCCTGGTTTCCTGCTTCTCTAGGACTGAATATTGACAGACCCATCTTGTGCAGGTAATCACTGACACTGTGAGTTCAAGAGTGCCACAGCCAAATCACGGCCGGAAGGAAGTCTTCCACAGCACTCCAACCCATCCCCTGGATTTCACACTCTTTTCACCTCCATTTCTGTGATGTTCTCTGAGTTTTGGAGGAGGAAACTGGGCTTTTTAACTGAAAGACTCAGACAAACTATTAGGTTGGTGAAAAGGTAGGTGGGTGTGATAAGATTTATAGTTCCTAACCATCTAGTCACTATTTGTGGGGAACTGGAAAGGCCTGATGTGTGTATCCTACAAACAAGCTAACAATGAACCTGCTATACAAATCCATAATTACTGGCTAGAGGCGCAAGACCTCTAGATGAGAAATAAGAGGCTTTTTATTTTAAGGAATAACAAAATGAATGAGATTTATGTTTGAATCATTTTTTCTTGTGCATCAAGGCCATTTGAGTGACATGGGAGGCCCAGGTGGATGTCACCTGCAAAAATGAGACATTTCTTTTGTCTTCCACTAGATGAATTCCTCTTAAATACTAAGCACTGGCTTCTTTCTCTGTGTCTTTCACACACATGTTCCTTCAGCAAAAATTATTTTTGCTCCATGCTTTGTGTGCTGTCTTTGATAGTGACACCCAGGATCCTTGTCATCCATTTTCCATTAAAATTTCTAATTTTTCCATAAAAGGTATTGTTTAAAATGCAGTAGGTGCTTTTCAAAGTAGCCATCAGAAGGGACAGTTTGCCCCCAAATCAGTGATACAAACAATCCAGGGGATGCTTTTTCCCATTAAGAGAGAATGTGGTGGGTATAAGAGTCTTTGGGGACCTATTGCAGGCCTTGGTTGTGGAGACTCGGTGATTAGGTTCCTATTTAAGAGGATGGCAGATCATTAATTCTCAGAGGAGAGCTGGGTATTTTACATTGCAGGTAACTGCTCTTCAGATGGCGTCTCATTTGGAGAGTAAACACCCTGGTCATTAGCCTTGAGGCATTGCAAGGTGTCCAAACTAACACTTTTGGTATCAGGGTTTCACTTTGCCAGCCTCAGTAAGTTTTAGAAGCCTGAAGGTAAAACCTGTATCTGTTCAGGAAACTCCATTAAGACATCTTGTGTTTAGAACTGATTTCCATCCTGCATATGTATGTGTGTGTGTGTGTGTGTGTGTGTGTGTGTGTGTGTATACATACATATATGTATATATCTTATACATACACATGCACATATATGCGCTTAATGTGATTAATAGAGTGTATCACTACTTGCTTAGAGGATAGGAGTTTTCATGTTTCTTATTTCACAGTATGCTTTATGATGTAGTTCTGACGTATCTGGCAGGTGTAATTTTGGGCCCTGGTAGTTTCTGTGAGCTTGACTGTACTCCACTTTCCTCTTGCTGATGGGGGCTTTGGATACCTTGCCTTTCTAGCTCGAGGATGCCCCTCTCTCCTGACCCTGTTGTTAATTACTCCTGTTGGAGGAATGTGCTCAGCCAGCTTCTGCACTCTCTGGGAAGAGTCTTTGCCTCATCCCCATCTTCATGCTGCACCCAGGCCACCTCTCTCCTCTCCTTCCTGGGGTGCCCCTAATTATCCTCCAGCCCAGACAAGCTCCAATCTCTGAGTACCTCTCTCCAATTAGTCCACTGGGGGGGGGGCAACACCTCTTTTCTCTTTTGTATCTAAGGGAACCTGTCATCTTCACTACCCTTTTCACCCAATCATTCATTCCCCAAGTAGGCTGTGCATTTTGTGTCCTGGAAACAAGGTCTTGTGTCTCTGTTAGAGTTTATTATATTAGGGAATGCAGGCACTTAAAGGCATGACACTTACAATATAATTACTATAGCCATACTGTCTAAAAAGAAGAAAAATTGGAACACTGAGAGGACGCTACCCATTTTGAACTTGTTGAATAGATCTTTATTGAGGGGGGAGAGATATCAAATGAGTGAAACACTGAATTGATCACTAGGAAAATGAGCTCAACCCACCCTGCCATTCATTTTTTGTATCAGGTAATGTGAACGTGTCTTTCAGAAATGGAGGCCGGGACTTAGCAAAGTAAAGGAACCGTGTTTTACTAAGTAAAGTGAAGTTTGGTGGCACGAACTCCACCTTGTATCTAACATGCTGTTACAAATGGGTGACCTGAAGTAAATGATGAAGTAACAGTGTGTAGGCACTGGAGGGGTTTGAGGAATGTCCAAGGAAAATGGTAACCACAAGAAGTACTACCATGAAACGACTGTTTTTAAGTTGGATGGTTTTGCTCTTAAGGGGGTAAGCCCCTTAAATCACGAGACCATCAACAGGCTTATTGTAAGAGACACCTCCACAGACAGGGAGAAAACAAGGACTCAGGGCAGGGGGACGAGAAGGATGGTGCAAGTGACCAGGCAACATGGGGTTTCTGGGTCATCAGTGGCCAGGGTGGAGGCATAGCTCCATGCTGTTAGAGGCAGCAGCTTTTGGAGTCTCCTTTGACCCCAGGGACCTCTAATCAGACAAACTCAGGATTCTTAGCTTCACCACAGAGAAGAATTTCAGGGTGAGCCAGTATAGAGCAGAGTTGGAGTTTATTAAATGAGATTACAATGTAGATTTTGAGCATGAGGGTTAAGCAGAAAAAGAAAGAGGAAGAAAGGAGGAGGAGGAGGAGGAAGAGGAAGAGGAGAAGGAGGAGGAGGAGGAGAAAGAGGAGGAGGAGGAGGAGGAGGAGGAGGAGAGAAAAGTAAAGATTCTCAGGGAAGAGAAGCCACACTTGCGTAGGGCGTGAGCTTCTCAAAGCCCTGCCTTACTGTGCTCACAATGGCTTTCTACAGCCCTGTGGAATTTTGAGGTCCATGTCCAGAGAATGGAATGTAAACAAGGTTTAAAGATGAAAGTATTTCCTTTGTAAATAAAATTGTCCTGTGGATTTATGAAGGGCACTGTCTAGATTTATAAGGGGCAGTGTTAAGGTTTATGAGGGGCAATGTCTAGGAATGAGATAGAGTGCTAGAAACACAAGACTAAAGATAATTTTGGCCCTAAGGGAGCACTGTGTTTACTACTGTTCCCATCTCTGTCTGAGTGGCCTTTCAGAGAGCAAAGCACACACCATTCCTGGAGACCATTTTTCTGCACTGGTGGTGTCGGAGTCCTGACTCAGGGAGTCTTCCCCAACTTTCCTTCCCCGATCACCCCAATTTTCCTTGTTTGTCTAATCAGCTTTTTCTGGATCAAACAACTCTGAAGGGCAGCAGTAGCTTCATGACCACAAGGTCCTGTCTTGCCAGTAAGTCACATCTGTTGGATGAAGTTCCTTGGGGTTTGCAAAGCAGGCAGATCCTAACTAACTAAAAATTTGCTCTTTGGTGTACTTCAAAAAATTAGATGCATGAACATTTGAGTCTTTAGTTGGCAGACATTTGAGCTAATAATGGGCCTATACTGAGGAAATATATAACCTAGAGCCAATCCACACAGCCATACTTGGCTTGCTGTGGAATGTGACTTGCTCATTCTTTTGAAAGTCAGATAGACACAGGATGGGCTGGTTGGCACTTCCGCAAGAAGAGTCAGTCCACAGTTATCTCCTTGGCCAGGAGCACCGAGAATTACTGTGTTATAAATCAGAACTGAGGCTTTGGGGATGTGGTCTCTGCTGGTTCTGGGCTTTGTTATTCACTAGGGATCAGAGTAAGAGGGTAATTATGCATACTGAAGGAAGCTGCGGCCATTCGGTGCTTCCTGGTCATCACTGTATAAAATCCTGGAGTATGGTGGGCAGAGCATTGAGCAAGATTTGGTCAATATTTATCTTATCAATAGATCACCATGAAGCACACTCGTGGTGTGTGTGTGTGTGTGTGTGTGTGTGTGTGTGTGTGTGTGTGTGTGTCGCATTTCTTTATTCAATTTATAAACAAGGGGCTTACTGTCATAGATAACAGGAAATCAGAATATCTCATTTTCTCTTTATTGCATGATGTATAGATTCTTACAAAACCTAGACTCTGGAGTGGGTAACCAAGGAGAAGAGGGAAAGAAAACAAAAAAAAAGTATGCAAGAAGCTCAATAAACACCAACAGCTAAGACAGATAGGGCAGAAGAAATTAGCAAAGGAGACGGGGAGAACCATGGGAGTCACGGTGAGTGAGGACCAATGGCTGCTGAGAAAAGGAGATAGGGGTAATGGTGGGAGTCCCGGTGAGTGAGGACCAATGGCTGCTGAGCAGTGAAGAATCGAGAGAACAGATGCATTTATTTGGAAGCTGCCCCCATCTCTCTGAATGCAGTTCGGAGGTACATCAGGCAGAAGACTGAGTGGGAAGTGCGGATGATGAAAGTGTGAAACGGGATGCAGCGTGTCATCCTCACTCATGTTTCCATGCCGACTAACTTTTCCTTTTGCATCAGCACCTAGGTATTTCAGGAGATGTTTGATGTTTCTCCAGACTTCTCCCAACAGACACATGGAGGATTGTGTGGTAATAGACTTGACAAGGCCCCTGGCTTGTGTGAGTACAGCATAGCCTGTTCTTCTAAGATCCTCCTCAGCTGAGTTCTGCTGTCTGATAGTCGCACTCTACTCTCTTATGTTTAACATAGGCTCTTCTTTAATTGTGGCCTCAAATGTCTCCAAGAAGGACAGTAGTGTGATGTAGCATTGAAGTCAAACACTAGATATTCCTTACGCAAAGCTTGGAAATTATATTAAAGACCATGAAGATGTCCAGATCCCCCATTCTAGATGTCAGCATTTTCAAAGGTAAAAGAGACTGGAGTGATGATTTAGGAATTTTACATCTATCTCTTAAACATATCCAACTGACTTTTAAGGGAAACTGTTTATCACTGCATATAATGTATCGTGTAGGATTAATTGAAAACATAATATGTTTATTGATACTTTGATACTTATTTTGAACCCCGGTTCTTACATCTAGAGATTTTTGAATTAGTTTAGTCATTTTATAACAGTTAATGGTTAGCTACCAAAATGTGATAGTATTTGTAAGCTAGCCTCCAATTTTAGCTTCTTTAAAATTTAGGGTATAATTTTTCAGTCTTACATAAAATGACAAACTCTGTTGGATAACATTTGCTCACTTTTAAAACTAACTTTCAAAGTTATTTATAATTGGCACACAGCAAAAGACTCAGATGGTAAGTGCACAGCTACTAGCTTATATGCTTATGTCTGTGTAACCAACACCCAGATCGAGGTTGGAGCCATAGGAAGATCCCTAAGACCCCCTCTCCATATCCACTTGCTCCCCACTTGTAATAACCACTGTTCTAAATTTGCTATCAGTGTGGTTGGTTAATGGGAAGAACTAAACAGAACTGCCGGTCACCATGTTCCCATGCCCATCTTGACCATGCTTATCTTGACTGTGTTCACAGTTCAAAATTTCATTTCCTCTTACACTGCCTGTTCTAAAGCTTTTATTCTTCAGCTGTCTTTCCTAATGGAAGTGAGGCTTGGGGGACTCATACTGTAGAATTTGCCCTCCATTTATCTCTTGGTGCGTGAAATCCTTCCAGGAAGCTTCCCTTTTTTTTTTTTTCCAATTGAAGGATTGTTTCTTGTGGCAACAATATTGCTATTAGTGTAATGTCCTTTTCATGTTCTCTCTGAGAGAGCAGCCAGCCAAGAGACACGAAAGGAGACCAGGTCAGAGACAGCTGGGAGCTTGACAAAATTGGGAGGGCTGAAAGTAAATTACCTCAGAAAGTGGACAAAAGTTAGAAATAGAGCTGAACAATAGCTGAGGCTCAGTTGCTTTTCCTCCCTGCCAGGTCTCCTTGTCTCTCGTTACTGATCCTGCTGCCACCAGAAGTCACCTTCTTTACCATCGTGGCCCCTTGGCTCTTCTTAGGCACTAAGAAAACATGGGCCCTTCATTTTTGCAATGACCTCACATGCCCTTGCTAGAACTTTCCATAGGTAAAACCACTGAGCTCCACTATTCCTGGTTTGTAATAAACCATCATTATTAACCTTGAAGATTAAGGCTGGTGATTCGTGATTATGTGGTTTGGGTTTCTATTGCTGTGAAGAGACACCATGACCAAGGCAACTCTTAAAAAGGAAAACATTTAATTGGGACTGGCTTACAGTTCAGAGGTTTAGTCCATTATCTTCATGGTGGGTGGCATGCAGACAGACATGGTGCTGGAGAAGGAGATGAGAGTTCTACATCTTGATCTGTAGGCAACAGGAAGTGAACTGTCTTCCACACTGGGTAGAGCTTGAGCATAGAAGACCTCAGAGCCCACCCCCACAGTGACACACTTCCTCCACCAAGGCCACACCTAATCCAACAAAGCCATACTTCTTTTTTTTTTTCTTTTGGTTTTTCAAGACAGGGTTTCTCCATGTGGTTTTTGGTGCCTGTCCTGGATCTTGCTCTGTAGACCAGGCTGGCCTCAAACTCACAGAGATCTACCTAGCTCTGCCTCCCAAGTGCTGGAATTAAAGGCATGTGCTACCGCCACCTAGCCAAAGTCACACATCTTAATAGTGCCACTCCCTTTGGGGGCCATTTTCTTTCAAGCCACCACACTTTTATTCTCATGACATCTGTCAGAATCACTGAGGTGGAGAGATGGTTGGGTATTTTCACTCCCAGCAAGGCATGGTTTGAGATGACTTCCTTATTCTTCAGCTGAAGGAGTCCATCTTGTATAAAGAGGATGAATTAGTGATAATTCTGCCCTGGTCTTAACCTTCTTGACCCTGGAGAGAACACAACCTTTTTGGCTTGCATCACTAGGTATTTTGAAGACAGTTCATTTCTAGTTACAATTGTCTTTCACCGAGGAAAATTTAAAATACATCCTTTCTCATTAACATCTCCCTTTTAGCATAGCTACTGTAATCAACAATTAATAACTGGGACCTCATGAAACTGAAAAGCTCTGTAATGTAAAGAACACCATCATTATGATTAAGTGGTTTCCTACAGAATGGGGAGATTTTTATCAACTCCAGATCTGATAGTAGACTAATAGCCAAAATGTATAAAGAACTCAAGAAAGTAGTTATTAAAAACCCAAATAATCCAACTAAAAAGGGATACAGATCTAAACAAAGAATTCTCAATAGAGGAAACTCAAATGGCTGAGAAACACATAAAGAAATGTTCAACATCTTTAGTCATCAGGGAAATGCAAATCAAAATGATGTTGAGATTCCATCTTACACCTGTCAGAATGGCTAAGATCAATAACACAAGTGACAGGTCACGCTGGTGAGGTTGTGGAGCAAGGGGAACACTCATTCATTGCTGGTGGGAGTGCAAACTTGAACAGCACTATGGAAACAAACATAATATTTCCTCAGAAAGTTGAGAATCAATCTACCTCAAGACCTAGCTATACCACTCTTGGGCATATACCCAAAGGATGATTCATGCTTCATCCTACAACATGGACACTTGCTCAAGCATGTTTGTTACTGCTCTGTTTATAATAGCCAGAAACTGGAAACAACCTAGATGTCCCTCAACAGAAGAATGGATAAAAATGTGGTACATTTACACAGTGGAGCATTACTCAGCTGTTAAGAAAAAAAATGACATCATGAAATTTGCAGGCAAATGGAGAGAACTAGAAAAAAAATCATCTCCAGTGAGGTAATCCAGACTTATAAAGATAAATACAGTACATATTCACTTATATGTGGTTATTGGCCATTAAATAAGTGATAAACAACCTACAGTCCATAGATCCAGAGAGGTTAGGTATAGAGAAAGGGACTGGGGGGACACATGGATCTCCCTGGAATGTGTAAATAGAATAGATTTTACAGATGGACTGGGGGCAGGTGGGGACAGAATAGGAGGAACAAGTAGGGAGGGTGAAGAGAGTTGAGGGAGGGAATATGGAGAGAGAGGGAATATGGAGAGAGACAAATGGAATTGAGGAACACTTGATGGATAATATGGAAACGTAGTACAGTGAAAACTTCCTAAAATATATGAAGGCAATTCTAATGAGATGTCCTAATAATAGGGGACATGGAGTCCTACCATGACTATGTAGTATTCAATTGGAGTCCCATAAAAATCCACAAACAACCCAGGCTGTTGCTAAGACAATAGGTTGTTCTCTTCAAACTGACAGAGGAACCCCACTGCCAATAACAACACCCACACAACTCATTAAAGATGGAGAAGTAGAGCTGATGCCTAAATGGAGGCTTTAATGTCTTTTGTGTGGGAAGCTACTCTGCAGGCTACCAAAAGAGAAATACAAATGCTAATCCAGCTATGAAACCTTTGACCTACAATCTGTCCTGCTTGTAAGCTATGCTGGGACAACAGTGGCACAGAATTTGTGGGAGTAGAATTTATGGGATTAGGCAATCAATGTCTGATTGGACTTAAGGCCCACTCCATGAGAAGGAACCCATACCCAACACTACTTGGGTAACCAAGAACCAGAGTCTAGATAGGCCAGGGACCCAGTATAAAACAAAACACTACTGGTTCTATCCCCCAATAAAGTATCAGTAAAATGACTCTTAATGATATTCTGCTATACTCATAGATCAGTGCCTTATTCAGTCATCATCAGAGAGGCTTCCTCCTGCAGCAGGATGGGAAAAGATGCAGAGACCCACAGCTAGACATTATTTGGAGAGAGAGTCTTAAGAACACACAGCTCTAAATGGGATGTCTCCATCAAATTCCTTCCCTCTGAGCTCAGGGAAACTCAGGGAAGAGGAGGAGGAAAGAGTGTAAGCCAGAGGGCATGGAGGACACCAGGAGAACAAGTCCCTCAGAATCAACTAAGCAAGGCTCATATGAACTCACAGATACTGAAGCAGGAAGCACAAAGCCTATACAGGTCTGAACCAGGTTCTCTTTCTGTGTGTTTATTATAAATTCCAGCCTAGTATCTTTATGGGACTCCAGAGTGTAAACAAGTAGCTCTCTGATTCTTGTGCCTGCTCTTGGGGCTCTTTTCCTTCTATTGGGTTGTCTTGTCCAGCCTCAATGTGATAGTTTCTTGCTTTATCTTATTATATTTTATTTTGTAGTGTTCAGTTGTTTTCTCTTAGAAGTCTGTTCTTTTCTAACGAGAGACAGAGAGGGAGTGGATCCCAATGGAAGGAGTGGTGGTGGTGGGGACCGGGAGGAGTAGAGGGGGTGGAAACTACAATCAGCATATATTGTATGAGAAAAGAATCTATTTTCTTTTATTTTAATTTTTATTCTTCTCGTATATTACATATATTACTGCAGTTTCCCTTATCTCCCCTCCCACAGTCTCTTCCCCACACTTCCCTTCTCCAGGTCCACCCCACCTCTGCTTCCCCTGAGACAAGAGCAGGCCTCTCAGGGACATCAACCAAACAGGGCATAACAAGCTACAGTAAGATAAGGCACATACCATCACATCAAGGCTAGATGACAAGGCAAAAGAGTCAGACATAGCCCTTGCTCCCACTGTTAGGAATACCACAAGAACACCAAGCTAATCAACCATAGCATATATGCAGAGGACTTACAAAAGAAAAAAAAATGAAAATGAAACATTCCCCTTCTACCCACTTTCTCTTATACTTTTGTCGTCATGAAATCTTGTTAACATTAAAACTAAATGTAGCCTGGAGAAAAGACAGAATGTACCTCAAAAATGTGTCAAACAGGCTGGAACTTTGCAGGTAAGAGGGAAATGATGGATCTTTAGGCTCCTGGCACCCAGCTGAGTTAATTGGGTGAGTGTGAACACTTCTTGTCTTGCCCTGTATAGTCAAGTCCTTATTAGATTTTGCCTGGAGCCTGAAACATCACCAAAGTTGCCTGTGACACTCTGATCAGTCTTACTCTGGAGTAGAGAAGAATGGGCGTAGAAGGGCAGAGGTTATTCTGAGGCTCACTCTAGTTGTCTGACACAAGAGAAAAACAAGTCTTGTACCAAAATTGAAGGGAAGGTGGAGTCAGAACACGAAGTCTGGGTGTATTTTGAATGTGGGAGTCCACAGGGATGCTCATGGGTTAGACAACGGGGTTGAAGACAGAAAAGAATGAAATGACGACAATCCCAACCTAGGTGTCAGTAAATCACTACCACTGCTACTGCGTTGTAAATCAGTTAAAGCACACAAATCCCCATCAACATTATCTTTCTTTAGACAGTGCCAGAATTCGTACATGCTCTCTAATTTTATTATTTACCCTCACAGTTGAAAATGTAGGAAACTGACTCCAGTTCAGTAAGCTTCAAATTCAGCTCAAAGATCTAGTATTTACAGCACACATAGCAATTTCCTAGTTGGTGCCAGTTATTTTAATTTTATGAGAATTGTGCTTCCTATATGGAACATCTGAACTTTCATTTATATATTTTCTACTTATCTTATAAACCAGTAAGGACAAAAATTAGATGAGGCATTCCTGCAGTTGCACAAATTGGTCCACAACTGGTGATAGCCACTGTGGAACTCGTAGCAAGCAGGCGGTTCCATAGCATGTGACTGTAAATGTTTATGACTCTGGCAGAATATGGAAATATAGAAGTTTTGTGGACAACTATGCACTATCTAATGGCTTTCAGAGATGAATATAAAAGATAAGCCCCAATTGTATTTGCTCAGCATTGGAAAGGACCAACTTCTTTTCACCCACCTCTTCATCCTCTTCCTTCCTAGAAGCCAAAGATTAAGAAACATGGCTTCCAATTTCAGTGGCAGTATTTGATTTGTGAACCACAACAGCTCAAAATATCATCAGTTGGAATAGTTTTCTTTTTTACTTGAAAATTGGATATTGGCTAACAAAAGACATCACAGATGGCAAGCAACAGACCAGAGAAGGCACAAGGCCAGTCCCTAAAGGCAGGAGTGTTGGTACTTGTCCTCACCTACAGGGGAGAACTTCCATTGCTCCAGGCTTCCTTCCATGCCTCTGTTTGAGGAATGGTTTAAAAGCAAAAATGCTTTAGCAATTGGCTTGGCTTCCCAAATATCTGGCCAATTTGCTCTAAAAACAAATCCTTCTTGTTCCACAAGAGATTAAAGAATGTTTTAAAATTCTCTAAGAACTCAACTCCCTCAACATCGATTTACCTGCCAATATATATGTGCACATGCTTTGATACACACATGTGCACACACACACACGCACACACACACACACACACACACTGCCTCCTGGTACTTGGTTCTAGAAAGCACAAACTTTATTTAATTTACAGGTAGCTTGTTTGAGGAGATGGTACTGAAGAGGCCTAATTTAATATTAGTGCAGCCGTGACAGGCTGCAGACTAACAATACTAGGACTAGGCCTCACCATAACAATAACTAGGAAAAGCCACAAACTGTACCCTGAGGGAGACCAATCAGAATTGAGACAAACAAGTACTAAATGCTCTAGAACATAAAGGATAGCTTACATCACTTGTATGTAGATTGCCAATTTCCTTGCAGCAACGCCAGTACCAATTACTGACAAAACTTCTGTTACCTCACTCCTGCCCAATCAGGAGTTCAGCACCCATCTGAATCTGGATCCCCTACACCCCCATCCTTTACTCATTAAAAATCCTGCCATAACTGAGGTCAAGGCTCTCCCTGATCCAACCACTGTGTCAGAATGGACGAGAAGCCCAAGCTTGAGCTGGCAATAAAGGCTCTTTGCTTTTGCCTAAGAACTCAGACTCCCGATGGTCTCTGGGGGGCTCATGATGTGGGCATAACAGTACCTTAGCACTTAAACTATTTATTTATTTACTTATTTATTTGAGGTAGGGTCTTATGAGTCTGAGGATGGTCTCAAATTTGCTACATAGCCACAGATGACTTGGAGCTTGTCCACTTTTTGAGTGCTCAGATCGCAGGCATGTGCGCTATGTTCTGTTGATGTGGTGGGGACTGGAATCAATCCTAGGGCTTTGTGCATGGTAGACAAGCACCCTAGTAACTGGGATACTTACCCAACCCCTTGAAAACTCTTGTTTCACATTTTCAAATGTGTGTAAGACGTCCATTATAAACCATGATAATAAAGCAAACTTTCATGAATTTTTTACCAACACTGTTAGAATTTCCTTCTTCATCATATTCTTTGTCACCTACAAGAGAAGAGAGTCACCACTTTCTTGACCGTTGTTGTGTTTTTCATTTCCTTGATTTTTCATTTTTAATATAGAAGTCCTCATATTCCTAAGCAGTATGCTGTTCAATGTTCAGTTTTGAGCACTACATAAACTGGACTCAGACTGAATAGAATCTTTGGAAATGTCTTTTCTGCTCAATATTATGATTCTAAAAAGATTTATTCATGTTGTTTCATTAGTCAGAGTTCATTTCTTTTCACTGAAATGTGATTGCCTATTATGTAAATATATCACATTTTACTGCACATTTTCTTAGCTACAGCTATTTAGATTGCTCCTAGTATTTTACTTTGTGAAGTAGGTTGTGGAGAATTCTCTATGAGGCCCTAGGAGCACATTTACCAGGATTGTTCTACACAATGTTCCTGGGATGCTTTATCAATGGATAGGTGTAAATGGTCATCTTGATCATGTCATGATTATGTATTTGCATCAGTTTTTATTTCTGATGTACAATCTCAACAGCAGGATGCTGAATCCTAGAAAACACCAGACTGTCAGATTTTTCATCTTTAAGAAATTGATTAGAATCTGCTAACCATGGCTCTTAATTTTTGTCCTCTTGTTTACCTAAAATAAAATGTGTTTAAAATATCTTAGCTTTTCATCCTTTTGGGATGTGTTCTTTATCTTTGTATGTGTGTCAGATTGTTGGTTATTTGTTTATTATCCCTTTTCTTTCCTTACATTTCCCCTGTGCCATTGATGTATTGCCAAATAACTGAGTTGTGGAATGGGCCACACTTGGGAATCACCTGTTTCCTACACCATCACTCTGCAAGTTCTTTTGTTCCTTGTAAGTCTTGTAGGTGATGAAGAGTGTGCCCAGTGGCTAATTCCATCTAACGGCAGTGCTTTTCCTCAGCGCTGCTATGCTCCCCTTGGTGCTGCTGTGCTCCCCTTGGTGCTGCTGTGCTCCCCTCGGTGCTTCTGTGCTCCCCTCGGTGCTGCTGTGCTCCCCTCGGTGCTGCTGTGCTCCCCTCGGTGCTGCTGTGCTCCCCCTGGTGCTGCTGTGCTCCCCTCGGTGCTGCTGTGCTCCCCTCGGTGCTGCTGTGCTCCCCCTGGTGCTGCTGTGCTCCCCCTGGTGCTACTGTGCTCCCCCTGGTGCTGCTGTGCTCCCCTTAGTGCTGCTGTGCTCCCCTCGGTGCTGCTGTGCTCCCCTCGGTGCCACTGTGCTCCCCTCAGTGCCGCTATGCTCCCCTCAGTGCTGCTGTGCTCCCCTCGGTGCTGCTGTGCTCCCCTTGGCGCTACTGTGCTCCCCTCAGTGCCGCTGTGCTCCTCTCAGTGCTGCTATGCTCCCCTTAGTGCTGCTGTGCTCCCCTTAGTGTTGTTGTGTTCCCCTCAGTGCTGCTGTGCTCCCCTCTCTGTTACGTATTTGTGTTCATTATAAATTGGCAGCAAATTATGGCTCTTAATTTTTATTTTCTCCTTCACTCACAATAAGTCATGCTTAAAATATCCTTATTTTTCTTCTAGAAAACACTTACTTCTTTTTGTCTGCTTGTTAAGATTATTGGATATTATCAGCTTTCCCTACATCTTCCCCATGTGTTGCTGAGAAGCCATGCTGTGTATATATACACGTCTGTGTAAGAATGTACACACGTGTATATATGGAGGCCAGAGATCAGCTTCAGGTGTCTTTCTCCATTGCTCTCCACTTTCTGTTTTGAGACACAGCTTCAAAATGTTTATTCCTAATACTGAAAATAGTATGCTAACCTAGATATTTTGGAAAGATTTGCTTGTATCCCTTCATGGTAGGAAGAATAAGGAGTTAGGTGTGTTTTTTGTTTGTTTCCTTTTAAGGGAAAAACAATCTTGAGTTCGTACTGATGCTGGCAATTAAAACTTAACCTTGGGACAAAATTTACTTATTTTATAATTACATCTTTTAACTTTTTATTCTGTGTGATTCCTGTACGAATTCCAAAGTGGCAGCTATGATTTGAACTGTTTATGCCAGTGTGTCGTCCCCCCCCCTCCCCCGCTCTGTTCCTTTTCTATCTGTGTAAGCAACTGTTTTGGTGTGGGGGAAAATGGAAAATGTCCTCTACAGGCTCCTTTGCACACGAGGTCTCCAACTGGAGGCACGGTTTGGGAACTATGGGTCCTTCTGGGTATGGAGCCTAGCCAGCAGGCACAGCCCCTGAGGGTGAGCCTTGAGAGGTCTATTGCAGCTCTGCTTCCTGATCTACTAAGAGTTAGGAAGTGGCAGCTGCAAACTTCTGCCCTCACACAGAGCTTCTGTAGTTCTCTAATGGATCACGCTACACATTATTTAGGGTTACTCACTACAGAGTTGTCTTGGGGTGCTGGTGAGGTAATATGTGTACTCTTAATTAAGCACAAGCTTTTAATTTCTGCACCTCTGGCTCCTAAGAAGTTGGTAACCCTTGTCAACATCCCATTTACTCCTCCCCCACATGCTGTCTTTGTCACTCTATCAATTTTATACTGTCAAATTATATAACGTTTTCAAATTACTTTATGCTATATTCCCCGTTTTAAATATTAATTTTACAGTGAAATGCATTCAGTGCTCAGTTCATTCTTATGCCGTCGTAGCTTTCCCCATGATGTCACATTAGTCCCAAGCTCACTTTCTAGTACAATGCTTAGGAAAGGCTCCCAAATATACTGGAATTTTTGCACAGTTGTAACTGTCTGGCCAAAGCATTTGTCACATAAAGTTCTCATCTTAGATTGTTGTACTTGACTATTTGGAGTGTTTCACTTTTCCTGACATTAAATGTTGCCTTTGAAGTCTGGTGTCAATTGTTCTTATACTCCTCACCTGTGACCTGATTTTTTGTTTGTTTGTTTGTTTGTTTTTTGAGACAGGGTTTCTCTGTGCAGCTTTGGTGCCTGTCCTGGATCTCGCTCTGTAGACCAGGCTGGCCTCGAACTCACAGAGATCCACCTGGCTCTGCCTCCCGAGTGCTGGGATTAAAGGTGTGTGCCACCACCACCCCAGCTAACCTGATGTTTTTGTTTAATGTTCAGCTAATTCTTTTCCTTTTTCTTCAAAGTTCACAAGTTTTATGAGAGAATATTTTGGATTTAATTATTATGGGATGCTTTATCTGGCTGTGCTGTGTGGATTTCTTGTGAGAAGATTTGAGTCTTTTGTTTCAGGCATGTCTTGAATTATTTAATTTTTATGTTTTATTGATCTTGTTTTCTTTTGGATACTCAAATTACATGCACATTGGGCCTTTATTTTCTTTTTCTCGTATCTTTCTATTGTTTCCTCTACTTTGCTTTACCTTTCTTCATATTTTCTTTTTTATGGGGTATTTCACTCCTCAGAATTCCATAGGGATCTTTTAGTGTTCCATTTGTTCATTGATTGCATTTTTATTTCCCGAAGTGTAATAAATTTGCATCTTATTGTCTTGCCATTTTGTTTATGGGCATATTTATTACTGCAGAAATGGTTTCCTTTGTTTTTTTCAGATCATGTATATTTTCTTATTTGGTTATGTGTTATACTTTGTGGTTAATTTTCATCTTTTTTTTAACAATAATTTTGTATAAGATTAGTATGTCCTCCTCCAAGTGTGTTTAAATGAGATGGATTGTGTTATCACAAGCTAAATGAGAAGGTTTCTGAGGAGCCAGTAGACATTTCTCAAAGTAATTTTCACTGGTTTGCAGCTTGAAGGCTCCCTAGTCTGCAATTATAACGACAGGGAAATATACAGCCTTCTGGGGTAGCTATGATATTTCTACCTAAGAGAAAACCCTAGTTTATGGTTTTTTTGTTTTTTCCCCTCAAACTCTTTTTCCTAGCACTTTAGTGACCTGACTTAAAAGAAGTACTCTCTGTGGTGGCACACACCTTTAACGCCAGCACTCAGAAGTCAGAGGTAGACTGATCTCTGAGTTCCAAGCTAACCTGGTCTACACAGGGCTTACCAGCACAGCCAGGGCTACACAGAGAAGGCCGTTTCTCATTTTATTTCCTATGAGTTTTCTTTAGGTGGAGTTCTATTCTTTCCTCCCTCACCCCTCTTCCGTTTTTTTGTTCAAGACATGGTTTCACTGTGTGAAGATCCTTCTTTTCTGGGCATAGGACAGGAGCAGTCTATTGGTTAGATAAAGCTGGTCAGAAAATTTCTTTATGGTCAACTTTTACAGAAAGAGGTAGAAAAAATTAAAAGTAATATTTGGGGGCTTATGCCTGCCTTTGGTGGAGAATGGATCTACTTTATATGATCTACTTTTTTTAAAAAAAGGGAATTTTAGCTTTTATGGGCTGACCTGGAGGAAAGCTGGGAGGACAACAGGAAGGACAGGTGATCAGAAGGAGCCCGCTTCTGAGGCCCTTTAGATGTCCTTCAGTTCAAAGCGCTCAGTAAGCCGAAGCGCCTTACCTTAGGGTAGCACTTTCCAAACCCACTCCCAGCATCTCATATTCTTGCGTTTGTCTCCCCTTCTAACATCCCTCCAGAGTACAGTAACTCCATTATAGTTTCCGGACAGTTCATTTATCAACTAAACCCTTTTCTTGCAATGAGAGTTAGTGATGGTTCAGAAAAGCACCTGTTTTAAACATTTTTAAAAGATACATTCTAAAATTCATCAGCAATTGAAGCACAACAAAATCAGGGCAAAAATTAGTTGATAGTTCTGCCTGGTTAGCTTTGAACACTCACAGAGCATGTGTAGTGATAAGGTAAGAGCTCAAATGTAAGGGTTTCCCCAACTTCAAGTCAATCTACTGAAGCAGGAGTGTGGCAACCCATGAAGCCTGGAAAGAGGAAAATGTAAGGAAGCAGAAAGAACCCTTCTTCCTGGAATGTTGAGACCAAGAATTTCTGGTTGAGATTGTCCATTCCTGAACCCTGTCCCTGACCTACCAATTTGGATCTGAGTTTTTGACGAATTCTCTAAGTGAGGAAATGCTCACAATGCAGTTTACAACCATTGGTTTAAGAGTTTCCAGCATTTTTTTCATGGAGATAATTTAGGTATTGATAGCAGATTCTTGCTTTTGTTGCTTTAATTATGATTTTTCAGATTAATATAAGTAGATACTAAATAGTTCTCATGTTAGATTATAGGTTCCATCATTCTTAAAAAACATCGATCCATTCTTAACTTTATAAGTTCTATAGCAGCTTTATTTAATTTATTAATCATTTCTTTTTGAGGTTTATGTTCATTTATTTTATTATTTTACATATGTATGAGTGTTTTGCCTGTATGGAAGTATGCGTATCACCCGTGTGCCTGGTGCTCATGGAGGTCAGAAGAGGGCCTAAGATCCCTTAGGACTGGAGTTACAGACCCTTGTGAGCCACCATGTGGGTGCTGGGAATCAAACCGAGGTCCTCTGCAGGAGCAGCAAGTGCTCTTAACTGCTGAGCCATCTCTCCAGCCCTTAACTATCATGTCATTTAGGCTGAGATTTTATGGAGGAAATAAATCATATTTTCATTAGCTATTCTTTCATTGTTGTAAGTTTAAGCCATTTTCAGATTTTGGGATATAATGCTGTGATAAAGTTTTGTATACATAGACCTTTTCAGTTTTAGTATTCTGTCCTTGTGCTTGCTTAATTTGGAATTACTTGTAAAGAAATACATGAGCAAGCTAAGGCCTTTTGATAAGGATTGCCAAATTGCTTTCCAAAAAGCTATATATCCATTCAAATTGTTGCCAGCAATGGATGAGTATATTTCAGGGTACCTCAGCCAGCATCAGGCATTATAATTTGTCTATTAGTCAATTAGTGTTCTTATTGATTTTTAATTTTCTGTTGCTGGCTTCTACTCAGTTTCCTAATGAGTGATCAGAAAGAGCTAGGCTGAGTGACAATTGAAAAGATGTAGGGTACAGGGCATCTCAATTGTTTGGACATCTGTCATAGAATCTAACTGGCATCTGTTCTCTTTTGGTCTACCAAAATACAGGTCACTTAGCTTCCTTGATCCACTGTATCTTCTTCCTTAAAGTGAAGGGGTTAGTGCTATCCACTTCTGTGGATGCCATTTGGCCTCAGCTTTCCATCCATCACTTGATGTGATCCTCAAATCTCAAATCTGTGCACATTTCCCTGGTTGTCTTGCCAGTAGCAGCAGAATTTTCTGTCTATCATGCATATTAAATGTTTTCCTTGGAGTCAGTCTTCACTGTAATGCACTTTAGATTTTATTCCTCTTATGCGTTCTTCCTTTTAAAAATTATGATTTTAAAATGCAAATATGGCATATGAATATTTAATAGGCGATTTGCATTTAACAAATTACGCATGATCACATAATTCCCAATGTGCCTTTGCATCAAGGAAGAAGTAAGACTATGTATTTTACATTAAAGACATAACATTTAAATACTTTAATACAAACAAACTGCATTTAATAGTATTAATCTCTTCCAAAAAAGACCTTGTAAGATACATTAAATATTTATACCTTTTCTTCCTACAAAGTTTCCTGTATCCTTTCAATGTTTAAAGTTTTCTCTCTTATTTTGAAGTTTGAGGCATCTTGGTATTTTTCTGTGCATTTATTGTGAGTTTTGAATCTTTACTTGAGAAGCTTTGCCTTTGTAGGTACAGTGATGTACTGACAGACAGGCTGAGAATTCTCTAGGGCAGAACACAGGGTAAGCCACAGTGCTAAACACAGCAAAGAGGGCACCCGAATATGTAAGAAATGGAAGGAATTTGTTCAACGCGCGATGTTCTGCCTAAAAATGGAAGTGATATAAATGTACACTTTTTTTTTTTTTTTTTTTTTTTTTTGCGGTAGCAATGGCTGAAAACAGAGTTTTTTTTACTTAACCATTCTATCACTGAGCTATGTCCTCACCTCAGAACGCAAACCTTTGTACCAATCGTGACTTTGGAGGTCATCAGTTAGACAAGCTGCCCAAATGCAGGATCCATCACCTATGCTGATGGTTGGTCAGCCAATTTGACTACTTTCTGTATTTGAGTGATAGACGCTTTATTAAGCTTGGCCTACCTGGACTACAGATGGACAGTATTCATTTATAAAGCTGTTACTTATTTTGAGTTCAATTGTCTTACCCTCCCTGAAGCAATCAGTAATTATGTAATTTCAAAGTGATTTTGTGTACAATAATGTTCTATAGTTTTCTGTTCTTAATGACCCCAATAAAGTTTTATTATAAACTAAATAATGAATTAAAAAAACAAATTGGGAATATTCGCTAGTAACAGCAGTGACAAGAACAGTGAGGATGGTGGGAGCCATGCGGCCTCTTTGGGAAACAAGGCCCGAGAAAAGCATGATTGGCTCCCCTTATGGCAAAGCCCTGGAGACCTTGACCCACTTGGCAAAGACCTGTGGACAGTTTGCTGCATGATTCTGGGCATGACCCTGGGAGTGTATGTGCTGTGTGATCTCCTTGCTTTCATGGTCCTAGCCACACTGCTGGCCCAAATGAGTCTGTTCTGAAAAGAATGATTTAACCATAAGAGTTTCAAAGAAATGTTATTAAATAGATGATATCAGAAGTTAATGGTAACAGTCTAAGAACGGGGAATGAAGCAGAATCATAAAAACCCACAGTTCCCTTATTTCTAATAACTGTGCCAACACTCCAAGAAGTTAAGAGAGAGAGACATAAGGACAAGGGATGGACAGTGCCAACTATTAAGAAAAAGTTTCCTATAGGATAAATGGAAAAACCTGTTATATCCCCAGAGGAGTTAGAGTATTATAGGATGTAGAATGGATTAATCCAGTTTGGGCTGATGAGTGGATTGTGAGAACCCGGACCCGACTGGATGTAAATATTAACCACTAGAGACAAAATTGTCTCTCACTCTGCATGACTCTGTAATTGCAAATGCTGCCAACTGGGCGCACTGTTCTACCTGAAGGTGTGTCTAGTTAGTAATCTTCCTTTGTAGCTTGCAAGGCCGCTTATGCTTCTAACAGTAGAGATTTAGATAAAAACGGTAATGGCTACCAGTGGGAAAGTTGGGGGATGGTAAGGGAAAGAGGCAAGGAACAAACTGATAATTATTATAACCATTTTTAGAGACTTAAGGAGGCAAAACTGATTGTAAAATTGTTCAAGCAAACCATTGAAATTGTATAAATAAAAACGGCCCAGGCTATCCGGGGCCACTTGTTTGAACAACAACACGTGGCCACAGTCTCTTCTTGGTGCTGACTTCACACATCTGTCCCAGGTCATTGACCCCATCTGGAGCAAGGCCCCCAGCAGACGGCATCAGCAAACCACAGCTATGTGTGTCCTCTGCGTGGGCAGCCAGATGCTTCCAATGCTGAACATGTATGACCTCATTCTATTCCTGTGACCACCTCAGTCACATGCTGTTACATTTTACAGGTGAAGAAACTGGAGCACAAGCAAGTTTTATCCGTTTTACCAAAGCAGGACTTTGGTAGATATGATATACCTGTCTAGGAAGTGATGTATTTCAAGGCTCACATGTTTGTAGAGGCTGAGAAGTCTTACAGCCTGCTAACTGCAAGTGAGAAACCCCAGAAAAGCTGGTGGTGGTGTAGTTCAAACACCTGGAAGCCAGAGATCTTAGGATATAGAACACCTGAGGGTTGAGAACCCTGAGGAGGGGGGCACCCCAGTGTCCAAGGTGAAGAATTAACAGCCTTTCTGCACCCTTTTACTCCAAATCTGGATGGTGTCTATTTGCGCTGCGGGAGACACCTGCTTCACACAGTCTATCAGCTCCAGTGTTGTCATGGAAGCATCTTCACACCCTCAGAATAAATGACCAGTTACAGTTACGTGGATATCCCACAGCCGGTTCAATTGACATAAATTATCCATCACTGAGGTGGAATCACTTTCCTCTAGTGATTCTCACATAACTGGGAAGTGATGGTGACTGGTATTAAAACCAAGACTTTGTCTCAGAGTTTGTATTATAATACATTTGCTGTCTATACAGTGACCATTTAATTTATCATTAAAACCGAGACACCATTAAACGGTTGCGGGCGCAGCGAGCTGGTAGTCCTTCCCTCTAGGTCCTCGCTGCGACTTCGGCATCGCGAACCGAGGGACCTTAGTGGCTAGACCTCGCTCCTGTCACAGTCTCCAGCATCTAGTCGTCGCGACTCCGCCGCGATGTTAGAGGCTCGTCTGGTCCAGGGCTCCATCCTGAAGAAGGTATTGGAGGCTCTCAAAGACCTCATCAATGAGGCCTGCTGGGACGTCAGCTCGGGCGGCGTGAACCTGCAGAGCATGGACTCGTCGCAAGTCTCCTGGGTGCAGCTCACTCGGCGTTCCAAAGGCTTCGACACGTACCGCTGCGACCGCAACCTGGCCATGGGCGTGAACCTCACCAGCATGTCCAAAATACTAAAATGTGCTGGTAACGAAGACATCATTACATTAAGAGCCAAAGATAATGCTGATACCTTAGCGCTAGTATTTGAAGTACCAAATCAAGAGAAAGTTTCAGACTACGAAATGAAGTTAATGGACTTAGATGTTGAACAACTTGGAATCCCTGAACAGGAGTACAGCTGTGCAGAAAAGATGCCTTCTGGTGAATTTGCACACATATGCCGAGACCTTAGCCATATTGGAGATGCTGTTGTAGTATCTTGTGCAAAGGACAGGGTGAAGTTTTCTGCAAGTGGAGAGCTTGGAAATGGAAACATTAAGTTGTCACAAACAAGTAATGTTGACAAAGAGGAGGAAGCTGTAGCCATGGAGATGAATGAGCCAGTTCAGCTAACTTTTGCACTGAGGTCCCTGAACTTTTTCACAAAGGCCACTCCACTGTCTTCTACAGAAACATTCAGTATGTCTGCAGATGTACCCCTTGTTGTAGAATATAAAATTTCTGACATGGGACACTTTATTTGGCTCCCAAGATTGAAGATGAAGAGGGATCTTAGTTAAGCATTGCTAGAATCTGAGAAAGCGACGTCTTTGAGAACATCTTCTGAGATGCCAGCGTGTTCTGAAGTCTCTTCTGTCACCGACTTTGTTCCTGAGTACATATGTAGATATCTTTTGTAAATAACCTACTTTCTCTTCTCTATTCTCCACCATTTGTCTAAAGAATAAACTCCAAAGTAAAAACGTTCTTTTAACATAAATATTTCTGCTTTAGAAATACTGGTGACTTTTATAAAGGATTTTGGCACTAAATGCAGTTTCAAGAAATGTTTTCAATTTAAATAAAGTTAACTGAATTTCAAAAGTCAAAAAAAAAAAAAACCCAACAAAAAAACGGAGACACCTTTAAATGTAAAAGGGGATACTAATAATAGTTGCTTCTGATGTCACCTGCTTTTTTTAATTAAAAAAATTCAATTGTTTTTCTTTTTACTAATTAACTTTTTTCATTTATTTTACATCCCTACTGGTTTCCCCTCCCTCCTCTTCTCCTGTTCCCTCTCTCCTCCTCCTCTCTGCCCTCCCTCCCCATCTACTACTCCTCAGTTTCTGTTCAGAAGGGGCAGGCCTCCCATGGGTGTCAACAAAGCATGGCCTGTCAAGTTGAGGTAGAACTGAGCTCCTTCCTTTGAACTAAGGCTGGACAAGGCAACCCAGTATGAGGATTAGGTTCCCCAAAGCCAGCTCAAGTGTTAGGGATATGCCCTGATCCCACTGCTAGGAGTCCCACAAATAGACCAAGCTGCACAGCTGTCACACATATGTAGAGGTCTAGGTCATTCCCATGCAGGCTCCCTAGCTGTTGGTCCGGAATCTGTGAGCTCCTATGAGCCCAGGTTAGTTGCTTCGTTGGTCCGGAATCTGTGAGCTCCTATGAGCCCAGGTTAGTTGCTTCGTTGGTCCGGAATCTGTGAGCTCCTATGAGCCCAGGTTAGTTGCTTCGTTGGTCCGGAATCTGTGAGCTCCTATGAGCCCAGGTTAGTTGTTTCGGCAGGTTGACTCTGGCCCCCTGGCTCATACAATCCTCCCTTCCTCTCTTTAACAGGACTCCCAGAACTCGGCCCAGTGCTTGGCTGTGGATCTCTGCACCTGCTTCTATCAGTTACTAGATGAAGGTTCTCTGATGACAATTAGGGTAGTCACCAATCTGACTACAGGAGATGACCAGTTCAGGTACCCTCTCCACTGCTGCTAGGAGTTTTAGCTGGCCATTCGCTTCTTAAATGATAAGCTAATACGAATGACTCAGTGTCACCATGACATGAAGATTGTGGTGTTATGAACACATTAGATCTCAAGTAAATTATTTTTAGGATAGAGAAACCATGGGTTTCAACTTGGCTCCTTCCCTACTTTTGACAACCGACAGCTTTCTCTTCATATGTGTTGAAACTCTAGAGATTTCCTGAGGCTACATACACGATCAGTGTCAGATTATCACTTACAAAAGAATAAAAAAGCAAGTGCTCGCTGCAGAACGACCACTTACCTGTGGGCCTACATGGATTTCTGTGCTCTCAGAGATGCAAATTAAAAGCTCGTTCATGTTATCCGGGCAGTATCAAACCGGTCCCCTCCTTTTTTTCTTCTGTCTGCTAGCCCTGTTCCACCTGTCTGCTCCTCACTGTCTCTCACTTCTCCGTGTCTCTAATCCTCCGGGACATCAACGTTGCAACACAGGTTAGAAGAGAAGTAAATCCCATTTCCGGGATTTGTGGGAGTGTGACGAGGAGATCGGATGTGGTACTGAGGCCCCTACAAAGTGAAGCATGAGAAGTAACTCTAGATATCCCTTCTCACCATCCTCAGAAACTTCCCTTGGAAGTCTGGAATCTACAGCTCCACTGCCTGTCAGCCCAAGTTGTTCATTATATTCTTGTTTGCCTTGTTTAGACTTTACAACCCCTGGGCAAGAGGCCAGGCGGTTTTTATTACAGTACCCATCGCTCTGTCAACACCATCTAAATTAAAGCAAACACTCTGCTCATATGGCGCCTTTTGATCATGCGTCCCTGGGCCCAGCTACTTGGGACTGAGAGATCTGAGTTAGCTATGACACCATTAAAATGGATTGGACCCCAAGTGACTGGGATGTTCTTGAAAAAAATTCATTTTCTCATTGTGACATGGGCTGTGGAAGACACATGGAAGCTGTAAAACACAGCTTGGAAGTGACTAATTTTAGATCCCGTTTACACAGCTGCTCCACTGAAAAGCCGATTTTCATTGTAATTCTTGGTCTGGGAGGGCTTGCCGTTTATTTAATTAAAAATGATCGGCAGGGCAAGTTTTTTGATAGAGCAGGTCCACAGTGGAACTGCAAGGCAAGTGTAGTTGCGGCAGCTCTCTGACATTCTGCTTTATTAGATGTCACTTTATAATTAAAAATTTGAGTGGCAGAAGTATGAGCACCCAGAAAAATGATCTGGAGGACCTCCATTCTCTGCAGCCATCTTCTGGGAACAGAGATGAGACTCCCAAACTGAAGGCTGTATTCGAATTACCCATACATTTCCTTTTGAAAGATGTAGAAAAAGAAAATGCTCTGGGGTTTAGGGCAGAGAAGAGGGAAAATCTTATTTGAAATGCCAGTGATACTATCCCCTGCTAGCTAAAGCTGCTGCACATTTGAAACCATAGATATCAGAAGCAAAATAAAAGGAGCCAGACACCGTAGGGGAAGATATCAATCTTGATTATGAAATTAATTAGAAAAATAAAAGTGCTTTCCCCTTCCAGGTAAGCTTGTTATTACTTGCACCATGATATCTGCTTTATGGGAATAATATTTAGAAAATTATAGATTTCAATGAAAAAAATTGAGATGCTTTTCCATTTGTACACACAAATATAACTGTTCACTGGACTTTGAGAATCATTGAATGTTTTACTTTTAATAGCAGGTTCCCTATATTGAATTAATCACTACCATCGAATTTTTTTTCCCATAAAGGCAATTTATATGCCTGAACTTCACACTTCAAAACTGAGCCATTTAGAAATTCCCGGTGAACCTCCTGAATGGACTGGTAACCATGTTTGCAGATTATACAGTGTAGTATTCACACAAACTTCGTATTAATAGACTCAGGGTGATTTGCAATTGGCTTCACCATGACTACATTTTAAAGATCAGCTAGGTTTAATAATAAGAATAACAACAAAGTGCCCTTGAATTTACTCTACATGGAGGGTATTGGAATGCATTGAAGTGGCACTTGAGGGTCTTTCTTTGAAAAACGCTTCTGTTATCCAGTATTGTTCAATATAGTGACCAATGAATTTGTACGTCAGAAAAAATAATGGAAAGAGAGATTATGCATTCTCAGTGACAGAAGACTGGATTGAAGGTTTGAAGTCTTCGTGTCTTGTTTTCTAGACGTGGATAATAGAAAGCAAGAGAAAACAGTCATTTTCTGTTGCTATCACACTAATAACTGCCTGAACATTTTGAAAACTGATTTGAAAGCCAAGTTCAGAAAAATACCAAACCATGCTAATTTCCAACAACTACAAATTGGCACATTTCTGAGGTGCCTGATGATAAATTCAAATGTGACAGGTAAATTGAGATTTTTTCAATGAAGTTCACATGGTGCTTGGAGATGGCTTTTTTAGCATGCAAGGTCCCCACTAATGAGGTCCCAAGAGGGGAATGAGTTTTTTGGATTTTATTTTATTTTGTTTTAAGTTCAACTTTAAACAAAGTGAGCCAGCAGCATTAGCCACCCATCAGCATTCAGACAAAGTACTGTTTAAAACTCTTCCACCTCCTCCCACCAAACGTGATATCGTGGCACATAGGAGATCAGCTAGCTTGGCTTTACAAAGTGTGCTTCATGACCCCTATGGCTAACCGATCATCTAGTTCTTAAGGCTTTCAGAATCATCGTGTTGATATATATATAAAACCTTCCCAAATACCTCAAGCTAAGTGTAAGTCCAAGAGGCAGGGGGCTTTGGGAAGTGAGCCCTGAGAGCCAGAGGAGAAAGCTCAATGAATACTGAAGAGACTATTCAACACATGCACAACTGTTGGAAAACAACATCCTCATCAAGTCCTCCTCCAAATGCCCACTCAACTAGCCAGTTTGCCTGTGTCCCTCTCATCAGGTTAATTAGCAATGTTGGAAAAATAAAAGGCCATGGAAAAAATTATTTATCTTTTGCAATGTGTGTATGAAAGAGCAAATTTGGCTTTAAAAGTCTTGGCCCAGAGTGCTGTCTCATGCTATCCTCCATTTTCTCTCTGCCATTTTCTTTTGTATGATGCATAGAATGTGTTTTTAATTTAGATTTTATTTTTCAGTTCTATAAAAGTAATTCGCGTAGCCCTATTGGGATGAATTATGCCTCTCATCATTTTCTCATAAGTTTACTTTTTTATTTTTTAAATTTATGGACATGTATGTGTGTGGGGGTCATGTGCAGGTGTGCCTGTGCAAGTGTAGGTCAGAGGGGACACTGGGTCTGTTACTCTCTGCCTCATTTCCTTGAGACAAAGTTTCTCCCTGAACCTAGAGTTAGGCTCATGAGCACTAAGTCCCAGTGATCCTCCTGCTCCCATTCCCCAACCCTGCATGCTGAAGTTATAAATGCTTCCCAACCCCTCATGCTGAGGCTATAGGTGTGCCTCAGTCCCTATGCTGAGGTTACAGGTGTGCCCCAACCCTCTGTGTTGAGGTTATGGGTGCGTCCCAAGCCCCCATGCTGGGGTCATAGGTGCACTCTAACCCCTCATGCTGGGGTCATAGGTGCACCCTAACCACCCATGCTGGGGTCATATGTGTGCCTCAACCCCCTCATGCTGGGGTTATAGGTGCACTTCAACCCTCATACTGAGGTCATAGGTGTTCCCTAGCCCCCACATCTTAGGTTATAAGTGTGCCCCAGTCCCCATGCTGAGGTTATAAGTGTGCCTTAACCCTCCATTCTGAGTTTATGGGTGTGCCCCAACCCCCCATGCTGAGGTTATATGTGCACTCCAACCCCTCATGCTGAGGTTATAGGTGTGCCCTAACCCCTCTATGTTGAGTTATGGGTGCACCCCAACCCCCATGCTGATTTTCCTTTGAGTGCTAAGGGTTTGAACTGAGCTCCCCATGCTTGCACGGCAAGTCCTTTTAGCTGCCGAGCCACCTCCCCAGTCCCTACGCTTTTTCATTCTAATGAGTACGTGCTTTAGAGTATCCACTTAGAGGACTTGAGCTGAGGACTGATAGGGAGGAATCATTGCAGAAGCCCTAACTAGCCTATTAGTTCATTCATTCATTCATACAAATTTATGAGGTCCTAATGTGTTAAAAATTAGAGGCAGTCAAGTTTCTAGAAATAAGAGTGATTGCACCATAAATCCATTTTAAGGGTACGGTGAGATGAGACAAGACCCAACAGACAGATAAAGACTTGTAATAGAGCAGTGTAACAGTGATAGGTAATGAAGGGCATTTGTCCTGATGAAGGAATGCAGTCGTCAGATGCATTCACACAGAATCCTCAGACAAACCAGTAACTCATCTACTTCTTTTCACCCACTTTAAAGTTGAACAAAAATGAAGCAAAAGTGTTTACCAGCTTATTCAATGTCCTGTAATTATAAGTAGCTGACTTAGGGGACCACATTCATGAGTTACCTGATTTCTGCTCAGGGGGACGATGCCTCTGTTTTGAATACCTTGATTTATAGTTCCTCAAATCTTTCTCTACTTTCTCCTACACATGGAACGAGTTCTTCTTTTAGTCTCACAGGGGAGAGTTGTACTCTTGTGGTTGTTGTTTTGTGAGACAGTGTCTTACATATCCCAGGTGGGCATACATATACAAATACACACACACACACACACACACACACACACAAACACACACACCACATACACATACACAGCTGAGGATGGTCTTGAACATATGATCCTCCTGCCTGCATCTCCGGGCTGCTGAGGCTACAGGTGTGTATCTCCACCCATGACCCGATTGGTTTACATGATGCCGGAGGTGAAACCCTGGGATTTGTACATGCTAAACAGCCTCTCCCAATGGAGCCATATTTTCAGCCCCAGGTCCTGTGCTCCACAACACTTCTTTACTGGCTTGGTTTGGGCTGGTTCATTTTCCTGACTCTGTAATGCAAAGATTGGTCTAAAACCTTGTGATGTGGAAGCAAAGTAAGTGTGGGATGTATTTTTCCCTCTTACAGAAAAGAGGAAAAGAAAGAAAACATCACTTTGAATTAAAAGTTTGAAGTTTCAAATTACAGTGCACATATATGGAGGAGTGTGCGGTCTGAGAAAAGGACTACAGACATTTAGCTTTTCAGTTTTCCCAAGGGTTACACTGTAGTTCTAATGTAAATTAGAAAACAAGGAGGCCTTGCAAGCAAACTAGATTGGACATTAGATTTCATGTTGGATGGAGTATTTCCTATAGATTAGTTTTGTTAGTGGAATTATGTTGCCCATTTCCTGAGACCTAAGTCTCCATCTTAATGTCTAGGCTCTTTGAAGGCTGACCAGCCTCACTACACAGAGAGGAGACTGGATTGTCTACTTTCTCCATCATTGTGAGCAAACCTTAACATAAAGCAACTTAAGGCAGGATAGGTTTATTGTAACTCACAGTCTGGGGAATGCACTCTATGATGCTGCATCATACACTCGGACAGGTCACTCTATGGTAGTAGGAACCTTTGGCAGCACCTTGCTCACACCTCAGCAAAGATGGGCTGAAAGCAGGCCTAAGCTATAAGCCTGAAGGTCTACTCCCTAGCAACCCATTTCCTTCACCTAAGCCCTGTGTCCGTAGAAGTTTTACACCTCCCCAAACAGCACCACCAGCTGTGGGCCAAGTGGTCAATCACATGAACCTACACAAGTACGATAGCTTCCATGTGCCTTTGTGGCTGAACCTAAGAAGACATTTATCTGGATAACCATTTCCAGCAGGGCACCTTGAAGGCTATCTCTTTTCAGATAGTCTTTTTTTCAAATGAATCTGCACTGTTAAATTCCAGAGCTCTTGATGAATGGGGTCTTGCTCTCATGACACCTGATGTTTCTCGGTAATGTTGCTAATATCTTTAGCAATAACACCTAATTTGTCTGAACCTGACTTGGTTTCAAATTCAAGCTCCTTTCTTCACCAAACTAAACAATTATGTTCACATTTTTGATGGGTTCACACTCGTTTTTTCTCAACAAACTGCAAATATTATACATCTTTCTGCTGTACTTTCTGCTGTCTCTTATCGTAAATCTGGTAAAACGTGGTATGCAATAGCCATGCCACTACCTACATATTATATTGTTTTCACATTTCTCCTGCTAAACAACCTAGTCTATTACTTTTGAATTCATCTCCAGTTCAGCCATGTTTTGAGGATAAGGCAGATGTAACCAGATTCTTAGCCAGAATATAAAATGAATGGACTCTAGCTTGGTTCCCAATAAAGGCCTTCTTTCCCTCAGAAACTCCTTGCATACAGTTTTCCTGTATGCATTTCTGTTGGCATTCTTGCCTTCTTTTCTCCCACCAGAGGTGCAGTACATCCCGATTACAGTATTCTAGGGTTTCTCTAACCCCCCCACCTTCTTAAATATTGACTCTTGATCATAGAGTTGCATAACTGAATGTGGAGGTCATAAAAAATAGCAATGGTAAAATACTTTTAAATGTGCAACAACAACAACAAAATAATCAAATGTGTAATAGATCTAAGGTGTTTCTGGCTGTGCCATTACATTGTGTGACTGAACTACAGTCTGGGGCTGAACATGTAAAATACACACTTGGTGCTGCTCATGTTTCCTGTCATCTGTTGATAGTATTACCGGAAACACCTCAACTCAGATGTGAGACTTCCATACATTAGGAATTACAGTGGCTTTGCCAACATTCAAGGCTTTCTCATTTTACACAACATCGTGGTTGGATTACAGAAAATACTTTCAATGCTTTCCAGCTTTAGACTTACAAACTATGTCATTTATTTGTTAGACTACTTGCTTTTAAAAAATTATTGCTTGAGTTCTTGACTTAGCATCATAAAAAAAAAAAATTTAAATGAGTTTTGATATTGGGTTAGGGCAGAATTCCCAATAGCATCTGGAATGGTCCTAAACATAATTCCATCATTTTGTATTTATGCAAAGTGGCATCTCAACATTGAGAACTATAAAAATCACAATACTGATCAACTCTAAGAAACACTGAGGATGTTCTGGATCCTGCAGTATCACACATTCAGCAAAGATTTATTATTATATAAAAATAAACATGGTCATCTCATTAGTATTTGAATTTTTGTAATTTTAATAAATGGTAAAGTTATATGTAATGTGAGTATATGTAACAAAGTATAATTTTAAAATAAATTTCCTTATGACTTATCATCAGTGAATGTTTGGTCTGCAAACTTGTTTTATACCTTCATATGTCTGGGGCCATATAAGGGTTTCCTATGTGAAAAGGAGTCTTGAGTGGAAAGAGTTTAGGAAGCCCTGCTCTAATCCAAATGTCTAAACTCTTCCATATACCTTCTACAAAGAGTTCAAGGAACCACATGGTCAAGTTTATAATAGGAAATGACCCCACTTCTCAGTACCAACTTTATATATGAATTGCTTTTCTCATCACTGTGACCAAATGCCTAAGAAGCAGTACATTAATGGAGAAGGGGTTTATTTTTTTACTTTAGCACCTGATTGGAAGATTACCATCAGCTACGGTGGGGAAGCCTGAAGGCAGCAGGAACACTGGGAAGATATTTGCCCACATCACAGCAGACAAAGGAGCAGAGATAGGACAGGAGAAGACCAAGCAATACAAGGCTCAGATCCCAGACCCTAAGGGCTCCATAATCTCCTAACAGAGCACCAGCAGCCAAGACCATGTGTTCAGACACATGCGCATCAGAGTCAGTAGGGGATACTTTACATCTAAACCCTGACAAGGGCTAGACCTTGATTTAATGTAGAAATAAATAAATTCTAGTTTCTATACACACAGTAGTGTTAGTTATATGGAATGATTGAGGGAGTATTTCTTTTTTCATTCTCTGAAGATACTTTGTGGATATCACTAGAAAAATACATGAACCTTTAGGATGTATTCTGAGCTTTGGGCTTAGGTCCTACAATCAGCTCAGCAGAAAAACAGACTGTATGTAAAATTCTACAATAGATTGTTATTTCAAAAATTAAAACGTTTGTCTATTATCAGATGGTTTCACAACACATAACACAACACTACAACACATTGACAACCCTCTACTGTACTTCACACACCATCACACAGTTTTTTCCCCTTTATTTTCAGGGAAGTACGGATAAATATTTGAGCATATTTCTTCTCTTACCACTAAACCCAAACTTTTATTATGTTTAAACATTAACGATACTTTCATCTCAGTTATTAAAAAGTGATGAAGCCATATTGGTCTTTGATGTCTTTGATGAATACAATCAGCATATTAAGTTCAAAGTAGCTAAGCAGTAGATATGAAGTGTTCAATAATATATTAATGATGCTACTGTTTGAAGATCTTTTTATACCCAGTAATAATATCATATTAATATAATAACACTATTAATTAATGTAGTAATATAAGACATACATGGCAAAGTAGAAATTTCATGGGTTTGGAATAAAGAAGAGTGTAAAATTTATCATTTTTACCTATGCAATATTGGGCAATTTATTAACCTGAGCATTCCTCATCTTTATATTGAGAATGCCAATTGACTTAAAAAGGAAGTTTCAAAATAATTGTAAGCATATAAAACTCCTAACACCAACTATAAAATATAATAAATGATGATTATTTTTAAAATCTAAATTAAATTTTAAAAATCTAAATTTGTTATCTTGTAACATGTTCTATGTATACCATTTCTAAAATGTTGTTTAAAATCAACTTTGATTGCTAAACATAATTCAATACCATGTCTTATAATGATAGACTAATTCAGGAAAATCACTTTCAGAATTATTTTGTCAAAACCACAGATATTATTGGTCTGGGATCTACCTTCTGCAAGACCTTGTTTATTCCATGAATTTCTTTTACCCTTCTTTACCTTTGTGACCATCTAGAAAATGTACTAGATTGCTGTGATTCAAGTATGCATGGGCTTAATCCTCTTATGTGAATGGTATGGGAAAGGTGGAAATTTATCCTGATTATGGTGAGGCTTTTAGAAAATTGTTGGGTTTGAGTAAGTCATTAAGATGGAACAACTATGGCTTTAAATGAAGAAGAAGAAAAGAAGAAGAAGAAGAGGAGAAGGAGGAGAAGGAAAAGGAGGAGGAGGAGGAGGAGGAGGAGGAGGAGGAGGAGGAGGAGGAAAAGGAGGAGGAGATTAAATGTACAGGCACACATACACATGTGTGCTCAGCTTTTACCTTGTCATGTGATGATCTTTGCAATGTCAGGATTCTGTCCTCAAGAAGGCTGTCACCAGATGAGGCTCAATACACCTAAGAGTGAATATATATATATATATATATATATATATATATATATATATATATCTTATTTTATTTTACATGAATGTGTGTGTGCCTGCTTGTCTGTGTGTGTACCATGTTTTCATGTGCCCACAGAGGACAGAAGAAGGTGTTGGATCCCTTGGAGCTGGAGCAACAGGCCATTGTGAGCTGCCCGGTATAGTGCTGGAAACAGAATCAGGTCCTCTGTCAGTGCAGCGAGTGCCCTAAGCTTCTGAGCCAGCTCTTCAATCCCAAGTCTTTTCACTACAAAGTCATATATATGTATATATATATCAACAATAGCTACCTAATTTAGAGGTGCAGAAGTTCTCAGAAACATGCACCCCTACAAATTTATTGTTTGACCTGTGCTGGACTTATCATTTGATTTTTTTCTATAGGTGACTGAAGAAATCAAGACTAGAGAAATAGTACTGTTATCTTAACTCAATTTGGATTTAAATTTGTATTGTTTTCCAGAACATGTAAGAGAAGCAAGAACTCATGTATCCACTAAATACACATTTATGATACCTGTGCACTTTCCTGTCTTTTTTGTGGAAAGAAGAAATGTGTACATGAATCCACTAATGGAAATCCAAGAATTATCTTCATATTTAAATAAAATAGACAACATGACAAAAGGTAGCCACAGTGGTGGAGTGTTAGAATGGTAAAGAACACTGCAAGTAATTTAACATATTAGTTCTTTAACTAAAAGTCAGTTAGCTGCTGACTGGTAAAAAAAAAAAAATTCTTCATATTTGTGTAGCTATTCCCTATCTATGTTTATATTTGAATTAGCTTCTTTTTATTTAAATTATGCCTTAAATTACTTACATTATGCCTTAAATAAACTATATTATACCTTAAGTTAAAGAAACCAGTTTTATGTGCTATAAATGTAAAACCAAATATATCAAAGAGAAGGCAATATTTAAATTCTAGCTAGAGAAGGCTACCTTTGGAAGGCTCTGAAATTAAACCCTGGCCCTTTCTTTATTGAAAGGAAGATTTGCTGGTATTAGGGAACTGTCAAAGCTGTACTAGCACCAAGCTTAGTCTCCTACCTTGACCTTTACAGAAAAGCTTAAAGGAACATTGAAAAGGAAATACCTTCCTTACTTTGAGATTCATCACTATTTAATACCTATTATCAACTCAGTTATCACTTCTGCAGTTATAGACCCTTAGTTTTAGTCTAGAAATCCTAAATTTTCAGAGATCAACATTTGTGCCTGAGAACCCAGAGACTTGGCTTCTCCTCCCTGCCCCCGTCATGGTAACCAGAAGTGGGATGCTTTTCAGAGGGACCTGTTCATTCAGGGCATGACCAACCCGAAATCTCTGATGACCATTTGTGCCTTTGGTGGTGGACCATTCACAACTTGCCTCCTTGTCCTACTGAATTTATCATTTATTTGTTTGGTTTCCTTATTTGTAGTTAATCACAGTGTACGTGGAATGTAGATTTTAGATGGTTCTCGAAGGTAAAGGACTAAAGAACTTCAGCGATTTAACGATACAATGAGGCTGCTCCTCCTCTTCTGCAGAGCCTACTCCTCTGCATCAGACAAAGGGTGAACAGCTGGGGTTTTGCCATCACCCTGGGAACAGTCAATTTTGTCCTTGTCAGAATCTACCTGCTTGATATTCTATCTGTCTTCTCATCAGAGAACTGAAGCAAATATTATATCATGCTCTGAAATGAATGTGACACCGGAACTCAGGACAATGCCAAGGTGATGCACCATGGCAGGGCAGGGCAGGTCTAAGGCACATCATTCTTTCTCGGAGGCAGTTCTTCATCACATTCTTCTTACAGCATATGACACTTCACTTCACTGTAAAAGACAAAGGACCCCACGGCAGCTCAAGAAGAGTAGGGGTAAAATTACATGTGCGCTTTTGAGTTGCAGGTCCTTTGGCTCTGGAAAGAAGTAGGAGCTTATGTGGGTCTTTCTGACTTGTCCTTCTTTCTTTTGATCCCTTGTTTTTACTGATACTGCAAACCAATTTCCTATTGTATTTTTAAAAATGTGAATGAAGACTTGGAAAACATTTTAGAGATCCGAAGACTTTAAAACCTTTCTCTTTGCTTGCATTTTCTATGGACACTGTAAAAAGTTTCCACACACTTCGTATTGTAAAACAACATTGGTTAAACAAATTGGTCCTCTCACTTTTCTGGAGGTCAGGGGTCACAGTTCTCACTAGTTCAACTGAAGTGGTCAACCAGGCTACGCTCCTTCTGAAGACACTGTAGGAGAATCTTGTTCTTTGCCTTCTGGTTTCTAGAGGCTCCAGCATTCCTGGGCTCCTCACCTTCCACTTCTAGCTTCAAAACCGTCAGTGGCTGGCAGTTTCTCATGTTTCATCAATCTGACCATAGTTCTTCCCCTGTCTCTGATTTTAAGGAACCGTGATGACTGTGGGGCTATCTGCATCACCTGGGTAAATCTATGTAGTTACGTCAGTCGTTATCAAGCAATCTCATCTGCACTCTTTTTTTTTTTATAATTTATTTATTTTTATTTTATTTGCATTGGTGTTTGCTGCATGTACGACTGTGTGAGGATGTCAGATCTTGAGTTGCAGACAGTTGTGAGCTGCCATGTGGGTGCTGGGACTTGAACTCAGGTCCTCTGGAAGAGCAGTCAGTACTCTTAACCACTGAGTCATCTCTCCAGCCCCCTCATCTGCATTCTTAATTCCCGTGTCATTAAATATATAATATTCACAATTTTTAGAGATTAGGAGGTAGATATCTTTGAGGGAAGGCATCAATCTGTCTTTTAGATTCCTTTCTTCAAAGTAATATAGTTTTACAAGTAAAAATATATCTTAAAAAATATAAATGATCATAAAATGATTATAGATCCATTAATTGATTTAAAAATCAACTGTACCTCATTATATAGATAAAACATTTTCTAAAGATAGTATATTTGCATTTTAAAAGTATGATTCATTGTAAAATGTTAATTTTTCAGAGTTAGGAAGACAACCTTGGAGTTCTTCCCCTAATGACCATTTGATTTTAACCCTTTATATAGTTTTGGTATTTCTTTCCTATCAGCTTTCCTGAGATTCTGGCCAGCTCTTTGGTAATTGAATTTATGAAGTTTGGTTGTGAAATTATTCTCAATCTACTCATCTCATCTTCTTTTCTGTTCTCAAAACCTTTTCCTCCAGGTCATCTCTGCATTTCTGTCTACTCAAAGCTTTTCAGCAGGTTTATCAAAGCAAATCCACCCCAAGCCTTCCAGGCAGGGCCTCTGCGACTGTCACAGAGATGAGACTCGGCTTCCCCTTGGTCTAGAGGAACAGTTTGGTCTAAGACAAGAACATTCAGATTTTGAAATCTCTCATAGCACCAGGCAGCATTGTGATCTGTCACCTCCCGTGTGCAGACATGCTTCCAGAGAAGTTAAAGTGTGCCATACATGGCTCTCTTCTCAGGAGCAGGGAGGTAAAACGCAAAAATTACAGCAGCTTAACAATAATATTTTAGTATGGATTGACAAGACAGGAAATGCCGCAGGCGACACAAGATCCATGATTGATTAGCAAATCAGTGGGACAGGAAATTCGCCTAATGAGTTCTGAGAAAGGCAAACTCTCTAGGTGTCCATTACTGACTACAACTTAATTAACGCCATCAAGCATGCCTCTAAACCCATGGCCATTCTTCACACCATCATCAACCTGCCCTTGTATAGAAAAGACTGGGCATTAGTTGTAAGTAAGGTCTTAAAGTTCATGCTAAGATTTGGAAGAATTGAAACCGTTTTCAGATGTCAAGGTTGATAGGGTCATTTCCGAGAAGAGGACAGTAAAGGGCACTTGGAGGGAGTGCCCAACAAATATCTATTGAAATGAAACAAACATGAATATGAATATTAACATAAAATTAACTTTAAAAATTCGGTGTTTTTCAAGTTAACGGGCTATGTCCTAACTCTTCGTTGTATGGTACTCAAATATCTTCACAACTTTATTTATTTTGGCAAGATTTTCTGGTAGTTATCTGTATTACTCATTTTAAACTCCGTAGTAGAATTACTTTAAACAGCAGTTTTTTAAATCATTAATGTGTGTTAAATAAAACCAAGGCTAATAATGTTTTAAGTAGCATTTTCTGCCAAAAGATCTACTTAGATCCCTTTTGGTTGTTCTCAACTTTATGTTTATCCCCGGTATTGATATGATTGTAGGTATCTTTTTGGAATGAGGCCACTTGGCTTTGATGCCGTATTTGGCTCCATGCTAAATGTGAAACAACAAGGAATTGTCTTTTGAAAGGCTTTAGCTTTTTAGTTCAGGATGAAAAGCCAGGGTTCTCAACCGTAGCTTTGTTCATTAGTTATTATTTATATTTTGGTCTAGTCTTTACTAATTATGTTTTTCTTTATATAAGTATATATTTAAAGTCTCAATTAGCCGGGTGGTGGTGGCACATGCCTTTAATCCCAGCACTTGGGAGGCAGAGCCAGGTGGATCTCTGCCTGGTCTACTGAGCAAGATCCAGGACAGGCACCAAAACTACATAGAGAAACCCTGTCTCAAAAAACCAAAAAAAAAAAAAAAAAAAAGTTTCACTTAGATTATTTTTATATCTACAAATATTTTCCATAAAGTATTCCAGTTTCATTGTCTGAATCTGATTTCTGCCTTCCCCACACTGATGTTTTTCTGTTGACATAAAGGGCCCAAGAGATAGTTTATTCTGGAGCTGAATATGAGTCACCATGGCTCTACACAGGTTCCGATTCAATGTTCCAGTGCAGTAGTGGCTTCATGAACTTTCTACTGTAATATAATAAAAACAAAAAATCACAAATGAAGGCACTTTTCAAATGTATTGGTGCAGGCAGTGGTGGCCTATGCCTCTAATCCCAGCACTCAGGAGGCAGAGGCGGGTGGGATCTCTGAGTTTGAGACCAGCCTGGTCCACAGAGCGAGTCCCAGGACACCCAAGGATACACAGAGAAACCCTGTCTCAGAAAACCAGAAAAAGGAAGAAAGAAAGAAAAGAAAAAAGGGGAAAATGAGCTACACTGTATAATCAATAAAGTCAAAAACTCTCAAACATGTCAGTGGAAACCCCAGGCAGTCTACAGCAAAGCAGAACAGCTCTGTTCTAGACCTTATGGATTATCTGATGATGTGCTTAACCTTTGGGTTGATGGAAGATGGACATTGTGTTTGTATGTTACAACAAGTATTTGCCTAATCATCACAAGGGTGTTAGGGGACACACAGAGCTGGGTAATAGACAGCTATTAAGGGAGACCCCAAATAGGCTAAAATAATTTGGGTCCCCAACCTGTAAAATTTCAGCTGGCCATTGTCAGCCAATCAGTCATGAATGATATTTTAAACAGCTATGCCTCTCACCCTGGGAACTTCAGCTCACATTTCTCTTTCAGTTTACCCACTGAACTATAGAATTATTTATGTATTTTGACTATGAGAAGGTCACTATGAATTCATTTTTGCCACGGTTAAGGGTGTCAACTGTCACTAAGAAGGCGACCACGTCACAGAGAACTTAGTGCAGAGGAAAAAAGCACGGGGTTGGGAGGAAGGTGACTGGCCTGCTGGGGACTGGCTGTGTACTTACCACGTCCTTTCCCCAGCTTCCCACTGATCTCCCGAGTCTTTGGTACATCGTGGCCAAGGTGCTATGCCCGTGAATGTGATCAGGAGCGACGCGCCTCTCTTTGTCAGACACAGGAGGCTGGCTCCCAGAGTGACCCTCGATGGCACATGTCGAGGATGATAGGCACGATATGGAAGGAACCCGGGTCTCTGAATCACTGCTGAGGGGAGAGGCCCCCGCTGCTCCAGCAAAGTGGCACTGTGCTTTATGTGGAGAGGACATGCATTTGTTTGAGACACTGTTATTTTTGTTGCAGCTAAGATTTTTTCTTCAGGACCCCATTTCCCTTTTTACAAAGTGAGGGGATATGCCGCATTGGCCTCCTTGCTGTACCCAGACACTCAAACACGTGGGACTTCTCCTTGCTGTTTCTCTGTCCTAAAAGCTCTTCCTTCAGAGACTCGAAGTTGCCCTCCTCAGGCCTTAGCTTGATGTCATCTCATCAGTGCGACCTCTCCTGGCCCCCGGGGACCCTAAATATGCAACACTTTCTTCTTGTTACTCCTATCTTCTCTTACGTTGATTTAACCATTTCAGTTGCTGTTTATTTGCTATTGATGCTGATTTGCTTTTTCACGGAATACAGTCATGGAGTGGGCGTGGGGCTGAACAGATGGCTCAGTTGGTAAAGCACTTGTTTCACAAGCGTGAGGACCAGAGTTCAAGTCCCCAACACCCACACAAAAAGCTGAATGCAGTGGCAGAAGCCTATAATCTTAGTGTTGGTGGAGACAGGAGGATCCTGGGAGCTCACTGGCTGCCTAGTCTTGCTGAACTGGTGAGCTCCAGGTCCAGTGAAAAACTGTTTCAAAAAAAAAAAAATAAATAACATGGAGAATGATGTGGGAATACCTCTGACATTGACTCCAGACCCCATGTACACATACATATCTACATGTGCACACACTCATGAACACATGCACACCACACAGCCTCCAATACCACCAGCAAATCATGGACCTATCTACTTACTTGGCACTCAGTAAAATACTTGTTGACTATTGTGTGAGGAAAGGGCTCTTTCAGGTTCCAAACAGACAAAAAGATTATGTTCTATAAATTCAAAGGTTACAATCTAGGGAGAAAAAAAGTTTTTAGAATAAGAAAAATCAATCTTAAACTCACAGAGGAATATGAACTTTATTAAAACTATGTTGCCAAATATGGAAAAAAGAGAGTTATTTTCAACCATCATTGGTCACTTATTAGTATTATACAGTAAATTTTTCAAAAAGTTCTTCTAGCTGATGACTGTGTAAATCAGTCTTATTTTAGCCATCTACATGTTCACAGGTTGAGCATATGCTCAATGAACTTGTTGAATAAATCAATGAACCAATGAATCACTGAACAACACAAGCAGTATTGGAATTCTCTATTTCTATGCTCAGGACAGACACCACTAATCAATCATGTCATTCTTGCCCTTTAAACTCGAATTCAGGAAAAAAAAAAAAGAAAAAGACTATATAGCCCTTTATACTCAAAGTGTAATCTGTTGATAAATAAAACCAGCACCACCTAGGAGTTTATTAGAAATGTAAATTCTCTGACCAACTTAGATCTACTCTAGCAGAATATGCATATTAGCAGGAACCTGGAGATTACTGTGATATCAGAGCATGAGAAACATCACTTTAGAAATATATGCCAATAGACAGTTAGACTTGGCCAATAAGAGATGCCCTCTGTACCGTGTCCTGTTCTCCATGTCACTGGAGCCCAAGGGCCAGCCTTGGCATCATTACATACAATAAGTGGGATTTGCTTTCAGTGGAGTCAACACAGAAATGCACCATAGAGAGACAAATTCCATGTGTCTCAAAAGAACAAAGAAAGTCAGTTTGTTGCAAAAGTGGAGAAAAACATCGTGTGTTAGAGAAACTGGAACAAGTATGTCTGAGATCTGTGTGTTAGAGAAACTGGAACAAGTATGTCTGAGATCATGTAACTATGGAAGTAGGTGGGCATCTGTGTATAGGCCTGGGATTGTCTCTGGTTTAGAGCAGTACTCATCTCCAGAGAGTGGATGTAAGTGAAAGGACAGGAAAGTAGTGTTGGTGGAGACAGGAGCAGGAATAAAAGAGTTTGTTGGCACAACAAGGCTAATGCAATCTAGGTGAAGAATGATATTTATTAGCAGTTAAAAGTGCAAAGATATCTATATCTTTATCTATAAAGATATAGGAAAATAACAATAACAAATTCCCCAAATAAAAAACAAATCTTGTCTTCAAAATGTGTGTGTGTGTGTGTGTGTGTGTGTGTGTGTGTGTGTGTGTGCAAAGCATGATGCTGGTCGTCTTATTCTGGCACTCTCCACCTTGGGTCTTTCACTGTACCTCAAGCTCGCTGTTTTTCTGCTATGGTGGCCAGGAAGCCCCAGTAATCCTTCTATCTCAGGGGTTACAGACACAAGTAGCCATTTCTGGCTTTATATATGAGTGGTAGGGAAGCAAATTCATGTCTTCATGCTTGTATAGCAAGCTTTTTATCCACTTGCACCATACCTTTGACCCTAAAAATATTCTTTATTTTTATTTAATTATTTTAAAACATTTATTATTTTATTCTATGTGTATATGTGTATGGCTGTGTGTATTTGTATATACCACATCCATGCAGGAGCCTGTGGAGGTCAGGAGGAGAATTGAATTTCCTTGAACTGGAATTACAGGCAGTTGTGAGCAACCTTGCCGGTGCTGGGAACCATACTTGGCTCCTCTACAAGAGCAGCAAGTGCTCTGAATTGCTGAGCCATCTTTTCAGCTCCCCTGTATTTTCTGATTCAGGGAACACATGATGTACATCAAGCTATCCTTGAACTCACAATTTTCCTGACTCAGAGTGCTGGGATTAAAGGCATCACACTCAGCCTCTATGCTCTTCTAGAGACCAGTTCCATATCCCACTCCACAAGTCCCTTTATGAATGACCTCAACAGAGCTTCTGAGATCTGGGAAGATTTTGTCCCTCAGCTCACAGTTTTGAGGGTATAATTAGTGTGACCGTATACTTCCCCAAGCAGTGATCAATAGGCATCTGGTAATGTGAAAAGAGAAAAGATTATCTTCTGGGCACACATACCTTTGAGGCCTCAGGCTTCTCTGAATGGAAGCCGTGATGTGAAGAGTGGGGAGCTAGGCTAATGGAGGAGTACAAGTGCAATGACCTTGCCACTCAAGGGCTGATACTGTCGTTAATGAGGTTGCTGCCAGTCAGATCTATAGGCCATAGATCTTGTATCCTCCTAAGGGGAGTGATTCCTCCATAACTTACAAATCTAATTAATTTTCCTGAAATTTTCAATTGAGGAAGTTGAATGACACCCAGCTGAATGCCATATATTTACTGGTACTTCAAACATGCACACAACACCAATATGACATCTTCAATAAATATTTATACTCCCACTGCAGATGTTGGATTAATCAGAGTGCTGTATGGAGAAAAGAGATTTGACTCAGCCCCTCTTTTTAATGAACTTTCATTTTGGGGAAAGATTATTTATCGTGAGAGCCGTCCCTGGTATACTAAAATAAACCACCCTGTGATTAGAACACTTACAGCAGCATCACACTGGTGTCTGGCGTCTGTGTTTGTCTCTTTGTTAATTCCTACCTTTCCCTTTAGCTGTCGTGGTCTCAAAGGTTAATCGACACCAACTACTGTTTCTATGTGGAATTCCTCCGTGAGTCTTAGTGGTGGCCACTTTGTGAGGCTTCTGTTCAGTTGAGCAAAAACTCTGATAGTCGGTCTACAAGGCTCTCTGGAAGCCTGGCACTTAATTGAAATCAGCACTGCCCCTGACTGGGCCATTTTCAGGCATGGGGGAAATTTGATTTTTTTCCTCCTCTCTTTTTCATATTGCTTAATGTCCCACATGGACTCTCTCTTTGGATTCTAATAAGCAGTTTCCCCCTTTGCTAAAACATTATGCTGATAAACAACAGTGATTTATTAATGATGCCCTGATAGCTTAGCTTGAGGTTGGGAAGTGTGGCTACAATTTCTTTGCATATTGCTTTTCTATTGGTGTTGAAATTTGGTGTAGATAGTGTGTTTTTCTGCACAGCAACACTGTGAAATAAGCCGGATGTTGCTTCTTGCCACACTGGTCCCTTCACACTGACAAGAGCTTGGAGGCTAAATTGCAGTGTTAGGTGATGGAGAATAACTGAGCCCTTTCTACCTGTGTTTCCACCCTGCACCAGCAGGCACATAAGCCTAACTGCGGAAGCTCCCCTGCCCTCCATGCTCTATTCCACTTGAGAATCCGTAACCCTCACAGCCTCAACTTCTTTATTCTGAGTTGCTAGTTCGCTGAATGCTATTCCTTCATGTTCCATGCCTTGGGGTCCTGTATGTGGTGATTGGACCAGTTTTTATATCTATTGTTTGGTTTCTTAGGGCTTGGAAGTATTTTAACTTGCTGTTATCACTTAAAGATACGTGCATATATAATATGGGGAGATTGAACCCAGGCCCTGTGTAGGTTCAATAGTAGATGAGCATTCTATCACTGAGCTACACCTCAGCTCCAAAATATATCTGTTCATAGTAAAGCATATAATAATAAATATAGAATGATGTACCTAAGAGTATACCATACTATCTTGGGACTGTATAGCTATTGTCACCAGCTAGGACTGATACACAAAGCTAAGTTGGGAATAATTTTGCCAAGCGGTTGGTACCTTGCCAGTGTGTATGTGAGGACATCAGATCAGTTTGCGCCTAGATAAATAAGGTCTTAGAGTGGAGCTGGCTGTCTATTGCTCTCATAAGATTAACTCCTTATCCTTTGTCTCTTGATCCTAAGCAATGACCTTCATAGTATTGGGGGCACAGAACTCAAAAGCACCACCCTAGCCTCCAGTCCACAGATTTAGTTGTGGAGACCAGCCAGTACCTTGGCTGAGGTTTTTGTGGCAGACCCATAGCAGAGCAGTCCACGTGTCAGCAGGGAAGAACCTGTGATTTCTGCACTGCTGTGGTCTCTGGGTATAGGCTGGTAGCAGAAGCTGCCAGTCTCCGAGCCCTCCTGGCTAAGATGGACAGTTCCCAACAGGCCTTTCATAAACAACGTCCCCTCCTCTGCTCCTGGAGCAACAAAGGTCTCCCAGATGGCAAGGGATGAGTATGAGTGTGCACTGTTCACACTGGCTCAGGTGTGCACTTTTCAGGCTTGGAAAAACACCTAGGCAGCTTTGAAGCTCACTTTCTATAACTACCTTGATGAGTGGAGACTGTCAGGGATTTGCCAAGCAGCTGGAACAAGTTAACAGAACCACACAATTCATAGGCCTAATCATCTTGCTATGAGATCTGTGTTTTATGTGAATTTAAATCCATTTACTATTGAGTACATGTGGCATTGAACTCAAGTGTCCCTCGTGGTCACTCTATGGGTTTAAGTGTGTGGCTGACATCTGCCAACCAGTGCTTGCAGACATTCTTATCCGCTGCTGTTTTCTGCAAGTCTGATAGCCAAGCCTTTTAAATCAAAAGGAATCATCAGGGAGAACAAAAGGTAATCTCCCCCGCTTGAAAGACGGGCCCTTATGTTGTTCCATTAAGTGTCTGCCTTAAACATCTGAATGGCTTAAGTAAGTGGAGTGCATTTGTCTCCCTGTCTCTGTCCTCATTAAGCAGGATGAGCGCTGAACACATGCAGGAGTATGTGTATGCGTGCACATGTGAATGCACACACACGAACACAGACACACACACAGACCACACACAGACCACACACACACACACACACACACACACACACACTCTGAAGGGCACAGTCTGTGTCACTGTTTGTCATTCAGCACAGTGTATAAGATCTCTGATATAAGATGTTCTATATCTCCAAAAACAGATATTGCTTCTTTTAGAAAAATATCCTTGGCTGGGTCCCTGGAACTTTAATTAAAATCTTGGTTAAAAAAAAAAAAAAAACAAAAAAACAAAAAATCCTCACCATGTTATTGCATTCTAGAAAGCTTGAATGTAAAACGATGAGGTCAGGAAGCAGAACATTTTTGTTTGTCGGTGGCTATAAGGGACTGTGAGGCGGATCAAAGGTTGCCTGGGCTGCTGTGATGAGTCTCAGGGGACTGTTCTTGGGAGAGATCTCCCACTTAATGAGGGCCAGCCCATCAGCCCGAGTCCCCAGCTTTGAAGATAATTACCCAAAGCACGCACAGATTTTCTTCCTTTTGTGTCCTTGACATTGTCTGGGTCATTATGAACAAAAACCTAAGAAGATTATCATGAACTAATTAGCAAATTCACTTACCTCTTCCCGTTATTCATGGCATTGTTGAACTTTCATCCTCACTGGGTCCAGAGTCACAGAAGGACACAGGCCACCCTTGTTTTCTTGCTATGTATTCTTGGGGCCCTATCCCAGATTATGGTACTAGGTAGGTGCTCAATTTTTTTTTTTCTTGACAAAGTCTGTAGAGGGCTGTGTTACCCTGGGTATGAGGAATGTGGAAGAGACCTTTGTTCCCACCTTCAAGGAGCCCACAAGCCAACAGGTATCAGAGGCAAGTGGGCTTGTTATGAGTTTCTCTTTCTTGAGTAACTTAGGATACGTCAGGTGCTTTTATATTTTAAGTCACACAATAACTTGCTAAGGCAGGCTTGTTTGCTTTTACAAAGCGGGAAACATGAGGAACTTTAGTGCTTATTTATTTTTGAGACAGGGTCTCCCGTATCCTGTGGGGTTGGCCCCAAACTTGCTATGTAGTGAAAGATGGACTTGAACATGGATCCACCTCCTGAAGGCTGGGACTGTATGCCTACATCACCACTCTGGTTTATGTAGTGCTGACATTTAGACCAGGGTTTTGTTCATGACAGGCAAGTGCTCTCTCTACTGAGCTATATCCCTAGCCTGGGGCTTGCTAGAGGCACCAGGCAACTAAATAGAGAAGTCAGTCTTTTACCACAGGCCTGTCTGTCTCTAACATCTGTATCCAACATTCCTGCTCTTTGTTATGTCTTTTTGTTTCAAGATTTTCCAATGTCCTAAAAAGAAAAAAAGAGGACATCGCTATTGTTTAATAGTGTTATTACATGAGGTGGTGTAGGTGAATTTCTAAAGGGTCTTGCCAACTTCTCAGCCAATCCTGTTTCCATGAATCCTCAGACTAGAAGCTTCTGAGTCCTCACCCAAATGGATCTCAGCTGAACTGCTGCTCAAAAGCCTAAAAGATTAAAAAACCTCTAGTACCTGGTCCTCACGCCTTATATACCTTTTTGCTTCCTGTCATCACTTCCTGGGATTAAAGGCGTGTGTCTTTCCCAAGCAAGACATGAGATCTCAAGTGCTGAGATTAAAGGTGTGTGCCACCACACCTGGCTCTGTTCCTAGTGTAGCTTTGAACTCACAGAGATTCAGACAGATCTCTGCCTCCCAAATGACAGAATTAAAGGCATGTGTGCCACCATTTTCTGGCCTCTATGTCTATCTAGTGGCTGTTCTGTTCTCTCACCCCAGATAAGTTTACTGGGGTGCACAATTTTTCAACCACAAGGTGGTTTATGTCTCACTTGATCACATGGTCTTTGTCATCAAGACATCAAGGTTGGATTCTTCCCAAGGGAATGAAGTGATGTTCATTGCTGAAGATGAAGGGACCCTCTGATTTGAATTATCCTTATTCTCACTGTAGTGGTGGTGAGTGTGAAGGTGGAGTTGGGGGTGGGGTAGGGTCTGACTTGAGGAGATGGGGCAGGCAGTCTAGCCATCTGAGACTATATGGCAAACTCTCTTCTTCCATCTCTGAGGATTGGCCTGAGTGATCTCTTACCTCCAGCAATTAGCAAGAGTGTCCAGGGAAGACACTCCTGTGAGTATTGAACCCACATTCTCAGGTCCTTACACTTACTTCAAGAGGATCTACTGGAGGCATGTGGCAGCCTGGCTTCTGGCCATGTGTGTGTGTCCACCAAATTGAAGTTCTAAGATCTGCCACTAACAGGGATGCTCCCTGTGACTGGGGCTGAGGGAGCTGCTGAAGCAAAGGATGGTAGGGGTTGACTGATAAAACACTGTTGATGGTATGGACTCCTCAGTGAGCCTTTGTAGAAATGTGTAGGCCACTCTTGTGAGTGTTGGGAACTTTACTTCTCAGGATGAAGGTTGTCCTCAATCAGAATGAGTAGGTGGGACTGGGTACAGCTCAGTCACAAATCCCATATTTGCACCTCAGGCTTGCCCTTCGGTGGGAACAAAAGGGGCATATATTGGCCCAATGGAGGAGGTCGCCTATATGTTTTGCCAGAATAATTATAGACTTGAAGCCTGTCCTCTTGTTCTACAGGAAAAAGAGGGAGGGATGCAGAGAGGTTCTGTCAATGAATCATGGGATTTACGTTTTATTTTGCCTTCAGCTTTGGCTTCCAAATCTACTCAGAATTTTGCAGATTCAGGCTGTGGGTCAAAGTGATTAAGTATCGGACTTCCCAATGGTAGGGTGGTTGGTCCACAATGACCCAGAAGAGTGGTCAGCACAGGTAACTGTTGGCTGAGTCTTAATGCTATGAGCTTTGCTCCTCTCTCCATGGCGGGTGGGCTTTGTCACCAGCATCTTGAATTGCAGTTACATCTGTGGGAGGTGGGAGAGGCTCCATCAGAATCATTTAGGGAGATTTCCAAAGCACACATGCTTCTCTGCTCATCTCGTACCACCACCGAGAGGGACTCCAAGATGGAGGAAGGGCTGGCTTCAAGCACCAACATTCCTGAGTAATTCTGATGTCCTCTGCAGAGTCAGCTCTGAGACTGACAGCGACAAGCTCTGGAGGAAGGTCTACCTGTCATCATGTTCTGCACAGCACAAGACATCTAACGCACTAGATGTTTGTTGGATGAAAGGTTGAAGCGAACAGTGGGGAGAGAGAATTAAAAACTCCTGGACAATAAGGGACACTGGGCTATGAGGAGAATTAGAAGTGCCCTAGGCAATGTGTATTTATTGAACATGCTTAAAGGTGAATCTAGCTTTCTTTAGAGTCTGACCATAGACTCCTACCTTATCAATAAACATAAACACTGAGCTGCCCTTGACCTCAGGAGTTAAAATAATAAATAGCTTAATTGGTCATCATTAATTCTCCTATAGATTTATTACTGGTAAGTGTGGCCTTGGAAAGAATTACACCCACATTCAGCCTGGGCATTTTATCTCCGAGCCTCTCCAAGATGCTCCTGTAGTAAAACAAATAAGACTAGCCTCCCACCTCCTCCCTCCTCCCTCACATCAATAGAGTATTCGCTATCAAATCCAGCCAAATGGCCATTTGCAAGGTTGGATGGGTAGTTAAGCCACACAGGCACAATGTAATATGACAACATTCCTCATGGTAATATGGTCCTTAGCTCATTACATTTGAATATAGATTGCCAGAGCGCGGTGCCTGCCGACCCTGCTCTCTGTCTGGGGTTGAGTTCTTCAGACAAGGTGAAGTCCATGTGTGCTCCTCAGAAATTATTAGCTTGTTCGGCATTCTAACAAAATCGTGTCTACTGTCCTTAAGAATGTAATTTGCTGAAGCTCTTTCCTTCCTGTCCTTAATTATGGATATATTTATAGGTGTGAGCCACCTGCCTGCTCAGGGCATGTGCACCTCTGATGTGCCACTTAATGGTTTGGGTCCCTCCTTTACACTCTCTGGGCTTCAAACTCTGTGTTTAAATACCAGCACTCAGTTCAGCTTCTGAGTATTAAGAGTTTCTTCTCTACTCCATGAAAAGCTGTGTATAAGCCTTTTGGCATTTTATCTGAACTAAACAGTAGTGGATTTTCAGGAGAAATGAGAGCTCTGTAAGTAAACCTATGTATTTATATGTGTAAAGTGCATTATAAAGAAGAAGCAATAAATCTAGTTTTCTACATAAAAGGAATTAGATTTTCCAGTTTACCTCTGCAGTGGGATTAATAAAATGTGCAGCAAATAGCTGATGGAATGATCCATTTGGAGTCTGTAAAGGCATCTGGGGAAGCTGGCTAGAGTAGCCTTTTAATATTTTTCCAACAAGAATTTCTGTTAATATTTTTATTCGATACTGACTCCTGAATGACTGTTTTCAAATGAGCTCGTCTGTTACCTGCCCATTTCTGCGTGGCTGAGCAAATGCGCTGGGAAATCCAAGTTTCTCTTCATTTCCATCAACTCTCCATCTCCAAATTACAGAGAATTCATTCCTGAGTTGGAGAGGAGCCAGAAGTTTGTCGTCTCGCAGTCTGTGGGCTGCCTCTTTCTTTCTCCTCTTTGAGGCTCTCTGATGCTTACAGTGAGCTCAACTCAAAGGTTTCCAGCCTCACACTCGCCTCACATTCCCCCACAGTCACATCGGGCTCTGTGTTTCCGAGGAACACCGCGCGCCAGCCTCTGATTCTGACTGCTGTTACCTGCAGGTGCTCTGGAAACTTCAAAATGCGACTGGTAACGTATTTGCTTCTCTAACATGCCGCTTTCGAGTGCATTAGATGCAGCTGCTTACCGTTTTTTTTTTTTTTTTTCCTAAAGATCTTTCTTTTGAATAACATGCATGCAAAAGCTTGTGAAAGGGGGCTTATAGAGCAGGGGATTAATTGCAGGTCTTGGTGTGCGTGTGCATGCCTGCTTGTTAATGTAGGCATGTGTAGAGAATATGGGTAATTTATGTGCACATATGTCTGATCAGGCAGATTTGACTAAAGGGGTCTTGTTGAAAGCAGTACTTTTTATGCGCAGCCAGGTTTTCTAATCAGATCTGAAAACATCTTACATATCAGGGGCAAGTACAAGAAAAATACATTCTTAAACCCATGCAGATGGCAGGTTTTAGGTATCTATTTAAAACCTTTTTTTCTTAAAAACCGTGAAAGGTGTGTGTGTGTGTGTGTGTGTGTGTGTGTGTGTGTGTGTGTGTGTGTAGGAGGAGGGGGCTGGGGGGCTGGAGGAATTGCAGAAAAGAGTTACCTGGGCTGCTGCAGAGCATTTCCACCCCGTGTCACCTGCCTTCTTAAAAGTCAGCAACCGCTGAGGGAAGAGATGCGGCTGTGCTTCGGCGTAAGCCCAGGGGGACGCTGAGCTGCAGTGTTCGGCAGGCATCTTAGCTACTCTAAATATTAGTGCTCGGGTGATAAGTAGACAGAGTGGGTTTGCCGTAGCTGAACCCGGCTATGGGTTTTGGCTTGTAGGAATCCTGTTGACGCTGTCTACTCAGGATGTGCCTGTGGTTGTTGAACTCCCAGAAAGCGGCATGAGTGTGTGGGCTCCATAAATCACATTACTTATTTTCTAGCGCTGAGAGCTAAATTCTAAAATTAAGAAATTACTTGGCAATTAATAATGCATTCGGCAGCCCTTGAATGTCTCATTGGGTGAGATTTACATCCTCGGGACTTGCTCCTCTAGTTAGAGAGACAAATGATTTAAGGTGCAGGCTTAATTGCTATTTCAAATCCTTAAGCTACAAAGATGCTTACACTACTTTATTTAAAAGGCTTGTTTTCAAGAACATGTATGTGAGTGTCTAATTGTGGTGGTGAGCTAATTATGACTGTAATGTGCCAAAGAAAAACAACTTGTCTTGAGCTTTGCTCACCAAGGTAACAGCAGCTTACTCCCTTATCTTTGTCTTTTTGCATGGCCCTTTTGCTCTTGGAGACCAGGGTTGACTCACTGTAAAGATGAGAAAATAATGTAGCAAGTCAGAACTCACAAAGGAAAGCAATTTTCTAAGAAATTAAACAGAATGCATCTTTACAAGTGAGTTTTCGAAATGTCAAGTGGGCATGGGCATTTGAAAATGGAGGCTTCTTAAATAGTAAACAGGTAAGTGGGAAAGTCTAGGTTTGTGTTTACACTGGCTTGTACTTCCTTGTACATCGCAAGCAAGGTAGGAAATAGCATCATCATTTTGTACTGACTAGTCATTTGTTTCTTCAGGACATTGACTATAAAATAAAAATATATTTATTTTATTTGAATTTAAGATGATTGTCAACTCCAGCAACACAGTTTATGAAGTTGTAACAATAAAAACGAATACTCCTGAAAGTTAGTGTGAATACCACATTTCCTTATTTTTCATAATTTAGTATTTTACAACTTAGCTGTGCACTCAATAGAGGACTACATGTGATTTTTTTTAGTTAATAACTTTTAATAGTGATTTTTTTTACCAACTATGTCCATTTAATGATTATTGAAAGTAGTATAGTGGATTTCAGTATATAGGGGTGGTTCCTTGAAAGAGCACAGGTATTAGGAACCTTTAAAACCAAGTGTGAGACATTTGATGTTCTGTTCATATATTGCTCTGTACATAACTGATTTTCACTTTAGGTACTATTTATTTCCAGTTCTATAAATACATCTGACTGTGTTCTACACCATGTAAGAATCTTGCCTTTGAATATAAATATCTTGATGATGGCTTCAATTAAATGCCTAGGACAGCCGAAGAATAGTAGCAATTTTGCATGTATTATAATATGCTAATATATGTTATTGAGAACTGTAAAAACAATTTTTGCACTCAGTCACATTACAAAACACTTTTGCTCTACTTCTGAAGTTGGCAGTTTTGTGGGAAGTCAGTTTTATGGTAATAAAAGAGGTTTCATTTTTCTGAGCTTTTATAGCGTTGTGTGGTAATATGTGAGTATTAAGTGCTATTTAGTAGGAAATATCATAAGTACTCAATAGTGAAAAGAAAGAATGCCACATTTGCCATCTGTCCCTGATTATGATTTCCCACTCACTTTTTAGATGCTCGATAGACCCAGGCTTTATTTTATAAAACCCATTTATATGACTCCCTTACTCACACGATTAAAATAAATGTTTTTCTCCTATACCATAGTGTCCTCTTTGGAGAATTGAGATTGCTTGACCAAATATTTCATTTTTACAGCTCACATCTAATATGTTGAAAACGTACCTTGTAGTAGACTGACTGCGCATCTTCAACTGAAAACATTCATTCTTAAACCACTTACTAAGCACCACACTGTAAAACTGTCTCCTGGACTGGGACAAAAGGGTGGGGAGGTGGGGGGGGAAGGTTGTTTTGTTTTTTTTTCTACAGAAATGAGAGAGACTTTTTCTCCATAGCAGTGGTGTATGGAGGTACAGAGAACGTCAGCACAGCTGGAGACGTACATTATTTTCCATTTGTTCTACTTGGTTTCAAAATGACACAGTCTGTAGTTTGTCGGTAGAGGAATCATCGCAGTTGGGATGGGAAGGAACTCCTCACTAGGTCATAAAGGAGAAGGAATGGCCACTCAGGGTGGATAAGAGGGGAAGATGGGAAGAAACAGTGTTGACAGTGGACAAAGAAGGTGGGGGATTGTGGGAAAGGGGAGCCACACTGCAAGTGATCGGAAGGGGAATTGAGAAACAAATGGTAAGGATGATTTCAGATTGTTTTTCATTCTCTTCATCTGCCTTAATAGAGTCTATAGGAAATCCTTTGAGGAAGTGAACAAGTTCCTGAAAAGGATCTCGTGTGTGTGTGTGTGTGTGTGTGTGTGTGTGTGTGTGTGTGTGCCCTTGCACATGTGTGCATGTGTGATCTTTAGCATTTATTGAGTGTGTTCTTCTGTCAGATGTGGGACAGGCACTATGCTAAGTAGTTTTATATTTAATATTTATTTATTTATTTTGTGTATATGAGTGCAAACCTTACTGCACGTATATGCACTATATCTGTGTAGTGTGATCAGAGGTCAGAAGCGGGCATCAAAGTCCCTGGAACTGGAGTGACAGGCAGTTGTGGGCCAACTATGAGGGTGCTAGGAACTGAACCTGAGTCCTCTGCAAAAGTAACAAATGCTCTTAACTGCTGAGTCCTCTCTTCAACCCCTATGCTAAGTACATTAGCTGAATTATTTCACACAGCCTTCAATTACTGTTAATATTCCCTTTCTGTAGATGAGACCCTGAGAAGTACATAGAGCTTGTATAAGTTTATGATAGATACGTGAAGGAGCTTGAATTTGAACCTGGACTCCAGAGTTAGGCCTTCTGATCACCACATAGCATAATCATTGGAGTGCATCTCCTCATCTCTAGTTTCAGTTACCAAATGGCATGCCTAGTTGTTTACTGGATATGTCATTTTGGTCCTCTGGGGAGAAATGAGAAGAGCCTTAGTACACTAAGTGGTTCATAGACAATAAAGATGAAAGAGGAGAAACAAAATTGGGCAGAGAATGGTTTCCCACTGTGTTATTGGAGTCCCATCCTGGGCAGAAATGCTCAGGGCTTGTGTGTCTCCTATGCTCTGTCACTGGTGGGCAGTTAGTTCCAGGGAAGAGAAGGGATTCGGTTTAACAACTGATGTCTAGTCGAACATTCTCCATCTAGAGGCTAAGTTAATTGCATTTCTTTATACACCATATTTTATATAATTATTAATGTATTTCATATTAATGTGAACATATTAACGTGTTTCAGTGTGACATTTCTGTACATACAAGTTACATGCTTTCAATGTATTCACCCTCCTACATGTGCTCTCATGGTTCTTGTCTCTCCCTCCTCATTTCCTTCATTCCCTGTTCCTGGGGAATCACTCTACCACTTTAAAGTTGTTGTTCTAGATCCTGGTTATTTCATATGAGAGAAAACATGCAGTACTTGTTTTTTTGCATCTGATTTATTTTATTTAACATGACAACCACTAGTTATATCCATTTTCCTGCAAATGATGTAGTTTTACTATTTGTTTTGGGTAAATAATGTTCCATTGAGTGTGCACATTCTATTTCCTTAATCTATTCATCTAGCGATGTATGTTCGATAGACTCTATAGCTTGGTTATTGTAAATAGCACCACAATAAGCTTGTTCAGTACTAAAGTATTTCTTCTAAATACATACATCATTACTTTTTGGTATATGCCCAGGTGTGGTATGGCTGGATCCATAAGATACCTCTACTTGTAGTTTTGTGAGACTTTCCATAATGATTTCCATGGTGAATACAATAATATAGATCCACACTATCAATGTATAAGGGTTCTGTTTTCCCTCCATCTCCACCAGCAGTTGTTTTTTTAATGTAATATTTATTCTGTTTGCAGTTGGATGGAATTTAGTCTTGAGTTGGATTCCCCTCATCCTGAAGTGTTGAGTGCTTTCTACAAATTTACTGGGTGTGTTTATTCTTTTGAGAAGTGTCTGCTCAAATTATTTTTCCATCTACTGAATGAATTATTTGTTCTATTGTTAAGGTTTTTAAGTTTTTTGTATGTTCTGGAATTGAACCTCTGGCATAGATCTTTTCCCATTCTGTATGGTATCTCTTTTCTTGATGTGATCAAATAGTCTTCGTGAATGTGACCCTAGTATAGAGGTTGCAATGACTGGAGACTAATGGGAGACAGGAGCACCTGTTAGAAGACCATTTTAATTATAAGTGAGAAGAAATGAGATCTTGAAGGAGATATGTAAAGACTCGGAAAGATGAAGAAATGTATGCCTTTATGTGTGTGTTTGTGTACATTTGGGTGTGTGTTTGCACTTGTATGTGTCTAAGATTTTGAGATTAATTGAAGTAAGGGGTAAGGAGAGGGCAATAGTCAAAAGGGACTTAAACATTTCCTTTGCTTTGATAAAGCTTTTTAATTTGATGTATTCCTGTATTTCAATTCTTGATTGTACTATATTATCCCTGCTTGCAGATGATATCATCCTGTATGTGGAAACTCCCAGATTTCAACAAAAGACTCTTGGAACTGAAAAACCAGTTCTTCAAAGTGGCTGGTTACTAAATCAATATACTACTTTACTAGATTTGCTATCCACCAATAATTAACTCACCAAGAAAGAAATCAGCAAAACAATCTCATTTATGGAAGTATAAAATGTACCTAAGATCCAACGCAGTGATATGGATGAAAGAGCTTGGTGATAAAACTATAAGACACTAAGGAAAAAGACTGAAAAGCCACTAGACGATGGAAAGACTTTCAATAGTCAGAGATAGGAGAGTTAATATAAACTATAGATTTGTGCAAACCACATTAAAATATCAATGACATTCTTCACAGTACTAGGGAAAAAATCCTAAACTCATACTGATACATAAGAGACCCAAAGAGCTCAAGCAATCCTGAGCTAAAAAAAGCAGTAATTAGCAAACTTAATACCTAATTTCAAGACAAGCTACAGAGCCATAGTAACAAGAACATCATGGTGTTATGATAAAAACATATACAGATTGATGCACTAGTATAGAAAACACACATATATGTGTCTACAGCCAGTTGATTCCTGATAAAAGAGCCATATGAACACGTTAAAGAACAGACAATCTTTAACATATGATGCTGGGGTAACACAATATGCACTAGGAGATAATTAAAAATGGATTCTTGTCTTAACCTTGTTCAAAAATAAACTCATAATGGGTCAAAGGCCACAATGTAAGACCCCCAAAATTTGAATCATTCTGAGATATTGGCACGGACATTCGTTTCTTGACTAGGTCTTTATTGATTGCCACTTTTATGACACAATGCCAACAATGGTTTTTTGGTGGGAGTGATATAACGTTTTTGTTTGACAAGGTGGTGTTTCTATAAAGCTCACCAAATGAAGTTAGGGGAAGATGAGTTAGATACTGAAGTGAAGGCACCTTGGTTTCTTAGAGCTGGTGTCTCCTGAAGCATGGCATGGCATTCTAGGTACCTTGACTGTCTTACCAAGTTCCCAGACCCTCCAATTCAGTGGTTCTCAACTTTCCTAATGCTGTGACCCTTTAATACAGTTCCTCATGCTGTAGTGACCTCAACCATAAAATTATTTCGTTGCTACTTTATGACTGTAATTTTGCTACTGTTATGAATCATAATGTAAATATTCGATATGTAGAGTATCTGATATGTGACCCCAAAAGGGTTAGAGACCCACAAGCTGAGAACCACTGCTCCAACTGAACACATCTCAGGCACTGCTATTCATCTCCTCAAACTTTGCTTGGTTTTAAATTTACTGCTATTTAGAGACTTTAAAACATATATTCTCTTAAATAAAAGATTAAGGCATAGAGTAAAGATTATGTTTTTAGACACCAATCATTCTGACAAAATATACTTTTCCTTTTCTAAATTCAACTGTAAAAACACCTTTCTTTGAACCCATACATTTCTGACAGGTAGTGTGAGTAAACTGTTATCATTATACTTTATTTTATACAAAGTTGTCTTGGCATCATACAGACCCGATCCTGAATAGCAATGCCAGTAAAGCCTAGCCCATCTAGTTGAAGGCCTCCATTCACTTTGTGGGGGTGATACGTGGGTCCACATTGTTGACCTAGATGCTGACACCATCTCATAGAGGAATCTAAACCACTGCCTCCTCTGTCTAACCAACAAAGGGCCAAAGGTAATTCACAAACAAAGAAGAAAAAGACTACATCTCTTCAAATGAAGAGTCACATACTATATGATTAAAAACCCAACAGGAGAGAAGTGACAGCAAAGGCGGGATGCTAAACAAACTGTAAGAACAGAAATGAAGAGCGAGTTTCATAAAGATCTGCACTGTAATGCCAGGGGCTCAGAGCCAATATTTAATTGTCCTTAAAACTGGTGGTCAAATTTGCATATTCACTCATGTTTATTGTACAATGCAGGAAAAGCCTTGAAGTAACATTACGCTACCATCAGAGTGTACAAAAAAGAAAACTTTTCTGGCTGAGAATGTACCTCACAAGACTGTGAGTTCTTCCCACAGCAGCAGAAAATAATTAAAACACAGAAAAAAACCTTTAAAGAGATAAAACAAATTAACTTTCAAAACCTTCTAAATAACCATGTGCACTGACTTGTGCCTAATAAGCTGTGATGATAAAAACGACCACCGGGTGATGTGTTGTTTGCTAATTGGCTTGGTAGGATGATAACGTAGCTCTGATGGTCATTCATAACTAGGGATGCCTGGCACAAAAAGACAGTACCAGCCACTCTGGCCACCAAAGCTTGGAGCTTTCACAAGCTAAGCCTCTTTTGGGTTCTAGATCTAGCTATAGGATATCATGGTTTTCTTTCTTCATCAAAAGAAAAAGGAATAAAACATGGGGAAGGAGGGATCATGGATGGGGTGGGGCATCTTTCAGTGGGGAGTTTAAACACAGTTATTCTTATCCACTAACTTTAGGGTAGAGATGTGCAGAGATTTGAGAGTTTTCATGAGAGACTGATGAGGCTGGTCCGCTAGATTACCACTTGTCTTAGAGATGAGGCTAGAGATGTTAAGTCCACACAGTGGAGGAGTAGCAAAATGGATTTGAACCCAGTTCTGAGCTCTGAGGCTGTGAACCAGTGGAAGAATGGTGAGAAGATGTCCTGTCAGAGAGACTCTCCTCAAAGGCTTTTCTTCCTCCTCCTGCTGCTCTCACCCCTGCTATGAGAGACACATGGTTGGAAACTCTAGACTTGTGGATGGATAAAGGCTATGCTTACTGAGGTTGCTATTGTACTTGAACGATACGTGTTTCTGTAATAGAGTGAATTTTCCCTCATCCCCAAGCTTTCTTGTCAAGGTGGAATTGTTAATATTTAGAATTTGAAGATGTTAATTCTGTCAACTTCTGAAGACATTAAGTTTTAGTCAACACTGGACGATTTGAGCTCACACTTTCCTTTTGCTCACAGAGTCCAATTAGTATTGCTCATATGTGCATGGATATGGAGCATCCACTGTTGCATGGGCAACTAAGCAGTAGCTACCCCTACAAAGGACAGTGACTCCTCCTCTCCCAGCAGCCGTCAGCTGCCAATAGCCCCTCAGCAATGGTAGGGGCTCTGTAGCTCCTTCTCTAGTCGTGCTTGAGTTTTTAACTGGCTTGATCTTGTAAAGGCCTTGCAAAGTAACCATGAGTTTATGTGTACAGCAACCATGTCATGTCCCGAAGACAATGGCTCTTAGCATCCCTGCCCCAAGGCCAAAGGAACACAGTGACCTTGAACTTTATGGGAAAAATGCAAATTGCCACTATATGTTATATACGATGACACCGATGTGAGTGTGAGCATACTGTTGTCTTAGTGGAGTTCTGATGAGGGTGAATGTAGTGTTAGAAAGTCACTTTCCATGACTGGGGTGGGAAGGACATTTTCGTCTTTGTGTTTCTGCTATTCTTGGCACAGATTGGGTTTTTCATAAATGTGACTAGCATATCGTAAGAGGAGAGAGGCATATTGTACAATGTTTAAAGTATCTGATTCTGGGACTAAGCTTTCTAGGTTCCAAGTGAGCTCTGCCACTTACCAGCTGGGTGACCTTGGGAGATTTACTTAAGTTTTCTATGCTGTGTTTTTCTAATCTGTAACTATAACAGCATCTTCCCTGTGGGGGTGTCAGAAGGAATGGGTGATGACTTCACATGGGCAGCACAATTTTTAGCACACAGAAAACATCCCATGACTGTTAATCTCTTTATGAAATTCAGTTCTATTCAACATTGTTTCCAATGTCAAAGTCTTAGTGATTCCCAGTTTACCTGAAGTCAAGCATTTACCACTTCTCACTATCAAGGCCTATTGGTGTTTAATCCAGTGTCCACTGAGTCATTGATATCATGCACCTCAGTTTAGTGGTCCAGCTCCATATACCACCTATATCTGCATATAAAGTTCTCACATTCCCGTGTTGGAGGAAGAGCAAATAATGCAAATACCAGGAGAAGGTACTTTGACATACCTGTCAATATTTGAATGCATGGCATTTGGTGATTTGAGTTAGGATCTCACTTTACAGTGCAGGGTGACTTGGGACTCATGTAGCATAAGTTGCCATCAAACTAGCAGAGATCCCCCTGCCTCAGTCTCCTTCTGCTGGGGTTGCAGTCCTGAACCACCATATCCAGCTTTGGGACTTTTGACTTACTGATTTTACTTCTGAGAAATTCCCTGCAAAGGGCGGGAGAGATGTCTCGATGTGTCAGACACTTGGTCTTCAAGTATAAGGACCTGAGGACCTGATTTGAAACCCCAGAACCCACAAAAAAGAGCCAGGCATAGCTGAATGTGTCTGTAAGCCCAGCATTGGAGAGGACTCAGGCAGTTCCTAAGAGGGGCTGTTCAGCCGGTCTAGCTGAAAGGTCAAGCTTCTAGTTCAGTGAGAAACCCTCTCTCCAAGTAATAAGGTATTAAGGAAAAGAGCAATAGAGGGAAACAACTGAAGTCTTGCTCTGGCCTCCATGTATACACACAGGGGCACATGCTCACACGTACTCACATGTGTGCAGCAAACGTGCACACACATAGACAACACACACATGAAAACTCCTTGATATACTCACATAATCGAATGAAGATGTGGTAAGATTGCCTGTAGCATTGTTTATGATACTAAAAAAAAATATAAATAATCAAATCTCAATGCAGAGAAAAACACTTAAGTAATTTATGGCATATCCATGTAATGAGATACTGGAGGAAAGTTTAAAATGGTTCCAGCCATGCATATGGATATGAAAATTGTAAGATCAAGCTTTCACGAGAAAAAAAGCACTTCCAAGAGCAGTCTACAAGAGTGGCACTGTATTAAAATCAATATTTATAGTTATTTGTTTGTGTAATTGTAGAAGACATTCAAAGACCATATGAGAAATCGTCAATGGGAAGTGGACATTGTATTATGAGATTTCTGCCTTTTGCCTCCTGTGGACCATTTACATTTTTACACATGACCATATATCACTTTTATAACTTAAGCTAATTTTGAAATATAGTCAAGAAAACTCTCTTGCTTCCCCCAACCCTGATACTAGGTTTTTGTTTTGGTTTAAGAGTAGCCCGAATGCTACTATAATCCTAAACCTTGTTATGCTATCTTGAATAATTGTGCCTACTCTCCCATGAAGTTAAAACAAAGTGCCTATCAACTCTCTGCCAAAGCTCTAATTTGCTCCTAGGGAGCAGAAACCAAAATGAGTAAGGAGAATTTCTCACACCAACTCACAGGAGAGTCTTAAGTCCTGTGGCAAAGACCTTCTGCACCTCGCATGGAAACATTACATTAAAGGCATTAGGTGAGAGATGGGAACACTGAGCCAAGAGCTTTCCTCAGGACTTGATAATGGTAAACCTGGGGAAAAACTACCCGTGGGACTTCTTCACATCAAGGTTTTTCCATATCTCTAAAACCCCATACTCAGTCGTTTGTAAAACGTTGCATAAAAGTTACATTGCCTGGGGTTTGAGAGAAGCGGTTGGCATATAGGCATACTCAGGACTTCTTGACCTTTGTACACCGGAAATGCTTACACATACACTGTCTCATTTGATACTTACAGATGAGATATTTAGGACAACTATTATGATTGTTTTCTACACTGGGTTCTGAGGTTTGCAGAGGTTGAGAGGTAGCCAGCCAGCGTGGGGCTGAACATACAGGGCCTTTGGGTATGTCTTGGGCATCCTTGCTACCAGCAGCCAAGAATACTGACTTGTAGCAAATTACTTCTGTGGCTGGGAAGCAATTTGATATTATTTTCTTGGAATCATGTTTTCAGTGTTAGGAACACCCACCAGTGGCCACCTGAACTCTCTCCACAAAGATGATCACTAAAATCATTTAAATGTTATTATTTAAACAATTATATTTAACAGTGGTTCTCAATCTTCCTAATGGTGTGATCCTCTAATACATGATGTGGTGACCCTCAACCATAAAATTATTTTGTTGTTACTTCATAACTGTGTTTTTGCTACTGTTATAAATTGTGATGTAAATATCTGATATTTGGGATATCTGAGATGTGACTCCAATGGGATCTAGACCCACAGGTTGCAGACCGCTGAATTACAAGGTCTCTAAGCAGATCCAAGTAGAACCAACTTCTCATTTTGACTCTGTATCTTACTACCTATATAATCTTGGGCAACATTACCCTTCATCTATAAAATGAATAATTACACTTTAATCTTCCAACATTGTTGTTAAGAGTTTTGGTGAAATATGTTTGGAAGGACTTGACAGAGTAAATAGCAGTGTGGGTAAAACCTGGTGACAATAACAATTACTAATATTATAAATAAATCTGAATCTAGGTCAGTAGGCAGGGCTCTGCTAGAGCCTACTTGGAAGTGACAGTCAGGAGCTACTTCCCATAGTGGATACAAATCAGGTTTTGTCCTAATGAATGAAGTCACCAGGAAAACACAAAGAACCAACCAAATGCAGGAACAGCCTCCCTGCTGCTTCCCCTATCATCAGTGGAGGATCTGGAGCATTGCTCATGGTCAGATGTCTTGATGAGGCAGTGCATTAGTGTCTAGTTCATGGCTAGCAGTAGGATGAGTGAGAAGGAAGAGACACATCACCCAGGACTTTTAACCTCAGAGGAGGTCCATCCCCTAAGAAAACAGGCCTAACACCTCTTATCCTCACTCTCCTATGTCTGGAGTCTCCTAAGTCAGACCATGGAGGAAATCTAAGAAGCTAAAGTTGAGATTCAATGTGCTGGTCAGTTTTTGTCAACTTATGCAAGCTAGAGTCATCTGGGAAGAGGAAACCTCCACTGGGAAAAAAAAATGCCTCCATCAGATTGGCCTATGGGCAAGTCTGTGGCTTGTTTTCTTGATTGATGCAGGAGGGTCTAGCCCATGGTGGAAGATGTCACCCCTGGGCAAATGGTCCTGGGTTGTATTAAAAAGAGAAAACTGAGCAAGCCATGACTAGTAAGCCAGTAGGCTCTGTGGTATCTGCATCAGTTCCTGCCTCCAGTTCCTGCTTCCAGTTCCTGCCTCTAGTTCCCTCAGTGATAAACTGTGATATGGAAGTGTAAGCCAACCAAAAGTTTCCTCCCAAAGTTGCTTTTGGTCAGAATGTTCTATCACAGTGACAGAAAGCAAATGAGAACAATGTGCTTGAAGAATAATACAAACTCTCTCTGCTGTTTAAAACAAAAGTACTATTTTTTTATTTTGAGTTTTTAAATATTACTTTTCTTTTTTATACAATTTCTTCTCACTTACTACAAAAAACACAATAAATCAAATGGAAGATAATAGGATTAGTGTTCATATTTATTTGGTTTACAATATTGAGAGTTTTATACATAAATACATTAATTTAATTAAATGATAATACACTGCACATAGCATATAAGCTCTCAAAATCCAACAACTGCCATGCAAATCTTTGCATGCTAATAAAGATCTTTGTTTCTATAATTTCATTTTCAGCAGTTATATTGTATTCCACTGTGTAGACATTCTGAAACTCTCTTGAATCCTCTAAGCCTAAATTATTAGACTGTTTTCTTCTTGTAATAATATTTCTTTGAAAAAAATCACTGTCTGGAGAGATGCCTCAGGGGTTAAGAACACTTGCTGCTCTTGCAGAGGACCCAGGATCAGCTCCTAACTTCCATGTGGTGACCAACACCTGTCCTAACCCTGGTTCCAGAGGATCCAGCACTGTCACCTGGTCCCTGTGGACTCCAGACACAAGTGCAGTGCACATGCACACTCATGTATGCAGGCAAAATGCCCATACACATAGAACAAAAATAAATAATTATTGTATAAACACTCCATTCTTTCTTTAAAATAAATTCCTGGAAGTGAAGCTTCTAGGTCAAAGTGTAAATGCACCTTTAAGACTTTTGATATCCAATTAACTTCCAGTTACATTTTAACCAAGATTAGCCCTGTTATTGTGTAGCACGCAAGTAGATTAGTAAGTAAGTAAATATGACTTCTCTTTATTTATCATAAAAGTTGACATACCTTCACAATAGCCTATATCTCTAAGACAGTATTAAAGGATACTCCTTGTTAAAACCAAGCCCTTCTTTTGTTTCTGTGTTCCAGACACAATACACCCTTAAGATAGTAGTTAATTAATTGTATTCAGGAGGTTGGTGATAATTATCAGGAGATGATTAGCTTTTGGTGCAATGTCACAGAAAGTGTGGAAATAACTTGAAGGGAGAGTTCCTATAAGCATATTTTCTGTTGTCCGTTATTTCCACCCACATACCCTCTGGAAGGTGTGAGAATAAAACAATCAAGTGTGTAGAAACACTTCGACTGTGGATCCTCACATCAATTTTCTTCAGGGCTGGAAGTAACCCAGCCTGAGCCCTCTGTAACACATCAGGCTTCACGGGAGAAGCGTTAAGATTGGAAGATTTTCAGCAGAAATTACTCTTGATGACACAGCCCCGCTGTCAGAGTAATTCCTGCTGGAAAGACAGCATCTGAATTAACGGTCTAATAAACTGAGTTAGTGTTTCATCTTAGCAGAGGATTAATTAGGGGAGAAGAAACTAACATTTATTCTGTTTCCTATTTGACAGGCCTTTTATTATTGCATGATTGCATTTAATACTCTGCATCAACCTAGAGGGTAAGCATGGCTGTGGGCATTTTACAATAAACGATCAGAAGTTCTGGCAAACAAAGCATCTCGCCCAGGGCTACATAGTTGGTGAGGTACCGAAGTGGGTTTTGAACCCAGGCCTCCTGTGTCTTGTGTCTGTGCTCTTTATCTCTCTCTCTCTCTCTCTCTCTCTCTCTCTCTCTCTCTCTCTCTCTCTCTCTCTCTCTCTCTCTTTCAGTGTATGTACAGCAAGCCTGGCTGTTTCTCTTCTAGAACACTAATTGAAAGCCTAAACACACTTTTGGCTAACTAAACTGCAGGTTTCCTACTTAAAATCTCCGTCAGGCAGACTCAGTGTGGTAGTGTGGTGGACTTTATATCACTGTGACCAAACTGCCCGAGAGGACAACTTGAGAGAGAGACAAGAGCAACTTAACCCATGATTTTGAAAGTTTCAGTCCATCATGACAGGGAGATTGGAGCAGAGCAGTTTACCTCATGGCATACAAAAGTAGAGAGAGGCAGGAAAAGCCTAAAGATACGTTAGGCTTAAGGACTTGCCCCCGGGGATTGACCCCCCAATCTCCACAAATAGCACCCTCATTTGGAGACCAGACCTACAGTACACGAGTCTGGGGGAGACATTTTATATTCAAACCGTAACACCAGGAGCCCACCCCAAAACTGTGTCCGTCAAGACAGTTTTGTAGACTAGAAACAGAAAATGCACCAAGCTGACCAGAAAGGAGGGGCTAGGGATCTAACAAGGTCTCCTGAGCTAGAGGTGTCCTCGTTTCTTTTCAGAGGCTGTGTCCGTTCATCAGGCATCCTTGTCCTTTCAAGTTCTCTAGTCTTCCGCCCTGTGTGGGCTTGTAGGTGTCTTTATGGTCGTGTGATGACTTCAAGAGCTCAGAGCATCTTCATAAAGACAGGGAGTTGAACGGTTCCTTTCTCACATTTGTTCATTCTAAGGACACGACAGACTTCTCAGTGGACCCTCCTTCATACCTCATTGTCCAGAATGTGCCGTGTGCCTCTCCCCAAAACCAAATATTGGCACTGGGGACAGCGGAGCCAAGATTTACTCCCTTGGGCTGGAGATGGTGCATCTTGAAGGCAAAGCCAGCTTTGCGGCAGCAAGTGGCAACCCAAATTCTTGCACACAGCTTTTTGAGAGATTTGGAGGTTACTTTACGTTTTATTTTACTTTCTGTGATGTATAGTTGTAAAGCTGTGCAGCACGGTGTAGTGCTTTCATGCAGATGTGGATTGTATGATGATCAAATCAGACAATTTGGGTACCCGTCTCCATAAATATTTATCATTTCTCTATGGCGAAACACTCAGAATCCTCTCTTCTATCTATGTTGAAGTACATGTTCCACTGTGTTAATTATAGACACCCCACTGTGCAGCAGAACACCAGAACTTATTCCTCCCACCCAGCTTTAACTTTGTACCCAAACATTTTGAGCTCTCCTTTTGTAGTTCATTACATCTATATTCTGAGGCTTCTCGGTGACATAAAAGACGCTGATGCTTTTCTGGAAATTTTATTTTTATATAACCACTTTCTACAAATGAATTTGCCATTTTTTTCAGTGTGGTCTGTCAAATCTTTTCCATTTGCATCAGCTTTATCTTCTAGAATTCTGCATTTTCATCCTTCACCACACTGTTCAGCTAATTCTTTTTCACTAACCCTTCTTCCAAAAATGTGGGGAAAGTCAGGTGTGATGGAACGTGAAAATGGACTTAGTAGTATCTGTCTAATAAAGTTGGCATAAAATTGGTTTTGTTCTTAATAATAATAATACTGTTGTATTGGGGATCATGAAGCAGAAGCAGCAGCAAAGGAAAAGGAGGAGGAAGAAGAAGAAAAGGGGGGAGAAGATGTTGAGAAGGAGGTGTCGGAGCAGCGGCACCCGCCACTGCTGCTGCCTACTCTTCCGTCTCTATTAAGTAACATGATTGTCCTTTCTTTCTGTGAGCCATTTAACTTTCAAAATTGCAGTACCACAAAACAATTGAAGACGAGGGCTATTCATCGATTGTCAAAATAATTAGTTCAATTTAACAATCTGTTGATTAGAGGTAGAAATTAGTTGCTTGGTTTTTGATGGCATTGTAATTGAAATAAAACATGCAATTCAGTTCAACGAGTGTTTTTCAGAGCCTGTACTGTCCTACTGTAATGGATAAATAAGATGTACTATAGAAAGGGTTATGCAATTGATGAAGACGAGGAGTAAATAATCAATACAGAACAAACATCTATAATAAATTATCACATGGGATATGCCAAAGACATTATTACAATTGTAAATTCAACAGCAATGATTAATACATTGAGAACTGGTTGTGGTCTAGGTCAACTTTTGTTCTACTTCACATGTGATTTCCATTTTGTAGGGGGAAAGTTGGATGCAATAGGGAGGACAAGAATCTCAGGGGTACGCAGAAAGGGGTGCAGATAGTTTTGTCTGAGGAAGAGGAGGGACAATGTTATGGGGGAAGCACAGAGAAGGTGGCTTTCTAATCTGAGTTGAGGGGAAGGGCCAAGAAAAACTAGTTTCACAGTGGGGACAATGGCACCCACAAAGTTGTCTTGTGTGGGTAAAGCACTGTGGACATCGGTGGGAAGAGAAGCTGAGGAGACCTGGTAGGTTGTCTGGACCCTGTGTGGTGAGTCTCATGCCCCTCCACTTGCCCACAAGTCTTATGAAAAACCTCTCATAATGAACTGGAAACTTAAATGTAAAATACAACACTAAGAGTAGTTTAGGGAAACATCTTAGGAGAAAATCCTTGAGACCTAAGGCTAAGGGAAGAGTTGATGCTCAAAAAGCACAATCCACAAAAAGAAGAAAATTAGCAAGCAGGGTTCATTAATGCTTACTCTGTGAAAGACTTTGGAAGAAAAGGCATGCTGCAGTTTGGGGTGTAGTGTTTGCAAGTCACACATTTAACAGAAGAACTTGTGCCTAGAATATATTTAAAATCCTAGAAGCCAGCAATATATGACTCAAATAACCCAATTGGAAAATGAAAAAAAAAATCTACAAAAACAAGTCTTTCACTGAAGAGGTTTAGGGATTATAAAAAAGCTTGTGAAAATGTAGTACACCCATGAGCTATTGGTGCAAATGCACATTTAAATGAAAGAGCTATCACTATACACGGATCAAAATGGTTACTGTAGGAGTTAGTGATAACACCAAAACACTGAGAACTATGCAGAGACACTGGATCACTCCCATATTTCCGGTGTGAATGCAATACGGAATAGTCACTCTTAAGTAAAATAGATCAATTTGCAAAACTAAATGTGTGCTCATCACCCACCACAGCTTTTGCGCCGTTACATATTTATCTCATTGAAACAAAAAAGCAAATACTCATGTCAGCTTTCTTCACAACATACACAACCTGAAAGCTATTTAAATAAACTTAAAGGTGTGGCTGGTTAGCCTATTTGTGGTCCATCAGATCATGGTGCTCTACTCAGCAGTGAGAAATAAAGAACCATTGATGCTCACGACCTTTGTCAGTTTTTCAGCCCACCTGTGCAGATCTTGTCTACTGGGCCTGGGATCTGAGGACCTGAAAGAATGAGGCAACTACAGTCTAATGCTGTAGACATCTTACTTCAGTTTCAAGGTACTTTCATATATGAATGTAAAAAAGAGAGCAGTGATCCAAGGAAGGTTGTTTGAGTTCAGAAATACACGATCAGAAAAGCCCTTTCCCAGAACTTTCTCAGGACAGACCAATTTAAACACAATTGCCTGGCATGAATTATAGATCGTATCTGGGAAAACACAGAAGCAAGGCAGAAGGCCATATCCAGATTTAGTGCACACTGACCAGATTGGGTTCTACAGCTGTGCTCCGACATCCAACAAGAATAAACATTTATAAATTAAATGGAAATGTTTGTTATAGGAGGCAAGAAATCACATCCAAGAACAACCCAGGGAACAAAGCGCACCTGAGGTAAAAGGCCCTCTGCCTTTTTCCTTGGAGCCTTGCCGTGGTATTTGCTCTGCTCATGACCTTGGGCTATACAGCCTGAGGTGCTTCTTGTCATCATATGTGACCTCTTATAAGGAAAGGGAGAGGGGTCCTGAGGTCCCTTCTTCCTGCTTTCTGACATGATCGGAGTGCCAGGTGGATTCGCTCTGGTCAGAACAGAGGATGATTTCAGCTGTTTACTCGGTTCTGTATTCGTGAGTGTATTTCTTCAAATTATATCTTAATACATTCCTATTACCCATTAAATAGACTCACATGGTTGATCTTAACAAAGCCTTTCTGACAGTTCCCCAAGGCATTGTTCACCATGGGCCAATCTTTTGACCATGTTCCGACACTTTTGACTATTTCTAGGGAATCATAATGAGTTTAAAAAAAAGGAGATATCAAAACTTAATTTTGTGACTCCATTCTTATAAGTATAATGGAGCGCCACAATTACAGAGATAATGAATAAATCAGTGGCTGCCAGGAGCTGAGTAGGAGAGGGAGACAGAGGATGCTATGAAGGGGAGTATGAGGGATTCCCCTGATGGAAAGTTTCTATATCTTGGCTGTGACCGTGACTCTATTGAACCTATACAACTGATAAAATTACACAGAACTAAATGACATGGTTCCTGAAGAAATCTGATTAAGGTTGGAGGATTATATCAGTGTTGGTTTCCTGGTTATGGTTTTATACTGTAGCTATGTAAAACAACTCAGTGAACAGTATACAGTAGGATTTCCTTGTGTGTGTGTGTGTGTGTGTGTGTGTGTGTGTGTGTGTGTGTGTGTTTAACAACTGTTTGTGAATCTTCAACTTTCCAAATTTTTTTAAAACGTTAAAAAAAATGTGAGGGAAAGAGGCTGGAGAGATGACTCAGAGGTTAAGGGCACTGGCTGCTCTTTCAGAAGTCCTGAGTTCAATTCCCAGTAACTACATGGTGGCTCACAACCATTTGTAATGACATCTGGTGCCCTCTTCTGGCGTGCAGGCTATATGCAGGCAGAACACTATATATAATAAACAAATCTTTAAAAAATGTTTGCAAATAAAGATGAATATCATAGAGATGGGAAACGCAGTGTGAACGTGTTTGATTCTGAGAAGCTGGAACAGTCTAGTAGAGTGTTTCTAGGATGTAAGAATAGATGTTGAGATGAAGAATATTGGAAAAGCAGGCTATTCCCATGAAAATAGTTAGGTCAGTCTTTTTTGAGCTTGCTCAGGGAGAGTAAAGTCATACTATTAATAACAAGATGGATGCATATCATTGACTAATGAAATACCAGATGTGAGATGTCTTTAGCGGGGTTTTCATTATATCTTCATAACAGGTCTATGATACCATTGATATTATTGAACATGTTATATGGGTGAGGAAAGAAATACTAGAAATGATAAATAAATTTGCTACACAGCTCGTAATCAGAGGTGCTAGCCTATGACCTCCAGAGGCTGCCTTGCCTCCAGCACTAGAGAGACCAGAACAAAAGCACAGGAGTGAATGAACGCACAGGTTCCTTTCATTCATTTAAAGTTTGGGCAGGGAAAGAGAAGCTCATGAAATCAAGAGGAGAAGCTACCCCTAGTTTAGACTCAATTTCTATATTATGAGGTTCAATGAAGTCTTACTCTTGTCTTTTAGCTTGAGGTTTTTATTGCAGACCAGTGACTTGTTTTCAGGGGAAGTGTATAGATTCCATGGTCACAAGGTTGTAGGAGGAAGGGAGGTGCTACTTGTAAGTATGCTGCTCAGGTAACTAGTGGCTGAGGCTGATCCATGACCCATCATTCATGAAATCAGTAGCAAAGAAGGGAGGTTAGACTTGTTGGGCTCGGGAAGTGGGAGACATGTTACAAGGGTGTCATATTGGAGGATTTAGGAAGAGGGAAATGGTTGGAGAAAATGCAGGTCAGCTTTGAGTAGATAAAACGAGATGATTCTAGAGCTGAGCTTTCACTGACCTCCCATCCCATGAGGTCTAGGGCTAGATGTCATTTATAATTTATCAATTCATCCATAATTGCTATAACATTGATTGGGTATAATACTCTTGTAAGAGGTGGCTGATTGTGTGTACAGAGAAAATGTCAGAAAAAGTGTTTTGGTCTGCTTAGGCTGAAGGATGGTTAGCTTTAATAGTCAAATTGACACAATCTAGAATCACCTGCGAAAAGAGTCTTAATGAGAGGTTGTCCAGATCAGGTTGGCCTGTGGGCCAATCTGTCCAGCCTCATCTTGATTCCTTAATAGAGGATGAAAGACCTTTGTGCTGTGGGTGATACCATTCCCCAGGAAGGAGATACTGAAACTAAAAGAAAGAAAAGGGGGAAGAGGGATGCAGAAAGCTATTCTTCATACAGTATCAATTAATACATGTAAACTGTGATGGCAAAGATTATCAGTGGACACTAAAATCATGTCATGAATTCCAATGGCTCTCCTACTCTCCAAGTCTGTTGATATAGGTTATTTCTAGGGAAATCTGTGTCTCCAAAATGGAAAGATATTGAGAACATTACATTACTCAACTTAGTGTCATCAAGAGTGGAGGTTATCTACTTTTTAATGTGTTCCAGGAATATGGGAACAACATCATCTCTATAGCGCTCTTGACAAAAATGTCAAACCAGAATGTGATCATCAGCCAATAATCAGATAAACTCAAACTGTCAGACATTTTATAAGACAAGTAACTGGTATCATTGTGGAAGTCAAAGCCATGAGACATGACAAGCCAAAGGCAATGATGCTATTCCAGCTATAGAGGAACCAGAAAGAGACGGTGGAGGGCAGGAGAGAGAGAGAGAGAGGAGATGAACATCAAAATACATCCTGTGGCTCTTAACTGGATCCAGATTCTTCTTTTACCTTCACTATGACAAAGACCGTAGGAAACAGCCTAGAGGAAATAGGAGACAAATCATTCCTTGAGTGTCTGAGATATTATTAATTTAATTGATTTTTCTTAGCTGGATAGTGTATTATGATTATGTAAAGGAATGCCCTTAAACTCAGGAGATACACCCTGAAAGTATTTAGAGGGACAGGGTCATCATCTCTACAATGTACCTCCAAATAATGATGTTTCTGAGGGTTTAAAATCTTGCACAGTTGCCTAACACCTTTAATTTATTCTTTGCTTATTTAGACTTTCCTTATTCCTAAAGTTCCGAAGTTTATTTAAAATCTCTCTGTGGCGGACCAAATTTTGTCTCTTACATTTAACTGCTTCTTGATTGCTTTTTACACACATCATGCTTCCTCCACAAAGATGAAGCAAATGCCTGAATTTGCATCAGCCTCTGGTGTCCTTCAACATTCCCATTTACATCACAACCACAAGTATAGGTTAGAACATAGACCTCCCCCACAAACTTCACAGACTATTGCCGTTCCCCAACCCCTTAAAAAAAAAAAAACTTCGCTGACTATCACCACTGCTCTTGTTTACCCTACAGAATCTAGTGGTTAGAGCCTATTGCTGAAGATACCATATACTTGAGTCATAAGACATGGAAAATCAAACTAGTATTGACCTTGTAGTTTCACACCTAGTGGCTAGCTCTTGTAGTGCTGGGGGGTGCATGCACACTACCAGAAGAGAAAAGTAATCATCAATCATATCTGTCTGTGAAGCCTACGAGTTACAATAATGGCTGTTCTGACAAGATATGCCCAGTTGTGCAAGAGTGGCACAGATATTATGGGAATGGCCAAGCACTTTCTGATTTGGGTTTAAGATTTGCTCCACAAGATGCAACTCATACACAGTACCATTATTGGGGCCAAGAACCTGTGGCTAGACAAATCATACACTCTATGGAAGAACATACTATTCTTTGCTAAATTGATAGAACATTAAACTGACTCCTAGTGATTAATCACTATATCCATAGATTAGTACATTTCTCAACCCTCATCAGAGAAGCTTTTTCCCCCTACTAGGTGGAAATTAACATAGAAACCCACAACCAGTCAATATGCAGTGAGTAGGAGACTATAAAGTACTTTGCCATAAATGGGGCATCAAAATCATATTCTTCCCCTCAAGGGTCAGGAATCATTGAGGGAAAGAAAGATTACAAGAACCAGAGGTGGTGAGTGATTACAAGGAAACAGTGTTTTCAGGACACAACAGGGCAGTTGTAAATATGTCAGTGATTGGGACAGTGTGTACAAGACCCACTAAAGCTCAGGGCAGATAAAATCCCACCACAGGTGGAGGATGTGATGTGAAGTCCCACTCCAAGGTGAGGAGATATTGGTGTATTATAGCTTCTGAGAGAGGGAGAGTCAGTTTTCTTTAAGGGTGTAGCCTCTTGTAGGTAGATCATACTACAAAGGGGGGGCAAATCAAAGAATATTTGAACAACACACACTGTATTACATGGGCTTAAAGCAGAAAAAGAAGACATGAAGAGGTGGAGGTGGAAGAAATCTAGGAGGCACTGGAGTAGGGAGATGAATTTGATCAAAGTATATTGAATAAAATCCTCAAAGAATTAATAAAAATATAATTTTACTTAAGTACAAGCAAAGAGTCCAGGAAACACGTTGCTAGTTGGTATCCTGGCTGTTCTAACACAGTGTTTTGACAAAAGTGACTTCAGGAAGGAAGGGTTTACTTGGGCTCCCACTTCCAAGGGTATGTACGATTCAACGTGTCTGGAAAGTCATGATGGCAGGAGCTTGTGACAGGTGGTTACTTCACAATCACGAAGCAGAAGAGATGAACACCGTGTTTAGCTTGCTTTTTCTTTTACACAATTCAGAACCTCTGCCCATGAAACAGTGTTGCTCACAGCTAGCGTGGGTCTTTCCATCTTATTTAACCCAATGTTGAAATTCCCTCCCAGACATGGCCAGAGGCATACAGTCTTGGTAATTCTAGATTTTGCTAGGCTAACCATCATTACTAGCGACAGCATGCCTCCCTGGTAATTCTTTTGCTTCTAGAACCAAGTGCAGACCCTGAGAAAAGCTGAGAGGAGTTATCAGAGCTCACATTATGCTACTTCTCCTTCACTGTTGCTGTGTGCACATCTACAAAAATGGAGATAGTCCGATGTGTCATCCTGAGCTGGTATACCGAGGAACACAGAAAGACAGGAACCCCCCGAGTCCCTTAGATCCTTATTAGAACAGAGAGATGAAGTGAAAGACATGGACAGCTACTAGATATGAACTTCATGGAATTATACTCTGGGAAACAGAATTTGACCTTGAATGGGTCAAATGACATTTTAAAGTGATCTTGGTTATCTAGAGTTGGTTGTCATAACGCTATTTTCATCATAACCAAGTTAATATTTAACTAGCCCACACTCATACTAGTAGTTGGAATATGAAATTATCCCTCATCACTGGTAACAGCCACCACTTTGAGAGGCCTCAGCTCCGCTCTGTCAGTATCTTCTCTAAAAAGTCCTCCAGTATTCCTACCCCAAATCTGGATGCTAAGCAATTGGCACAGGGAGGAAACCATTACATATTTTGAACTCCCTTTTCCCAGTTATTATATCATTTCTAATCTTTTTGCTAGTAAATCACACAGTTCGTTCAAAAATAATGTTATGCCCTAGAGCTTGGCACACTGACATCTAATGTTACCTTTCAAAACCACAGTATCAGACAAAAACATGAAATCTTAGTATTTTCCACTTAAAATTGTCAAAATGGGTTAAGATAGTTAATATTCTTTATCAGCTCAACTTGATGTAGAATCACTATGGAAACACAGTTCTAAAGTGTATCTATGAGAATATCCACATGAAATTTAGCTGATGGAGGACAAGCATCCATCCTCCTGAATATGAGAGGTACCACTGACAAACTGATGTCCTGGACTGAATAAAAGGAGAAAGTGAGCTGAGTGCCAGAGTTCATCTTTCTGCTTCCTGACTGCAGAGACATTGCGACCAGCTGCCTCCCAATCCTGTGGCCACACCTTCCGGCCATGGTGGACTGTATCCCCTCAAAATGTGAGCCCAAGTAAACCGTTCCCTTCTCAAGTTACTTTTGTCAAGTACTTTTGTTATGACAAGAAAAGCAGGTAATACATGCATATGAACACGGTAGTGTCCTTATGGCTGAGTGCTCGACGCAGCAGGTGCTCGTCTTGGGAGTACAGAGAGCATCAGTCAAGAGGCGAACTTGGAGGGAAGCGTGTACAGTGAAGGCTGGGGTGCTGGGGTATTCTGTACACACTGTTACTTTGTCCTGTTGAGAGTAATGCTACTCCGTAGGGTGGAGGAAACGTTTGAAGAGTGTCGCCTACCATCCCGAAGGGGTCTCCTGTTGGTGACTTACTTGGATTTCACCACAGCCAACAGCGCAACAGCTGTGAAGAGGGCAACAAAGCTGACCTTCGCTGACTCCCATAATGCACCCTCAGACCCCTTTACCACCGCCACACTCGGACCTTCCTTACTGAGTATCACCAGCTGCAGCCTCACATCTTTTGGGATCAGTAATTTATTAACGACAAGACTCCTTGTTCCTCTTTCATGTTCAGTTGAGCACAGTTTTTCTTAAGCCTAGCAAAGGCTAGACTCAGTGGACTATTTTGCAGTCGAAGTGAAAATATTTCTATTCAAGTCTCCGTGAGAGCATGCTTCTCTATAGTTTGATTCAGCTACTATTTACACACAGCAGCTGCGCAGGTTTGAGCTACTGAGGGGTTTGATTGCTTTTGAGATTCAGAAAAAAGTCATCACAGCTGGTATGAGAGGCGCAGAATGGCCGCCTTTGTGGTTTCTCTCGCTGCTTTGTGGAATGCATGTCCTAGCAGTAGCCAGCCAACAGCATGTTCACCTGAAACGGTTCCTTTTACAAACACGAAACAAGACTTGGAGTGCTATACATCGGCTTCCAAGCTAATAAGATAATCCACTTTTCGTTTCAAAGCCTGAGCTCTAATCTGAAAACAGAAGTCTCCTTCTCTGCTCCTTGTGGCAGTCCTTGGATAAAGATTCTGTTATCATAATCCTATTAAAATGTACTCACTTTTGTGACACACCTCCATAACAGTATTTATCCTTCTAAGCACTCAGGGAGAGGAATGATAAAAGCCAAATCTATTCAGAACTTCAAGAAAAAATAGTTGTAGAAATTGAGCAGGTACGATAAGAGCCTGGGAATGAATAGCAACTAATATGCATAGCAGGAAAGAATAGCCATTAATTCACGAATTAGGCTTCTATTTAGGCTGTGATTGGGAGAGATGATGATTTTTTCCACTGAAATGTCCGGTACTGACCACATATGTCCAGATGGGGAAAGTGTTGGCTAACCCGAGTGTTTCATGATGTGCTTAAGCAGAGCCATAATCTTTGAATTCCCTTTGCTGAAAACACTAGTTGTGGTTCAGTTTTTGATAAAGAGAAGTATTTTTCTTTCCTTATTTCATTGTAGAGGAACAAGTGAAATTCCTCGTGAGTTATAAAATCCTTGCCTTCTATGAGGGGCATCTCCCTCCTCCCTCTGTCTCTCTTTCTCTCTTTCCCTCCCTCCCTCCCTTCCTTTCTTCCTTTTCCCTTCCCTTCCTTAACTTCCCCCTTCCACTTCCCTCCCTTCCTAACTTCTTCCCTCCTCTCTTGCCTCCCATTGGCAGCAAAGCTGAGTTCCCTATTCCCGACATGACCACCCTGCATTGATCCAACTTCATTTATGGAAACATTGCATAAAAATCATTTTCTATTGCCACAGGATTTTCTCTGCAGTTTTGTTCCAAGTCCAAGTGCATTTCCAATCCTCCATAAATCTTATATTCGCTGTAGTACTAGTCTTTTCATTTATTTTTGTACCAGGCATCAGGGTACTGTGAATTAATGTTATTTCTGATGTATTTGTCATTTTCATCATTGAGAAAAATCTATTTTGCTCATGAATATTCTGAGCAAATACTTACAAGTTAGTCTAAACCTAATGTTTCCTCATGAGTTCAGAAAGGAGCAAAGAGGATGGGATGCAGTCAGTGATAGTGTACTTGACCAGCATGCACAAGGCTCCGGGTTCAATACCCAGCATTGCAGAAAACACAGAAGCAAACAAAATGAAATGTGGACTGGTCACAGGGGAAAAGAAAACCTGTGCAGGCCCATTTCCTCCATTTCCTCTTCTTCTAAAGTGCCTGGCATGTTCTTTCTTCAGATTCCTGACCATCAGAACTCTGGCCTTTCTTCCACCTCACCCATTATGTCATTCTGCTGTTCCTTCCCTGTGGATCAGATACTCAGAGCTGAGACAACCTCCTCCTTAGTTCACTGGACTCTGATTAGCAAACCATGAACGTCTCTTCCCCGCTCTGTTCTGTGCCCATTGGAACCTGTCCTTCCAGGTGATGCCAGGATCATACTTTATTATGCTGCTGTGCCTTTCAACAGCCAAGGGTCTAGTTCATGTCTGCTTCCTTCTCTCTTGAGTGGCTGACTTCTCAGGAAATTGTCTAATCTACAGTGCAGTAGATTCTTATTTTAAAAATGTGTTGTAGTTGAATAAACATGTGCAAGACCTCTGCACTGAATCTAAGAAGTTCTTAATGCATTCAAATAACCCAGCCAGTAAGTAACAACATGTTCATCTCACTGAGGTTGTAACTGAAGCTCAAGAAGATGAAATGACTTGTTAATGTCACACCCAGATGAATTAAGGAAAGGGGTCTTAAAGAAATTTTCATTTGACTCTGTGAGGTAGTATTGTAGATTTAGAAGCCTTTTGATAATTTAGCTACAATCACTACTATCATATGGCATATTTATCCCACCTCTTCTGAAGGTGCAGGTTGTGGAGGAACATAACGGATTGAATCATTAAAATATTTTCATTGGTGTACCTACCACATTCTGAGTGTTGTCTTGGAGAATCTGAACACAAACATTACTGGCGTTAACAGGCAAGACTCTGTCCCAGTGGAGTTAGCATTCTCATGATGAACACAATCAAAATAATGAAGGCATAGTTTGGGGTGGTGTTAAGGGAATTTGGAATGAGCTTCTGGTGATAGAAGGTAATTCACGTTGGTGGATCAGGACATTTGAACAAAGAAGTGAATGAAAAGGAGGAAGCCATGGGAAAAGCCAAGGTAAGAGCAATCCAGAGCCATAGCTGATGGTTGGGTACAGGACAAACACAGTGACTTGACAAATGACAAGAAGGACCATGTGAATGCAGCTTGATAAAGAAGTGAGAGAGTGGAAGAGATGAGGTAGCTGGACGGGTTCTTCACACATCTCATAGAGCCTTACAGGACATGATGAAGAGCTGGGAATTGTGGATATGACAGGGAGTTATTTGGAAGTTTAAGCCATGGAGTTATTGACTTGTGTTTTAAAAGATCATTTTGGTCATTATAGTAGAAAAAAAAAAGAGTGAGAGAAGAGATATCAGTTAGGAAAATGTAGCAATACCTCAAGGTAGTAGCCATGGAATGATGAGAAATGATCAGGTTGGTCTGGATATGGTTTAAAAGTAGAGCAAATACAATTTGCTAATTGGTGCATTTATATGGCGGAAATGTGATAGATGAGGTTGGAGAGTGAGAGGAAGGAAGATGTGCAGAGCTTCCAGGAACGACGCAGCCATTAACCGAGATGGTAAAGATTGAGTGTAGAATCTGTGTCAGGTAGAGAGCCACAAGGTCTGTCTTGGACCTGATTCATTCGAGGTATCTTCTAGACATTCAGGGACCTTGCTAAGCAGGGAATTAGAATAACAGCCCAAGGCTCAGAGGAGAGGCTAGATCTTGGAATATATATATATATATATATATATATATATATATATATATATATATATACACACATACATGATAGTCATCTGTATGTGGATTGTGCTAAAGCCAAGATCCTTGAGGAGCTTGTCCACAGATGAAAGGGAAGGGCACAGAAGGAAGTTGAAGTTGAGAGTAAAGGGCTTAGCTCCAAAGGACACAATGCTTAGAACTCACATATACATATATATAGGGTAGCCAGCCAAACAAAACAAAACAAACAAACAAAAAACCACAATAAGGTGGACTAGCAAGAAAAGTAGAAGGTGGGAAGGAAGTGGTGGGGTAGGAGGAGCTATAGAGAGAGTGATTAAAGCCCTTTTCCCCCAGAAGTGACCATCTGTCTGCTACTGGTAGCTTAAATAGACTGAGTGTGACAGTGATAGTAATCATTTGTTTGTCAAAGCAATGCTCTGGGATCCCTCTAAGAGTGCTCCATTTACTACTTCATTGGATCCTCACAGCCTATGAGCAGAAAAGACACAATACCAAACATGAGACATGGAGTTGGAGAAAGGCCTAGGTCCCCAAGTATGAGCTTTATTCTTGAAGATTGTCTATACGTTCATACACTCATGGAGTACTCTGAATGTGTCAGGTACTGAGGATAACAGGCAGCTCCTGAACCCCAGCAACTCCCTGAAACCCAACTCTTGCTCACAGGGCTCCCCCAACATAGCTGTGTGGACGAACACCTAGGATGTTGCATCTGGAGTTTTCAAAAAACTTTGTAGAGAACAATCAATCTGCATAAGGAGGATTTTAGAGGACATTAATTTCGAGGTTGCATAAGCAAACAAAACTTTAACAGCATAAATAGCCTGCGAGGAGTCCTAAAAAACTGTGATTGTGATTATAGCTTTATTTAACAATTGTAGATATTGACAAATTGAGATTAAAATTTCCTCATTCCCTTTTTCTGCCGGCAATGAGGACACTGAAAATCTGGTTAAAATTAATTACTTGACTTGAGTATATTTTGTTAGTTACTTGTTTTGTATCAACCTGTCTATATTCTCACCTTGTAGAATAAAACACTTTAAAGATGGCAGTTACACCAGAAGATATAAATCCTTAAATGTATAATAGTTCTTGCTTATTTGAAGGTAAGTACGATGCTTTGGCCTCTTAGGTGTTGAGTGTGTTCTTCCTGTACAGACAGGTTGTGAGGAAAGGAAAGGAAAGGGTTGGAGCTATTGGGTGCAGTCAGGGGAAGAAGGAGGCTTGTCTGGAAACTGTTATACTCTTGATTGCTTAATAGATTGAGTCTATTAAACAAACAAACAGAAAAAAAACCTCTCCATCAGTAATTCACATAGCTGGATTAGTTAAGAAACTACAGGAATAATTTATTGGGGACTTTCATTCCCTAATTTGGAGCTCAGCAGTGAAACCCCATGTCTTGATACTTTCATACACCCACTATTTGGTCACAGGAACATCTAGTTCAAGTCTCCAAACATCAAATGATTTTGCTATAAGTATTTTCTCATTTCTGTTTTTTTTTTGGGGGGGGTGTAGTTTGTCTTCAGATAGCTGAAACTATTGCAATGAAAACCAGCACTATCTACCACACGGAACGAATGGGGCTGGGTTTGTGTGCCGCTGTGTGTGGGATCAGTTCATATTGAGTAGCTTTTGGACCCAGGACTGTGCAAGACACTGTACAAATAAGCTAATTTAATCCCTTCAACAGCTCTGAGAGGTAGACCCCAAGCTTCCACATGGGATCACCAGTCTCACAGCCTCAACTTTGAGCTGTGTGGTAGAACTAGCATTGGAAGTAGGGCCTATTGAGTCTCAGACACACAGAGCTTACTGAGGTTGATAGAAACTGTATCTACCCCATTGTTTGTGTTAGGATTTGTCCTTTTGTAATAAAGGTGAACATTTTCTGAAGATACTCATCATAACCACTTTGGAATTTAAAACAATAGGCAGACCAGTTCTCTACCATTCCTGACAAGAGTGAAATAAAGAACTGGCATAGCAAGAGTCTCTAAAAGGTTGGTAGTATGGACTGGGGGTGTAGCAGCTCTCCTAATGGAGCCACATGACTTCGTAGTCACACATGCAAGCCCGATGTGGTATTCTAGCAACCAGATGTGATTTTTTCTCTTCTTTTGGCTTCATGCTTTAGCAATAGCAGGCTATTTATAGCTCTGTGCAGCAGAGTGGAGAGGTGGAAAAAGCAGCTGTGAAGACCTTGCTCCAGCTTTGACCTGAGCCATGCCGCTTATTAGCTGTCGGATCTTGGGCAGATTGATCTCCTTAAGACTCAAATTTCTTAGCAATAGAATGGGGCAGCTGTGTTGTGATGCTTACATGAAATAATGCACCAAAGTGGTTGTCACAGTACTCTGTGACAATGGCTGTTCAGATTCTCCTTGTCGTCACTCTGTTACACACTTAGGCTTCTGTGCCTTCGCATGTGTCTCCTCTGCATCTTTTCCTACTTGGTCTTCTTTCCAGAAAACACCTTCCCATATTTTAAAAGAAGGTCACTTTACTCCTATCCAGCCCAGACCCAGCACTCACCCTTCCAGTGCCTCTTCCTCCCCATTCACTTGACCTGTGGCATTACTAGACCACCACAATGCCTGTTTCCAGGGAGGTCCTTCCTGTGTAGTCTGGATTGTTCTGCAGAGCTAGCCTGTCTTAGCACTGTATCTCTCCCCATGCTCTGGGTGCTCTGGGTGCTTCTCAGCTGGATTTCTTCTCTCTCTCTCTCTCTCTCTCTCTCTCTCTCTCTCTCTCTCTCTCTCTCTCTCTCTCTTTCTTCTTATCAGACAGGGTTTTTTATAAATAAACATACATGTGACAATAGTAGATTATAATCAATATTGGACTTAGTGTTTTAGAACTGTCTTCAAGAATTTGCAAAATAATAAAAACTTAATAATTTAAAATGCCATGACCAGAAAAATCTCAATAGCTTAAATCACTTTAGAACATCTTATATTTTTTCTCAAGAAGGAGTGGAGCATCGAGCAGCTGAGGAAGTGCAGCTTCATCCAATCAAGCATGATTTTAGATATCCAATGTTGGTTTAATAGGCAGCACAGTCTGGGCTGTACCTATTGCAAAGGGACCCAAAGGCAGTGGAAGTGTGAGTTGTTAAATAAGAATCATGTCTTTCTCTCCACTGTGACATCAAACAGACATCTGCCATCAACCAAAAGAAAGCTCCATGCTGAAATTCTGATTAAAGGAATTTTATGCTGACATTGTACACAATGGAGTTTAAAAAATTACTTACATTAGAAAATGACTAGTTCTTCAAGATAATGTAACACACAACTAAACTTACTGATGTGGCTTTCTTTGCAAGTCACCTTCTTGAGTGCTTTGTGTGGGGTGTGATGGTTTGGCTGTCACCTTGGTGCTATTGATGTTCCTGACTCCACATTGAGGCTCTCACCGGAACCTTTATATAACCGCCATCGTTGTGTCTTCCATTTGTAATTCTAGTATTCTTCACTCTAGAGTAAAGCCTGTATAAATAGAGAGTGTCTATCCCCTAATCTCTGACCCCCAAATAGAGTCCGTTTGTGGTAGAGGTTGGAATTCAAATATTTAAAAAGTGCTCTAATTTGGAATGATGTAAAACATTGCAAAAGATTTTAGATTATATTGAATGTATTGCTATTTAATCTAGTTTTCTGCTCTTTGGTTGTGGAGTTACAAATGTACAACAATCTAAACCTTTAAGCGATAAAAATACAGTATCTCTTAGTCTGGTTTTGGTCTATATTCTTGGGGCTGTGTGTATATTCTTTGAGAATCTTAAAAGCAAGGGGTTTTGTTTTTGTGATTATGGTGGTTTGAATGTTAATGGCCCCCATAGGCTCATATATTTGAATGTGTGGTTCCCAATTAGTGGATTGTTTATAAGGGTTAAGTATGTGGCCTTTTTGGAAAAGGTGAGTCACTGGGATTGGACTGTAAGGTTTCAAAAGTCCATGCCTGGCCCAGGACACTCTGAGCTACTGTTCTAGCTCCATGCCTGCTTGCCTGCTACCACACTTCCTATTATGACATACTCATCCCCCAAAACTCTAAGCAAGCCCCTAATTAAATGCTTTCTTTTCTAAAAGTTCGTGGTACTTTGGTCCTGGTGTCTCTTCACAGTAATAGAACCATAACTGAGACAGTGATAGTTTGAAAATTAACCTGAACATTTCTAGACCATCTTTTCAGCACTGGGACTTCATTCTGCACACAATGGTGTCATAATGATGTCCTTTCAGAGGAAAAGACCAGACTGAAATAACGGACTGCCCCATTAACATCTTATTCCCTTATCTTTATCTTGTTCTTATTATTTCTTTTTTGTTTTCCTTGTGGTAGTGTGCGGGGACACTACAAAGGTGAGGGTCAGATGTGGAGGGACTGGGAGATGGGTTAGATTGGTGTGACCGATGTGAAATTCCCAATAAATCAATAAAAAAGTTAGAAAGAAGAAATTGCTTTTGCTATTTAAAAAAACGAAAGACAAACCAAACCAAACCAACCAAAGAAACAACCCATCACTTTATACAATGGGATAGGACTCTTCAACCTTGTAGAACTTGGGTCCTAGCACCCAGACCTCATTCTGTTTCAGTAGAAGTTTTTAGATTTGTCACATTGAAGTAATGCTATTAATTGGATCTTTTTAGCTTTGTGGTTTTATTTGCATTCAATTTAAAAATTTGTTCTGGTTTAATAGTCTCTTAAAAGAACAATAATCATACAGGGTTTAGTTTTACATATATGCATATTTAAATAACTATAATTTTTTTTTTTTTGGTTTTTCAAGACAGGGTTTCCCTGTGTAGCTTTGCGCCTTTCCTGGAAATCGCTTTGGAGACCAGGCTGGCCTCGAACTCACAGAGATTTGCCTGCCTCTGCCTCCCGAGTGCTGGGATTAAAGGCGTGAGCCACCACCGCCCGGCTAAGCCACCACCGCCCGGCTTAACTCTATAATTTTTAATGTAACTTTGTGTCTTGATTTTTTCCCCTCAATTATTTGAAAGCAAATAATGTAATAGTTCATGTTGTAAAAGACTGCAACGGATTCTATTTACAGGGCTATTTTTTTTCTGGAAAAGTTTCTCAGTTAGCAAGTGTCCTTTACATGGTGCCCTGTAAGCAAAAGGCACACAACACGGGCTTGGCCAACTGAGGAGAATCCTTGGTTTTGTACTAATTCTGTGACCAATTTGTGCGAGCTCTCTGACTGAAATAGTGATGGGCTTTAAGCATCCTTCTGCCTCTAACATTGAGTCTATAAACGCTAGAGACTCCTGCCATTCATTTAGTTTGGGACCTCATGCTGTCGCCTAGCCTGACCCATAAAATTGGATTTTTTTTCAGGTTCTCAGACACTAGCAACTACAATGCCACGTTTGAGTTCATTCAATCAGTTTTCTTGAAACATGGACTCACCTTCCTTGTTGGAAGTTGAAAGCCTTTTCCCTCCTTGAAAGAGAAAAAATAAAATAAAATAAAAGGAAATCACTTAACCCAGACCTTTAGACATGTAGGACTAATAAATCCCTCTGGAAAAGGCTTTAATATCTCCAACAAAGATGGCTGGCCAAAGCTGAAGAATAGGATCGGCCCCTCCCTGCCTCTGATCCTGAGGCGATCAGAACTCTTAATTGGTGTGAAATCTCCCTGAGAGTGTGACAGACCTGGGAGCTTGCTTTGCAGTCTGAAGGCCCTTGCACTGGGAGACACACGCTGTGGCACTTCAATACAACCCCTGAGCTGAATGAATGTGTGAGTTTGTTTGAGCGGCCACATCGTGGGCCCAGATTATGGGCTTGTTTAGGGCCTGCAGACATGGACAGACATTGAGAAAGAAGAAACACTTCTCTGAAATGATCAACTAGCCTCAAAGAGAGCCCAAATCAACCTCAGAAGTTGCTAAAGATGTGACCCATTTAAGAAAAGTCCCCTTTAATGTGTGATTGATTCAAGTTACTGCGTGCTAGGCAGCAGATTAGAAAGGGAGAATATACACATATACTCTTACAACAACTTTCTGGTTGACAGTAGTAGATGAACTCAGGTTAGATTTGAAGCCAAAAAAAAAAAAAAAAAAAAAAGAAAAGAAAAAGAAAAAGAAAATGTCAAGAAAAATGTTTATAGTTGCCATTTGGTTTAAAGAGCCTTGAGACATCCAACTCTATTATGAAATATTGTCTTAGAACAAAAATATTTAATGGAGCTTCTGTAAATTAAATATAGTTTCTCCTTAGGCTTGTGATTTGAAGTCAAATTTCTGACTGAAGTGTGATCATTAACAGGAAAATAGAGGTGAAGGGATGATAGATGTGACCCTCAGCCTTGGCATACAGAAGAGCCCTGGCTGTTATTCTTCTGCTCAGCGCACACAGCAGATTTATCACCAGGACAGCAACCATATCCAAGGGGAGGAAAAGGAAAAGAAGTTACATATGATCCCTGTAACGGCATCTGTCATGGAGAAGCAAGTGGATATTCTTACAGGGACGTTCCATTGAAAGAATTGCCTTTTATTGTCCTCTGAGCTGCTTTATGTTCATTTAATAAGCAACATTGAGTTTAAAGATAGCTCTACCCTCACAACACTCACAATAGGAAGTGATATTCTTGGCACCTCGGTACAATGGGCTGAGACAGTAATTACATCATCGGTACCTGTCAAAAACCAATTGGGAGAGCAGAGGAGCTGGATGGGAAGGCACTTAGAAATGGAAGACTCACAATTCTAATTAACTGCTGCTTATTCAGTGATCTCTGACCATATAAATTGTACCGACTCTATGGAGCCTGAAGTAGTGAATAAGACAAATGATGCCATAATGGGAAGAAAGGCATCCAAATATTTCTTTTTATGCATTGGGAAATTAAGAGGCAGGGGTGGTTTAAGAACAATGCAGATATTGGGTGGCGTAAGCTTGCTAGAAACAATGGAAAGTCAGGTAATAATTCCAGCTGATTCTTCTTTTCAGCTCTGTTCTCATCTGCCGGGGATAATTCTGTTATTATCTTCTTCTCTCCACCGCAAAGAAAAAGAGGAAACTAGTCAGGGTGTTATGCAAAATTGATGCTGGTTAAGTTGCTCACCCCATTTCTCAGAGTGAAGAGTGTAGCTAACAGACCCCATGTTCTCTACATGTGTGAGGTACGTGACTAGTCTCTGTGGAAATAGAATACTGTATTTTGGGGAGGTCTGTGGTATGTGAGCAATGCTTTTGTATTTTATACTTATCAACAACGTAGGTTTAATTTCACGCAAGACTTCTTATTTCTAAGCGGTTTTAAATAGTTTCTTTGGCTAAGTTCTGAGATCCTTTACACCCTCAACCTATGAAAACAGTGCAGGGAAACAAGTGAGGGGGCTCACGGGGGTTAGTGTGTCTGTGTGAGAAGAAGCCTTGCACCTGAAATCTTCCTGTTTTTTTCAGAAACCACACCCCTTTTTCTTAACTTTGATATTTGTGTTCTTTCCTCTCTACCTGTCTGCCCCAATAACTTAGGTAAAAATGGAGCGAGTCAGCAACAAAACCAAGCAAATTCAAGTGATCAGGTCTCCTGGAACTTTGTTCCTTAAGGTTTAGTGTGTAAATCATACTAAAACAGCCCATAAGTGAACATACTATAAGTTGCGTATAAGGCCTACAGATTTTCTATGTCCCTACTGCCTCAGCTGGAAAGCACGTTCTGTGGTTCTATTCTACTCCTGAAAAAAAGAAGTGTTTTCAGCTGCCTTCCTGGGTCAGCATGCTAGTTGACAAGCAACTCCCATAGCTTAGCAGTTTCTGGAAAGAAAAAAAAAAATCATTTCTTGCCTGCTGCTGTCTGCTTTGCAGCTGCGAAAGAGAGGGGATCTGCTTCCTGTGGGTGTTCGGGAATGAAGGCCTCTTTTCCTGTGAGGCTCTGTCATTGTCTGGGTCTCATCCTCCCCAGCTAGCAGAAGGATGGCAAAAAACAGAGTGAGCACAAAGGACCGCACGAGTGAGTTTTGAGGCAAGTGTTCCGAGTGGAATGCATAATTTCTGCTCAATTTCCATGGGCAAATTGTCTCTTGGAGGCTCCGTCTAACTGCAGGGGAAAATGGGAGACTAGCTGTGAACCCTAGATGGATACAAGCTGTAGTGAACAGGTGACATTTTCCATGCCACAGAGAGTGAAATTTGGCATTTGTGTGGTTCATTCTGATGAAGGGGATTAGGAGCAATTGGAAGTCATGGTGACAAACGTGTGCACTGTCCTTGTCTGCTCAGTGTGGTGAGGTTTTGCCTTAGGTCTTTTACAATCCATCCTCCTGTGAGCAATGCTTGTCTACTGCCATTACCTGTATCCAGGGCTCCCATAAGAAAGCATCTTTCAGAGCTCACACTGGGATTGGCTTAGAGAAATACTGAAGGCTTTGTCTGCTTTTTCCAGTACTGTCTCCCTTTAAAGGTCTGTGGGAGAGATAGAAGCTGAGCGCTTCTCCTTAGCAGAGGGCATATCTTCAGCTCTCTGTTTGAGTGAAGATATTCCAGGGAGGATCATTGTTTGCGAATAACCCTGGGGAAAGGATTAGTAGGAACTGGAGGCCCCAGGAACTTGTGGAAACAAGGATAGAAGTTGACTATGCAACTCCTTTAGTTAACATTTAATAGTTGCTTCTTGTTAATCACTTCAAAGTTTGCCCTAGTGCCTGTCTGTAGAGCACCTGGAAAGCACAGTCCACACTTGCTACCTTTTCCTCCTGCCTAGCTTTCATTAAGGATGCACAGCTAACCTCAACCTTCAGTCTACCCTTAATTGAAATGCCCACAAATGTCACTAATGGACCCTAGTCAGTGAACCCCTAGGTTTTTTTTAACCTGCGGATGTTTGAACTTCTCTTTTGCTCTATCCATGTTCTACCAAGTCATCTCTGTTGCTGAAGGTATTTAAAAAGAAAGCTCGCAACCAGTTATGATCTTATGCAGAGAATCGATGTGTCAGGGAAAGACTGCAGCATGCACTGGCCCAGGACCTCTTCCAGGCTCTAGCTCTGTGATTCCCCCATTCCCTGCCTAATTTTCCCCTTATTTTCTGCTTAGTTCATTCTCTAATTTATGTAACAAACTAAAAACCGAATCTTCTTTATGTCCAAAGGATACTGTCTGCTAAGAACCTGGCAACATCCCAAAGTGGCTAAAGTCTTGTGAAGTGAAATTAAAGACTCGTGGTACAGAGTAAAAAGCGCTCCAGACTACGGCTTCTGTTATGGATCTTCTGGTTATGAATTGTACAGTATCAGTAACTTGCTTGGCAGGTCTTTCAACAAATAGTTATTGAGTGTCTACTATTTGATATACAACATGCTAAGCTCAGAAATACAGACCCAAGCAAAAGAAACAAAACAGCTCGTGCCTTCAGAGAGCGCATAGTCTGCCAGAGAAGGTAGGCGTTAAACGTGGATAGTTCAACAACTAATTGAAAAACAAAGCGTGGTGCTTTGTGGTGTCTATGAAATACTGTGGGTCACTACTATCCGCTGTGTGCCACCCACACACATTCTTTTTAATTACATTTTTTATTTTTTGAGATTATAATATGATTTCATCATTTGCCCTCTCCCCTACTCTCCTATCCAATCCTCTCATGTAGCTCTTGCTCTCTTTCAAACTCATGCCTTGTTTTTCTTTAGTTTTTGTTACATATTTGTGTGTGTTCTTAAATATAAAAATATAACCTGCTCAGGCCATGTACTGTTGCTTGTACGTATGTTTTCAGGGCTGACCATGTGGTATTGGACAACCAATTGACATGTTCTTCCCTAGGAAAAATTATTTCACCTACTCTCAGCTTGTAGTTCTTCGTCTAGGCTCGAGGCCTCATGAGCTTTCCCTCTTCCATGTTAGCGTGTCTCTTGGTGTGGTCCTTGTTTGGATCATGCTTAGTAACCCATGTTGTCAGACTACTTGGGTGTAGCTTCTCGGACATTTCAAGGAGACACAATCCCCCAGTAAACTTTCTGTTTCTCTGGCTTGGACAATCTTTCTGTCCCCCTTTCCACAATTACCCATAAGCCTTAGGTGCAGGAGTTGTGTTGTAGATGATTCAGTTGGAACTGGCTTCCACAAGTTTGCATTTTGGTCAGTTACAGTTTTCTGTAACCATCTCTGTCCGTTGAAAGGAGAAGTTTCCTTGGGGCACACTGAAAACTATACTAATCTGTGGGTATAAAGATACATATTTATAGTGAAGTTAGGGATTTGGCTGGTTTAATACAGTGGCAGTTGTAGGTTCTCTTCCAAGATCCTTGACTTTAGTATCCCCAGGTAGTTGATGAGGCTTCCAGTAATAGGATGATTTCCCTCTAGCTGAGCAGTTCTAAAATCTAATTAGAGTTGTTAGTTACTGCCAAGGTGTGCATACCATTATTGCACCCTTAGGGTTATTATGCCATGCTAATTGTTATGACATATAGGTGTCACAGCTGGGTAGGATTATAGGTTGCTTTCCTTCTTTGGAAGCTTGCATGCCATCTACCTTGTGGTACCAGAAAAGCTAGTCCTCAGGAAGACGGGGTTCAGTCTAGATTCAGCTCAGGTCCTCTGGGTCCTGTGTCTGAAGCGCATGGTATCTTCAGCAACAGGGAGGTACCCTTTCACCTGAAAGCGGGGATCACCCAAGAGCCATTGAACAAGGACCCTCAGAGTCCTTTCTGATAGCCTTCCTCTTCTATATCCCCAACCACAGTACATCTCAAGGACAATGTACCCAGTCACTGTAGAAAGGGTGTCTGGGATCTGACCATTTAAAAGTGTGCATGCCAAGCTGAATGACTTAGAGGATCTGTTACTTAGACAAAAGGGAAAATACGGTCCAGATATAGTCAATATTCCATCACACATAACCCTGGTCTGGTGAGAGGAGGTTGATGCGTATGCTCTTCTATTATTTTGTTCGAGCTTCAGTTGGCTGCTGGCATCTCTTACAACTGGTACTATGGGGGTCAGCGTGATGGGTCAGCTGGAAAGTGCTCACCACACCATTATATAGACCTGAATTTTATCCTCAGTGTGCAAGCTGAAAAAAAAAAAAAAAAAAAAAAAACTGGGTTTGAGGCAGGTAGTGGGGAGGAAAAGTATTTATGTAATCTGAACACTGGGGAGGTGGAGACAGATCCCTGGATCTTAATGGCCAGCTAATGTAGCCTAATCAGCAAGCTTCATTTTCAGTGAGAGACCATCTTCAAAAATATGGTGGAGATTGATGGAGAGAGACATCCAGCATGGCTCTGGCCTCCCCATGCATGCCACTCAACACATATGCACACATAGAGAAATGCAAACACACAAATACACACACACACACACACACACACACACACACACACACACACACCTGGAATTATAAATTGAGCCATAGTTTCTTTAAAGCTGAAGTTTTTGTATGAACATCTTCTCTTAGATAACAATGATAAAAAGATATAAACAGTCTTTTGACATGAATCTTGACATTTGTTGGTTACCATAGTCCTAAAGAAATTGACACTTGATAGAGGAGAAGAGACGTACTGGCTCTCTGTCTTCTGCATTGCACATCATTGAATGGAATCCTTCAAATGTTTCTTTCAGAAGAGTGTTCTCAACCCAAGCAGTCCCCCATAAACTTGATAGACAACTAGGATTGTGTCTTAGTCAGAACAGGGTACTATAACAAATCATCTTAGACTGGAAGGCTTAGAAACAATAGTTTTATGTTTCTTGGTTTGGGAGGGAGGCTAGAAGTCCAGTGTCAGGCTCCATCACAAGCATGCTCTAGTGAGGAACCCTTTTGCATCATAGGCTGTTGATTTGGAACAGCATCTTTACACCATAAAAAGAAAAACAAAGAGCTCTCTGGATTCCTGTTACAAAGACATGGATTTCATTCATGAAGGCAAATAACATCACATTCAGGGACAGACTTTCAATACGTGAATTTGCACAGGGTGACTCCCAAATGATTTCCAGCAGATTACAGACACAGAAAATGATGAAGAAAATTTCCTAACTCTAAACCTTGTCGCCTGCAGTCACTGTTTGACCTAAGAGTGGTAATGGGGGACAATGTATACTCCTTAGTGGTAGTCTAGAAATACATGACCTTCTTCCATCTTTTCTTTGCTTTTGTCTTGGATTCCAGGAAACTTGGAGCCAAGTTGGTGCTCACGTGAATAATGTCTTACTTTGGATTCTTGATAAAATTATTTCCTGTTTTCTCTTTTTTAAAAAAGGTGTTGATATCTTTTTCATAGCTTTGCTTTTAACCATCGTCTAGAGGATGGACTTTTACAGTAAACTGACTTTTGAAATATGGATGAAATGGAACTGACAAATAAATAAGGCAAGCATAAAAGAGACAACTCCAGATTGTGTATTAACGTCTTATTCCACCACAGCCATCTCCTGAGGTGGGAGGAATTTGGGCTGTCAGATTTGTCTTGAAGACTTTGGGTGGCAGCGTGGCGCTCTCACTTGGGAAGTAAATAAATAAGCTTCACTCTTCAATCTGTTCATCTTCCTGCATTTTAACTAGAGCTTAAATCTTGAGAGGGGTTGGCATGAATGGGTGATTACTATCAAGATGAACGGTGATGGTGTTTATTATGGCAACCGTTCTTCTTTATTTGAAATTTTAGAGGAAGGCCATCTTTATCTCAGTCAGTCACTGAACTTGGAAAGTAGGAGCACTAGATTTCCCCCTTCTTCCCAAATAGCAAGTTTTAAATATGACAGGCAGTAAAAAAGTCATGTTCCAGAATACTACAATGTTGTTAGTGGAAAATGCAATTAAAATGAAATAAGTATGAAAAGGGATATTTTTGGGTGTAAGTAAATCTTTCTTCTGCCCCATCATACTTTTAGTGACCTTTGTCTCACTCAAAAATACCTATATGCACTTCCTGTAGATCTCACTACAGATGCTTACGTCCCTGGATGCTTCTTCTTCATCAGCTGCTAAGATCTGGGTGCGGGAGGCCAAAGGGATAGCTGCTTCTTCTGGGTAGAAATGATGGGTATTTAAGTTAGTTGTTGGCTGTGCTCAGGTTTCCATGTACCCGTATTTAGTCCTCTGGATGGGTCCTTAGGTGGAAACAGAATGCCTAAGTAGACTAGGACTTAGGAGCCATGAGCCAGAGGCTGGCTCTTTCTGCTCGTCTTTATTCAAGTACTAAAACTCTTAATAGCCCTTGAATTTGATATTTTAACCTTCCAGATGTAGGCTGTTTAGAGACCTTGAAGGAGCTGAGGAACTAGAGGAACTAGAGGAACTAAAGAAAGAGCTTGCCTGATACTGACTTAGTGGGAGAGAATAACTTAAAGATGTACGAAATTAGGAACCCCACCCCAGTTCTTCTTGTCGGCCATGAGAATATTAGGGACCATTTTGCTTCCACTGTTCGCCTTCCTAGGTTCTAATGTAGGAGGTCCAAGCTCCTTCTGTGGTCTTCAGGCACCTTTACCACCTGGTCTTCAACCTCTTTTGAGAGGATCCTGTGCCTCAGGCCTGTCTTATGATGTTGTCTAACTTTTGTCTGCAATTTAATGCCCCAGGACAAAAAGCAGCATGGTCCCCCATAGTTCTGGCTCCCTCATCTCCTTTACAGCTTGCTCCCAGGTGTTCCAGAGCCTTGCTGCTCATTTCAACAAGCCTATCTGGAAAAGGCTACTTTCTCTCCACCACTATCACTGTAGTAGCTTTGAGCTCCCAACATCTGCTCTCATTCCATCATGATGGCCAAGTAGACATGATATTATCTCTGCTACGGTTCTTCTGGAATCTATTACAACTTCATTTCTCATAGGAGTGGGGGAACATCCATCAGACAGAGAAAACTGGAGGCTTATGGAAATGGCACATGTTCTGGTATTCTTTCTCCACTGACCAGTTGTGGGATCTGGACCAGGTTTCTAACCTCTGCCTCCCTTAGGCCTCTGTATATTGTACTGATTGTTATTTGCAGTGAATGCTCATGAAATGCCCATAAAATCTCAGGGCTAGCACAGCCCTGGTACAAAATAAGAGCTCAGGAACTGAAGTTGTTTTTAATCTTGGCAGTACTTATTCTTTTAGCCATAAAGCAATCTGTTTGTGTTTCAAGAATGAACTTCCCAGTTGTATGTTATTCTCGGGGTGAACATCGATTTCTCATGACTCGCTCTTATTAAAGCTTGAGGAACGGAGAGCTGGATTGTTCCTGAGCACAGGAGGCAAAATACATCTAGTCATGTGTGTTGAGAAGAGGGTGGGAATTAGAGAATTTCATCCAAGCTATTATCAGTAATTGTAAAATGCAGCTTGAGCAATTATCAAAACTTTAAGCGAAAGTTGCATTATTGATAGCGTGCTTATTAACTCAGTGGGAATGACACTTAATTAAAAACCAGTGGGGATGCCTTTGGCTTTCCATTAGATGCAGAAGATTTTGCTGTGTTGCAGAAGTGTAATGAATGCTTCTGCTTTAGTCTGACTTTCTGGAACTCCAGTGTTTATTTAGGTGATAAACGATTGTCATTGATCTTTTGTAAGTTATTATTGCTGGCTATTTAAAAAGAGACCCAGATCATTTTTATTCTATTATTTTTGAAAGGCTACAAAGAAAAAAATTAAATTTTTGTTTCCTGGTTACTGTTTACTGTCTCCACAAACCTCTAATGCTACTCAGATTTATTTTCATTTCTTTTTGGTTGGATATACCACAATCTAGAGAGATGATTAGGTTTTATTGTCAGGTGCATGCTAAAATTCAGGAAACAATGGGGGAGATTACCAAAGAGCATATTTATAGAAGAAATTAGAGAGGCAGTTAACTTGAGGTGAATTTTTAGGGCTGTAAAATAGTAACAACTGAGATTACAATCGGTTGTGAATATGCTTACGCAAGAATCCAAAGAATGGACAGAAATCCAGACATGAAGAATTAATTTCAGATTGGCACTGGGTTTCACCTACAGAAGCAAGTATAGTCTCACCTGTGTGATAACTCCGTATGTGATAATGGAATGGAAGTGAGAAATACATTTTCCCTCTCTTGTCTGGTACATACATACATCAGCATTCGTCTATTTTTCTAGAAATGTCTGTTGGAATTCCTTTTGATGTCTCCCCTGTGGATTCTAGTCTTTACAATGTTGTCACACGTGTCTCCTGGTTTCTGGACTTAAACTCCAGATCTTGTCATGCTGTGCTTACAGGCCCTGGTAGGAGATGTTGTCCTCATCTTCCAAGCACACACATGCCAGTCCCTCCTGCCACCATAGGCAAGAGAACCTTCCCTGGGGTCTGTGGCAAACACAGGCTTTCCTTTCTTCTACCCAAACAGTCAGAAAATGCCCCTCTTCTTTCCAATGCTCATTTGTCTGGTGTGTGTGTGTGTGTGTGTGTGTGTGTGTGTGTGTGTGTGTGTGTGTGTTTATGGCTGTGAATGTGGATCCACATGTGTCACAGCACATGTAGAGAAGTCAGAGGACAACCTTGGGTGTTTCTTGCCTTCCATCTTGTTTTCTTCTTGTTATGTTTCCACTGCAAACTCCAGACTAACTGGCCCACAGGTTTCTGGGAGTTCTCTAGGAGTCCTGGGTCACAGATGCTTGGTTCCTGGCTTCTCCATGGGTTCTAGGGATTTGGAGAGGGTTGTGCTGCACCTGCATTTTATCCGTTGGGACACATTCCCCACCTCCCCACAATGCTTAAAAAACAAATTTCTCTCCAGCCATTATATAGGCAAACTCATTTGTGTGTGTGTGTGTGTGTGTGTGTGTGGGTAGGTGGGTGTGCACATGTCCCTGGCTTTCTGCATATGCCTTTGCTCAGCCTGTTTCTAGAGCCTAGAACATTCTTTCTGTCTTATCTTCATTTCTAACTATTAACTTCTACTCATCACTGAAAATAGCCTTATATATGAACTCATCATACGTTTATCAACAAGGAAGATACATTTTCTTTTTACTAACTAAAAAAAAAAATCACTAACTACATTACCAACTTGGGGTAAAATGTGAAGAAAAAAAAAAAACCCACAAGTTTCTGACGTAATTGTTAAGATTTCCAGTTTGTAGCTTTGCTACTTTGGTCATAGGAACAGGGCAAGGGCCATTTTCTCTAACAGAAGGGACACAGTTCTCAGAAGAATCACTCAGGGAAGGGGAGGAGTCAAGAGGGAGAACACGGAAGAGAGGGCTGTGGTATAAAAGCAGATCTCAGCAAAGAAAGCTGTTTTTAAATGTGAAAACAATGTAAAATGTTGCATTCTGAGGTAATTTTAGACTTAGATGAAATTTTAAGAAAGGAAACGAAGAGCTCATGTAGCCTTCTCTCAGTCTCACAACATCTTGACCCAGTGTAGTTCACTGTCATACCAGGTATTGACGGTGACACCATGCACTTTGTCCACATTTTACCAGATTTACACCCACTCCTGTGCATGTGTGCACAAGGATGTGTGTGTCCCTACACATGTGTACACAATTGCCTCTTGTGGATGGATAGCTCAAAGCCTGTATGTGACAGGAGGCACGTTCTTGGGAATAGACAGAAGTTTTAGGGAGAGCTTTGACCTTCAAAGGCCACCGAGGCCCCCTGTTCCTAGCTTTGCACCCCTCCTTGAAGGCAGCTTCTGACAGGTCCAGTTCACCTACGCAGGTGTAGTTCTTACGTGCTTTGCTAGCACTTATGTTTTCTCTGGCTAGTAACAGACCTTTATTACTAGTCTCTGAGTGCTTGCACCATCTCTGACTTCTGCCTTAGCCCTCTTTAGACATCTCAGTTCTACCAAAGGCCTTTTCTTGGAAGCATCTATCCTGATTATTCCTGCTGAGATCCTAACTGGTATAGCTGGGGAGGGATTAATTTAAATATAAAGGCACACTTTATTTACTCCTGGGTCTGGTAAATAGTGATAAACAGGGTTCTTGGGCTTCCATCTGTCTACAGGGCTTTGCCTTTCTGTGTGTCCAGAGTAACTTCTGTGTGTGTGTGTGTGTGTGTGTGTGTGTGTGTGTGTATGTGTGTGTGTGTGTATATGTGTGTGTGTATGTGTGTGTGCATGTTTATATGTAGTATATATGTATGTGCACATGTGTGATTGTGCTTGTGGATGTTGGGCATCCATCACTATCACTTTTTACTTTTGAGACAGAATATCCCACTGAAGCCAGTGCTCACTGATTGGCAAGACCGGCTGGCCAGGGAACTCTAGGGACCCTCTTGTCTCCATCCTCAGTGTTAGAGTTACAGATGGTGTGACTATGCCCTGTTTTTCGTGGTGTGCTGGGGATCTGCACTCAAGTCCTCATGTTGTGCGGCAGACACTTTAACCATGAAGCCATCTCTCTGACCCCCATGAGAGTAATTTCCTTTTATTTCTCATGCCTTGCTTCAAATCTAGTTCTAGATTTTTCCAAGGGCCAATGGGATACAGGTGGCATCATATTAGATGGCTGTTGAAGAAGAAGCAGAATGATCAGAGATGTGATCTCTGGCCACACCCTGGGGAGTGGTACAAATTTAACATTCTTGTCTGAAATGGGATGTCAGGCTTATGGGTTGAGGGGAGGATGAAATGACACACATGTGCACCTTGCCTGGAACCACAGTAGCCCCATGGGCATAGATTCATTTCACCAACATCTACTATATGCCAAGAAGAACCAGGGTCAAATACAAAGGGTCAGCAGAGGTAGCTCACTCTTTGAAACACCCACTTTCGATTAGTGCAATCTGATTGCAGAGGCAGACAGAAGCTGAAATCGAGTTGTCTAGTCTGATTATTTCTGCATGGAAACATATTTGAGTGATCATACTTTTGGTTAATGTTTTTTATATATGAATTAAAATTATGTCCCTTTTGTTCCAAATTAGCCATCTTTTCCATAGCGAAGACTGCAAGTCTATGCTCTTGTAGGACTGGAGTAAAGGGACATCCACCTTTGCCACACAACCCGCTTTACAGGCAATTGTCTTAGAAGCTCGAAACACTTAATTAACCGGATGCTAATTCTTTGTTTATAAGTTCTTAGGGAAAATAAAATTTAGACTAATGATGAAAGATATTTGCAAACTTAATAAGGATTACCATAATAAATACTCGTTAGTGCCTTTCTCATTTAAAAACTTAAATATCATCAAATCCTTGCTTAATCTCTTCTATTTTGCTAACTTAGGTAGTAGGCAGGCTCCATTCAGCGGATCAAAGTCGTTAATTATCACCTACCTTTTAGAAGAAGAGTGTTAATTACTTCTTTGAGCCTTAGCTGCTTCATCTGTAAAATAGAACTGAAATCTAACCCTCTTACCCCACCAGGTTATTTCTAGGGGAAGAACTGGTAAACAGGAAAGGCTTTGCAAGTGAGAGGCACAGTGCTGTGAGGCTGGCATTGAGGAATGAGTACACACTTGGGGTGGAAGTCCTGACTTCAGCCACTTGTGCGGGTTCTGTAACCTGGAAGGAGCAACGCAATTACACCTGCTTTCTGTGTCTGTCAGAGTTGTATTCTGATCGCTCCCCCTCGTTCCTCCATTCCCTCCGTCACTTCTTCTTTGCTCGTGGTCTGAGTGTGTCTGATCTCTATGAACGCATCATCCAACTATCTAGCCAGTTGAGATTGGCCAGGGGAGGCACTGAGGATCAGAAGACGTTGGGAGAGGGGAGCTGGGGCTCTTGGCCTTCTCCCTGCCTTGGTGTCTAGGCTCTGGCAAGGATTGTGGCCCCTTCTACACACGGTGCAATTCTCACTGCACTGCATTTCCTAAGGGTTGATGGGAGTGCCCTCAGGCTAGGCTCTGAGCGCCTCCACTGCCCCTCACTTCTGCCTTTAGCTCTCTCTACATGCTCTGCTCTTCTTAGGATCTTTTCTTGGAAGCCACTGTGTGGTTATTCCTGCTCAGATCCCTACTGGTGAAGGTGGGAAGGATTAATTTAAATATAAAGGCACATTACTTACTCCAGGATCTGGCAAACAGTATTAATAGACAAGAGTCTCCAGCTCTCATTTGCCTACAAGGCTTTGCTCTCCTTTTGTGGGGAGGGCAACCTCTTTTTATTACTCACGCCTTGCACCAAACCCACCCTCTTTACAGTAAGCCCACCCCACCCCCACCCAAGCAAACTGTGGTTCTGCTGTGCCAGCCTTCCAGCCAACACACAGACCTACCCCTCTGTTTGTAAACTTGTGTTTTTATATTAAATACCAAAGATCTTGTGCTAATTAACAGCTTCTCCTAGAAATCTTATAGCCTTGTTTTCAGCTGAGAAATTTCTGCTGCTGTTTTTAAGACAGGACTATAGTTCGAGGTTACCTCCGGATCATGCTCTTTAACTTCTCTTTAGTACATAATCTAGCCCTTTCAAGCCCAAGGCAATTATGGAATATGATTTGAGGACAAGGGACATAGCTCAGCTGGTAAAGTACTTGCCGCGCATGCAAGAAGTTGTAGGTTCGGTTCTAGTACTACATAAATAGGGTTGTGGTAATGAATGCCTGCAATCTCTGAAGCGGAGGCAGGAGGATCAGAGCGTAAGGCCATCACTGGCATGATGGTGAGTTCTAGACCAGCCTGAGATGCAAGAGACACTCCCCCCAAACAAAACAACAAAACAAAACAAGAAGTATTTGTAGAGAGATCCATGCTCTCATGATCCATGTTCATGACACCCATGCATGGCTTAAGATGCTGTCATTTGAAGACCCTTCTGGTTAGGTTTTTCTTCTTTTAAATGGTTGAGAGAGCATAGCTTTACATCTGCTTTGGTATTCATAAATTGTTTTATTGCGCAATTTCCATGAGAAAGATCAGCGCTATGAAGTTGCATGACCAGAAACAAATACAATTGCTGATATTCTAGGTCTAGTTCAAGACTAATTCCTGTACATGAGCACAGGGACTCCAAGGATTTCAGAGATGAAAGAAACTTTATTGATCACCCACTAATCACCCCTAATAGCAAAGGCTCAAAGTTAGGCACTGATTTGGTTATTTGGAAGGATACCCACTTTCTGGTTTTTAGGGATGACAAATTCAAAAGCATAAGAGTTGCTATTGACCTGGGGAAGATGAGAAAGAGATTTCCCCTGACTCCTTTGGAAAGAGAAACAAGGCTGAGAAGCCTAGCCCTCTATACTCCCTAGTTTGGAATTAAGAAAATCCAGAGGTGAGTATTTTCCAGGGAAAATAGTAAATAACCCTGGTGTGTGCATATGTTTAGTTTCTGTTTTTAGTTATTCAGCCTTTGGTTTCAGTTTTCTTTCTGCATTCTTTTAATTTTCTTTAAGAGTGTGGCTATCTTTGACCTATGTATGACATTCATGTGTGTGAGCAATTATCAATTCTGTAAGAAAGGAAAGAGCTGTGTAAAAAGAAAATAGAAAGAAGGCCTCTTTTATTTATCATATGTTATTGGCATAGAGCCCAGGACACATGAGGCTCTCAGGAGAAAACAGAGCAGATTGAAGTCTGAATAAGAATTTATCAGTTCCAAAATTCTTAGAGAACCCTTCAGAAATGAAATTAATAAATATTTAATTAAGCATCTCCTAAACTAACATTATGCCAGCTTCATTAATTGTTCCATTTAGTATTTATGAAAATTTCATGATCTTGGAAAACATTTGAAGGTTAGAGGCTCCTCTTACACAAATTTCCAACTATCATGAAAATTGCCAAGAAATCTTTGACATTCTTAGTTAAAGCAGGGTTTCAGCCAACTAATTTCCAAGGCAAAACTGTAAATAATTTTTCTCGCTTTACTTTTCCTGCAGAGAAATTTATACTTAATATGTGATACGGTTACAAATGATAGTCCCTATGATATGTGAAATGAGGTCTCTAAAAGCAAACCATACGCAGTCTCTGAGGGACTTTAAATGTGTGCAGGGCCTAGAGGTACAGCTCATTTTAGAGCATGTACACCCTACATGCAAGGATACACATGCAGTACCAAAAAATAAAAAGAAACAAAAGCAGCAATGAGGATGGCCAGGAAGATGGCTTAGCCAGTAGCACGCTTATACGCATGAGGACCTGATTCAACCCCAGCACTGCAGGAGTATCGCTGCACCATAGTGCCAAAATGCTGGAGACTGGCAGATCCCAGGAACTTAGTATCCAGCTACTCTAGGTGAACCAGCGAGCTGACAAGGAGAGAGTGATGGTTTAGTGTATAAAGTGCTTGCCACCAAGCCTGACAATCTTAATCACCAGGACCCACTTAGTGGAAGGAGAAAACCAATTCCTGCAGGTTGTCCTCCAACTTCTCCATGCATGTGTGCATGCATGCATGTACACATGCATGGGTGTGCACACACACAAATAAATAAATGAATGTAAAAAAAAATAGAAGAAAATAAGGAAGAGAGTAACTGAGAAAGACACCTGATATAGACCTCTGCATACATGTCCACACGCATATGTGTGTACCCACTGTCTTACTTAGGGCGTCTATTGCTGTGTTATAATACCATGACCATGGGCAGCTTAGGGAGTAAGGGAGGCAAAAATGAGAACAGAAACCATAGAAGTATGCTGCTTACTAGATTTCTCCTATGGCATACTCAGCCTGCTTTCTTATAGCATTCAGGATAACCAGCCCAGTGGTGGCACCACCCACAGTGAGCTGGACCCCACCCCTGCCCCACACATCAATCATCAATCAAGAAAATGCACCACAGGCCACTCTGATGGGAGCGGTTTTTCAACTGAGGTTCCCTCTTCCAAAATGGCTCTACCTTGTATCAAGTAGCCTTAAAACTAGCTAATACGTCCATATTTATACAGGCCTCTACATAGACATTTGCACATGCACAAACACACACGTGCGCGCGTGCACACACACACACACACACACACACACACACACACACACTAGTGAAACACCTATACTTTATATGGAGTGTGTCAGAGGAAGTGCCAGACAGACAGACAGGGGGGGGGGGGAGGGGGGAAGGAAAGTAGGGTCGTACAGAATGAAAGAAAGGTGAAAAGCCCCCAGGCAAAACGTAAATGAAGAGAAACAGGTTAAATTTAGCTAGTAAGACAAGCATAAGGTAAGGCCGAGCATTCGTAATTAATAATAAGTCTTCGTGTCATGGTTTGGGGGCTGGTGATCTGAGAAAGCCTGCTTCAGGAAGGCTAGTGGCCAAAAGGAGTTTGTTTTCAATAAATTGTTTGGAGCCAGCTGACTAGTGTGTGTCCCCGAGCTTCGGGCAGCTGTGCTGACAGCGGCCATCATTCAACTCATGTTTACTCTGAGAGTCTTGTGCTTATGAGTTGAATCTGACACTTCCTGGGAGGCTCACTTGCACCTGTCATTGGCTGACCTACCGCTCTGAACTCCTTTCTAGATGTGTCTTTTTCAGTATCACCATGCTCTCCTGGCATCTAACCTCAGCTCAACCCAATCGGCACTAACTCTACCTCCACTCTAGTGTACAGTCCCAACAGTGAACGCTGGGGTATGTGATTAACGTGAATGACTGTGCTTTCGTGAGGGCATAGCTTACCATAGGATTAATTTATTCCTTAGTGACCCAGTAGGCCAGGCCAGGGGCTCAGGTCCAGCCTCTCTCTCCCATAGATACAGTGAGCTGACACTCAAGTTCCTTTCTCCAACACATGCTTCTCCTGTTGGTATGTTTATCTGTAGCAAGCTGTTAGGGAAGAAAGATTCTGAGAGACTACATGTAGGATAATGTAGACTCACCCTGGCATGGTACTAATCATTTCTCACCTTTGCTGACCATGACTGAGTACAAACGAGTCTGGGATACATAGTCTATGTCGCCAGGGAGAAGAGAAAACATAACCATCATCTATTTTTGCCACACAGAACCTTTGACAACCATGAAGCTGTATTCATATTCCCAGTGAGCCAGCATACTGGGTAACATCTTCAGGGAGAAAGCCAATGCCCAATGATTTATTCACTAAATATTTGTGTAGAACTTTGTGTGTTCCACATGCTGCCATAAATCATTGTTAAAATGATACCTACATTAAAGATATATATCCTAAAGGACTAGGTACTGTTACCTGTATTTACAGATGGGAAGCTGAAACACACGGTGGTGGGAAGATTCCTCAAGATAACAGGACAGTAGGTGGTGGAGGGAGGATTTGAAAGCAGACATCCTGATTTCATAGTCAGTGTTTTCTGACAATGCTATAAAACTCCTTAACTTCATGTGATTGGTAACACATCAGAAAAGATACTCTTTTTTTTTTTTTTTTTTTTTTTGGTTTTTCGAGACTGGGTTTCTCTCTGTGTAGCTTTGCACCTTTCCTGTAGACCAGGCTGGCCTTGAACTCACCAAGATCCTCCTGCCTCTGCCTCCTGAGTGCTGGGATTAAAGGCGTGCGCCACCACTGCCTGGCCAGAAAAGATATTCTTATCTGCGAGGGAATTGGGTGTCTTAGCAAGCCTCTCCAGAAAAGGAAAGCTACTTCCCTTCTCTCTGTGGTGCCGGGGGTTAAACAAAAGTCCCGTGTATGCCTCACAAGAGATCTATCATTGAGCTGCATCCTCAACCAGGAAAGACATTACTATTCTTTGTAGATTACACAGCGCCATCCACCAATGTTTGCAGAATGTCCCACATCACACAACCACGGGTAATAATCCCTATGCTCATGTGGGAAGACTTACACTTTGAATTATACTCAGACCTCTCCATAGCCTCCTGTGGGTTTTGTTGGGAAGTTGAGGGTGTTCCCAGCAGAGTCTATGTTGATGCTGTTTTATGGGCAAAACTCAGAATGCTTTGCCTGAGGCCGAGGACTTGCATCTTAGTCAGCTTGAGCTGGTAACAAAGTGTCGTAGACTGGGTGACTTCTAAAAAGAGCCTCCCAGGCTTCTACAGCAGGTAGAGATTCATGTGATACATGAGTAAAAGTTATCTGGGGTCTCTTCTGTAAGGACACCGAACACTCAGAACAGCTCCACCTTCTAATCGCTTTCCATGGCCCTCCTCCTCAGACCATCACTGTACTGGTCAGGGCTTCCATGCATAAACTTTGAAGGAACAACATTCAACATTGAGATGGCAGTCCCTTACCTAATCCGAGGAGGGCAGGACGGAGCTATGAATAAATCGCAGATGCTGTCACCTCAGACCACTAGCTGTCATGGGGCCTTAAGTGTGGCATCAATTGGCTCCACAGGTTCAAAATGTGTTTCTGTGTCAGGTGAAGCCAGCAGCTACTGGTGTCAAGAAAGACGGGGAGCTTTAGTAAATCCTTCACACAGTTCAGGTTTGCTTACTGTTGAAAAATAATACCCAGCGCTATTGACGTGACCTTCACACTCCTTTATGAAGGGAGTTACAAAGAATATTAAAGATGATTTCCCAGCCAGGGCACTGACCTCTATGATTCTTGGATCGATCTAGGAAAAAATAATATAAGGATCAGTCTTCTAAACTTCTGCCTTGGATTTTCAGACCTGCATCAGTGTTATCATAGCACAGTGGTGTCTTTAAGAACAAAACAAAAACAGAACAGTATTTCTACAGCTCATTATTTATATTCATAACATAAATCTCTAAAATAAAAACAAAGATTTGCTAAACTTGAAATGTTTTTAACAATTCAAAAGCAAAGCACACAGCATAATATTTTCTAAGTCACCCCAGCATAGTACTTTATCTTGTATGATTCCCTTTAGTCTTTCATGTATAATAACAAAAATCATGTGTGATTAGAAAAAAATCACACATTAGAGTGCTGCAGGATTAAGAGGCTAATTTCATAAGCATCTCTGGGAGGTGGACGTAATAAACATGTTCAGTTACATTCTAAGCACGGTACTGAACAACACATTTATGTGGTGCAGGGCACACGGAGTAGCTTGAGGCCCATGCTTTTTTTAAGAACTGGAGATCTGAGTTTCCCTGCCTCCTTCTGCAGCCCAAACGTTCTTTTGACAATTTCCATTGGAGGTCCTCAGAATCAGCAGAAGACAAGAGGGCCTTCACGTGTTCCTGGAAATCTGCTGAGCATTTGGCCCTTCTCATAGAAAAGCCAAAAGATTTTCATTCTCCTAACAGTCCATGTTATTATGTTTTATTGGTGAAAAGGCATAAAATTAGAAAGATTATGTTTCCCAAAGGAACATGGGTAGTACTAAGGAGCTGGAATTCAAACCCTAAGTTGAAATCTTGTGCTTTTCCTGTTTCTTTCAAACTAAAACTTCTGTGTACAGCTCATCTACCAACTAGCTGAAACACTGCTCCAGCTAAAAGAGTGAATCTTACATAAGCAGTCTGTATTATTTACTTTTCTCCTTGCTGTGACCAAATCCTTGACACGAAGCAACTTAAGGGAGGAAGGTTTTGTTTGGATTATGGTTTGGGAAGAGATCTCATCTATTGTGGGAGGGAAGGCATGATGGTAGGAGCATGAAATGTCTGGTCACACGGCATCCACAGTCAGGAAGCAGAGAAAAAGGAATGTTGGTTCTCAGCTCACTCTCTCCCTTTTAGGTCCCTGCCATATGGGATGATGCCGCCCATATCCAAGGTGGTTCTTTGCTGTGGATATCGCTCTGTATGCTGTGAATGTGTTGCTCTGATTGGTTAATAATTTAAGTGCTGATTGGCCAGTAGCTAGGCAGGAAGTATAGACGGGACAAAGAGAGAGGAGAATTCTGGGTACAGGAAGGCTGAGTCAGGAGTTGCCAGCCAGACACAGAGGAAGCACGATGTAAAGATACCAGTAAGCCACAAGCCACGTGGCAAGGTATAGATTTATAGAAATGGGTTAATTTAAGATGTAAGATCTAGCTAACAAGAAGCCTGAGCCATTAGACCATACAGTTTTAATTAATATAAGCCTCTGTGTGTTTATTTGGGTCTGAGTGGCTGTAGGCCCAGACAGGGCTGGTGAAAACTCCAGCGACAGTTCTTCTCACCTCAGTTAAACTTTTCTGGGAACACCCTCATAGACACACCCATATATGCATTCATGTGGTGATTTTAAACTCAGTTACAGTAACGATGAGGTTTAGTATGGCAGTTGGTGTAGGTTATTACTGTCTCTGGTGTGGGGTTATCACAGTGTCTGATGTGGGTTAGGATGGGCCTTGGACTTGGGAGAGGAAGACTCATGTGTGCTTGTGTGTGTTTTGTATGACTGGTGGGGGATGGTGTATTTAGTTTGAACTCTACTCTTTCCTGCCTGCATCTGAGCTCACCTGGAAGGTATGCTGCAGCTCCTTCTTATCACTTCATCCCCTTTGCATAGGGATGATCCTTTCAACCTGGTAATTGTAATTTGGTATAATTCTGTGTGCATATTTACTGGTAGAACTTTGATAAGAACCAATTTTAGGATTATGCCTCAAATGGACTTGTCTATGAAAAGCAGTTACCTGCTTCCTACTAATGGGATCCTAGAGACAAAATTGATGAGTGGTTTTCCCTTTTCCTAGAAATGAACAATTACATTTTCACTGATGCTTTGGAACAGATAGCTTTATGTCCTTAAGAAGTCAAACCAATATTTAGGTAAGGACATACATTCTGGTCCATATCTCTATAAAGTGTATTTTCCTGAAGAAAAAAAAGATGCAACATAAGAAATATTTTTCTTCCTTGGTTTTGCATATTGGGAGTGCTTTTCTTTTGGATTTTCATTTACCTCTGTCCACTGACATATTCACGGGGAAATGGACACCAATCACTCCGTCAACACCGGTCCTGAAGTCGAAAGGGGGAAAGGAAGCGAATTCATTATGTTTGTGTTCATTTCCTTTCACGGAGAGCTATGTCTGCAAACAAGTTTACTTTTTAAAACACCCACATTTGTGTGGTGGCATATCATTACAACTTTCACCGTGACTCTGACTGAACGAGGCCCAATTTTCACACGGTGTCATGGTTGCTTTCTTCTTTTTGGTATGATTTATGCATCTCTTGGCAGTCAAATGGCCAAATGGTTTGCTTTTACGAGATTGGGTGGACACACTTTCCCTGGGTCTGAACTCCATTTACCAGAGCCCTGCCTGGCTGGTCTGCCAATGCCCAGCAACTGGGAAATAGCACTTTCCATCTGTTGAGGCTGCTGCTGTGAAAAACCAGACTAACTGCTTTCCCAGAGTTCACCACGGAGCTTGGGACCCCCACCCCCACCCCTACTCCCAGCAGTGGGCTGGATTCCCTGCTTGGAAGCTGCTAGAGAAGAGTCTCTCCTTGCCACGCCCCCTGCTGGAAGCACGGACACTGAGATGGGCCTTGCACAAAGGTATATTTAAAACTAGTCTTGTAGTCTCCTTTCCTGGTCTAGAATTGTATCACATATTCGGGGAGGATTGGATCAGGGACTTCGCGTCAGGCCCATTTACCTCACAAAGATACAATACAGCGAAGACACACTGACTGAAGTTGCACATCCGGTGATCAGGTGATCAACAGGGCCAAGAGGGAACCTGAGCACCAGCCACTGGTGGGGCAGAAATTGAATAGCTTACATTCTAGCAACCTTAGGGACACAGCAAAAGGGAGCAGGAAGTACTGTGTTCAATATGCCCCAAAATACGGGAGTATGTCACTGGACAAAGAGAGGCTCTCTCTGCCAACCTTTACTGCAGCTGATGAATTCACATTGGTGCCTTGTGTGCACTGAAAGTCTCAGTTTGCATTAGGGTTCACATGGTATGGTGTAGTTTGGGTTTAGAAAAATGCATAGTGACACTGTTTTAGATCACTGTAAAAATTACCTTCTGACTTCAGATCTACTGCCCAGAAAGCCTGGGAGAAGGAGAAGAAACCAGAGATAAGCCAATGTGGATGGACCAGTGAGGAGCTGTGTTAATGTTTCTGTGGGTCACACTAGGCTTGTTGAAAGCCTCTGGTACCTTCTATAGCTTGAGTAGTGCCAGTTGTAAAACATCTCGATTTAAAATTTGTGTGATGTGTCAGCATGCATAAAGACTGCACAGGTTCAGCTAGATACTGGTGTCCCAGTGCTGGGATGGGGACGTAAACACAGGGTCTGCACAGGTTCAGCTAGATACCAGTGTCCCAGCGCTGGGATGGGGACGTGAACACAGGGTCCTTTATCTTTAACCAAGACACTAACTAACTGACCCCTCTGGCAAAAGAAAGTAAGTTTTCTCCAATAAAGTCTCACTAGGTCTATCAACCACACTGCAGGGCAGGGTCCATGCCCAGGAGTAGTTGGCCAACACAAAATTAATTCAAGGTATTTTTGTGGATTTTTGTTTTACTTTTTTGTTGTTGTTGTCTTATTATCCTTGGCTTGTCTGTTTTGATTTTCATGTTTGTTTTTCGTGGGGTTTTGTTTTGTTTTTTTTTTTTGTTAATTGTTTTTAGTTTTGGAGGAGAGAGCGAAAACATAAAATCAGGTGAGTAGGGAACTGGAGAGGACCTAGGAAGAGTTGGCGAAGGGGAAAAAACATGATCAAAATACATTGGGTGAGAATTTTAATTAAAAAAATTACATTCTAATCCACACTGTGAAATGTTTAGACCAGTTTCATTAAGGATCAAAAACCATGCAATGTGAAAGAAATAGTTTGAACCAGAATTAGGGGTTTTTAGGGGTCCTGACACAGCTCCAGGAGGAGTGTTCCATCCAAAGCCATATTTTCTTCCAAATCATCTAAACATTCCCTGTGTGCAAGGAGCTCTGATGGGTTCTGCTAGAATCGTTCCCACACGTGGGCTTTAATTGCAGTAAGCCACAAACTCAGCCACTTTCAGGGAACGAAGCTCTCCATGTGAGCACATCAGCACATGCTCTATTGTCCCTTCATTGCTGTACACACAGTTGAATCAGTGCCCTGGATACAAACCCCTTTGTAGCAAAGGGAGTAACAGTGAAAATCAGTGTTCTCCAGGTGGTTTGACAATGTAAGGCACAGAAGGATGATCTACCTTACATCTTTGCAGCAGCCTCATGGGTTCTGCCTTTGTGCTAATTGCATTACTGCTCGATTGCTCCACTTGAACACCAGGCCTCCCAGTTCCTTTGAAGGAGAAGGTCTGATTCATTGTGTTTCACTCTGTAGTCACTGTTACAAACCTCTCTGTCCCTGTGTCCGGCACTGATCATGGCTTAACTCGTTTCCTGAGGGTTCAGGCTGAACTGAAGTAAGAGTGCTTGTTGTTTGTGTCCTGTGGAAACACGAGGTCTTGTGCTCATCACAGCAGGCATGCAGGCCTTGGGGGCTGTCGGCGAAAAAGCTGGATTGTTGACCTATTGATGAAGGTAATCAGGTCTCATTTAAAGCCATGTCCTGAGAGAGCTGGGTCTTTTATTTAGGGCAAATGTATTGGGAAACAATGGCCCAAATCTGTAGTTTTCATGTTGTGCTCCCCACTCACCACAAATGATCCATGGACACTCCTCTTTTACTCCCAAACCTAGAACATTTGTCGTTATTCTCAAAGAAGCAGAAAGACCACTGGGTGGTGGTCTTGACAAGTTGAAGAAAGACCAGATGGTGAAACTTCACATCAATAACATTCTCCAAAATCAGCAGGGAAAGCTATCAACTTCGGGAACTTACTATATTTATATAATATAACAAAATGCCTGAGGCTGGATCACTTATAAAGAAATAATTGTTTGCTGCAGTTTTGGAAGCTGGGCATTAAAAAAAAATCAAATTGAGGTAAGGTCGGCTTGGTGTCTGATGAGGATGGCTTTCTAAGTTGGTAGCTTGGGTGCTGATCTCCACAAGGTTGGTGGAAACGTCCCCACCAGGAGACGGGAACACAAAGGCAGGAACTAGTGCTGTGTGTCTGAGCCCTTAGTTAGGCAGTAGTAACCCACTCATGATGTCTCTGCTCCATGACTTAATCATTCCCCCAAAGGCCTAGTTACTAGCTACAAATCTATTGGGAGTCCTCAGTGTCATTTCCAGAGGGGACACAAGCATTCAATACAAGCAAAGCACAGCACAAGTCAGAGAGGGAAACTGTGCCAGAGCAGGTGACTTTACAAGCTGGGGCTGTTGTTCACTTGCAGATCTAGGATTGACTCTAAGCCTCTTAATCTTCTCTTTAGCTCATGATCCTTTTCCCTTAGTTATCTAAAGATAGCTTTGCTAGCGCACAAGACTTGGTTGGGTGTAAAGGCACAGAATGCCTCGAATACCTGGGCATGTTTTAAGAGTCACCAAGATTTCTGCTATTGACCCTCAGTGAAACAGAGATACGATTGATTGACGGAGGTTTTTTTTTTTTTTATCTACACAAATCCTCAAGAAAAATAATCCTGTGAGGTAGGTTCACAGACACGATTAGCCTGTTCTACTGGTGGAGTATACAGGATAAGAGATGCAAAGATGTGCAGCAACCTGTTCAGGTCACATTTCTGTGTAAACAATTGAGCTGTGGCTAATTCCTAGACCCCTTGACTTCTGGTGTGCTTTTCAGTCTTATATTACACACACACACACACACACACACACACACACACTCACTCACACACTCACGCACTTGCACATACTAGCACGCACGCAGAACACTATTACATTTAAAGTCACACTAGTGAAATGGGTCAGATGTTGTTAGCTCTTGGTACTTTGGGTAGGAAAGACAATCTTGGTAACTTCAGAAGAAATAGATGAATGTTTTAAAGGGAATTTCCATAAAGAATTGGCTATGAAGAAATAGCCTCGTTTCAAATAAAGAAACCACGTGTACTCTTTTTCTTCGCTAAAATGGTTTCCATGTTGCTTCAGGGATGCCGAAAAGTTTCCTTACAAAAAAACTGAGTCTTTCTCTCTTTCTCACTCTGGCCCTGTAATGATGATGAGATCATCTTCTGCTTCCTTTCATCGGAGCTGTCTTTGTTAGCAGGAAATTCTGCCTCTTTCATCTGTCAGGAGCTTCAGTCCTTTGCTTTCTTTTGAAATCTGACCCCTGAACAAGGCTGTACCATCCAGAAAGCAGGAGCCGAATTGATTTACTTCAGATTGTTGCTATGGTGATTCTCTGCCTATATAGACAGAACACGGAGATGGGAAAGGAGCCTGTTGAGAATGATGGGGAAGGAGTTGGAACAGTGAAGGGTTTGTGGGCTGTGGAAGGCATTCTTGGCCACATGCCTGTGGGTGGAATTGAGCATCTTCTGGGCTTTCTAGAAGTTCCTCTGTGGCAAGCACAAACAATCCATTTTAATTTTAGGAAATAATGTTTTCCTCATATGAGTAAAATTGCAAGTGGCTTTAAAATTTCCAAAAAAATTATTGGGATAACAAAAATTAATTTTCAATGATTTTTTTGTGACCAGATGCATTTTGAGTCTTGAAATAGTTTTCTTGACTGTGTTTATTAAATATATTTTCTGAAATACTAGGAAAATAACTTGTCTGAAGAAAACATGTATAACCAACTCATTTTCATGTTACCTGTCATTCTTTATGTATTCTATCAGTTATTAGTTTCTCCAATTTTCCACCCACCCTTTCAACTCAACAAAATTCTCTGGCTCTAGATATGTAATAGCAAGTTTAATAAATACTAGCAGTTAGCAAATGATTCTTGAGGCCCACCTGCATTCAAGGCAACAGGTAGATCGCAGTGGTATGCAGCTGCAAGGAGTAAAAACAGGCAGAAAGTTTAGATCCACAGTCACTTAGAGATGAGTTGGTGTCACCCATCTTAGTTACCAGAGCCACTGCAAAGCCATGTCTGTGTTAGAGAAGGCCACACAGGAGTCGTGGGGATGGAAATTGGGGTGAGTAGGGTTTTGATCCCCACACTGAAGTAGGATAAGAGAAAGGGAATCCACAGGAAAAGCATGAAATTGTGATTGGAAGGAGATAACACAGGGTTCCGTGATGTTGGTGGTATTTGTAGAAATATCAGCTAGTTAGCCCCAGCTGAAGGCATGGCAAGCAGATCCCACTGGTTCAGGTGGAGGGAAAGGGGAGAAGGAGTTTTCATAAATAACCTGTTGCTGCTCAAAATCAAAGGACAAAAGGAGGAGGAGGAGGAGGAGGAGGAGGAGGAGGAGGAGGCAGTGAAATGTGACTAAAAGGAATACCAAGCAAGGGACAGACCTTCTCTGTCCATGATCTCTGAAGATTTCTTTCACATATTAAGAAATTAGGAGAGGGTTGTTAAGCACCAAACTTCTAATACAGCCTCCCCTTCACCTGCCTTCCCATAGGACTAGTACCCTGCTGGACAGGAATTGGGGGTACCCTTATACCTTAAGTCTAACCTTGACATGATTCTGTGTTTAATTGTCAACAAAGCATTTAATTTCTAGGGACCTTAGAATTCTCATACCAGGATAAAACATACTTAAAGCCAGAGCATTCCATAAAAGCATCATAGTATAGTTGAGAAGGACTATAGTGGTTTAAATTTGTTTTCAAATATGTAAATAAGAGCCTCAGGCATAAAGTAATTACATAGAATAATTTGAACTTTACTAGTTCATGAGATGGGACATTCTTGCCAAGAATGTTGAGGTTCTATCGCGTTTTCCAGCCAAGATTAAGTTGTCAAGGGCTGTCTAGTGGGCTCAGCTTCCTCAGCCTTCATTAATGTTCAAAATATACTTTGAGTGATTTTCACAAGTAATTAAAATCATTGTCAGTTATTAAAATAAATTAAAAAGGCTCTATTCCTGGTTTTCATATGGTATTTCCCTCACCTATAGAGTCACACTCCATTCAGTTCTAGAATTTAGCCTTGAGAACATTAGATTCATTTTTCACATTAGTGTGATTTCTTTTTTACTGTGTCAGTGCAGAATTTATGCTAATTTTGATGAAGTAAGGCCTTCATATCAGAATGAGGCTCTCTTTGAGCTCCTTATGGAAAGGCCGAGAGCAGAGACATTGTTTCAGTGCAAAGGGAAGTACTGCGTTAAATTTTCTCCTGGAGTCGGGACTGAGCTTAAAGTCCTGGTGTAGGGGCTCTCATTCTCACCAGGCTGGAAGATATTGACCAGCACATGGCTTTTCAATCACAGCCTTGGCACCTCCTCTTTCCAAGCTGTGCATCTTGGGATAGAATAATAGGTCTGTTCTCACATCAAGGCAGCAAACATAAGGCCCTCAGAGACAAAGTCCTGACATGTCTGGGGCATCTGATTTCTCAGAACTTCCTGCTGGTAACAGGGGACTGACCTCACTAACCAGATCCTGAACCATCCAGCAAACTGCCTGTGGCCTCAGATAAACCTTCAGCTCTTCTTTCTTTCGAGTGAACTGATTGGGGGAGGAAAGCTGGAAGGGAGGGAAGTAGCTGGAAACCACTGTTTCAAAATAATGACTGTTATTGGTGGTGCATGCCTTTAATCCCAGCACTTGGGAGGCAGAGGCAGGTGGGTTTCTGTAAGTTCTAGGTCAGCCTGGTCTATAGAGCGAGTTCCAGGACATCTAGGGCTATTACACAGAGAAACCCTGTCTTGAAAAACAAAACAAAACAAAAAACATGTTTAACAAAATAACGACTGTTGTTCAAGTCATGATAATTGTCTCGGTTTATACTCAGATGACTAATATGCACAGTCTTTGTGGTTGGCTTGTCTACATAATTTGTACATCTGAACTGGTCCCTGAAACATATGACTGATGACATAGTATCATTTCTAAGGATGTTTACCATAGTGAGAGAACTGTGGTATAAGAATTTGTTTGTTAGATATTCTGCTAGACCCGTTTATGCTAGTAGTTTTCAAAGCCCATCCCTTAGACCAGGAGCATTAACAGTATCTGAGATGCAGAAAATGCAGATTAGGGCCAGAGAGAACGCTCAGCAGGTGGAGGCACTTGCTGCACAGGTCTGGCGACCTGAGTTTGATTCCTGGAACCCACAGAAAGGGGGAAGAAGAGAAGTAATTCCACAAAGTTGTCCTCTGACTGCCATGGTGTGTGCCCACACATGCACATCATGTGCTTGTGTGCTCATACACACATAAACAATAATAATAATAATAATGATAATAATAATAAATACTACTGATAATGCTGATAATGATGATGATAAATAAAAAGAAGGGTCAGGAGAGATGGATCAGCAGTAAAGAGCACTTACTGCTCTTCCAGAGGACCTGAGTTCAGTTCCCAGAACCCATGTGGGATGGCTCACTTCTGGCTATTTTGGACCCCTGTATACATCTCGCAAACATACATACACTAAATTAGAATTGAATTACATTGAGAGTAAGCCCCTAATGGCCATCCTTTTCTTAGTAGGCCTATCAATGCAACCTATGGCTTGAGAAACAGCAATTCATGGCATAAGTGAATATTTGCTATCTTTGCCCACTGAATTTAGATCAGCACCTAGCTTTAGGAAAGTAGATATCTTGGCTATATTGTGCATCTTTGTTCATCATGGTTCCTATGGAGACGGTGGATCTCCCTCTCTTTATTTTTGACTGCTAGGAATTACACAGGCGTGAAGCTTTGTTCACCATCTTGGGCCTGCCTTCCTGGGTCTCTCTCTTTCTCACCTTTATCTTACCTTTGCTTCAATTTCTTCCATGCAATTATTTTTGCCGTGGAAAGATGATGCATCAGATAAACAAATGTGTTCATTGGCGTGGGAAATAAACGAAATCCCTAATACTATTTCCCGGCACTAGTTCTCAGCTTGTTCATTTTGTGTGCAAAGTCAAATTTTCACTTGAGATGAGATGCTCTCAAGAGACTGTATAAGACATAGGTTTAAATAGCTGAGCTCATTTGGTCTGATAGCACCCTCATCCTGACCTCTTCCTGGTACAAAGTGATCCATTAGCTTACATACATTGAAACCAAGAAGCTTTCTGCCCCTCACAGACAGCATCTTTCCCTCATTGCACTGAAATTGGCCTCCAGGATTCCCTCACCATCAAAGTCATTCCTTTTGACGTTGCAAAATCATGCCCACCTAGTGGCTTTATCAACACACTGGATGCCAGATGTGATTGCCAACGAAGAATTGTTCTTAAAGGTGCCATCATTTAGGGAGGGTGATGCCAAAGGTCACATGGAATTTCAGGGGAAGTCTAGCTCCCAGCATCCACTCTCTTAGAGGGCTCTAGTCTGGCTCACCTTGCAAAGATACCTTAATGAACAAAGTCAGGAGGGAGCATCCTGCCTGCCACATCAGCAGGGTGACTGACGAGGCTCTTATAGTTGCCTTTTAGATGACACTTTTATCACTGCTTAATTATGTCACATCTGTGCACCTATAACACACACATTTAATAAGCATCACATGTTTCATAATGAAGTTTGGGAGTCCAGTAAATAATTAGATAAACAAATGAAGACTAATTTCCTTACATTTAATTTTTACCCAGCCCACAATGGTTAATAATTTACGAGATACAAATGACTTAGAACTCCAAATGCCTTCTCTGCCTGCTCTCATGTGGGTGCGATCGTGAGCAGATCCCACAGTATTGACTGCTCATTTGTACCAGAAATGACCCCAGAGAAAACAGTGTTCAATGTGAGCCGAGCTTTAATAAAAGGAGCGGCAGACTCTGGAGGGATTTTTATATTTCCATATAATCCCAGGATCATTTGTCTGAAGCTGTTTCTGAATTATTCATACCGACTGTAGCTCTCTCAGATATTGGATGGGAGCAGCTTCTATGCGAGGGTCTTTTTTCATGGTGTTTTAAAAATAGAACATTTTTTTTTTCCTATTCCAGATAGCTCTTAGGTAGTTCCGGGTGAGTTATATTAGCAAAACATTAAACATTAAGAGGCTGTTTGGGGGCTAATGCTAAGACTCCTCTAGGTAAAAGAGAAGAGAATTGGAATGGAAATGAACTATTCTTGGGGAAGTGTTCACTTCGGCTCAGCTTTGGAAAATCTGGGTTGTCTCCCAGTGAATTTAAGAGAGGGGAGTCAACATTTATTTTCATTCATTGCAATCTTCATGCCAGTAAATTGGATTGAAGGGATTTACTCTGCAGATCCTATTGTTCTTATGCCCCATTTGACACCAAGCCTTGCATCAGCTTTCAAGAGAAATGCAAAGCTCTGTAGGGAGGCCTCCAAGGATAGGAGATAGGCCCCCTCCCTTCACACCCTTCCCACAACCTGCTGCACTCACTCGCATCCACCCATGCCCGGGCCCTTTATGTTCTCTCCTGCACCAGGGAGAGTCTCTCTTGCTTTTCTGGACACAGATCCCTTTGCCTAACATGCCCAGCATGGCCAACCTAACAACACCTTCTTCCTGCTTTTCTTCCATTTCAATCCTTTAAATGAGTTCACATTCCCACTTCCCAGTGGTTGTGGCTTGGGGTGGAACACCCCTCTCCACCCAAGAATCAACCTTGAGCTAAGGCAGTTTCTTGAGAGTGACTCCAGGTAGGGAAGTAGATAGATGCTAGAGAAATGCAGAGAACTGATGTGTGTCATGCTATGATCTGTTTATCAGGCAGGACCCTGATGAGAAGTCATGCAGAGTTAGGCTAGCCTGGGAAGGACCAGCTAAGGAGTGCACTGCAGCTCTGTTAATGGTGAGGGCTGGGACTAAGGGCTGTTTTTGAAAGCACAGAGTGGACCCTGGGGGTCTGGTCTGAGCTGTGCTTTGAATAGATGACTGCAGAGAATTGCAGATAAGCTCAGCATGGCCCACGGACATGTGTTGAAGAAGCAAGAGCCAAGGAAGACATTTATCGGCCACCAGGAGCATCTGTTGCATTGCATCCCCAACCCCATGCACATGCATATGCAAAAACCCTGGGTGTTGAATGTCTCCAAGGCGGGAACTGCTCATCTGTCCTGATAATACCCTCTATTCCCTGTTGTAGCACCAGGACACAGGTTCTCATCAGCCAACTTTGCCAAAGCAGCAAATGATTGAACGACTCTCAGACCCACCTGACCTTGATCTCTGATCTCTCTCCTAAATGTATCACTAAAGTGCTTCCTTCCTTCCTTCCTTCCTTTCTAACTAGCTTTCATAGTTCAGATTCATATACGTGTTTCTGAATGACTACCCTTGTATTTTTATATCCCTACCCTGAAAGCCATATGGCAGCCTGTCCGATCCACTTTTCTGCAGGTACCCCTCAGTCAGGCTTTTCAGCTAGAGGAGGTTACAGTATGGGGTGTGTGGGCAAGAAGGTGCAAGGATGGGAGAGCATTGGGGCATCTTCCTGCTTCCTCTCTAACGTTCTGGGATGGGGTGGCCAAAGTCCTCAGAGGTCTGGCTTTCTGCAAGCAGCAGAATGTCTCTCCTACAGGGAATTTGCCCAAATCTGCAGTGAAGGCAGATGTCTGCTGCCTAGCTTGGTAGTGTGGAAGCCACTGTACTCTCTTAACCAAGCCTCATTTTTGCAAGTGTCCAAGCTTGGATGCCAGGCAGCCTGTTCTTTGGCGGCCAGGGTATCCTGCCAGAGCTCTAGCCAACTCGGCCCGAGCCTCCTATTTTGGCTTGATTGGGTGGACAGTGTCCTCAGAATTGCTGCAGCCTTACTCGCCAATCTTCTCCAACCCTGATCTCCCACCACTGCCTCCGGCCTGCTTTATCCCCTACCCTTCCTCTCCCTCCCCATCCATCATCATCTATGGCATCATATCTCTCATGATCGGGGTTCTCGGAGAGCTCAGCCAAGTCACTTAGCTGTTCTGGTCTCAGTTTCTATATGAAAACAAAATAACAAAACAAAAGGAATTTAAACTAAATGATTGCTAAAACTCCTTCCAAATTTGGCATTCAAATTCTGTGACTTGGGGCTGTTCCCACCAGCCACAGAGAACTCATTTCTAGGTTTGTCAACCTGAATGTGCTGAACTCCAAATGGTACAAAATCCTCCCAGGGCACAGAGGCACACGAGGTGGGCAGCAACGACACCTACCCCGAGGACCTACCATGTGATGCTCATGAGTGTCCTGCAAAGGCTGTGAATCAGGTCATGTTGGCATTAGTGGAGGTTGTGTTGTGCTCAGAAGTAAGGGCTAAGCTGGAGACAGCTGTTCATCTGACAATGCAGGGCCTTCCTCTTTTTGGAGATCCTGGTCTCCACTGTCACACTGTTTGAGGACCACGGCATTACAGGGGTTAATGTGGTTCTGAAGTACCCTCCACTATAGGTAACTGTGATTCTGTACCCAAAGAGAACATGGGCATCAAATCGAGACCAAAAACCTTATCAAATACAAGCCGGCCACTCACTGTGTGTGGTTATTTTTACTTCTTTGAATCCCACTTTCTTCCTTTAAAACAAGTGGCTAATACCTGCTTTTTAAGAATTATATGGAATTAATTCCATAAATAGTAACTGAGTATTTACCGTGGACCAGAACATTATGTTTGTGGAGAAGGGACACAAAGGAAATCAAATGTAACCATTGCTTCACCTCCTTCAACTCAAATTCCGGTAAGGGAGCTAGAAATAATAATGATAATATAGTCTGAAAATGTAACAATAAATAAAATGAATTGCTCGTTTTCATAGAAACACTGTGGGCAAATCTCAATAAAATTTATCTTCCGTCTCCTTCCTCAGTAGGAAAAAAATCTACTGCTAGAAGATGGCACATTACAGACCACTGCCACTGCAGTGCAGTCTAGACATTCTGCACACAAGCTGATGACTCCCATGCTTCGTACTTACAGACAGGAATTATTCTGAGTCCCACAATAGTAAGTCCTTTTCATAACCTTGAGTCATCAAGAAAAGGTGAAATGCTATTAAAGAAACAAGGAAATACAGAATATATTTTAGAAAAGTTTTTGATCTCCAAATACCTAACTAGGACCTCTATTTAACACCCTCCCTTCCCAAGTCTCATAGATCATTGCTGAAGAGGGCACAGACAGATTGTAAGAGCCAGATGTGTTGGATGACTACATTGTGACAGTATTTTCAGGACACAGCAGGGCAGTTGCTCATATGAACTCATAGCAGTCATGACAGCATGTACAACTCCCGCATAAGCTCAAGCCAGACAAAACATCACAGTGAAAAGGGAAGAGGGAATGAAGTTCCACCCTTAGCTGTTGGCAGCTGATAGCTGCTGGGAGAGATGGAGAAGTCAGCTTTCTTTGGGGTGGGACTCTCTGGTAGGTCAACCAAGCTCTAGTGGACAGGCACACATCCAACAGTGTTGTAGAATATTATTTTAAGGTGTGTTACTTTTGTTTATGTTGCATTTGTTTAACTCTGTGGAGCTGTATAAAACACCTGATGGTTTAATAAAGAACTGAACGGCCAATAGCAAGGCAGGAGAAAGGATAGGCGGGACTAGCAGGCAGAGAGAATATATAGAAGGAGAAATCTGGGCGAAGAAGTAGTCAGAGAAGGAGGAGGATTCCAGGGGCCAGCCACCCAGCTACACAGCAAGCCATGGAGTAAGAGTAAGATTTACAGAAATAAGAACGGGAAAAGCTCAGAGGCAAAAGACAGACTGGTTAAGTTTAAGTTAAGAAAAGTTGGCAAGAAACAAGCCAAGCTAAGGCCAAGCATTTATGATTAAGAATAAGCCTCCATGTGGGATTTATTTGGGATCTGGGTGGCGGGCCCCCACAAAAGAGCCAAAACAACCAACAACACAATAGTATAGGAGCAGCACAAATTGGGTTTGATGAGTTAAAAGGGGCATAGATTTTATGGATAGAAAATGGGAGATGTTTGGGGAATACGGCAGAGGGAGTGAATATGATCAAAATATATTTTATGAAATTCTCCAAGAACCAATAATTTTTTTAACATCAAAATATAAAGTTCTGAAACAAATTTAATTATAGTCTTAAGCAGGTCTGATGTAGTTGTGAAAATGTTGTAGACTCATATCTAAACTTATTTTAGGAAAAAAATGAGATAAAAATCCTTACAAATTTGGGTTGGGGTGTAATTCTGTGGCAGAGTGATGACTGAGCATGTGTGAAGCTTCTGGGTTCAATCACCAGGACAACACACACATATAAACACACACATGCACACACATACACACACACACACACAGTCTTTACAAATCTTCTTTTATGTATTATTAACTAACCTTCCCTTAATCAACTATCTCAAGTGACCAAAAATTCTCCACTATAAAATAATAGGATAGATGCCCATGGCATTATAAAAGCCCAAAGTTATTAAGTTCATGAAGACCTGCTATAACTAATTGAGCTGTGTGCCTTTTGAGAATACTGGTTACTGTATCTATTTATTCTTCACTCTTTTGTCCAACAAAGATGGCTTGGTCCTCTAATCTATGGTAGCCATTGCTTTGGGTACAGAAGATGGGACAGTGACCAACATATATTGTATTTACTTTTGTAATTATGTAATTCAGATAATTTGTCCAACAGCTAAGGAATGAAAATGAATGTGGAGGGAGAATTGCTAAACTTTATGAGTATTAAGTGAAAAGTTATAGTGGGTGCTTTTGTGATTACTCATGTGAATCTCTTCGCATTCAAGTGTCTATTTTTCTAGGTTCACAGGATCTACCAGTCACATATGCCTGTGACAGCATCCGGGGTCTGTGTCCAGCATCCACTTTGCTAGCTAAGTGATGTCAGGACAAGTCTAGTGCTGTGACTCCAGGGTCATCTGTAATGGCAGTTTCCTAGGAGATTGGTTCCTTGGCTACACTTCAATGACTTCATAATTTTTTCTCATTAGTTTTGGCTCCACTTTAGAGGGTAGTGTCAAGCAGTGGCCTGTGGAGGCACTGTAGGAGGGAACACAGACTGCCAGGACTCATCAGTGTCCACATGCAAAGAGGAGCCTTAAATCGTTGTGGTGACATGGGGATGGAGTAAATGCACATCCTATGTTTTAATTCAGAATTAAATATTTAAACCATTTATGAATTACTTCCTATGGTTATACCCTTAATCATTTTGATTAGCCAGTCTGTGTCAGCCCTTTTCCCAGGTGAAGGTTTCTTCCTCTCCTATTGAAGTATCCAAGCTTGGAGAGCCTCTCCAGAAGGGAGCTGCCCCATTGCTCTACCCCTGGCCTTTCTCTATCTCCTCTGCTTCAGTTCTAGAGACTTGTCCACTAGCGGTCAAAGCACACGCTTTCCCAATAGAGAAACTTCCCTTTGGTCTACCATGTCTGGGAGCTCCAAGCAAAGTCTCTTTGGATTGGAAGTCTGAGTCTGAAGTTGGGAAATGCAACCCTCTTTCTAGTCAGAGTGTGGTCCTATGGTCACAACTGCCTGATGCCTTGTGGTAGCCACTGGTCATGTTCAACACTTTCGTCTCTGACACATACCTAGATTTCTTATTTTTCACATTTTCCTTTTGATCATTCCTCTCCTTTCTCTCTCTCTTCTCTTCTTTTTCTTTTCCACATGACTCTTTCCTCTTCATGTTTGTTTTCCATCTCCACCTCAGTTTTTTTATCCTTCCCTCTTTCAGATCCAGTGTGGCTGAGACGATGTAAGAAATGAAGCAGAAATTGCCTCCACTAGGCACTAGGGGCCAGTTTCTTCAGTGATTCTTGTGAATGATGTTTCTAGACAGTTTCCAATGAAGGGCAATAACCATTGGTCATTTATTCTTGCCAAACCCATAGGTGATGAAGATCCCACCTGTCAACTTTAAGAACTTTAGAGATGGCACATAATGCTTCTAGATATTAACATTGTCTTGTCTGGCCTTTTGTAGGCTCAGTTTACAAAAGGTTTGATCACAAGAAATTGTGTGGAAGATAAGTCTCTCTCTCTGTCTCTGTCTCTCTCTCTGTTATATAAGGCCATTTTCATACAATATACTTCGAGCATATTCTCTCTAAACCTGTCCCTCCTGCTTCCTTCTCCCCACTCTCTTAGAACAAGTTTGCCTTAGCTTTGGCATGATGAAACAAATACTGCCAGTAAGTTTCCAGTCATTCACAACAGCTTTAACATGTCAATTTCATTTTGCTTTCCTACAGATTATTGTGTGAACTCAATACCAGAGGTCTTAAATCTAAATTTTAATTCCAGAAGGCAGATACTACTTTACAAAAGTGAAATAATTCTGAAATCTTCAAAAATATGTGTTATTCATGCACCCAAACAGCACTGACAGCAGATGGGCATCAACAAACATTTATTCAGTGATTTGCAGATAATTTCTGGAGTAGTGAAATTTGGCTCTTTTGTCTAGTGTTAAAATTGACCACACTATTTGGAAAATTGAATTGTTGTTGTAACATGCACACCTGAAAACTATGTCAGAGATGAACATATGCCTTCTCATTTCTAAATGCACTCATGTGTTTAGCACTTTATACCTTTTCACAGCCTTCTGGCTTCATCTAGTTCCCTATGTGTTTTCATTTAATATTTCTTAAGCTCTGCTATGGGGTAGATCATTTGTGGTAGCAAATTTGGGTTCTCTTTTGGAGGTATTTCAAAGTTTATTGGGAAACAGCAGGTTTTTGTTTGTTTTTATGTTTATGAGTAAAATGGGGTGGGGCCAAGGAAGAGCTAATTCAGGAGGAAGACTTCTTGATGGAGGTGGGCCTTGAAGGACAGCTATAAAGAGAAGCTGTCGGGGAGTCATGGACAGGGGAGGGGAGGGTCTTCAGCTGAGCAGAAGAGAGGCGTTGTGCAGTGTACTTCAGGAGCAATGAGCAGACCCACTTGATGGCTCATGGAGACGCTGGGTAAGTGAGCAGGGGAGAAGCCCTTTCTGGAGAGTCAGTAAATAAAAAGTCAACAAAAAGTCAAAGGCTTTTGAGTACATCTGGGGCTTAGCTATTAGATGGAAGCCAAGTGGGCCTTACTAGACTGCTTTCCATGCTCTTAAGTCTTTATAGCTCACACCTGGATGCTTTAGCTATGGACTTGGTGCTTCAAAACAGCAGATATTCTCAAACCCGCTAGGTTTAACTTTGGGTGGCACTGCCTGATCTTTCCACTGGTGAATTTACCTTTCTAATTGTGTTTTGCTTAGTCCAATGGCAACGTTAGTTTGCATTCCCGTAACACAAGGCTGGGCAGGAGGGGGAGGAGAGTAAGCAGAAGAAATGAAGAGGGGGGTTGTTCCTGGGGAGCTGGCTCGGGACATGGAACTAGACACACATAACTTGCTCTGTGGACAATCCCCTCATAGGTAATTACAGTCAACCAGGGTCTAGAGAACTGACTATTCCTTTGAGAAGCTGTGGTAGGTCTGCTCCAAATAAATGTATTTACAAGTGGCTGCCTTTAAAATTCATGAGTGTAGGATTGTATGTCTCACTTCTGTGCTGCAGTTATCTGTTTCTGGTGACTGACTTTGTTGCCTGAAAACAAACAAACAAACAAACAAACAAACAAACAACACAATATTAAATGTTCCTGGTCAAAGGAAGCCCTGGGTGATGTGGCTTGTTAAGCAGCCATTTATGTTTTCATAATGTAAGTAACAGGCTTATGCTAGCCTCTTAGTGGGGGTAAAGTACAACTATCAAGGCATTCTAACAAAACCGTCCTGGCTAAGGCATTTCATCATACGGTCTTGGCGGAAATGTGTGTCTAAGGTAGAGACAGGGATACAGCAGCATAAAAAGGAAGGATTTCCTTCCTTTCTTTGTCTAACATCTGCAGGATTCCCGGTGGTCCACCTTCAGATCTCCAATGCTGTTAGTTTCTCTCTCTCTCTCTCTCTCTCTCTCTCTCTCTCTCTCTCTCTCTCTCTCTCTCTCCACCCCATTTACACCTGAGCTGGCACACACATACCCAGCACAGTGCACGTGATGCATGTTTTTCATGTAACATATTTTGAAGACGTTTTGACTTCAGTACATAAAGCCTCCTTATTTCTCTGAAAAATACAAATAGTATGCTTGAATGGACTAGTATTTTGTTTTGTTTTGTTTTACCAGCTTCCTGCAGATAGACATCCGGGCTGACTCCATTTCTTTCTGATTAAAGCCGGTGTGAAAGGAATATTTCTGTGACTAATGTAAGTCACCATTTCCTACAAGAATTGTTAGGACACAGAGTATATTTATTTTAATACAATGATTAGTACACGTAAGATTTTCTATCATATCAAATTTTCTTTTTCTTATTATTTTATGTATGATAAAAATACATGCACACAGCATGTAATGTAAACTGGGTTTCTGTTTCAAAATATTTATAAGACAGTTATGTGACCAAAAACCACACATGTCTTTGAGTTTGGCCCTTCCCAGCCACAGCTGCCATGCCTTAGTGACATGTAGGACTGCTGCACTGGAGTGTGTGACTGCCTCACTAGAGTGTGTGACTGCCTCACTGGAGTGTGTGACTGCCTCACTGGAGTGTGTAACTACCGCACTGGAGTGGATGACTTCTGCACTGGAGTGTGTGACTGATGCACTGGAGTGTGTGACTGCCCCACTGGAGTGTGTGACTGCCTCACTGGAGTGTGTAACTACCGCACTGGAGTGGATGACTTCTGCACTGGAGTGTGTGACTGATGCACTGGAGTGTGTGACTGCCCCACTGGAGTGTGTGACTGCCTCACTGGAGTGTGTGACTGCCGCACTGGAGTGGGTGACTGCCACACTGGAGTGGGTGACTGCCACACTGGAGTGTGTGACTGCCTCACTGGAGTGGGTGACTGCCTCACTGGAGTGGGTGACTGCTGCACTGGAGTGGGTGACTGCCTCACTGGAGTGGGTGACTGTTGTACTGGAGTGGGTGACTGCCACACTGGAGTGGGTGACTGTTGTACTGGAGTGGGTGACTGCCACACTGGAGTGGGTGACTGTTGTACTGGAGTGGGTGACTGCCACACTGGAGTGGGTGACTGTTGTACTGGAGTGGGTGACTGCCACACTGGAGTGGGTGACTGCCGCACTGGAGTGGGTGACTGCCACACTGGAGTGGGTGACTGCCGCACTGGAGTGGGTGACTGCCTCACTGGAGTGTGTGACTGCCGCACTGGAGTGTGTGACTGCCGCACTGGAGTGGGTGACTGCCTCACTGGAGTGGGTGACTGCCTCACTGGAGTGGGTGACTGCCTCACTGGAGTGGGTGACTGCCGCACTGGAGTGGGTGACTGCCACACTGGAGTGGGTGACTGCCACACTGGAGTGGGTGGCTGTTGTACTGGAGTGGGTGACTGCCTCACTGGAGTGGGTGACTGTCGCACTGGAGTGGGTGACTGCCACACTGGAGTGGGTGACTGCCACACTGGAGTGGGTGACTGCTGCACCAGAGTCAGCAACTGGGGAAGTGCAGTAAGGCCCTCTGAGACAGAGGAATATCTCTCTTGTGATTCACCCCAGCGGTCAGACATCATGTGATGGGGTTTCTTGTTCATCACTGGCTGTCCTTAGTGGTTGACTGAAAGGGAAGTTTCAGAACTCAGACCTGAAATGCGCTTTGGAAAGTTGGTGGTTTGCCATCACACACAATCAGCTTCCCCTGTTCATGGGAATTCAAGTTAATGTTCCTAACTTGGGGTCCTTGCAGTGTGCAATTCAAGGATCAGTGAACTTGCATAGGAGAGAAAAACATTATTTTTATTATCCCTGTCTGATTGAACAACTGACTTTCTCACTGAAAGGAATCACAGATACAGCCGTGCCACACTGTCATGACCCTTTAGTGGCGTTCACACTCATCATATGATCCAAAACTGAGGGTGGTATTAGACACAGTGCCACTGTTCTAAAGTGCGGACCTGGGGGACTTGTTTAGTTAGAAATGGTGAAGTGTGCAGGTTAGGCATGGCCCTGAGCATCCAAAAGGAGAAGTTTGTACTCACAGGCCTCTGGCAACAGGAGCCCAAGCACACTGTGCAGGGATACTTGGGGAAACATGGGAGTCATCATGAGACAAAAGAGAGAGGGGAGAGTGTGGTCCTCTGCCATGCCTGGGTTTTCTTGGGACGAAGCAGGAAGAGCAGGCTCAAGAGGCTGGGTGAGCTCAGGCCTGTGTAGTTGATGACCTTGAGCTACAGAGGTCTTTTCCAGTCGTGATGTACCTGACTCTTGACTGGGTTGGCAAGCAAGTTTGACAGAGGGAATGGCTGGGGCTATGAATCTGTCAATAGAATCACTTAGCTCTCAGGGGACCAGGAACTGGGGACCAAGGCCCCAGGTGGCAGAGCATCATTGAGAATCCAGAAAATAAGCAAGGTGTGATACATACCTGTGATCCCAATACTCAGCAAGCTGAGGCAGGAGGATCTCAAATTCAAGGCCAACCTGGACTGTACAGGGCAAGGTTCAGACAAGACTATGACCTGAGATCTGTCTCAAACAAAGAAAATTGAGAAAATATAATCAATACCACAATAGTTGAATTATATGCTAAAAAAGAGACATAGGAAAGATGTGATTACAACTGGGATGTTAAAATATTTAAATAATCTAACCAGCTGCTTTTATGCTTGATTTTGCATGTTTACATCACCTTGAGATAGAAACTATTGTCTCTACCCTGTTGCGTCAGTGATTGGCTCTGAAGACAGTGATGGTGTCTTTCTTCACTAAATTTGGCTTATTGACCTAAGTTCAGAAAACTTAGGACAGAAGGAAGATGCTGTGTAATATACTGCCACCCAGTTCCTCCATCAACACACCCACATCACCTGTCACCCGTGCAGGCTGCAGATACACACCATGGCTATGATTTATTGAGCCCTTCCTACATGCCCCAAATACCTCTATGTGTTTTTCATATACCCTCTCATTTCTTCTTTATGAAAAAATTTATAAAGCATGTGTAGTTCTCTCTCATTTCCTCGGTAAGCAACAAGGTCCAGAATGGTAACCACCTGACCACACACCAGTGGCAGAGCCATGCTGGGGTTGGGGCAGTGTGGTTGCAGAGCCCAGCACTCCTGTGCCATGCCTGGGGTATGAGCAGATTAGCCGGTCCTTGTATGGTATTGGGTGGATGGCTTCTTTCCCTGCTCTCACATGATAATGGACCGTCTGTGTATATAGAACGTTTAAAGCCAGTCTGAGTACAAATCTAGCCAGCTTCTATCATCGGGTCTAGAAGCTCTAAGCCATGTATCAAAGGGATTTAGATAAGGCAGCTGTGGAAGTGAATTGACAGTATAGTTAAGCTGTGTTTGTTAATAAATTGTTCGCTAAGTTAAATGCACCTGAGTGGTAGCCCCTTTATTTTATTTATTTATTATTTTTATTTTTTTTCATTTTTCTTTATTAAGAAATTCTCTACTTACTCCACATGCTATCCACAGACCCCCCTCCTCCCTCCTCCCACCCCCCAGCCCTCTTTCCCAAGCCACTCCACATCCCCACATCCCCCAAATTGAGGTCTCCCATGGGGAGTCGGCAAAGCCCAGCACACTGAGCCTAGGCAGGTCCAAGCCCCTTCCCACTGCACCAAGGTTGTGCAAGGTGTCACACCACAGGCACTGGATTCCAGAAGTCTACCCATAGACCAGGGACAGATCCCAATCCCCCTGCCTGGGTGCCCCCCAAACAGTTCGAGCCAAACAACCGTCTTCCATATCCAGAGGGCCTAGTCCAGTCCCATGGGGGCTCTACAGCCACCAGTCCACGGTTCATGGGGTGGTAGCCCCTTTAAACTCACTGTTTGTGACTTGATCATGGACCATTAAACCCAAAAGTAACTGAATGACATCAACAGCCATCTCTCTGACACATCAGGGATCACTGGCTAAAGAAAGAAACCTAAGTCTTGGGACATACAACTGCTTCTTCACTCACCTTTCATACACGCAGTATCAGATGTGTATAAGTTAGGCGTTTACATGTAGGGTGTGGCTATGTATTCTTCGCTACTGATGTTCATATATAATATTCAGCACTGTTGTTTGTTGGTTTGTGTTTAAGATGGTCTTCCTATGTAACCCTGACTGGCATGGGAAAGAAGCCATCCACCCAATACCGTATGAGGATGGGCTAATCTGCTCATACCCCAGGCACGGCCCAGGAGTGCTGGGCTCTGCAACCACACTGCCCCAACCCCAGCATGGCTCTGCCACTGGTGTGTGGTCAGGTGGTTACCATTCTGGACCTTGTTGCTTACCTGGGAAATGAGAGAGAACTACATACACACTCTGTGTCTTAGGTTGGTCCCAAACTCGTGGTAATCCTCCTATCTCAGCCTACTGAGTGCTAGAATTACAGATATGTACCAGAAAGGTTTTGCTAAGATTGACAGGCTGGCCTTGAACTTGAAATTTTCTTGACTTATTTTCTGAGTAGCTGGAACTACAAACTTCCACCATGAGGATTGGCTTCATTATTAATTTTTAAAGTATTAGGAAAAACATTCTCATTAACTTTCCTGTTGAGATTTTTGTATAAGCTTATTACAGTTGGGATTAAGCCCAACTGCATGTGGCAGCAAACCCCAATAATTTAGATTACATTATATACCCATGCACACTCTTTTCTTTGCATGTTTCAGAGCTGTTTTAGAAGGTGCATGATGATAAGTCAGTCTTCCAGATTGTAGTTCCATTATTCTCACATTTGGCCCATGACTGCATGATATAATACAGATATTCAGCACTAACAATCATGTCCTTATTTCAACCTGATAGAGGAGGAGAAAGGCACACACAAAGAGTGTAGTCTGCGTGTTTGTAAAGAAGTCTTATTGGCACACTACGCTTACATTTGCATTTTTGTTTTAATTGGTCCAAGGTAAGGGATGCAGAATGTACCAAACTAAAAATTAGCGGTTGCACTACTATGCAGTAGGACAAATGTAAGTATTCATTTACAGTCTTAACCACAAATACTAGTTGAACATCGCAATATTGACTGATGACACCACTGGGGTGGCATGTCACGCGCTCAGTTGCTTTTGAAGGCAAATAAATGCCTTGGATGGTATATCTGCACATCCAAATATGTAGTGTGATATTGCCATACACCACAGGGTATTCGAGTGCCAACCCTCCTGGACAGTATATTGGTGCAGTGGTGGCTAGTTCACACAAACCCTCTACTCAGACAATGCCCCAAAGGGTGGTAACCAGGTTCTCTGTATCTTTTAGAGCTATGGGGATGGAAGGCTTTGCTTAATCTCTTGAATTCTATCACTCAGCCAACTGCACATGCTTGAACAGAAGGCTGTTTCCGTGTTTTCAATTACAACAGAAACTCTACTGAAATAAGCTTCATTTAGGAAAGCCTGGGCCATTGTCAAAATTTGTCAAAGTGCATTTTTAAAAATATTAGCATCTTTTAAGAAAGTAAACACACATATGTCTTTGGGAGTCTGGAATCAAGCAAGTGTACCATGCATTCATTTGAGTCACTGGCTCATTTTCCTACTTTTTTGATTTGCAAAGAAATAATTTTATTGATGTCTTTCTCTAGCAGGTGGAAATCATAATAGAATCATGCAAGGCAGGAAAGAGTTGCTAGGCAACTATTTTCAGTATTTAAAAACTCCAAACCTTCCTTTTAAATATCAGAAACATTAGTTATCTTGAATTTGACTTTTAGTGAACCTATGCAGTTTACAAAAGTTACACTACTCTTGTCCTGTTTCTCACTCTGTAAAAGTCTTCACCAGTGATGGCACATTCTTCAAAGATAGTTTTAGACCTGGATCATGCTAGTTGCTTTGTGTGTTTGAGAGCTATTGACAAGAGGATTCTTAAATGCTGTTTTCAATGTTCTTAGAGTTAAAATTATGCCTATGCAAGTCTTGGGTATTTCAGAAAAGTGAATGCATTGTAGGCACTGGATTGTAATTTCACTTTTATAGAAAACTCCCTCAACCTCCTACCTCCACCCTGCAAAAATAAATAAATAAAGTCAATTAATTTACCATGAATGAGTTCAAGAATTTTGAAACACTGCTGGTCATTGCACCAAGGGCAGCCATGTGGGGCTAGGGACATTTGCATGTATTTATCAGCTCTGGTGCTGCCTAAAGCCTGGAGGGTGGTTCCCTGTGGTTACAGACATATTTCATGCAAAGGGAAAGTTGAATGACTTCCTCAAATTAGCCTGTAGCTGACTGTGATATCCATAGAGGTCTCAAAGGAAGACAAAACAGTACTTTGACATTCCTGGTACGCTTCCATCATCATGACTTCCCACAGGCCATTGGAAACGACACCTGGCAAGCACCTGACACCTGAGGCAGACCCGCTGCTAAAGGGCATGTGTTTAATGCATGTCCAGATGCTAGGGATGCAGGAGTCATTACCCTCTTCACACAATGTCATTGAATTCTGAAAGGGACAATATTGGTATTTCCTAGTTTGGCTGGTGGTCTTGAACAAAGTGAAGACTGACAAAGTTTGCCTTTGACCCATGTTGAGTTTTCCTGTGCTGTTCCATTTAAAGAGTTCTCTACTGACATTCTGGCTGTCTAGAAACCCCAGCATGGTGTTCTTCTGTCATTTGAATGTACAGAACAACTGGGCTCATCTCCTGTTCGAGTTTTGTGCCTTCATAAAGGCTTTTCTTGGGGGGCTACCAACCAACTCTCAAATCATGACATGGAGACTTATTATTAGTTATGAATGCTCGGCCTTATCTTACACTTGTCCTACTAACTCTTATAACAAATTTAACCTGTTTCTCTTCATCTGTGTTTTGCCTTGAGGCTTTTTTTTTTTTTTTTTTTTTTTTTTTTACCTTTCTTTCATTCTAAATGTCCTACTCTGTGACTGCCTGGCTGGCTGACTGGCAGCTGGCTGGCTGGCCCCAAGCACCTGTTTCCCTCTCTCCTTCATTCCCTCCTCTCTCTCTCTCTCTCTCTCTCTCTCTCTCTCTCTCTCTCTCTCTCTCTCTCTCTCTCTTCTCACCTAGGTTCTTCCTCCTACTTTTCTCTCTGCCCACCAACCTCACCTATCTATTGCCTGTTCAGCTTTTTATTAGACCAATCAGGTGACTTAGGCAGGCAATGTGAAACAGCAACACATCTTTACATAATTAAATGTAGCATAAACAAATGTAACACATCTTTTCTTAGTTAAAGTTATATTCCACAGCACTTTATGTCATGAGTTTCCCTAGCAACCCTTTCTGGCCAGGGCAAAAGGACTTATTCTCAGTTTCTGATAAAGAAGACAGGTCATCTGTAGGTGTAGTTCACCTTGAATCTGAGAACTTCCTACCCTCAGCAGGGGTGGTCTGGTCAACGTATGATTCACATCTCTGTGCTGTATCTCTTTGTCAATGGATTCCAAGAGACTGGTTACTTAGCACTGTACATTGAAATTATTGGAGGGAGAAATTGCATTTAACTTGCCTAAGCTACTAAACATCTTTACCCTATGATCCTATAAAGACTGGATCCTCTGCCCTTGTAATGAGGTAACAAATGGGAGTTGTAGCTTCTTCACCATTACTAGAATAGGAGCAATTCCACTGTGGCTAACTAGCCAGAAAGCAGAACAAAATGTAAAATCCACAGTACAATTCCATTGGAATGCATATTCTTTTTGAGTAATCATAAAGTTAAAAGTTGTAATTCCAATCAGGATGAGTCAGAGACATCAAAATAAACAGTTAAATTCTCATTAGAGTGCCGTGGGTTAAAATGTTAATTCCAGGTAGTGTTTGAATCCCAGCTGTGGAATTCAATGACATATTTAAAAGCAGCCAGTAGATGGGTCTCCAGCTGGGATATCATCCCATAACTAAATAATTTGACTTGTTGGGATAGTTCTAAAGACTCTGAAGGGCATTTGAATTCAGTTTTGTCCACTTTGTTCTTTTGAAATGAAGACTGTAGCCAATAAGCCCTCTGAGAAGGTCTTGGGCTGTGGAACACAGAAACTGTGAGCCTGGGCTCATATACTTTCTAGATACAGGCACCTGGGTCCAAAGTCTCAACTGTGGATTCCTCTCTTAAAGCCCAGTTTAAAAAGAGAGCAGTGAAGTCATCCACCATTTTAGTCTCATCTAATATTAGCTCTCCAGTCCCAGCTAATTAAGGTGCGGTGTTTTCTTTAGTCATTCTCCTAGGCGTGATTATATTTAAATCACTCTTCTGGTGTCTCCTATGCTTGTGGAAAGTTTTGTCTCCTTTATTTTCATCCTTATGAGCTATTAATTTAATAACCAGCCAGTTCTTTGTATTTTTATCAATCAAAACACCAAACCTTATTTTTAAAGTTTCATTATTCTTGTAAATCAGTAGATGAATAAATATGGAATTTTTTACTTGAATTTAGAAATTAAAGAACTATAATAAGCCAGGAATAGGTACTATTAAACATCAGTTCCTCATGAAATTAGTCAACATCTCTCTCTATATATCCAGATCTGTTCATATGTCCATGTATTTCTCTGTTCGTTATATATATGATGAGTGTGCATAACACACACAGATGCCTGCATAGTTCCCTGGTGTCTGTGGAGTCCACATAATTGAGTTCAACAACTGCAGATGCATTGAAAGTATTTGAGGGGGACTGGGAAGATGACCTAACGTGCAAAGTGCTTTCTGGGCAAGTGTGAAGACCTGAGTTTGGGTTCCGAGGCAAGGTGCTACTCCTGTAACCCCAGTGCTGGAGGAGTGAGATAGGCAGATTCCTGAAGCTTGCTGGCCAGCCAACCTAGGCAATCTGTGGGCACCAGTTTCTATGAAAGACCCCCTCAAAATAAAGGTGGAGGGTGTTAGAAAGGACAACCAACTTTGACTTCTGTCTTCCATATGTTTACCTTCACACATGTGCATGTATATATGTATATACCACACACACAAGAAAGTACATTTTAAAAATTGCGCATATGTTGAATATGAACAGAATATTTATCTTGTCATCATTTCTTAACCAATACAGCATGATGTCCATTTATATAACATTTGCATTGTATGAGTATTATTGGTAATTTGAAGATGACTTAAAGTATTCAGGAGGGGTTGAGTTGTAACTCACTTGGTAAAGTAGTTAGCATGCATAAGCCCTAAGTTTGCTAGCCAACACAACATAAACCTGTATGGTAGCGTATTCCTATAATCCCAGCAGGCAGGAGAATCAAGAAGTGCAAGATCAACCCCCACTATACAACAAGTTCAAAGCCAGTCTGGGATACATGAGATTCTGACTCAAAAAAATTATCTCAGAATTTGAATATAGGGGATTTGTAATTGTTATGCTTTGTTAAGTAAAAGGTGAACATCTGTGGCTATTTGTATCCCAGGTGATTTAGAATTAGTCCTCTGTGGATGCTGACTGACAATGACAGAGATAGATGATGATGGTGGTGGTGATGATGATGAAGATAGATAGGCAGATAGTAGTGGATAGTAGATAGATGATAGATAGTAGCTAGTTATATGATAGATCAATAGATAGATAGATAGATAGATAGATAGATAGATAGATAGATAGATAGACAGATAGAACATTCTAGAAGATTCCCCACAGGGTAATTTTCTGAACTCTTTTCCCCCAGCTAATGGTGATATTTTGAGAGCTGTAGAACTTCTGGGAGGTGAGGGTAGCTGTGAGAAGTAAGTCAATACAGACAAGTCTTTGACATTTATAGCTTGGCTCCAGCTCTGGCTGCTCCCTGCTTTGTGGTGTGCTGTGATGTGAGGAGTCTTCCCACATGTTCCTCCTCTTGTGAATTCCACCATACCCTCCTTGTGATGATTGGCTAGAACTTCCAGCACTGAGAACCCAAACAAATTACCCTCCCTTAAATGTTCTGTTGGATATTTTTTTTCCAAACATTTTCTTTAATACGGATTCATTCAAAGATTCAAAGCATTAGCCAAATGGCTCAGGAAATGTCAAGCACAGCAACATAAATTTTGCAAACAGTTTTTATATGTTATTTCACAATTAAATACAGAATAAAACAAGGAAAAGTCTGAATATGTAAATAAAACTATAAGTTGTGGCTAAAACTCTAAACAAACAATACTTAAAATATGCACAAAGAAAAGAAGAGAAGGACCCATTAAAGACACAGAAACAGAATCCACAATGGGGAGAGATGGTGATTAAAAAGACACAAGGTCCACTCGGGAGGCAGAGCCAGGCAGATCTCGGTGAGTTCGAAGCCAGCCTGGTCTACAGATGAATTCCAGGAAAGGCAAAGCTACACAGAGAAACCCTGTCTCGAAATACCAAAAAAACAAAAACAAAAACAAAAGACACAAGGTCAAGGGCTAGTAGGGAGGAAACTTCAAGAAGAAAGATGTGATGATGATGCTAACAACAGTTCGGTTCATATCTGCATCATCTAGTCATTAAGAGGTTGTTAGGAGATTAGGTTTTGTAATGCATCAAAAGAGGAAACCAGAATTATAAAAAGTGAGCAAGTGGGAGCTTGGGAACTATTAGAACTTACAAACTACACTATGAAAAACTGGATGAGAAAGAGAGGAAAGAAAATTTAAGGTAAGTATATGATGATTCAGACCCTCAGAATTTTTTTTTTAATTTTAAAAATAATTTTACTTATTACTTGAAATTTTCATACAAATATACAATGTATCTTTTTTAAAAAAATTTTTTATTTTTATTTTGCAATACAATTCAGTTCTACATATCGGCCACGGATTCCCTTATTCTCCCCCCTCCCGCCCCCCAGAAGAGAAAGTAGGAAGTAGTCTGTTGGATATTTTGATCATGGTTATATGAAGAGAATAGGGGTGACGGTGTATCTACATCACAGCTGCACAGGTTATTTATGCTGCACAGACACTGTCCTTATCTACACAGTCCATCAGGCAGATGCACTGTTTTCAAACTTCACTATCTATCAGCTTAGTAAACAAAGATGATTTCTGGATCCTCCCCCGTGAAAAGATTCTGGGTGGGTGTCAAGAGTTTGTACTCTTACCAGGTCATAGGTGAGCATCGTGGCACAGAAGCCAGAATCATGTTCAAACACCACTACTTGAGACTGGTGTCACCCAGTCCTGGATAAAGGTTAGCATCCCCTGAGAAGACACTGCTGCCCATATTCTCAAGAGAATTAAATCTGAACTCCTGGAGCTGTGCCTCAGGCCTCAGGTGGTCCGTAGAACTCTAAAGGTTATTGTGTATGAGTGAGGCAGAGCCACCACGGTCAGATCAATATTCTTCAGACTCACATCAGCTTCAAAACCTCCTGGAGGGATTGTCAAATATAGATTTCTGCCCCCAACCCAGGGGTTTGACTCAGTAGATATGGAGCTGATCAGGGAACCTGCAAGTCTAGGAACAGCACTCCAATACTTGAGAGATTGCTGTTATGTTTAGACTGACTGTCCTAACAGAGGCAGAGCAAGCTGAGTCATAACTTCAGTGCTCTCTCTGCTTTTACATGCTTTTTAAAAAATATTGTAGCTATATATATTAAGATTCATAAATACCTTTGTGACCATTGATCTAGTAGTTCCATTTAGAAAAACCAATCTGAAGAAATAAACGAGATACAAAACAAAAGCTGTGAGCTTGATGCTTCTGAAACTGGTTTTTATAATGGTCAAAATATGATACAGCTAAAAATGTCTGTAAGTAGATGGTTGGTTTCATAAATCATGGTATATCTCCATAATGGCAGAGCCATGGAAGTTGGCAACGTGGAAAAATGTTTGTCATTTAAATTGTATTTAAAAATACATAAATGCTGTATTATGACCATGAAACAAGTATACATACTAAAAACACCACAAGGAAATAAACCAAAACAATAAACGTCACGTTACCAAAATAGTATTATGTATTATGTCTTCTTCATTTTCAAATTTCCTACAACTGTTTAGGTGCGGGAGGTGTATATATGTGTTTAGCATCAAGTTATTCTCTGATTTCCTTAAGACACTGCAGCTTTCTCCTAGTTCAAAATAAAAGCTGTAGAAATTTCACATTTGCTGTAGTTCCTTATTGTAGCTTTTCTGGGATAACAGCACGTGTCCTCTGCACTGCAGGCGCTGCTCAGTTATTTTCTGAGTGATGCTAATTACCTCACAGGTGACACAGGAAGAGCTCAGAGGTTCCATTTAGGCAGGGAACAACCAAAGGAGCACAGTGGGACTGCTCGTGTTTTCTTTTCATGATGAGTGATGGGCATACCAACGAAGCTCATCTCTATTCACCGTGCCTGCAATACCTAAAGAACTTACAAGAGATGCCAATTAGTCCCTGTTTTCTGTGCTGGGTCCCTAAAGGAGTTAGGATTTAGTTCTGTATGTTACTCTGTAAGATGATGCAGGAGATCAATTTCCATGACTGGGAATATTCTTTCACGAGACTGCTCACTATAATTGCAATAGATCTGAGAATCACATCTCCAGTCTTGCTTTGAAAACTTTGTGAAGACTAAACTACCTACCATATTGCCTCCTCCAGCTTTGACCATTCCATCCTCAGGGCTAGAGAGAGAGAAGCCCTTGAATAACACAGAGAACTTAGAATGAAGAAAAAGGGTTTATATTGTCCCCTGCACTTGTTTAGTATCCCTGAAAACTAGATAGTAATAGCAGTTTACAAAAAATTGTATCAATTGGGGCTGAAGAGATGTCTCAGGGTTAATAGCACTCACTGTTCTTCCAGAGGACCCAGATCAGTATTCAGTGCCCACATGATGGCCCACAACCTTATAGAACTCCATTTCCAGAGATTCCAACACCATCTTATGACCCTTCAGGTACTGCATATACATGATGCCTATACATATGCAGGCAAAGCACTCATACACCTAAAATGAAAACTTATACCTATCATTTTTATAGTTTATTGTCAAAGCTATTTATACTAATAGTATTCAGAAATGAGCTATCTTTAGAACTCAAAATGGAGATTTTTCAATATCATCAACCAAAGCATTTTCTGTATTTTTGGAGGGCATATTTTCTATTATCATTTTTGTTTGTAATAAAAAAACTAAGTCCTAACTCCTTTAGGGACCCAGCACAGAAAATAGGGACTAATTGGCATCTCTTGTAAGTTTTTTTTTTTTTTGTTAAAAAAAAGTCTTACAAATTTCTTTGCTGACTTTTCTTTCTTTTTTCCCATCATTTCTTCCTATATTTCTCTTTTTATGGAAATGTGCCCCTTCATGGTAATTCCCTCAGAGATCATGAGTAATAATTTCCTCATGCTTCTCTCAATATTCTTACCCTCTTCCACTAACTACGATAGAAAATTCAGGGTATTTTCTTCCTCACTCTGAAGGTATTTCCCACTATTCTCTACATTTCATTTTGCTGATAAGTTTCCTGTCATCTGCTTGTCATTCTGTGTGGGAAATCCTTCCTGTCCTCACGTCATTCTTCCTTCTGAATCTTCCACAATTTGACTACTGTATGTGTGGACACATTAAATTTGATGCATTTGTGGCTTTTTCGCCTGAAGACATATGCTTTTTTTTTAATTCCAGAAAATTATAAGTCATTATTTCTCCCGAAACATCCCTGTAGGTCCTACACGTCTTTGTCTTCTCTCATGATTCTCATTATTTCATTTTTTCTCCAAAGATTTCCCTATTTAAGCTTTTAATTCATTCTTGTCTCTTTCATTTTCAGTCAATCTAATGAAAATTTGTAAACTTTCCATGAATTTTTATTTTCATTTTTGAAGCTTTAAGTGTTGTTGTTGTTTAATATCTACTTGATTTAATTTCACATTTTTGTGTTTTTGTTTCCTACATCTTTATGGAAGATTTCTTTGATTTCTTTAAATGTTTTAAATAAAAGATAAAATTTTCAGTGCTCAAATACTTCTCTATCATTGAATATAAAATCTCCTTTTGATTGAAATGTATGTTTTGTAGTTTAAAAAAGCATATTAGAAATCATAAATTGTGTAATAAACATTTCACACCATTTTGTAGTAAGTTATTGTATATATGCCTATAATAAATATTGATCTTTGATTTTATTCTTCACTCTCATACGAAGTGACCTGTATCCCAAAGTTAGTGGTTAAGTGCCTCATCCATAGTTGTTCATAGATGGTATGCTGAAATGTACCCATGTGCTTATTAGTAATCATTTGCTAATTCTCAAAGTTAAAAAGATACGGAATGCTGCGTGCACTGTTTTGCTGTGGGATATCTTTCTGTATGCTGTGATTAAGTATAAATTGCTCTGGTTGGTTGATAAATCAACCTGCATTGGCCTATGGCAAGGCAGCTTAGAGGCAGGTGGAAAATCCAGGCAGATAGACAAGAAGAAAGGCAGAGGTGGAAGAGACACCAGCTACCACCAGGAGAAACAAGATGGGAAAATACTAGTAAGCCATGGAACATGTGGCAACTTATAGATAAATAGAAATGAGATAAGTTATAAGAGCTAGCTAGCAAGAAGCCTGCCATAGGCCATGCAATTGGTAATTAATATAAGCCTCTGAGTAATTATTTTATAAGCAGCCACAGGACTGAGGGTCCCAGCAGGACCAGAGAAACATGGGACCATGTAGCCAGGTGGGACTGGAGAAACCTTCTGGCTACACTGTTCTAAATTTCTTTTTTTTTTTTTTTTTTTTTGAATTTTTTGAGACAGGGTTTCTCTGTGTAGCTTTGCGCCTTTCCTGGATCTCGCTCTGTAGACCAGGCTGGCCTTCTAAATTTCTTATTTTGGCACTTGAGGTTTATGTGGACACAGGCCACACATTCTTGTGACTATCTCATTCTGTGCATGTCTGAGCCTATCTCAAGAGAACATATTCAAGAGAATTGCCAAGGTGTAAATGTGGAACAATGTCAGCTCCCTAGATATTGCCAAGCTGCTATCCAAGAGATTCTTCTGATTCAGATTCTCCCCCACCAACAATGTGGTATACTCATTTTTCACATTGAATGGGTTCTTAACGTTGCTAATTTTATTCTTTTTTCTCAATGTTTCCATTTGACTTCTTTGTTTTTTATTAACATCTTTTCGTACAATATTTTGATCATGTTTTTCCCATCCCCCAACTCTTTCACACCTCCAGACCCACCAAACTTTGTCTCCTCCCCTCAAAAATAAAAACAAGAATAAGAAACAAAAACAAAAAAGCAAGAAACAAACAAACAAACAAAAACCCTCAAAAACAAAAGTCAAAATAAGCAGGCAAAGGACCAATTAGACAAAGTACCCAAACAAAGCAAAACTAAGTAAAACATCTATGAAGTACTGTAGAGTTCATTTTGTGTTATCCAGCTACTCCTGGGCATGGGACCTGTCCTGGAGTGTGGTTGATGAACCCACTGACACTCCCTTGGAGACAACTGATTTTCCCTTTGCCAGCAAGAATCAATTGCAGATAGCTTCTTAGTGAGACAGAGTTGGGACCTCAAGTGCACTCTCCCCTCTCAGTGCTGGGACCCCATCTGTCTTGATCCTGTGCAGATCTTGTCCATGTTGCCACAGTCTCTGTGATTTCATATGTGCACCAGTCACGATATGTCTGGAAGACACTGTTTCCTTGCAGTTATCTATCACCTCTGACTCTTACAATCTTTTTACCACTTCCACCTTGAGGGGAGGGGTTTGATGAAGACATCCCATTTAGGACGGAGTGCTGCCAAGTCTCTAACTCTCTGTACATTATCCAGTTGTGGGTCTGTTCATTCTCATCCGCTGCATGAAGAAGTTTCTCTGATATGGGTTGAGTGAGGTAGGTACTGATCTTCATCTCAGCCCAATGTGGCCCCTGCAGGTCCCTGGTAGAAAATGTTTCTTCGGGTAGGAGGCTGACACAAAGGGATGGAGATGGACTAGAAGAGCAGGCTGAGAGAATCCGTGGGAAAGAGTTGGGGGGCTGGTTCTGTCAGGAGCTGATTTTATTCTTAAAAGTCAGCCCTTACTGAGACAACTTATATATAATCAATTTGCCAGTTAAAACTATTTCCCTCCGTCCCTCCCTTTCTTTTCAATGTGGTGTGTGCATGTGTGTTGTATGTATATGTTTATTTGTGTATTGTATGTATATATGTGTTTATATGTGTGTGTATGCCATGGAACACATGTGGAAGTCTGAGGATGACTTGCCAACTTGTGGAAGTCAGTTCTCTCCTACCGTGTGGATTCTGGGAATTGAACTTGGGTCATCAGAATTGGCAGCAAATGCCTTCAACACCTAGCCATCTCACTGGTCCCCATATTGGTGAATTTGCATGTGTGATTTTATGCGCATTAACAAATGCAGACAATGATAGAACCCTCATGACAGTCAAGACAGAGAACATTCCTCAGGGGCCCCTGGCAGTGGGACCAGGATCTATCCCTGGTGCACGAGTTGGCTTTTTGGAGCTCATTACCTATGGTGGGATGCATTGCTCAGCCTTGATGCAGCAGGGGGTGGGGGTGGGTAGGGGGTTGGGGGCATGGGGCTAGAGGTGGGCATGGGGGTGGGGGTTGGGGGGGAGGGGGTTGGTCCTGCCTCAACTGAATGTAGTAGGCTTTGTTGACTCCCCATGGGAGGACTTACCATTTTGGAGGAGTGGATGGGGGGTTGGGTTGGAGCAAGGGAAGCAGGGGGAGTGGGAGGAGGTGTGGGAGGGGGAACTGTGGTTGGTATGTAAAATGAATAAAAATTTTTAAAAAGAAAAAGAATTCCCTCAGGTACTGTTTTGGTCAGTCCCCTTTCTTATCCCTGGGTCCTGGCAGCCACTGGTCTAACTAGGATTTCCTTTGCCTAGAATTTTGTTTACAATCGTGATTTTTGGCATTCATTCACATTGAGGTATGGGTTAGTAGCTTGTCAAGTACTAATAAGATATATGAACATTCTGCAACATACCTACCTATCATCTGAGGGAAAGAGTTTGGTTTCAGTTTAAGCTATCATGACTGGAGTTAACCATTCTCTTACAAGTCATCAGATTAGTGAGGGCCTTTGGCTAGGATTGCTGAGTTATATGATAGCCATATGTCCAATGTACAGCACACTGCCATGCTCTTTCCCAAAGGGCTCTACCATTTTATAATCCTGTTATCAATGCATAAGGGTTGAAGTTGTTTCATGTATTTACCGGTGCTTAGGATGATCAGTCTTCTTAATTCTGGCCGTTTTAATTGGTGTGTACTTTTTCCCAATGACTCATTGATCACATTGAACATATTTTCGTGGACTTATTTTGTCATTCATTTAAGACATTCAGTGATGCTTCTGTCTAAATCTTTGACTACTTCTAAGTTGCTTATCTTAATCCTCAGTTGTAGGAGTTCTTTATACATTCAGTTTTAAAGAACCCTATGTTTGATTATTAAATATCAAACTCATCATACTATTTTTACTAGTAGTATATATTTATTTAAAAGGAACAGTAGATTTTGAAATGACCCATGGATCTTAGAAATATAAGTAAAATTTAATTTTTTAATGATAGCCTTATTTTCTACCATAGGGCATACACATAATTCCATTTATAATTTTAAATTTATTTTATCTATATTTAAAAATGAAAAGAAGCAGTTGAAGTTAGTGTTAGTAATGTAATTTATATTTTAATTGAACTATATAAAATTTATACCATTTCAACACATATTCAATATAAAAGTTAATGAGATACTTTCTTTCAGTCATACACTGATATCAATTTAAAACTGCATCAGTTTAAAAGCTTTAAATGTAAGGAGTTGAAGAGATGGCTCAGTAGATAAGAGTACTTGCTGATCTTCCAGGGAACCCAAGTTCGGTTCCCAGCATCAACACAGAACGGCTTTCAATTACCTGGGACTTCAGCTCCAGGGGATGGAGTGCCCTGTTCTGGCCTCCATGGGCACCTTCATACTTGCAGCATACATTCCCACAGACAAATATACATCTATGTAAAGAAAAATAATCTCATAAAAATGGTTTCAATGTGGCACCATCTGCATTTCAAGAGCTCAGTAGTTACCCCAGGTAAGAAGGCAGCATCATATTGGCCAACGCAGTTCTTGAGGAGAGGCAAAGCATTTCAATTGAATAATCTCCTGCAGTAAGCACAACATTGTACACAGCAGTGATAAACCATATGAGAAGCAACTGTGTACCCAGGAAAACATCAAAAAGCAATTTTGACTTTGAAAACAGCTTTTTCTGAAGCACAGCTGGGTAGTTAATTATATAGCTTTGTGTTTCTCACACGCTAATACATGGATCTTGGAGTCAAAGATCCCAGCAAAGACAGAAACACTTAAATTCTTTAAAAATTTTTTTTAACCATTAAACAGAAAGCAGTAGGGGAGATTTTAGGCTAGAAAGTCCACAGCAAGTTTCTTGCTCTGAGCAAAAGCATTGTTGTTTAGCAATGTTTTTGCTTAATGATCAACATCAGTAGGGTTCCGTTAGCATCTTCTTCATGAGTGGCATTATCACAAAATTCCCATGCCAAATAAAAGAATCCAGATATGTCCTCTGTTTCCTTCCCTCTACTCAACATTCCACGTATTAAAATGTGCTGGATTGTCACATGACTGTTACAAAGGGTGGTGGGAAAATGCAGTAAACCGTACCAAGTGCTGACCAGGATGTGGAGTATCTGAGACTCTAGGGCATGGCTGGTGGGAGGAGAATGCCCAGCTGCTCTATGATGTTCTGCAGTTTCTTATAAAGAAGCACGCTAACAACGTTAATGGGGTTAACATGTGAAGCACATATTTATCACATGGCCCAGTTCAGGTGAGACAGGTTCATGTTTCTGCTTGAATCCTTTCCAGCCTTGGAGTGGGCCTGAGGCCCACCTGAGCTTGTTCCAAGGCTGTGCATGTCACTAAGGCTGTGAATCTTAATGCAGCCCAACTTCCCATTACCTTGGGTGGTCAAGGGACCCGTTCTTCAACAGTGGGTGGCGCAGCAGTCCCTAGTCCAGCATTCATACAGATGAGGCTCTTTAGCTTCTCTAGCACTAGGTAAAGACCTGTGCCTCAGTAGAACTGAATCGTTTCTTGACCTACATCAACCTAGCTCTAGTGTAGGCATTGGTGCCCACCTGAGAATACAACTCCTTGGGACTTTAAGACTGAGCCTCAGCCAGCGTGAGGTCGTCTTAAGTGGAGAAGGGACTTCCATCATAATACCACTCCAACATATACAATATAGTGTGGTGCAAACTCTATTTGCTGGGAGTCTCACAGGGTACTAAGCATATGTCTTTGATAGTGGAACCTAACTCTGGCCAGATTCTAACACCAGCGAGCATATCCAAGCTGGCTTATGGATGGAGCCTCTGGAACAGTACTAACACCAGGGAACACACACCACCACAATCTATGAGACTGCTATGCCAGCAAGTGTCACCTGTGGTCTTGGTCCATAAGTCCACCTCAGCAGTAGGCAGTCCATAACAGTGGGTTAAGTGACTCTGTCACAGGCACTTGGAGTTTGCTTTTCCTGAAAGTGTAGGCTCCATTGGGGTCTGCAAAAGCCTACAGAGGGACTAAAAGCAAGATAAAATCTCAGCATGTCTCAGTTTATATTGCATCAATCTTCTTGGCTTCCTTAAACTTTGGGTCTGATTCTTGCTTGTCTTAATTAGGGTTTCTATTGCAGTAAAGGGACACCATGACCATGGCAACTCTTATAAGGAACATTTGATTGAGGTGGCACCTTACAGTTCAGAGGTTCAGTCCATTGTCATCATGGCAGGGAGCATGGTGGGGTGCAGGCAGACATGATTCTGGCTACATCTTGATCAGAAGGAAACAGGAAGTGGACTGTGTCACTGGCTGGTATCTTGAGCATAGGAAACCTCAATGCTTGCCCCCACAGTGACACATTTCCTCCAACAAGGTCACACCTACTCCACCAAAGCAACACCTTTGAATAGTGCCACTCCCTATGAGTTTATGGGGGCCAGTTACATTCAAACTACCACACTGCTCAAGTATATTTTAACCACTTAAGGAACACTCATTTAAAACTGATAATTCCTTTGCCCCTCCAAGGCTGACATGATAATCAACTGACTATAAACTACCAGCTTTACATCTTATTCTTGATCACCATATGGCATGTAGAATTTTCCAGTAACAATCCAAAACTTGAATAAGAACTAAATCACTGTTCTAACTCCTTCTTACCTTTTGGACTCAAAGCCATGATTTCCTATGGTCACATTGGATTCTAGGAATATCAAGTCTGATCAATAAATATCTCGTGAGAAGAGCTGAGACTGTCACGACCCTAGCCCACGCAATAGCCACTTTCTTCTCTCACTGACAAGATGTCACATCTGGTCCCGAGACAATAGCCAACCATGCCCTGACCAGCTGTGCAAGGCCCTGGCCCTTGCCTTTGTTCCTCCTTTGTGTAAGCTCGGAAGTGTTGCTAGACAGACAGTCATGACACTGCTGGTTTTCTCCTCGATGTGGCTGCACTGACAATTCCTTCTCCCAGCTCGCTGCTGCTGTTTTCTCTCTAGTGTGAGTAGATGGTTGGACCTGCTCTGCTCGGATCTCCCAGACCCAGTCCTCTGCCCTATGACACTAATAACAGTTCTACCCTAATGTTGTGCTATCATGGCAAGCTGTGGGTTCAGGGTGTAGCACAGCTTGGTGGCATTGGTGGCTATAGATTTAACATGGGATCCTGGGTCTAGCCCATCCACGCTGACAACCAGAACCAGGTAAAGTTCTGTAGTGTCTAACCATAGTGCGTGATTGGTGATTGCTTTCTGGGTCAGTCCTGTTGCAGGGGGAGGCTTGCATGGACAGATTACTATTTCCACGCACATATGGTTTTATCTGAACAATACACACTAGCAGTATATTAGGGACAAACCTACTTTACCATTTTCTATATTTAAGTTTTTTCCTTGAGAATTTGGGAGAGGCTGAGGATGTATTTCAGTGGTAGAGAACTACCCTAGCATGCATGTAGCCCAATATTCAATCTTCAGTATCATAAACATGTCTAGAAAGAACATGGGAATGTGTGTGTGTGTGTGTGTGTGTGTGTGTGTGTGTGTGTTGGGAGGACATAAATCCATCTGTAATCTTCCAAAACTGATCCAGCCACATTAATACACTATAACATCCAAGGCATTTATTTGCAGACTATTTGCTAGACATATACATTTTTGTTTTGTTTTCAGTCCTGGAGAAGGAAGCCAGAGCCTCACATACGCTACACATGCACTCTATCACTGAGATATATCTCCAGCCTTTAAAAACATTCTGTTTTGGAACAGCATCTCACTAAGTTGCCCAGATTGACCTTGAACTTGCAACCTTCCTATCTCAGTCCTTAGCCTGAGTGCTGAGATTACAGGTCTGTATCACTAGGCCTAGTTATAATTTTAATTCAGATAATTTTTGTCACCGAAGTGTGTGTATGTTTCCACAGCTGATGCCTTTTGCTCAGTACATGAATAAAAACCTCAATGAAATCAATGTTCTCTTGGATCAGTGTCTATCTATCTACTATCCTCTCCTCTCCCCTTCAGAGCTACACTTCTTCAAAAGTAGTCTCCAGATCTTCAACTCTTCCACCTGTAAAATCTGGCATCATCTTCTCTATTCATGGAATCTGATTGAAATGAAAACCAGCATAGTCCAGTAGTCATGTGATCATCCTCCCTCAGCATTTTCTCAGCTTGCCTCTTTAGATTTCCTTTTCTGTGACTACCTGTTCCCCCTGCTTTCTTTCCTGCATTGTGCGATGCATTTCACAGACTTTGCAGGTTCCTACTATTTGTTAAACACCCAGTTTTTGGTCTGTGGTTCTCCTCCTGGGCAGGAAGTCTTAGCCATTGACCTCTATGTGTATTCTTGATGACTTCTAAATCTTTCTCTCCAAATCTCCTCTGGACTTTGATCCTGTTATTTCATGGCTGATGGGGCTGTCATCCAGAGGTTTCCATAGCCATTTGAATGCAGCATGCCTAATTAGATTCTTCATTGCCACATGTGTATCCATTTTCCCATTCTACCCGCAAATGACCCTTGAGTTCTCCACCACACGATTAGGACCATATCCTACCTACATTTCTGACGTAGAAGCACAGAGTCCTTCAGAATCCTTCCATGTGCAAAACACTAAGTCCTGTGACTCTTTTCTATTTCAACTTCTGTCTAACCCTCTGTATTTGTAATGTCCTGGTTTGGACTTTCACCGACTCTTTCCTGAATTCCTATACACTCTCCACATTGATGTTGCTTACTCTTGCCTTATGCATCATTATGTGGGCACTGGAGAGAACAGCTTAATGGGAATTTGACTCTTTCATTCGTCTCTTTAAATCTTTTTAGATGTCCCCTTATTGTTCCTGTCAAACAAAGTATTGTGTCCTCATGTGTATTTCAGAGCTTTGTGGGACTTCTCTCCTGCTCACTGGACTCAGCCCCCTCTACACCTTGTTTTAACTATCCCTCTGAGATATCTAGGCTTGTAGTTTGACAATTATTTTAGCTCAGTGCTCCACTGAGCTAAAAGAACGTCCTTCCTGGGCTTATGAGATCACCCAGCTTGCCACCAAACCTGATGACCTGTGTGCAACCCCAGGCTACACATGATAGAAAGAAAGAACCAGCTCTCACAAGTAGTACACAGATAGACAGACAGAAAGACAAAGACAGACAGATGTAATTTTAAAACAGTGCTCTGGAGAGGTGGCTCAGCAGTTAAAGGTTTGCTGTCCCTTCAGAGGAACCTAGTTCACTTCCCAGTACACAGGTCTGGTAGCTCACAACTACCTGTAACACTACCTCTAGGGACTCTGACACCCTCTTCTGGCCAGCCTAAGTATCTGCCTGCATGTGTGAACTTACCCACAGAAACACACAAATAAATAATATTTAAAAATTAAAAATGGTCTTTTCTTACTTTTTAATTTGGCTAATTTTATTAATGTTTATCAACAACACCATTGAAAAACCAACAAGACAGTTTCCGTATACTCTCAATTACAGACATGTCCACACAGCCCTCTGGACCCACAAAAGTAGGTGGAAGTCATTGTTTCAAGCCTTTCTCCATCTCCAAATGGGGATTCTATGAAACTAGAAAATTCACTTACTTTTGTATGTGAAGTCTCCACACAGTATTTGCCCATGGCAAGTGCCCGGTAAATACTCAATGAATGAAGTTTCTGGCCAGGCAGAAGTAATGGGGGAACTACGTAATTGGTACGTGGAGCAAGTCAGGAATGGGATGGGGCACACAAAGTCCCGAGTCATGCCAGGGGAAGCACTTGGTCCTTTGGCTTGGCACAGGGGAACAGAGGAGCACAGGTGCTTCAGGGCAAAGATAAAGTCAGAAGAAAATGTAGAGCTAGGAGAGATCGAAAAACCTTTGAGAAATGCTAACCATTTTTCTATTGCCTGTATTCTTTGTAGATTTGCTTCATTTAGAGACTACGATAAGAATGTGTATTTGCACAGCTCTTCATACAGATTTTCATATCACTATAAAGTTGTTTTTCCTGGCAGGTTTCCCTGAATCCTTCTGTTGTGTTCCAGAGTGATGTCATTTATTATTATGGTCCTTCTACAGTGTGATGGGGCTTATTTCTTAGAGAACCCAGGAATCTCTCTTTTAAATGCCATGGATTCATAACTGACTTCCACTTTGATGTCTCCCAACCAGACCTCTCTCCTGCTCCCCAGACTCTTACTGACAATTGTCAGTGGCCTAGCTCCAGTGAAATATAAGTCCCCTCATTTCAAAGAGATCCTGCTGTGGGTTTTGTTTCCCATGCTGTCTCGCTTCAGTGACTGTTGAATGTCCTTCCTTTAGGGATAACTCAGAGATAGAAACTTCTTCCACCTTGGCCTTCTGTGGCAGTGTGCGTGAAAGGTCATGTGACCTGTCATGCCACTGTCCATTGGATTGTTTCATTAAAGAGTCTAGCGGTTATGTTCGATTCATCCTTACCTATCACATACCTCCAGAATTCCCCCAAAATATGTCTTGTATCTTCACACATGCCATCATCTCTGATCCTGCTCACATTACCATCATCCCTTGGCCAGGTTTGCCCAGCATTCTCTGCCTTCCCTTTTGTGTCATTATCTAGAGGGCAGAGCCTAAGTCAGGCCATGACCCACATTTGCTTAAAACAAATAAATTCTTGACTGTGCTCTACAAACCTCGTCATTAATCTTTGTCTGCTTCTTCTGCTTCACCTGACAGCGTTCCTCCTAGTACTCTTGTCTTCTTTATGCTGTCCAAACAAGGCGTATAAAATGTAAGAGCCCTGCCATAAAGCCACATTAAATTAGGGACTATTACTTTTCTATGACCAAAAGTCACTTATCAAATTTAGCAGCTCCAACCTCTGCTGGCTTCAGCCCCATAGCCCCAAAGCTGTAAATAGGAAGCATCTAAGGTGGGGTGTGGTTCTTCACATGTGATAAGGGTACAGTCAAATATCACTTGATCTTCAATTCTTAAAGGCACTCAGGAGGCAGAGCCAGGCGGATCTCTGTGAGTTTGAGGCCAGCCTGGTCTACAGAGTGAGATCTAGGACAGGCACCAAAACTACACAGAGAAACCCTGTCTCAAAAAACCAAAAAAAAAAAAAAAAAAAAAAAAAGCTTGATTAAGGCTAGTGGACTCACATACAAAGAAACATTCATGTGACCGTTGGCATTTGGCCACCATTGCTTACCATGTAACATTCTTCATGAAGCTTCTTGATTGTCCTCATGGCCTGGGAGCTGATTTCCCTGAGAGCAGGAGTTCTAAGAGAAGTAACCAGGACATCATAAATGTCTTAAGACTTTGCTGGAAGTCACTCATGGCCACTTCTGATGCATCTCATCTGTAAGATGCAAGTCACTTAACAGTCTCTTCTCAAAGGGAGAGAATTATAGACTCCATCTTTCAAGGGAAGGAGTACCAGAGAATTTGTGTACATGTCTATAAATCACCAGTTAGACTCACCTATCAGGGGTTGAGAGGGAAGGGAGTTCCCTGGATTGAGATGATGCTGCAGTGAAGGGCAAAGCCAGTAAAGACAGAACTTGGGGGATCTGGGCCAGCTCTAATGGATCTTCACCAGCCTGAGGAGTCTGAATGTCCCCAGATTCCAGCCCAGTGTGACACTGTCACACATGCTCTCAACCACACTTGTCAAGTGAGTAATGAGGAAAGGACTAAATAGGAGGAGCATATTTAAACTATCCCAATTTTAAGAATCCTATACCATAATTAAATAAAATTTAATTTTGTTTTAAAATTTACTAAAGTGTTTCATGAGGTAAGTCTGCATACCTTGCAACAGTTTGCAAAACTCAAAGCACTGTGAAAAGCAGTTTGAGCTTCCCTATGTATCTGTCACTCGGTATTTGTAAGCTCCAACTAGAAGCTCCAGTCAAGAGCAGGTCAAAAGCCCCCCACGCTCTGAGGTTACTAGGGAACTAGGCATTGCTCTGGAGCGTGAGGATGTGTGCTCACCTCCCGGCTCAGCAGATTCAGAGGGGAGGAAACCGGGCATGACTGGTCTATCTTAGCTGCTTTTTGTTTTCTTCAATAGGCTGAATCGTTGGTTGTTTTGAAAAGCTGTTTCCTGTCTAGCAAGACGCAGCTAATGAGGGAGCAGTGATTTCTCACTTGTCAATCTGAGCTAGCAGGTCTGAGCCAGCTCAGCATAGTTGGACGTGCTGAGGATGAGAGAGGACAGAGTGTCATCTTTGGAAGGCTATCTTCAGTCACATGGCTCATTTTCTGAGAAAAGCAAGCCTTAGAGTGAGCCCATTCTGGTGTGCAGGCAGATCCCAAGGAATCCTGCATGCTCTGCATCCAGATGCTGATACAGGGCCCTTAGTTCTCTGATTTGGCTTGGAGTTTCTGTTCTAAAGACACTGGATTAGACATACAGTTCTCACCATTTTTTCTTTTTATTTAGATAATTTATTCTTAAGTTAAGGACATTTTGCAGCATTTATTTTATTCAACACATATTTACAAAGCTCTGATTAAACATTTGCTGGTGCGATAAGCCCTGGAATAAAAGGTGAACAGAAAAAAAAAAGTGGTTTTTCCTTCTACTGCATTTAAGTCCAGCTGTTTATTCCTGACTAGAAACTCAATATGGAATCAAATAAACATTCTGACCTTTACTGCCGCAAGCCCAGAAGTGGAAGACAGTATGCTGTAAGTAGATGTCCTGGACTGAAAACTCAGGGTTCTGTTGCTTAACTTCTTCATCCTTATGAGTCATGTTGTTACTTCTTATGTTACACCCTTGATGTTTTCAAACTAACAAGCAAGCACCATAAAGGTTGTGACAACTGTGTCCCTTCCCATGACCTTGTCTTTGTAACAAGAAGGGTGTCTCATCATTGCAGGATTTCTCTTCCTGCTTACCCTGGAGTGCTTAGTCAGGTGGCCACAGCCAGCTTTGAAGTAGTTCCAATAGCTGGAACTTTTCATGCCTGTCTCTGGTAGTATTGTCCTCTCTGGCAGGTGCTGTCAGGAATGCTCAAAGGATGATGCGAAAGGTCCCTTTTTCCCCGCCACTTCTTCTGGATGTTCTCAGTCTCATGGTGTCCAGTGTTCTCATTTTTTCTCTTTTATATTTTAGTCTTTTGTCTTTGAAATTATACTATAATTAAATAATTTCCCCTTCTCTATCCTCCTTCCATACCCTTCCTTATGCCCCTCCTTCCTCTCCTTACGGCGACAAGAAAGCTGGAGCATCGGGCATCCCATGTCCTCACACTCCTGTCTGGAGGAAAGACTTCAGATGGGCAGTGGTGAGGACTCCTTGGATCCCACTGCTCTGGCTCGTTACAGGCCTTTGGTTTTGTTGTTTGTTTGGTTTGATGTAGGGTACTAGAGGTTGAACCTGGTGCCTTTGTACCTGCCTGCCAAGTGCTCTACAGTTACATGCATCCCATCCTCCTTTTTACTCTTTAGTTTGAGACAGGATCTCACTAAGTTGCTCAGGCTGGTCTTGAACCCACTCTGCAGCCCAGGCCAACCATAGGCTTGTGGTCCTCCTGCCTCAGCGTCCAAAGTAACTGAGATTACATGCCGGCACCAGACCCGGCACATGTAAGCTTTTTAGCCAGTTGCCTGGGCAGGGTGGATGTCAGATAAAGCCAGTGAGAGCATTTCACCAAAACTGGGAATGGATCAATCTCCCAAGCTCCTGACAGGCTAAGCAAGAAGCCATTTCTTAAAGAAAGCTCAGAGGCTCTGAGGGGAAGAAAGAGAAGGAGTGTGTGAGGGATGCTCTGTCGCATACTTGGTGCTCTGGGCCTTCTCATCTTTACTTGTATAAAATGAGCTTTTTATAGAACATTTTTAGATTGACAGAAAAATTGGTAAGAGATTACAGAGGGAATTCCCATCAATGCCTAATTTCCTTATTAATCTCTTATATTTCATAGTACTTGGATCAGCACAGGCGTTCTTAAGTAGGGGCCAAACCTTACTCTGATTATCTTAATTTTACTGACTGTCCCTTTTCTGTCCCAAGAGTCCATTCAGGGCTCTGCCTCACCCTCGTGTGCTCTTAGATGCTCTTCACTGTGGCAGACATTTTTTTTCTTCTCCTTGCTATCCCCTTCTTTCTCGTGACTTAAATCAAAGATCACCTTTACAAAGCCAGTGTACCCAGTTCATAGTAGGAGCTGAGGAAATACTTGTCAAATAGTTGAATTATTAAAAGTAATTTTAATATTTTGTTTATTTAATGGTAGGGATTTTTCTCCAGGGTAACTTGTACCTTAAACTGGAACAAGATTAAAGACAGAATAAAATTACAGGTTCACAGAGACTGTAGTAATGGAGTTGGAAGAAGGGATGTTTTATTCATCCACCTGAGACTTAACGGTGCATCTGAATTCACACTGTATGTTGGGACAGGCCTATGCAAGGTCCCAAGCCAGAGGGAAGAACTTTAACCCACTAGAGCCAGAGAATGACGCATGGGGTGAGGAGCCACTGTTAGAGTACCTTACATCATCGTATCAAAGAGGGGGTAAGTTTGGAAGGCCTTTGAGCCTTCCCTGTCCTCCCTCCAAACCCTTTCATATATGAGCCCCAAGGCTGGGGCTCAAATACACTACAAGTGGCATTTTTTCTACTGCTTCCTCTTTATTTCTGAGGCTGGGGATTAGGATTGATCATTCTTACCAAGTTCAGATATCTATAACTAACACAGTTTGCTCACAGCTAGTTAAAGTTGGTCTTGGAACATTCAAAGGTTGTTCTAGCAAATTTTGACTCTTCCATCCTTTTATATTGCACAAACCTCAGCCTCCTGTACGAGAGGGGGCTAGTGACAGGCGACGCTGAAACTGATAGACATAGGAAGTAAGGCTTTAGAGAATAATTGTGTGGATTTTTCTGCCCTGGGGCCGTTCTCATGACTGGCAAACTCCTAGCCTCAATGGCATCTTTTCCAAAGCCTGTTAGTGTTGAGCTTGGGTGGAGGGTTGAGTTTCCTAGGTCCTTTTCAATAAGAACCAGGTTTGAGTAATGCAGAGATGCTGCCACACTGTCTCTCTTCTGTCAACCTGCGCCTGGTCCTCACTGAATACAACCTCAGGTTGAGACTTCTGTAAACCTGAGCCTGGTCCTCAGTGAATACAACCTTGATCTGAGACTCCTCCTGAGGGTATGGATGAAGCAAGGCTTCTGTAATCCGAGTGCCATCCCTCTACCTGCCCTTCTCCTGCATCCTCACCCCTCCTTCCTCAAAAGCAGGACCTTACGTTAGAACTCTGAAACTCTGCTGTCTCCTTCGCAAATTCCACTCTTAAAGAGATATTTTATTATTTTGTTATTACGTGTATGTCTGTGTGGGGGTGCTCAGTTATAATCATTTGTGAGCTGCCTGACACAGGTGCTGGGAACTGAACGTGAGTCCTCTCCAAGAGAAGGGGGTGCTTTTAACTGTTGATCCACTTCCCAGCCCCTCGGAGGCCATTTTTAAGGGATGGCCTAGCCAACCTATTTGTATCCAGATAAGAGTACATAAAACTTCTCAACCTTTGCCAAAGCTTGAACTCTTGGTAGAGGAATTTTAAGCATGGTAGAAACTGTGGCCAGATTGTGAAGGGTGGATACAGGTTTAGGTAGACTCAGTCCATCCCAGTGCTTCTGAAGGGTATGGCCCTAAATATCCGGTTCCACTCTGTGCATGACCAGAGAAGGGTTTGCTCTACTCAGGTGCAACATGGAAGAGAAACCTTCTGTTCCCAAGCAAAACTCGTGGGTCTGTGCATCATTTGACCAAATGGTCCTAAAGTTCTCCCAGAAAATTAAGTGCTTGCTTAGTGCTGGGTATTCGTGTACAAGTATCTCATGTAATAAACGGTTCCTGGGAACTGCGTCCTCCAAGTGGTATGGGAAGATCTGCGGAAATGGGGCAATGCTGGTTTCTTATGCTGACATTCACATCTGGAAAGGCAACACTGAGCAAGCCATTCTGTTAGGAAGCCCATTCGGAAATGTATTCTTCCCTGGTGAAGGACAGACAAGCTAAAGAAAGGAGGAGGCCAGGGGTGGGGTGATCTGGACCAGGAAGGAGTTCTTCAGCTGTAGCCGGAAACCGGTGCCTGGTGGGATTTGACAGCTTTCAGACAGTGTTTTAGTTTGGATGGGACATCTCTCCCACAGACTCAGGTTTTCAATGCCTGGTTCCCAGTTGGTGTTTTCACTCTGGGAGGCTGTGAAGACCTTTGAGACACAGGGCCTAGCTGGCAGAAGTAGGTAATTAAGGGAAGGCCATTGAAGATGACGCTTGGTCCTTGATTTCACATCCTGGCCTCTACTTCCTGATCTGTTAGGATGTGAAGGACTGCCATGTGCTCCCGCGCCCTTCATTGAGCTGCTCCCCACACTTTGCTGGACCCCAGGAAACTGTGAGCCAAAGGGCTAAAATAAACTCTTTTTTCCACAAGTTGTCTTTGCCCGATGTTGTGGTGAGTGCGACACAGAAGTAGCTACCACAGGCACTAAGTTAGCCACAAGGTGTGTGACCGGGGAGGCTGCAGCCTTGGAAGCAAGAGCTGAAATGATGAAAGGAAGAAGATAAATGGACTGTGTCCTGGGGCTGAGGAATCCTGAGCAGTGAGCTCAGGGAGACATGGTCCAGCTCTGCTTTTACTGCCCACATGCACCTTAGCTCCTCATCTATACAATGAGGATAATTACAGTAGCTGCCTTGCAGGCTACTGTCAGGATTAGAAGTACACATGGGCTCCTGGCTTGGAAAAGTACCTGCTATATTTCAATAGTTCAAAAGGCATCCTTAGGTAATTTCGGGTAATTCTACACACTCTACCAAGTAAACTCAAGTGTTAACACAATTAGAAGTCTGTTTTTTTTTTTTTTTTCTCACGTAACATCCTGTACAAATGTTCTTGTTCTGGAAAAATCTTCAAATCTCTAGCCCCTGGGATGCCAGAGAACTTGATATTTAATCAGAAGCAGGGAGTGAAGAAAAAAATCAATTTCTCTTAATATTCACTGAGGCCCAAGAACAATAATTATTTGGTGAGAACAGGTCCCTCAGCCATACCTTGGTCAGTGAGGAATAAGGAACATTTGGTGTACTTAGCCATCCTTGCCTCTGTGGAGAAGTAGATGAAGAGGAAGAGGAGGTGGAATGGACTGTGGAATCCTTGCTTCCCAGGCTGGGTATCTAAAATGACTTTGTCCCAGAATGTTGGAGGTCAGCAAAGCTTTGTCTTTCTTATTGGAGACCTTGTAGAACTCATTGTCCAGTGTCTCTGCTCCCCAGGGTGACGTGGTGACATTTTCCAGGGTCCTCAGAGAAATCAGTCATCTTGTTTCCCCTGTCACCACTGAAATGAAGTGGACAGCGGGATTGATAGCTTCTGGAGGCTTCTGAGTTGGTTTATCAGAGGGAGTTCAGCAGAGGGTTAGTCAAATAGCCCTCCACATTGAAAAATAACAACTCTGCAGGTTTATCTCTGCTTTTATCTGAGAAAGTACAGAGCACTTTGCAAAGCCTGTCAGCATCCCCTGCGGTGACTAATATTACAGCTGTTTTAACAGGGAGATGTTATCTCTATTATGAGTTAGTATAAAGCCGTTGTGAAAACACTGTGGTCAAGGTTAAAAATTCTATTCAAGAAACAGAGGCAGCTGGACCCAAATTCCATTTCCCCTGCTCCCTGTTAGGAACTATATAGAGATCTGTATTTTATCATTATGATGATTTTCTTGTCAGCATCTCCAGCACATTTCAACATATAGGAAACCATAAAGGCCATTGGAAGCCTTTCTCACATTTCAGCAGGAAATTATTTCCCTTAGGAAGCTTGCCTGCTTTCCCAAGGGAGTGATACTGTGTCATCTAAGTTGAGGAAGGAAAGAAAAAGGTCTTTCCTTTTAGTTAAATTTACAGATTAGTTCGTGCCCAGAGATTTGGGGGAGATTGCTATTGAATGTATATTTGTATATGATCTTTGTGTTTGGAAAAATTAGAATTTTGGTCTCCTTGGACACACTCTGTTGTCTATTTTGTGTTTGGTGCTGGGGATTGAAGCCAAGCCTCCTTCAGGCTAAGTATATGGTCTACAACTGTGCTACACTCTTGTCCCCACCTTGATAATAGCATGATTAGCAGGCAGACACACCTTCCACTACTAACAACAGTGAAACTGAGCTGGGAGAAGTGTCTTTTACCTTTTACATTCAAACTCCTTTATCATGATGCTATGGCTATATGTCCCTTGACCTAAGATCGATATTTTCATACAGAGAATTTATGATGGCATTATCTTGTAAGACAGGTACCCAAGAAGTAAGAAGGAAAAACAACATACAGATATAAGTTGAACTGTGAAGCTCTTGTAAGTAGTCCCACTGGGAACTTTGGAGCTGGAAAGGGCTTTCATAGTTGTTTGGATTTGAGCAAGTGGAGTTTTTAAAGAAAACATGCTTTGTAGTGATCATCTACTGGGTATTGATTGCCTAGGGAGGGTGTTATAAACTTGGACAAGGGACTTCTCTTAAGCCAAGAACAGTTTCTAGAAGAGGTAATTGTATGTGATCAGTGGCTAACATGTGGCATTAGGGGAGTGTGTGTCTTGATACTGAAGTGTGATTTTTAAAAGCATACCACAGCACTCACTGTAGCTCATCCTTTATATATATAGATCTGCTGTCTTCAAGTATTAAGTTCACCCAGTCTGGGAACAGGTCCCTAAGAATGCTGGTTCTAAGAGAATCTCATCAGCTGAAGGTTTGGAAAAGAAATCCCAGTCCCTGGAGTGTAACCGTTCTCAGAGACAAAGCTTCTTCCTGTCTAATTACCTTCAGCCACTCATCCATCTAGGAGCTTCCTGGCAATCTAGCCTTAATTTCTTTGTGTTATATGGACTGTGCAATACAATGGTTGATGCTGGCAGGTCAAAATGGCCCTGACGTTATGAGGCATCCCAGACTCTCATCCCTGATGGGGCTGAATCTAGGTTCACCAACTTTTCTAGTTGAGACAGTCACATCTGACCTCCAAACAGAGGTAGGAGAGAACTGTAGCCTATGGTAAAGGGAAATATTCACTCTCTTCAAGTGGAAACCTGAAGACCTGAAAGGCCTGCAGTGATGAAGATGAGGGACACAATTTCCTCAAGTTAGTCTCTAGGAATGATGACAGTGAACCACTTCCACCCATTGGTTACAGATCATATCTTGTTGTCACACTGTCTTGAAGTATGTCATCTCCAAGCTGATGCTTCCGTGAGCCGTATGATGGTTAGCTGAGACCAGAAAACTCTAACCTGCTCAGTATATGACAGGTGCATGCTCTGGTGTTCCTTCCTGCAGAGTTGATTCTGTGGTTCAGTGTGATGTTAACTATGCATGATTTCATGCTGTAGGATCAAACATCATGTGACCTTTTGTATACTGGAAGCAGAAAAGACAAAATCTATACTCAGAACACATGCCAATTTTAATTGTTAATGAATCACTAGTCCCTTTTAATCAGAAGGGGTTCAGTGCAATAAACTTGCCACCAAATGAATGTTTAGTCTTCTCAAGGGACCATGCCATATGGAGGATTATTGGTCTTTTCTTTTTAACTGGCATGTGGGGCATTTATCAGTGGCAAGAGCTCAATAAAACTTAGTAGCAGAGACTACTCCTGCTGTTGAGCTCATGTGTACCCTCCATCTCTGCCACTATGGCTATTAGGTTACATGACTGTTCCACTGAAATCAGTGTAGCCAGTGACAGAGGCCTCTTTACATAGAGTGATGAAGTCCTTAAAATGCTTTGACATTTGTCTCTCTTCTGTATCTGAATGCCATATAAATAGTCTTGGGGAAAGACATTTTGGAGGATGGACTAAGGAAACTATCTTTTGTCTTGCTATGATATGATGTATTGGCATCCTTTCTCCTAGCTCAGCCTCTCTTTGAGTCAATATGGTGACTTTGCTCTAAGAAGTTGATCAAAAATGAAAGTTACATGAGAAAGTTACACACACACACACACACACACACACACACACACACACACACACACCCCTCTACCTTGAATCTCCTGGTAATCTCTCCTTAATATCTTTGTGTTATATGGACTATGTCATACATTGGTTGGCTTCTCATCTGTCTTGTCCCTGGAGATGTATGCTGAGTTAACTGTATCTGTTCTCTGTATTAAATGCTTTTTGAAGCCACTCTGATTTGCCCTTGTTTCTGATGTTTAAGTTTCACCATTCGATCTCTATCATATTGGGATCTTATCAGATCCATTGCTGTAAGGAGGCCAGTTTTATAACATTTTCTCATTAGGTCCAAGATGTAAAGGTTGGACATCATTGAGCCTCTTAATGATGCATACACTCCCATCAGCTGCACAGCAACATCCCGGACATGCTGGGTGTTCTGAGCTGAGTCTATTGAATGTAGTAGTTGAATGATGGAAGTTCTAGCCTTAGTTAGTCTACCCATTTTAGCCTACTACTACTCTCAGATCCTTGATCTTTTCCTTCTGTTTTATGCTATGGCCATCATTCTATCAATGTATGAACAAGTCTTCCAGAGTTATCACTAGAACTTTTAATCTTACAACACTGGAAAATAATCCTATATCTAAGTTATTACTTATCTAGCCTGAACTAGTACCTGTAGAATACAGTTCTACACATTCACAGCTAGGTCCTTTAGCTCTCCCTAGAGATCTCATTACTTCTTTAGCTGGTTATATGAGAACTGGGCTCCAGTTGTTGGTCTAGTAGGCAAGAGAGGGCATGGGGGTGGGGTCGTAGACCCAGGAAGCACATGATTTTTCATGTTCAAATTCTCTGTCACATTATGATCAAGCCTGTGATAGGATGATATGGGCATCTTTGATTAACTAAATGATTCACTTGGATCTAGAGTTATAGTATTTTAAACACATTAAACCAGATTTCCCTATTCTAACTGTCAGGGTCTTATTTCTTCCCGAATAAGACCTTAGGAGTAGACTTGCAGACTAGCAAACTTAAGTAAAATTGCAGACTAGTAAATTTCACTTCCCTTATGATTAAGCCCTGGTCTTCAGGCTTCTCCTGACTTTCTTACACTTTACTTCTTCTTTATTCAGGAAAAATACTAAATTTTACTTCTTTCCTGGCATGCCTGGACCTCGATTCAATTCCTAGTCCTGATCTTCCCCCTGAACTCCCCCTAAAAAAATGTCTAGCATCAGTGAAAACACTTCTTAAAGTAGTAGCCAGTCACCCTTACTCTTTTTCTAATGCATTGATCATGCACACACATGCAACAAAATTGTTCTTGGTAATGATACTTTTCCAGAATCTTCTAGGTCATTCCTTTCCCCTGTATCCCTTTTCAGCTCACAACTGTTGACCATTTAAACAACTGTACTAAAAAAGCTTTATAGGGGTTGTTCATTCCTCTTTTTCTACTAGAGACAGAATTCTAAAGTCAGGAGACTAAAGATGGACTATCTGAAAAATCCCACTTAAGAATCTCTTGGGCTGGGTCACCCATAACAACAGTTGACTTAGGTTAGATTCAGGGAATGGAATCTGAGATGAAGAATCTAGTGCAGAAACTGTTTTTGAGTGTGCTTTCGGGAGTGGTTTCCATCAGAGAGGTAGAATAGTCTTAACAAAAAGCCAGAAAAGATGGATCAGCTGATTGACAAAGTGAGTTTCAGAGTACAGATGTTCCTCAGAGATGACCTTAGGCCAGGGAACCTGACTGGTGTATCCCCTACAGTCACCAATCATTGGACATTCCCAAGAAAGGGGTGTGATGTGTGGAAACAGTTCTTTGAAATGGTGTTTCACAGGAAGGATGGCAGCCACGATCCATGATCACTCAGCAGAAGCAACATCCCTGACATCAGGGAAGTGGTTGCTTTGGTGTTTTTAAAGGGCATCCTGGGAACACACTGCAGCATCCACTACACTTAGCTGGGCTGGAGACACAAAGGCGAGACTCCCACAGTATACATGAGTATGAGACTTGTTGCACAAAGGTTTATCAAACTATCTCTTGAGAGGAAAAGAGGAAATTAATATATTTTTATTGGTGAATCTTTGGTAGGAGAAATACAATACTCCAATTAACATGTCAGTTTTTCTTCCTCTTGCTTATACGTACATAATACAGTAGTATCTGAAAGAGAATACTCAATAATGATATCAAACATATAAATGGAAAATCTTTAAGAGGTACTTGTTTAGTATCACTGTACAATTCTAAGTCCTTTTGCATATTAATGTGCGTTACTCTTTATGATAGAGAGTAATGTAATTCTCGTTTTACAAATTAGAAATGTAAAAAACAGATAAGTAACATCCTCCTATTTGTGAAGTAAGATCTAGAGCTGTGACTGTAACCATTTGCAGATCTGTGCTCACTGTCACTGTATTATTTTGCTTCGATTGCTAGCAAGTAGTAGCTATTATTTTTAATATCTTCCAACATATGGTAATTTAATGAGAGAAGACTCAGTAGTATTCACATTTAAATCTACATTGTGGTGGGCAATCTCATTTTAACATGGGGGGGTCTTAGATCTTGTGTATGTCTTTTAGAAGCATGGCATTCCAAATGGGCTGTATGCTAGAATCACCTGAGTAACTTTTAAAACTCCCCAGACTCGGGCCACATGCCAGAACAATTCAATCAGAATCTCCGAGGCCCGGAGACCCAGGCCTCGGTAGTTTTGGAATTTCTCCAGGTGATTGCAATCCACAGTCACGTCTGAAAACCGCTGTTGTGGGGCCCATCTGCCAGCTCTGCCTCACCACAGGGCTCTGCATTTGGCTTTCTTCCCTCTTTGGTGGGAAGTGTTTGCCCAAGTGAGGCATATTCATTACTCTATGCCTGTGATGGCTTTTCTCTTTCTCAAGTGCTAGTGTGATTCCCGCTCCGCTTTATGAAGCAGGTACAATTATTAATTGCCATCTCTCAGAAGAAATAAAGGCACTGGAAGGATGGGTGACTTCTCAGATGCTACCCAGCTAAGAAGTAGGAGAGGTGGGATTCAAACCTAAGCATTCCGATTCTAGAGTCTAAGAGACTGACCACTAAACCACACCACTGATTGCATCCATGGCTTGAATCTTATTTGCTAAACTGAATTTGACTTTTCCACATTCAGCCTTCTTCCATACTCCAGTCCACATAAAAAGAAGAAAAGTGCTGTTTATTTTCCAACATTCTTTTTTTTTTCTTTCATCAAATGAACCTGGTTCATCTTTCCACTTGAAGTGTTAAGGTTTGTCTTTGATTCCTGTGTCCCCTTTGCCCTGTGTATATAAGCAAACCATTAGTTAAAGAGGAAAATACAGACCAAGGAGCTGATTAAAATAAGAGTTAAAGTGTGTGAAATCTGGTAGCCCCTTCCTGGAGGCAGGGACAAGTGAGTATATGCTGAAATCCACCCAGATCCCACTTCCCATTGATTCTGCCCCCTTGCAATGTCTTACCTTGTCCTTTTTTATGATCATTACCCTTGCCCTAGCTCCACCCACCATTTCTTGTCCTCTAAACCATTGCGTGCGCCTTTTGATTCTTTGCTTCTTCTTCAAACTAGCTTTGATCCAGATAATGCTGGCTGAAGGGCAAGCATCTGAGCCTGTCTTAGGTCAGCTGCAAAGAGACGCATTCTCAAATCAGAGCACAATTTGTAAAGTATCATTAGAAGCTTAGAAAATGATGTGAATGTATTCAGCAAGAACCAGAAATATAAAAGTAAAAACTTAAGGGCCATGAGGTCCAGACCCAAAGCCCAAAACTGTCACCTACAGGCAGGGTATGTAGGTGTTGTGTAGGTGTAGAAGAGTATGGTGGCTCTTCAGTAACCACATCATTGCTTTGCAGCACTGAGGACCCCATGCCAGCTTTTTCTGCCTTCTATGCCAAGCCAGAAATCCCAGTGCAGTGTTTTGTTCTTTAAATGTTGGAAACCCATTCCTATTTTTCACTCTCATAATGTAGGTAATCAAACCGTGTGCTGGGTCATTGTGTACTGTGGACTCTGGTTTGTAACTAACGGTCCAAGGAAGGTTGTTTTCTCCTCTCTGTACTCTGACTCTCTGGTTGAGTTGTAAATGCCCTAAGACCATGCATTTTAAAAGCAGGTCTTGTAAATTCTAATGAAAAGTGCTCTCCAGCAAGCATCATCCTATTAAACAAAGACTGTGTGGCAGAAACAGAGATGTTTCCTCAGTGGTTATGGGCTCACTAGATGAACTGTGAAATTTTAATCAAGTAGTAGCATGTGTACCATGCTCTTTTCTCCACCATTATTTCCTCACAACAGTGATGTTCTCTGAGTCTCAACAACCGGAAAGAGGGAAGGAGGAAATAATGGCCTTTAACATTACTGGGCACCCAGTGTATGAAAAGCATGCCCCAAGTAAAATAAACACTCCATTCTCCTTGGCATGGTGGAACTTTTAGTGACGGAGAACTTACTTCTTCTGGGAATGTTTCCATATAAGCAATAAACTGACATGACCAGGAGCTGTAAGTTTTGCCAATAAGACATTAGAGATTAGTTCTGAGATAAATGTCTCCAAAAAATAAAAAATCTTTTCCTTGAGAAAGTTGTGAATTCAGGCCAGGGGTGTGGTGTGGCTCAGTTGTGGAGGGTAGACTTAGTGGTCTATCCATCAGATCCTGGGTTCATTCACTACTGGAGAGATGGGGAGAGGTGATAAAATAACTCACCAAAGACTATATAGCTAGTTCTAACTAGTAACAAGATGCAAGAATAAATGTGTGGAATGCTGAAATCTATGTCCTTTCCATTTCCAGTATATCTCTTTCTAATGAAGGAAGTTGAATGTTGGGCAACGCTATAATAATTTTAGTGACCCAGAGAAAATGTAAACGAAATCATGGATTGCAAAGCCTACAAGCAGAGTTCTAACTCTAGAAGTCTTTTGATACTTGTCACACAATAGAGCAAGTGGCACCATCAGCTCAGATTTCTGACTGCTGAGTAGGGAAGCCCATCAATCCACAATCTCCTTTTCTTCAGAAACAAAACTAGATGGCATTTCTTAGCCTCCCTCACAGACCTGTGTGATGATGTGATTCAATTAACCATATGTAAGCTGGACCAAAGCAAGTGAGGGAGCTCTTTCCAGGAGATTAAAAAAAAAAATAACCTCAAGGATGGAAAGAGAGCCCACACCACTGAATCACTGCATAAAAGGAAGCCACTCACTTGATGTGAAATGTCCACATTGGCTTGTGTCATCAGGAAGTGAACTTCAGTCATATGGAAGGCATCAGACTACAGAGATTCAGCTGTTACTCTGAGTAAAAGTTGATGCCACAGTCAAGCATGACCATAACAGACATCCCTCATACATTCCTCTGAATTTGCAGCCAGACAGAAAGAGGATCGGGATTTCAGACTGGCAGGCTGGATACTTGGAGGTAGAGCATTGGGGAAATATGTTACCTGTCAGATAGAAGGTGTGAGCTTGAGGGTACAATGTTGAGCGTAGTGACTGGAGAGAAGCTAAGTCATGCTGTGCATTCGCCATTCTGTTCTGCTGTACACATGGCACTCAACCAAAACTCAATTTGAGATTTAAAATAGGAAGACATTTAGAGAATTTCAAAATTTTGGGTCTTTAATGGGCTTTAAAAGCTATTTTTCTGGGATTATGTAATAAAATATACAACGAAGAGTGGATTGAACAATAAAGACATGAAGACTTCTAATTTGTAATTTCTCCTTTCTCCTGGATGCCTGTCTCTACTTACCCAGAGAGATTCGACCTTTTAGGAAGCATCACCTTAGGGACTAGGAAGATGGCTCACTGGGTAAGGACGGGTTCTGCAAGCATGGGAACCACAGCTGGTAGACTCAGCACCCACAAAAACACTAAGTTAGTATGGCACCCTGGCTGTAAGGTAAAGACGGGATTCCTGGAGAAAGCCAACTAACTAGACTAGATAAATCAGAGAGCTCAGGATTCAAGCATGAGACCTTGTGTCAATATATGAGGCAGAGCGCCATTAAAGAAGACGTGTGAAGTCAACCTCTGGACTCCACATACATGTGCACACATGTGCCCCCTGAACACATAGGTGCACCTACAATGTGCAAAGACTCAGACTCATGAGAGAGAGAGAGAGACAGAGACAGAGACAGAGACAGAGTTAACTTGCATTTTTTCTGAGAGATAATGAATTTCCCCCCAAAGAATATGGAGATAGACATGTAAAGTGCTTTCCATTATTTAAGGCAACTTGATTATTGTGTATACAGATAGTACAATAGGCATAATAATACTCACCCAAAAGGTTTCTGTATCTTTATCTCTCAAATATGTGTCTTAGTTACTTTTCTACTGCTGCAATAAAACACATGGCCAAGGCATTGAAAAAAAGCGTTTAATTTGGCTCACAGTTTCAGATAGTTAGAGTCCAGGATGGCAGAGTGAAAGAAGAGCTGAGCGCTGAGAGCTGATACCTTGATGTGCAAGTGAGAGGCGGAGAAGGAGGTCCTGGGGAATGGCAGCAGTCTTTTGAAACCTCAAAGGCCACCCCCAGTGATACACATTCTTCCAGTGTGGTCACACTTTCTAATCTTCCCAAACAGTTCCACAAACTGGGGACAAGGATTCAAACATATGAGCCTCTGGAACACATTCTCATTCAGACTAACACAATATGGTAAAAGGGACTTTGTGTGTGTGATTAAGTTTTTTTTTTGTTTTTTTTTTTTTGTTTTTTGTTTTTTTTTTTTTTTTTGTTTTTCGAGACAGGGTTTCTCTGTGTAGCTTTGCGCCTCTCCTGGAACTCACTTGGTAGCCCAGGCTGGCCTCGAACTCACAGAGATCCGCCTGGCTCTGCCTCCCAAGTGCTGGGATTAAAGGCGTGTGCCACCACCGCCCGGCCCCCGTGATTAAGTTTTAAAAAATGAGATTTGGCTGGGTGGTGGTGGAGGCGGCGGCGGCGGCGGCGGCGGCGGCGGCGGCGGCGGCGGCGGCGCACACCTTTAATCCCAGCACTCGGGAGGCAGAGCCAGGTAGATCTCTGTGAGTTCAAGGCCAGCCTGGGCTACCAAGTGAGTTCCAGGAAAGGTGCAAAGTTACACAGAGAAACCCTGTCTCGAAAAAAAAAAAAAAAAAAAAAAAGAGAGAGATTTGTAGGTTATACAAGTAGATTAACTCCAGTAACAATAATGATAATAATAATAATAATAATAATAATAATAATAATAATAGAGTCTCTAAAAGAATTCCAGACAATGCAATAAGCAGCACAGAGTGCCAGAATCATAAAATTTGCTGCATTTTTAGCATAGAAATTGAAGGAATGGGTCAGGAGCCAAAGGATGCATCAGCCTCTGTAAACTAGAAAAGGCAAGGAAAGAACTCTCTTATAGAAACTTCATAAGAAATACACCCTGTAACAGTGGAAGTGAGATCCCTGTCAGGCTTTTGAGCCCCAGAATTGTAAGATAACAAACTTGCTTTGTTTGGAGTCACTAAATGTACGACAATGTGTTCCAGTAGCAACACAGACATGCAGACAGCTAAGATAGCCATTACTAATGTGGTAAAAAAGGCTTCTCTCTGTCTTGATTGAGTGGGTCTTGAAGGTGTTCCTCAATCATATCTATAACTCATATAACTGAAGGGGGGACTGTATACAGAACACTATAGGACGATGTTACTGAGTCACAGTGGTGCTGTTATACTAGGAGCATACACAGGTCTTCCAACCAGGAACGTAGTATCCTCAAGGTTATCATTAAAACTTAAAGAAAAGAAGGTCAAGACCTAGAGTGGTGAGGCTAAGAGCATAGAGGAAGGCTTCATCTCGGCTGGCTGGGTTTAAACGAGATAGTCAACCTTTCAATACTTTAGTTTTTCCATCTAGAAAATGGGTGTAGCTATAATTTCCATGTCAGATGGTAGTGAGGAGTAATTGAAGATTACGTTGCTCACCGAGGACAATGCCCAGCACATGGTAAATACCCAGTGATTGTAGGCTAATCTACAGACAAATGAGTAGCATGGAGTCTCAGCTGGTTATTATTCAGTTCCAGTCTCTAAATGTCTTGTTTCCAGTTCAGGGACAACATTCTCTATGAAGGAAGTAGCTTCAAGAAGTAACTGGTGGAGGAGAAATTATTAATGCAACATTCTGAATTATTTTAAATAGAATTTAAAAATAAGTTCACTAATATATGATTTTATGGCATTTTAAAATCACTTGCTTTGCAACAAACATAATTTCAAAGAGTTGGAAGCACAGTATTACATTATTACAGACAAAACTGTATTAGAATAAGGGTGAAGGAGGATTGAGAATGGTCTGTAGCAATTCTTTCTCCAACCTCTTAGACCACCCCCATGCTCCATATAGTCCCCCTTCTATTTTATGCCCTATATATGTATATGAGTATATATTCAATTTAGATATGCATATGAAAGAAATCATATGATTTGTCTTTCTGGATCTGGCTTGTTTTGCTTAGTGACATGGTCTCTAGGTTTATCCATTTTCTTGTAAATGATAAGATTTCATTCCTCTTTATAGCTGGATAAAACTGCATACACACACACGTTTATGCATATGTGTTTGTATGAATGTATATTCATTTGTCTTTTTCTATTCACATGTTGGTGAACATCTAGGCTGATTCTTCATCTTGGCTCTCGTGGTTAGTACAGCACCAGCCTTGGAACAGCAAGTATCTACAGCATGCTGACTTAGATTAATTGAGTATACACATGGGGGAACATAGCTGAACCATGCGGTAAGTTCAGTTTTTAGTTTGTTCAGGAACCTCATATTGATTTCCACAGGGTCTGAACCAGTCGGCACTCCCAGGAACGCGTCCAAAGTCCCCTTCCCCTACACCCTCACCAGCTTTTTGGAGAGGGTATAAATGTCCTGTTTAAGATTGAGCAAGGTCATTCCTCGGCACCGAGAGCAGCCATGAGTCTGCATTTACCCCTGTCCATTACAGAGAGAGGCCTCTCTGATGAAGGCTGAGAGGAGAATTTGTCTGTTAATAGAATCATAAATATTTAGTAGGCAGTTTAGAGCCATTTGCTACCCTTCACTGGATTTCCCTTTTCGTTCCCTGCACTCTGCTATGGTCATCCTCAGCCCTTTAGAGCTATCCCTGCTCTTCTTCCCCTTGATTGGAGTAGTCTTGTTTTTGTTTTCTTGGCTCCTCTCCCTTGCCCCTTGCAAGACTTTGTTTTTGTTTTGTTTTGTTTGCTTTATTGGACTAAGAAATGCCTAGGGCATTAGGAAAGCCCACCTGTGGGTGTGTCTGTGAAGTCTTATCCACAGATTAACAAAGCAAGAAATCCTGCTCTGAATGTGATGGCACGACCCCTCAGGCTGGGATACCAGCTTGAATACAAAGGAGTAAGCCATCTAAGCAACAGCATTCCCTTGCCTTTGCTTCCTGGTCCACAGTGATGTGAGCAAGCAGCCTCATGCTCTGTCCACTGACGGCTTCCCTGCACTGATAGCTGACACCCTCCAACTCTGAGCCCAAACCAACCCTTCCTCCCAAGTTGCTTCTTGTCAGGTCACAGTCGTGAGAAAAATAACTAATACATCAGCTCACACAGAGGCAGCTCCCAATCCACCATCTTACCCAGGCTGTAGTGCTTTTCAGTCCCTCTTCTTTCTTCCCCAGTTCTTCATCAGTGAAGTGAGGAAACAAGTTGCTTGTTGCTTTGTCACATTGATGCTGGTTTGGTGAGCAGGATTTGCCTTCGTGGAGTTTATGGGTCAGTTGACTCACACGGAGAGACCCTCTCCCCCAACACATAGAGGGTTGGATCATGAAATACAGTACACTGGGAAACAGAGGGTGTGGATAGGCTCTTTCCTGCCACATTCAAGGCAGTTTGCAGTCTCAAAGAGGTCACATTAATTCAGATGTTATTTGAAATTATATGCAAAGGAGTGTGTGTGTGTGTGTGTGTGTGTGTGTGTGTGTGTGTGTGTGTTTAACTGTAAGATTCTAGTGGCCAAGTCTCTTATCCCTTTTGGAATATTCTAAGAGAAGAGTAGAATAGTCTGAGAGCAGAAGGCATGTAGGTAGAAATTATTTGGTGGATTGGTATCATATTCTAAACATGAAACTACAGGCCAGATGTCTTATCAAAACAGAAGCAAATGGAAGAGAACATGTGATTTAGCAGCAAGTTTCTGTTTCTGATCCCTGGAGGAATTTGTTTTCCACATGCCCCCTGTGGATGACTTCTCCCCTGACTCCTCCTCAGGTGCAAGCGGGTTCTCTCTTGAAGTGAGGATAAAATGGTGGCCATCCCTTTGTGGTTGCTTCTGGTCTTGTTGGCACGCTCGATCCGCACCTGAACTGACTCAGTGTAGGGAGGCTCTGTAATGGCGAGCTGAGCAATCTCTGCATTTGTTCTGGGGCGAAGTGGCAGCTAAGCGCAGCTGAGTGCAGGCTGCTGTGTGAGCTGCGAGTCGGGGAGGGAGCTGCCGCCGTCAGCTTTCTTTTCAGCCCCGTGAGCACAGCTGAGCCCCGACAAGGAGCAGATCCCTGCTTTTCTTCTTAGAGAAGGTACAATGGATTTTTAATTGACTCCTCCATTTCTAACTGCTTCTGGACCCGTGCGTGCTAACTGTTGGTGCATCTAGCGTTCTGAGAAATGTCATTAACTAAATCTCTTTCTATGGGCAGTTTATTCTTACAAATGAGTTGAATGACTTCTGTTAGCTTGTGTGGACTTTCTCACTTTTATTCAGAGGTGAAGCCCCCAGCATCACTGAGCAAGTTAACATGGGTATTCTCTCTTTGCACAATCAATCAATTAGGTATATTTCCTGAAGGGGTTTGAGGCGAGAGTTTGAGCATGTCAGCAACAGTTAAGGAGAGGGTGATCTCCAGGGTGATTATACTTGCACTGAATGACAAAGTTGGAACTCAACTGTGAAGTAGTAACAAGAACTCCACTTCACAGCAGTGAAGAGGGATGGGTAGTCTAGCTCTTAGGTTTTGTCTTGCTGTCACAGTGTGGTCCCAAATATTACAATAAGCCCCATTCATTTGTTGGAAAGCCTAATTCATCCCATCCTCCCCTAAAAGGTCTAAAATCTGCCATTTGTACACCAAGAACATTGCTAAGAATAGGTGGTAGCTCTGTGTGTGTGTGTGTGTGTGTGTGTGTGTGTGCATTCGCGCGTTTTAATGGCAAATTATTCCTGTGTCTAAGAAGGTGGAATCTTCTTGTGTGAGAAAGCAGATTCACAAGATAAGATGACAGAATTCTTATGCGTGAGAGTCAGCTCTATGTGGATTTTAGAAGACACAGGGTCATGGTTCTGTGTATAAGAATGAGTTCTAATAGATGTGAGGAGGCAGATGTCCATGGGTGTAAAACATCTGGACCTCCTTGTGTATATTTCCTCTTAGGAGGGAGTGCTGTACTTTATAACTAACTTCCTAAAACCTAAAACTTCCTCTCACAACATATGACCATTCATTGTATCTCATGGTTTTGTGGATTTGATATAAGTGCAGGTCACAGAGGGGATGCCTGCTCTCTGCTCACCCTTTACAATAGCCTTGACTAATGTGGTTCAAACGACCATGGACAGGTTGGAATATCTCTGACAGGACCCTCCAGCTCATGATGTCCCTCAATTCACCTCTGGATTACATTGTCAGAAGTTGGGACATGTAAGACACCCCCTTTTCTCACTCTGGTACCTGTGTATGATGACAGGGTTGAGGTTGGTCAGCCATTTTTTAAGTGGTCATCTTGAACCTGTTCGGGGGCTGGATACTCTTGGACCTGGTGCTCCAAGTACAAAAAGTGGAATCTACTAGTGTCTAGAGCCTTGACCCCCTCGGTAGTGGAGTCACTTCCGCTAAATTCAGTTGGTTCACACTGTCATTAGACCTTGCCCAGATCCAAATGGAGGTAACATATATTACATTTATCGATGAAATAATTGCTAAAATATTTGTGACCACCTTCAATTTGCCATAATGATTCAAGAGTCTCCAACAGCAGAGTCCTCAGGTATAGAGAAAGCAAGATCTGTGAGGGGGGAAAGGCCCCTTTCTCTGCCCTGCTCTTGAGGGAGAGACTTCAGAGACAGGGGACTTTGTGACTAGGTGACTGGAGGTTGGAGGGGCGACAAAACACGGGGGGTTCTGAGTAGGACTGACAGAATAATGTGCTCCAGTCTTCTGTCAGCTAGTTTTTGTTCCTGTGGCTTCCTACGTCTGAGGAATGCTACAAGGAGTGGCAGAAACTAAGGGAAAGGTGTTCCTCAGTTTCTGAACACACCCATGTTCAGAGGGTCTATTGAGACTCCATTCTGTTGGGAAATTGGACTGTATTTGATCACACTCTCCAGGCCAACTTCTGTGTGAGCTAAAGCCCCTGCCTAAGTCACAACTCACAAATTTGTCAGCCTCCACTTACAGAATTGTAAACTGAGGAACAGATTGTCCTACTGGCTTCAGATGTTTGTGTCAGATTGACAGCAGCAAGACATTCCACATCATGCCGTGCTTCTCTGTGATAAATTTGGACGACTTCAAAGAAAACAATGAATAGATTTTAAGACTGCCTTCCACCCGGAAATCAAGTGGAGATCACCATAGACAGTTCTCAGTTTCAGTCATTGTTCTAATAAGTGTCACAGAGCTCCTCGAAAGAGCTGATGGTTATAGGGTTTGGCCACGAAAGGAAACTAACAGGGCAGAGTTGGGGAAGTGCCATTGCATGGTTTTTGTGGCCGTCTGTGGTACAGGACTCTACTTCTCAGTGTGTGACAATGCACAGGATATTTCCAGTGAAGAAAATGTACCCACACACCCATGTTCAGAGGGTCTATTGAGACTCCATTCTGCTGGAGAATTGGACTGTGTTTGATCACACTCTCCAGGCCAACTTCTGTGTGAGCTAAAGCCCCCACCTAAGTCACAACTCACAGATTTATCAGCCTCCACTTACAGAATACTGAGGACTTTGACCAGCCCAGGGGCCCAGGCAAGCAAAACTTACTCTTCAGGAGCTGAGTAGAAAGTTCAGACTTCCTTCTCAGTGAAGCAAATTATTTGTTACTCAGTCTTATAAAGAGATAGCAGGGACCCGGGCAGATGGATTTCTGTCATGTGAATATTCTTTGGGACATCCTGGCACCAGGATGACATGTTTGTCGGTACCACACAAATTCTGGCAGCTTAAATATTTCTGCTTCCAAATGCCAGCTATTTTGGGTTCTTTCCATTCCCCTCTTCTCCTTCGTGGTGTTATCTGCAGCCCCACCCAGCCCAGGGTACCACCTCTCTAGAGTCATTATACAAAGCCTGGGTCCTATAGCCTGGGTTCCACATACTGTTCTAAAAGAAGGAATTTACAGGCAGAGTGTGGGTTCTAGTATTTTTTTTTCCCCTATTGCTATAATAAACACCATGACCAAAAGCAAAGTGAGGAGTATTATGGTTAATTTTAATGTCAACTTGCTACAAATTTAATCACCTCAGCAGGGGGCCTCAACTGAAGAATTGTCCTGATTGCCTTAACTGATGTGGGATGGCCCACCTCGGTTGTGGGTGGTAACTTCCGGTGGCAGTGCAAATAGAAAGGGCGGGGCCACAGGAGGAGTCACCGTTTGCCCACATGCCCCTCCCCCACTTGCCACCAGGTTACTTTATCCTGTTGCATAACTGCTGATTCCTTCATCACTGATGCTAAAACTAGCATTTCCAGGCTTCCATTATGCACTAACCATCAGTGACTCTCCAGGAACCTTGCAAGTTTCAGAGACAGATTGATACTACTGAGGCACCCAACTGTAGACTGAGCAGCTACTGTGTTGTTGGCCTCCTCAAGGAGTGGTACCCAGCCTCAAGGACTGAACGACTACAGAGTTTTCAATCTTTTGGGTGTGATTCAGTTGTTGTTGCTATTTTAATATAAGCATATATATATGTATATATATATAATATAAGCATATATATATGAATATATATATATATATATATATATATTCATTCTACTAGTTTTCTTCTTTAGAGAACCAGTTAGTTAGAGACTCACTCAGGGCAGCAAAAATTTAATTGCCTTAGACTTCTACCTTACTATCCATCACTTGGGGGCAAAACTTTAGGCAAGAACTGAAGCAGAAACCGTGGAAGACTATTGCTTACTGGCTTGCTCCCCTCATGCTCAGCTAGTTTTCTTGTGGAGGCCAGGACCATCTGCCTAGGGATGCCACCACCCACAGTGGGATAGACTATCTTAACGTCAATCATCAGTCAAAACAATTCCTCACAGACATGGCCACAGGTCATTCTGACCTAGGCAATTCTTAACTGAGGGTTGTTCTTCCCAGTTGAGTCTAGTGTCTTCAAGTTGACAATACAAATCAACCAGCACAGTATCTAAATAGATAGATGCCCATTTTATTTTAATTTATAAAGTAAAATAGTCAACCCCATAATTAATAGTGTGCTTTTTTTTTTTTACCTGCTTCAGAAACTCACTTATAAAACCCTAGTGGTTTAAGCATCCATCTGTGTGTAGTCAAGAAAAAATACAGACAATAGCTTTATTGTTTTATTTTCCCATCAGCACTTTTCTTATCAATAAAATATGAAAGGTAAAAGCTATGGCATTTTGAAATGAAGATCTATGGCTTATCAAGACACCAAAAATGATCAAAAACAGGTAAATGTCCAGTATACTATTTTACTATAAAAAATAAAAAGATGACTTTTAAAGTCACTTAACTGCTGAAATTTATGGTTTTCAGAGCTATTTCTGCTCTGGAGTCATGGGGATAAGGCATCATATTCTCACTCATGGAAGTTGTAAATAGGATTTCTGATCATTCATCAAACCCTGATAAGAAGGGAAGTTCATGTTTGGGGAATGTAGTAAAACAGGTCTAGGAAGAGGTTTCTGAGAAGATCTATCTTTGGGGGAACATTTGTGGTGGTTATTAGAATTCTAGCTCCATCTGGTTGGTATTGGGAGAGGTGATAACTAATTTCCTCCTGAACCTCTGAGGCCCTGGAGAACTGCACTGTTTTGTCCTAGTGAGCCTCCTTAGCTGAGCAAGCTGAGAACAAATGCTGCTGGACCTGACTTCATCTGTACACTTGCTAAGAAAGCAAATACACAGTGGTCTGGAAGCAATTAGGGCTACGGTGCACTGCACCATTATTTTAAAAATTGTCCCTGAGCACAGTTTTGACAAGATAATGAATGTGCATTTGCTGGTGTGGGAGTGGAGCAACTTAGAGGGAGGAAAAATGAGCTCATTGAGTCTTCATGGACCATCAAGTCCACAGACCTTTCAGTGTGAAAGTGCCCTGTGTGGATGCTTCTGGGGAGTTCCTGACAGATGATAGAAAAGGGCCCAGACTATCCTCAACAGTCCTCCTGGTGCCTCTGGCTTCAGAACTGTGCTTTTCACGCTTTCTGTCAGAAGGGGCTCATGTGCTTGACAGTTCCCAAATTGTCCTGTGTACCCTCTGCCTGACGACAAGTTCTCTGTGGTATTCTGAGCTCCATTGTTCCCCTTTGAGATAAGACTAAATAGAAATCTTTCTTTTGCACATCTTGAATTCCTTATATTTTTCAGTCTTTCCATAGAACACTCTTCCTTCACACAGAGCATTGCTCTTAGACAACGATCTTCAACTGACAAAGAACAATTTCATCGTCTCCAAATTTCTATTCCTGAGAAGCCTTTGGATTAATTCAAGTAGTCTGAATAATGGCTTCCCTAAAGATATGTCTCTTTCCCAACCCCAGCAACATAAATTTGATATAATTTGGAAAATTGATCTTTGCAGATGTCTATGGGCCTGTAGATCTCTGGCTATGAGACTGTATCAGATTAGATGATGTCACAGCCAGTGGGAAGTTTGCTTATAAACAACAACACCAACCTAGGAAGAGAAGCAGAGAAGGGACAAAGGAAGATGGAGGAAGAATTTGGGGTTCTGTAGACCAGCCAAGGAACACCTGGATCCATCAGTGATGGCGAACAAAGATCCTCCAGTGGAACATTTGGCAGCATGGAACACAGCTGCCACCACTCTGAAGCCAGGAGGTGACAATTTGCCTCCACTTTTGAGGACCCTGGATTCTAGCTAATGCATTTTAAATGACATAGCAAGACACAGACAAACCACGAGGACACAATGTATACCAACATAGACAGACCAAGATTAGAAGTGAGGCTGTGAACCTGGAAAAGGAAGAGGCTACATGCTAGAGAAGGTACTATGGTCTCGTGGAGGCTGAGCCCAGCCAAGAGTGGGCCAAGGGGAGAGGTCACTGGTAGACAGTAGGGGCACTTCATTTACACAACATTCACTACATCTGTAAGAATGACTAAAAGCCAGTTCTTAAAGGTTTATCAAGAATACACAACTCTAAATGATATCAGTGACAAAATAGTCCACTCTCAATATTTTGTTAATAATAATTTTATGCAATTTCTACAAGACTGCCAAGTTTAAATGCCATGTATGTAAATTGAAAATTGGCACATTTCTGTTACTTTGACTTTGAATGTAAAATATTCTGCACAGGATTGAATTTTAGTTGTTCAGTGGGCACTGATATGTACAAACTCAGCTATATGTACTTGTTTTGAGAATATATAATCTTCAGAAATGACTCTTATTATATTCATATCAGGATGTATATGTACAATAGGCTTATATGAAGTATAGATTCTTAAGGTGAGCAATGTAAGTTTTATTACAATTCTGTCATTCTTTGTGGCCCCTTGAAGTCTGTATTTGTAACTGTACAATACAATCAAACAAACACAATTACAAGGTAAACTATTTTATTTCATACATAAAACGTTTCACTGAATTTTAGTATCTTTGCTAAAATTTTTTTAAAGATTTATTCATTTATTGGGTATACAATGTTCTGCCTGCATGTGTCCCAGCAGGCCAAAATATGGCACCAAATCTCATTACAGGTGGTTGTGAGCCACCATGTGGTTGCTGGGAATTTAACTCAGGACCTCTGGAAAAGCAGTCAATTCTCTTAACTGCTGAGCTATCTCTCTAGCCCAAGCTTTAACATGTAAGATGAATCTTAAAAGGTCTTATTAATTAAAAAAAAAAAAAACCCAGGGCCAGATATTGGGGTAAAATCTGAGAGATCAGAAAAGCAGGAAGAAGCCAGCCACATTCTTACCACTTGGAAATCCTCAGCCAAAGATAGTGACTTCCTGTATACCCATGCCTATATGCCTTTCTGTTCTGCTTTCATCTCACTTCCTCTCTCTGCTCAGCTACATCATTTCCTGTCTGTCTGTACAGACCTCCAGACCTCTATGGTTAGTGCTGGGATTAAAGGGATGTGTCACTATGCTCTGTTCCCCAGTGTGGTCTTGAACTCACAAAGATCCAGATGGATCCCTGCCTCCCAAATGCTAGGGTTAAAGGTGTGTGCTACCATTGCCTGACATCTGTGTTTAATACAGCTGGCTTTTTCCTCTGATCCTCAGATAAGCTTTATTAGGGTGCACAATATTTTGGGGGACACAATATCATCACCACATTAATATCTTTCAAACTGTAGGGAAACACTTTTAAATTATCATTTGAAAACCCAAAATCAACTTTTTAAGAACAAGAGTCACATGAAGACCATATGAGTATGACTGGTTATCCAATAGTTACTATAACAAATGATGTTATTGTGTCAAGGAGACCTGTTAAAATGATTCATTTGGGTTTTAACTATGTGAGACCCACCATTGTGTGGATGAGGAAAAACAGGAAGTGGAAGGTGAGAAGTGATGGTTGTACGTTTGTTCCGCCAAATTTAAATATTTTGCTTAATGTTAGTCTGGTCAACTTAAAGATTATTTTCCCAGAAGCTTCAAGAGGAAGTAAAATAGTTATTGCCCAGTGTCACAATCAGAGAAGTCCCTTTTGCTCTCCGAAGTGACCCCATTATTTGCCCTTTCGATGAAGGGCAAGTTCTAGCCATATACAAAGCTTAGAATCTAAAATTGTATTTTAGTTCAAAATACATAGGCATTGAGGATTAACTATTGAGAAGAACAACAGCTACCTATTTACTGTCAATCATGGGCTGTAATAGTGAATAACAAGCCAAGAAGTATGATTGTGAGTCTATCTGAAAGGCAATGCATTGCAAATCTTCCCATTGACTGGACTTACATATGAATAGTCTAGAAAGAAAGTGTGGATTGTTGAGCTTCTATTTCTTTGATTTACTCTTTCAAAAGAATGACAGAGATGACCCACAAGAGACAGAAAAGAGGGTAGGGGATGAAATTTGAAAGTTATTGAAGCTTGAGCCCGATCAGAAAGAATCAAAAGAGAGGCCAAGTAAGGTCCTGGGGGAGGCTGAGAAGTTCTTGTGGCAGAGGGTGTTTGTCATGGCTACAGAAGTTCCCTACACAAGAGACTGTTGAGAAAATAAATCACAATCCAAATTTAAATAAAAAAGCTCAATATCAATATCAAATAGCAGGTAAGACAGGAGTGATATGCCGTGAGAGACCCCTGCCCCTACTCTGGGAATTGCTGATGAAAACCCATCATAACTGGACCACATCTTCCATTTTTTCTATGTCTTTGTGCTAATCCTTTTCTAGATAAGGAATACCCATGCCACTCCTTTTGTTAAACAGCTTCTGAGCTGCCTTTTAAAGGACACGGGACTAGAGAGGTTTTAAGTTGAACTTTGGAAGCAGAGCACCGGCAGTCAGCTCCCAGCACTATCATTTCTTACCAGGGTAGTCACAGGCAAGTCAGCCTTAGCACCTGTCTTGTCTTCTATAAAGTGGGAGTCATGGTTACCACAGGGGTTGCTGCAGTGACGAAATGAGTTAAATGTTCAATACAGCTACTTAGAACAAACCCCAACACTTGATAAACATTATGTTAGTGCTAACCATTACTTAAGACTAAGAACTCAGACCCCACTCCCAGCTTATCACAGGGCACCCTCCACTAAGACCCCGGTTAAGCACGCCCTGTGCTGTGTTATTTACTTTCTCTAGAGCTTAAACTCTTGTCACTAAAGATTGGGATTTAGATTCTTGTATCCCATTGGCTAGCATAGGGACCAGAGAGAATATAGTTATATAGATATGTAAAACAGGCATACAAAACAAACATTTACTAATAAAATACGTAGAGAAATTTACTTTAAAGCAGTTCTTTGGTACACACATAGCTTTTCCATTTACTAAAAACAAAATGAAATGTGATGAATAATGTTAATCTACTGATGACTAGATGTGCTTGCTTATTTTTCCATAAACAATTAAATCTTGGTTGAATATTTGAAGCTGCAAGAAACATAATTTTCAGTCTCTTTTCAATTTGATCAATAATTTGATCTTCTAATCGTTAATGCTGAGAGGGCCGTTTCACGTAAATAAGTAACACAAAACTGCAGAGGCCTCATCAGGGCCATTTCCGGTAAAGAGTCAAAATCCATTTTAAAACGTTTCACAAAACTTAAAGCAGCAAATCAAACTGAAGCTTTTAAATCAAACATTTAAACACAATATCATCCACAGAAACACTTTTTCAATACATGCTGAGAAATGACAACAAAAAATATTAAGTTGTTGTTTTCTGTAATGGGAACATTTTCCATATGAGCAGAAGTGTTCTGTAATAGAACTCTTCAACTTGTAATATAAAACAGTCTCGATTTGAGATGTTTCAGGCAGTATTCACGTTAATTGTGCTGGCTGATAACTCTAACTTGACACAAGCTAGAGTCATCAAAGGGGAAGGAGCCTCAGCTGAGGAAATGCCTCCTTGAGGTCCAGCTGAAAGGCATTTTCTCATTTAGTGATCAATGGGGGAGGACCCAGCCCATGGTGGGGGGTGCCATCCCTGGGCTGCTGGTCCTGGGTCCTACAAGAGGGTGGGCTGAGCAAGCCATGGGAAGTAAGCCAGTAAGCAGCTGCCCTTCATGGCCTCTGCATCAGCTTCTGCCTCTGGGATCCTGTCCTGTTTGAATTCCTGTCCTGACTTCCTTCAGTGATGAACAGCAATGCTGAAGTGTAAGCTGAATAAACACTTTCCTCCCCAACTTGCTTTTTGGTCATGGTGTCTCATCGCAGCAGTGGAAACTCTAACTAAGATGTTAATGCTGCCTGAGATGGTGTGCACAATTGCACGCTTAATATGTTTAGAACCATACTGCAGTGAGGTCAGGAGGTACAACGTGGGCAAGCTGACAGAAGACACGATTGGGATTCCTTACATGTTTGGTTTTGAATTCATTTTTGATCATTTTATGTTCTAAAACCTTTTGCTGTGGGGAGCAGGGAGGTAGTCAGGCTTGCTTGAATTCCTCTCTGCGGCCTTCATCACCAGCAATGAAGATGCTTTTTCCCTTGGTATAAGGCCCCTCTCTAGGCAAGGCCCCTCTCTAGACAGAGAAGGTTCCCTTCATAGAAAAGTCAGAAAGCTCCTCCTCCACAGTAGCTTTGTTGTTGGTTATTTTTGCTCTTTTTGGGGGCCTACCACCCAGCTCCCAAATAAATCACACATGGAGGGTTATTCTTATTTATGAATGTCCAGGCTTAGCTTGGATTAGTTCCTAGTCAGCTTTCTTTAACTTAAATTATCCTGTCTACCTTTTGCCTCTGGGCTTTTCCTGTTCTCAAACTTCTGTAAGTCTTACTCTTACTCTGTGGCTTGCTGTGTAGCTGGCCCCTGATGTCCTCCTCCTTCCTCTCTCCATCTTTGATCTTCCTCTCCTCCCAGATTTCTCCTTCTATAGATCCTCTCTGCCTGCCAGCCCTGCGTATCCTTTCTCCTACCTTGCTATTGATCATTCAGTTCTTTATTAGACCATCAGGTGTTTTAGACAGGCACAGTAACACAGCTTCACAGAGTTAAACAAATGCAACATAAACAAAAGTCACCCACCTTAAAATAATATTCCCCAACATGGCTTCTTAAACTTCTCCAGCGTAAAATACTCAGCGTGTCACAGCGCTGTATTTTGAGGGTAACGTGTCTTGACTTGCTCAAGGGCAAAACCGTAGTTCTCATCCATCTGAAAATGTAAAAACTAGTGAAAGCATTACATTACAATCGAGTCAAACAAAAGGAGATAGAGAGGGAAAGGACAAGGGGAGGAGCAAGAGAGGTACTTAGGTCAGAAATATTAAAATGTGTGTCCAAGTGGAGGTCCAATTACCTTCTTCTATGGTGAGAGAGTGGTTGAACCTGCACTGGACTGCAGTCTATGTGTCTATGGAGAAGGGTTACCCTGCAGCATTGGTGTCAGTTTTCTATGGTCTACGGAGTTGTAAAATACCCCAAAGATGATGAATAACTAACTGGACTAGGCAGCCCAGAAAAACGTGCTGAATATGTCTGCAATGCAGATGCCTGGTTAAAGCACAGCCTTCTCCTCCACTAAACTGTAACTGTCTCATGAGTCTTGTCCCTATGTGATGAAATTTCTGTCATAAACTGGGCTGGTTCAAGTCATTGGGACCCTTCAGAGCTCTGAGTGGCTTACCATTTAGCTACTTGGGCATATCTCACTGGCTGCATGGGACTGCATGGGCATAACCACCTTTGGGGGGAACTAGAGGGTTTTCTCCCCTCCCCTAAAAAATGTGTGTGTGTGTGTGTGTGTGTGTGTGTGTGTACACACACACACACACACACACACACACACACACGCACGAGCACGGCAGGAAAGAAACCTAGCGGAAGTTCTTCTGTCCCCCACCGTTCCCTTCTGTTGCTAATTCCAGGTGCACGCACGCACGCACGCACACACGCACGCACGCACAGAGGGCTTGCCCCATGGCCCTCTGTCACCCTGTCATCAGTCTCCCACACCCCTGTTGATAAACAGCAAATGAAAGATCTTTTCTTTTATACTGCCAGTCGGGTATAATTTCTTAAGCCATACTTGTTAAAATCTCCTTATCTTGATAAATAATGCTACCTTCTCCTCCTGGAATACAGGTAAAGAAAATTCTTAATTACTTTTTTTTCAAACGCTTCCATGTCTAAATTACCTAATGGCCGCTGCCCCTTAGGTCCTGCCTTATCAGGGGGATCTTAGAGGCCTTGCCAGCAATGCCATCAGTCAGGTAATTTGCATGAATGGTTCTTTAATAAACATCCAGCCCCCTTATCACTGTTCCCTGCAGGATCCTCATTAGCCAGTAACCTAATTCAAGCTTGAAAGATTTTCCATTATACTGCCCTTTGTTTCCTGACCATTGCCTAATTTTCTGTTCAGCAGGACATGTTTCTGCAGCCTGTGGCTTGCTTCTTGATTGACATACATGCATTTCTCTTTTGCAGAATAAATGACTGCACAGCGCCACGCTTTCTGTCTTCTGTTAATGGTGTGTTCACTTTGTAGGCACAATAAAAGGTCACAGGCATATTATCAAAACAACCCCTAAAGTTATCTTTAAAAACAACATAATGTGACGTAAAGATAGAAGTCAATGACCTGACAGTCCATGTGAAAGTGAGGGGATGGCCCAGATCCCAGGGTCAATTTAATCCTTGACAGCATACCTTCTGTTTTACTGATTTAACAGCTTGATTATTTCTTCACATCTACTCAACAAGTTTGGGTTGCTGTTTCATAGAAGCTCATAGAGTTAGATCATTAATAGAAGAGCTTGGACTCTTCCCAGACTTAACACTTTACAGACAACATCAAACTTGTAGTTTTCATCCCTCTCTGTGTGACATCATCGACGAGGCTTTTGAACACATTCCCATCCATACGTACCCTCATTTAATAGGCTAAGGATGGTACTAGCGACCTGTGAATTTCCACAGGTGTCTAGCTGATTTTCGTATGTAACCAGAGTTGACATATTTCTAGAAATTTTGTTTTCTACCACTCTTATACCATTTAGTTATTATTTTCTTATTATCAAATGACTAAGTTGTCTTCCAGATTTCAAAATGTTTCTTCAAGACGTGTCTCTTTAGAAAAGCAGAACGCTATCTTCTGTGTCTGCTGGACATTCTCTCATGATTAGTTGGCCTTAATCTGGAGTATGGATTCCCCCTCCACATACTATCTAGGAATAATGATCTTGAATTTTCATGTTATACTAAAAATAGGATTCTTCTTGCAAGGCTTCAGTAAATCAAGAAGAGTGGCCTCTTACCTAAGGCGTTTTTCCTTCCTTCAGGGAAACCTAAAGGAAGAAAGATTTCTTCTAACTCACTATTTGAAGGTACAGCTCCTCATGGCAGAGAAAGCATGAAGGTAGAAGCTTGAGGCTTTATGGTCTTATCTAGGCAGACCAGGTAGCCGAAGAACAGGGCAGAAAATGAAGCAAGGCTTGCCTTGAATGATGTATTTCATTCAACTGGGCCTCCTAAAGGTTCTAGAACATCCCACAACAGTGTGCCAGCCAGAGACCAAGTGTTCAAAAACGTGAGTCATGAGTGACATTTTATATCTAAACCATAACACCAACCAAGTCTGTCCTTCTCAGGTGACAGCTGAAACATTGCCTTCTGCGGACTGACTTCCACGCCTGTCTTCACCTCTTTGCTTCCATGTCCACATACAAGCTTGCAGGGCTTGCTCAGATGTGAAGACATTCACCAACCCACATTGGCTTTCTTCCTTTCCCAGACCTCCCACTAGAAAGAAGGTGACTTGAAGACAGGGACTATGCTGTCTTCATGACTGCAGCTTTGGTGGTGGCCACACAGCAGGGTGATGGTGATTAATAACAATAACAAATAATGATAAAATATCTGGTGGTTCTTACTACGTAGCGATTGCTGTTCTAAGTACTTTTAATTATTTATCCATACAAGCCTCAACAACAACCACATGTGGTAATTATTGCTATTATTCCCATTTTAAACATAATAGAATGAGCATTCATCTCTCCCTCCTCTAGTTCATTAAACTAAATATTCTAGTTCATGGAGCTATCAATTAGAGTTGCTGAGATCTGAATACAAGCATTGTGCCCCAAAGCCTATGGGTTCTTAAATACTTTTGAACAAACATTGTATGTAAAAAAAAATGTAGTCACAGGGCCTAGGGGACATGGCTCTCACTGAGTACTGCCCCAGAGATTATGCTGAAATTTAGGCACAGTGGTAGACACAGTTTGCCAATAAAGACTCATATGTTTTGGGGACAATTAAATTTGAGCACAGGGGTAGATAGGAAGTCATCTGGGACATGCTTGTGATAGGCCTGAATGTCAGACAAGTAGCACTGTGTAACTGTGTCATAAGCTTAAGTATAACATATTTTTATTATACACTTATATATAGACATATAACCATGACATATAACTCATGTCAGCATCCACTCGTGGCTTAGTCTATATGACATTCCTTGGATAACTTGGTCTGGGCAAGAAGATCTGGGAACTATTAAGACTAGTCCATAATGTCAATGGATGACTATAGAACAGGCATCCTTCTATATCCCAAGTCCATCTGGGGGCTCTATGCAGTGAATCTTTCTGTTTTTCTATTGCTATTAGAACAAATGATTTCTAAGTATCCTCAGCCAACACAAATGTGTAAGATGACAGTTCTGAAAGTCAAAAGTGTGAAATGGGTTTCATTGAACTAAAATCAAGACCTGCGCAAGGCTTCCTTTTCCTGGAGGCTCTGGGTGAGAGGCTGTTGCTCAGACTATTCCAGCATTCCTTGGTTTGTGAGTCCTTCTTCCATCGCTGAAGCCAGCAGCATAGCATCTCCAGAGTTCTGACTCTGACTCAGCTGCCATCATGTGTGGACTCCTGTGATCTCAGCAGGCCCATGGTAACCTTCCCATGTCAGTGTCTGCAAAGTCCCCTTGCCTTATAGGTTAGCACGTTCACGGTTGTGGGACCATTTGGCTAGCCTTACTGTATCTCCTAGAACCTCCAGTCAAAATGACTAAGAAAACCTCCTCCAATCGATGGCTATCCCCACTTCCTGGGCCAATTTGAAGAGTATTGTGAAAAACAAAAGCAGACACAGACTCTTTTCTCTAAACTTTGATCTTAGTAAGGAACGGGCTGCTTAAATGGAGATGCGTTGAAGATGGATAGAGGAGTTCTTCCCAGTCAGGGGAAGAAAAAGTGTTCCAACTGCATAGCACATCTCCACACGAGCATAGTGTAGGATGCTCTCTAAGCACATCTCCACACGAGCATAGTGTAGGATGCTCTCTAAGCATTGCGTGGTCAGCAGAGGGGACAATCTCTTGATATTTAGAAGATACAAGGCCATCTGATGCTCAGTAGAAATGGTATAAATAAAGCTTTTAGTTGTAAATTGCCAAACTTGGAAAAGCCAATTCCAAGATCTTTCTGAAGTACTACAAGGTTTTATAGTGAACTATTAATAATCTTTCTGTTGCTAGAGTCTAACATTTTCCTTCTGACTATGTTGGGCCTGCTGTCCTGTTTTAATGATGTGGAAGGACTGGTCTCATCAGGACAGCAATGTTGGGGGATTCATGTATTCATAGCTGAGTCCAGGTCCAGGCTGAAATGACTCTTCCTCGCTTCCATTCATACCCAAACCTGCAATTCTTCCTTGATGGACAAGGCCCCAGTAAGAGAGGGGAAAAGGCTGCCTAATGGGATGCTTTCCTGCATGCCCAGTGGTGTCTCTCGGAAGAAGTTTGACAGGTTTCTCTTTGTGGTTTTGAAATTCCTCCCCACAGAGGCATGAAAGAAGGCTAATGGACGAGAGATGAGCACCCAGGCAGTGTGCCTCCATTCTTCCCACAGCACAGATTTCTATGACATGTGCACTCTTAAGTGTCTTTGATAATCCTTTTTACTCTCACTTTGTTAGACTTGAAAAGGCAGCTTCAGCAGCAGGTACAAAGGGGAGGGAGCTTATGGGACAGAGCCGAGGCATTGTGTGCCTGGGCGTCTGTGAACTGAGCGGTGCTCCCTTCCGGTTCATATGCTGAAGCTGAACCACAGTACCTTAGAATGCATTCGGAAAGAGAGACTCCAGTCAAGGTCATAAAGATGAAGCTCTAATCCTGCAAGAATGGTGTCCTAATAAGGAGAGGGAAAGACAGAATGGAAGTGTGCACACAGCAGGGGGGGTCGTCAGGACACAGCGGGACAATCATTTGCAAGTCCAGGAGAGGCCTCAGAAGAAACTGATCCTGCTGGCACCTCCTCTTGGGCTTTTAGATTCAGAATTATTTTTAAAAAAATGGGTAGATCGCTACACTTTGTTAGAGCAGCCCAGAAAACCTAGTGCAGTTACTTGTTTATTTGGCCTTGAAGGATGGAAAATCTGCTGGCTGGTACATACTTCATTTCCAGTATCAACACAGTTAAAACCCAGCAGTCAAGGTTGGTCCATGGTAACTGTGGACCACAAGCAGACATCGGCCATGTGCTCTTGAAGCACTAAGACTTCAGGAATTCTATAGATTAGTTTTGGACTGTCATTTGGTCTCCGTGTGTATGCTCATGCATGTGCATTTGGAAGCTAGAGAAGGATGTCAAAGTCTTCTACCACTCTACATCTTACATCTGTTGAAACACCCTTGCTCACTGGAGCTGGAGCTCACTGGGGTGGCCAGCCAGTGCACGCCTGGGATCTGCCTCACCTGACTTGCAATGCTGGGGTTACATGCATGCTCAGCCATGCCCAGCTTCTTACATGGGTGCTAGAGGTTAGAATCCGGGTCCTCTTGCCTTCCTAGCTAGTGCTGTGACTCATCCATCCAACTAGAAAATGAAGCTGATAGTTCATGTAACTCGCCGAACCATCAGATTTTCAGGTAACAGATTTCAGATGGCTGTCCTCTGGACTAAAGGTTCCACTGTGAGTCCATGCTGCATCCACATCAGTTGTCACTTAAGTGCTTGGTTGCTTTGGAAGTTGATTTTAAAGAAACCTCATGATACGAGGGGACCACATGTATTCTGAAAAGCGAAAGAATCACCAGCATTTGAAAATGTAGAGTAAAAGAGCTGAGAGCAGTCGACCCACCGAAGCCAAAAACAGCACCTGCATTTTTTGCCTGGTTGTTTTCAGATTTTCGTATTTATCTAACCAATACATAAAAACAAGTAACCAATATATAAATCAACAATAATATTATATTATATTATATTATATTATATTATATTATATTATATTATATTATATTATATTATATTATATTATATTATATATTAATAGAATATCATGTAATGTTTTGGCACATTGCACAGCATTTAAATCAGGATTATCATGTTCATTTCCTTGTTTGTCATTTCTTTATGATGAAAACGTTTCAATTCTGCCTTCTTTTTCTGCAGCACACAGTGCATTTTCTGCCTGCAGTCACCATATCATCCATAGAGCAGCAGGGCTCACTTCTCCTTTGAAACTGTGCCCTCACTGACCAGTCTTTCCCCATCCCTCCACCCACTGCCCTCCACAGCCTCTGATAAACACCATTATACTCCTAATGTCTGGGAGGTCACTTCTTAGGTTCCGCACATGAGTGACATCACATTTCACGTCTCCTCCTGTGCCTAGCTTATTTAATTTAGCCCAATAATCTTCAGTTCCACCCATGTTGCCACCATGAGAGTAGTTCGTTTTTTTTTATGGGTGAATAGTGTTCCGTTGTGTATTTATGTCACACTTTATCCATTCCTCAGCGGATGGACACTTAGATTGTCTCCATCTCTTGCCTTTTGTGAATAGTTCAGCAATGAACACAGACGGCAGATGTCTCTTCCTCATACTGATTTCAATTTCTTTGGCTACACTCCAAAGAAAGACTGGATCATGTGATAATCACAATTTTAATCTTTTGAAAACCTTCATACTGTTTTCTTTATCATTATACTAATTTACATTTCCATCAGCAATATGAAGAGTTCCATCTCCTCCACATCATCACCGGGACTTTTTGAGATTAGCCTTACTGGAGCATGGTTATACCACCTTGGGATTTTGACAAGCATTTCTCTGATGATTAGTGGTGTTGAGCATCCCCCCGCCCCCCCCCCCCCCCCCCCCCCGCATGCCTTCTGGCCATCTGTATGTCCTAAACAGACCTACTGGCAATTTTTAATTGTGTTGATTTTTGCTGCTGAGTTAGAATTCCTTTTATATTCAGCATGATAACTTTTTACCAGGTAATGTTTGCAAATATCTTTCAACACTCTGTAGATTATTTCTGAACTCTGTCAATGGCGGCTTCTGCTGTACAGAAGTTTGATATGATCCCATTTGTCTATTTTTGCTTGTCTTTCCCTCAGATTTGGGGGTTATGTCTAAAATTCCTGTCCACTCCTTTGTCCTGAAGCATTTTCTCTACGTTCTCTTCTGGTAGTTTCATAGTGTCATTTTATCAATTTTGTCAATCGTGAGTTTTTTTCTTATAACTGGCGAAAGATAAAGGTCTTGGTTAACTCTTCGGCATGTGGCTAATACTCCCATTCCCATTTTCTGAAAACACTCTCCCTTAGCAGTCACTGTTCTTAACACCTTTGCGAAGGCCACTTGCCTGCAAGTGCACGGGCTGACCTCTTGCTCTCCATTCTGTTCTACTGGTCTGTGTGTTTTGTTGTTTTCAGATTTCAAGCAGAAAGTCATGCAATTTATGCTCATGGACTTAGACCAAGCCTGCCTTCAAGAGCTCAGCTGTTTTGTGTGATGCTAGGTAAACTTCTTGGCATTGTAATTGCTTCTTTAAAACGGCACTCACCATGGGATGTCTTATGCTTTGGGGCTGATTTACTGATGTAATAACTATGGAGGCTTGACACCAAGTGTGCCACACAGTGTAGTCTGCTTTCCCCAACACCACAGAGGTGTGGCAACAGCCCTTCAAGGGTTAAGTAATACTTTTCTGAAAACCTATTCTTAAAAGGGCCTGCCCTGGCCATAGAACTCTAAAAGGAATGGCCTGCAGGTGATTGCTCCTGAGTGTTTTCCCACAGAGAGCAAAGGCATTATAAATTATAACAATTTCCTTTAAGTAGAGACAAACACCAGTGCCTTGAAAGGCACTGAGGTCCTGCTTGCCATCTCAAAGATTCCATGGAGATTTAGATGTGGATCACCTGTCAGCTTTGACATCTTTCTCACAGCCCAGAGTTTTCTAAGCCTCAGACACCCGAAGTCTCAGCCCTGAAACAGACCAAAAAAGGACCTTTTTAGAGCAGTTTTAAAAAGCCATTTCAATTTCATTTACTCTTCTCTGTATTGGAGGGTTTATCTAAGAGTCCTCATCTCTGCCAAACAAGTGACAGAAGCAAAAAAAATTTTTTTTTTAATTGTAGAACTGAACATTAAGCTAATAGAAATGCGAGACTGAGTAAGCACACAGGTACTTCCATAAGAGAAAGGGAAAATTAAAAAAGGAAAATAAAAAAGGAAAATGCTGAAAATCAAAAGAAATTAAGGGATAGGAAAAAAGAGTTTTAGACAATAGGCCAAATATTGAAAACACACGGAAAGATCCAAGGAATTTCCCCCCACAAGGAAGAACACTGAAGCAAAGGAAGAGAACATTGGAGTTACACCCAAACGCAATGTCTACCGAACATCAATTTCTTTCCCACTGGAAGAAGCCAGGACTTCTGGGGGAAAAATGGTTGATTCTGGGTTCCTGGCAGGAACTGTGCAGGTCCAGACAAGTTTGTCACAGCCAATAGTCAGGAAGTCTGTTACAAGGCTTGGGTCAAAAAGACTCAAGAGCTAACTAGGGGAGGCTCCCACTGACCCCAAGTGGAATCATTTTGGGTTTTTCCTGTTTGTTTTGAGACAGGATCTCATAGAGCCCAGGCTGGCCTTGAACTCATCATGTAGCCAGAGATGACCTTGACTGCCTGATCTTCCTGCTTCCACCTCTGAGTGTTGAGATTACACCATACTCAGTTTGTAGTGATGGGACTCAAACCCAGGGAGGTATTCATTCAAGCCAGGTAAATATTCCAACAGAGCTACATCCTCAGTCCACAACTGGAGTCTTAGTAGTAAGACAACAATAGTTGTTAGAAATATCCAACATAATAAGAAAAGAAAGATTGCATCTGTTCAAATTCATGAGTTCTTAGTCATGTTAAAAAAAAAATCGGGCAAGTGTACAAGATGGCAAAGAATCTTGTTATTCTAAAGGCTGAGAAAGAAGGGAAAATACTAGTGTTGACCTGTGACTACTGTATAAAGCAAATGAGAAAGGAAAGGATTTTTAGACAACTGTTTCACACAATAAATAAAAACATAATTGACATATGAACACATAATTAACCATTAACCAATATGACCATTATTGTCCACACTTCCCACACACAGATGAATAGATTTAGGTGCTGAGCTTCCAGGGCCACAGTCATCAGAGGTACAGAAGATACCAGATCACTCAGCCTCCTGTGAAAGAACACACTTGGGGACACAGCCTGTATCTCACTAGAGGATCAGAGTATAATGGCTAAGTCTCTGGATCCAGCTACTAACTGAAGTTCATATGAGCGTATACTCAGAAAAACCAGACTAGGAAACTCTGTAGTTAACCTGCCTGGGATCTTCATGAACTAACAGTAAAGGAAAGAAAACAATGTAGAGAGAATCTATAAATTAGTACAATACTATTAATTTTAAAAGTAGGAAGTGTAGCCGGGCGGTGGTGGCGCACGCCTTTAATCCCAGCACTCGGGAGGCAGAGCCAGGTGGATCTCTGTGAGTTCGAGGCCAGCCTGGGCTACCAAGTGAGTTCCAGGAAAGGCGCAAAGCTGCACAGAGAAACCCTGTCTCGAAAAAACCAAAAAAAAAAAAAAAAAAAAAAAAAAAAAAAAAAAAAAAAAGTAGGAAGTGTAGCATACTAGAAAGGACTCAGAGAGATGGGGTCAGTCATGTATTGCTGGTAGGAATGTAAAATAGTACAATTACTCTGGAAAAAAGCTTAACAAATTTCTTCTAAAATAAACACACACACACACACACACACACACACACACACACACACACACACTGAGCATACAATCGAGAAGTCGCACTCCTGATTATTATGGAGAAATAAAAGCTATGTTCATATAAAAATCCATATAAATGTTCAAAGCAGCTTTATTAGAATAGCTAAAAATTAGATTCATCCTGTGTCTTCTTCAATGAGTCAATCCTTAAGCCAACCAACAAATCTATATATGATGGCTGGCTAATCAACAATAAAGGAGCACAGCTCTTGTTAGACAGTGTGAATGGATCAAAGGAAATGATGCAATGTGGGAAAAGGCATTCTCAAAGGTTTATGCTATACTAATTCACTCTTGATCTACTTAAAGAAGTAATAAAGATGGACAACAGATGAATGATAAGAGGGGATGTTTGGGGCTGTAAAGGGATACTGTGAGGAGCCTTATAGTAAGAGGACAGTTCCGTATGTTGATGAAGGATGTAGTTACCAAAGCTGCATATGTGGTACTCTATGAATATACAGAGCCACACATGTGTCAGTATAATTGATGAAATGAAAATAAATTCTGTGAATTATCAATGTAAAAGCAAATCTATCTCTCCACAGTCACAACATTTCTGACATCAAATGTGTATATGTTTTTTTTTGTTTCTGTTTAGGTTTGCACTAAACAAATCTCCATCTCTTTGTGGACAGCAATTGCCTATTTTGGTATTTAGTGGCCAAATCCCATATATTAAGGGCTCCTGCCAGCCAGACTGTTCCCACGCCATGGCTATTCCAAGTCCCAGGTTACCTTCTATACTTCGGTCTGACAGAGCACAAATTGAGGGTTCCCACACCCCTCAATCATGATAGACAACTTTCTCAGAGAACTCAAGAAAGCACTTTAATGGTTTCTTATCAAGATTGTAATTCAGACACAGAAAAATGAGAGTTATGCATAAGACAAAGCATTATGGGAAGAGGTTGGAGCTTCCAAGCCCTCTCCAGATGAGACTTCTCCCAGGATCTCCACATCTTTGCCAGGTCTTTGCACCCCATTGGTTGGAATTTTTATGTAGGTTCCATTACATAAGCATGATTGATTAAACCATTTATTAGTGATCATTAGTTAATAAAACAACCAGCCCCATTCTGAAACCATCTAGGGACCCAATTACCAGTCATCTCATTAATATATAAAAGGTATTAATATAACTTGGAGATGCTAAAGCTCTTTTAAGCCCTTATATCAAGAGTCAGGATTACGGCCAGTTATTAAAATAAAAGATACTTCCTCGGTGCAGCGGCACTGGCCTGTTATCCCAGCACTTGGGAGGCAGAGACAGAACATTATTGCAAATTTGAGGTGAGCCTGATGTACACAGTAACACTCTGCCTTCAAACAAACAAGCAAAACATTTCCACCCCCGACAAAAAAATGTCCCTGTGGAACATCTTTCAGAACTCTCTATAAATCTGTAATTGTTTCAAAATAATGAGTTTTCTGGGCTGGGAATGTAGCTCAATTGCTAAGTGCTTGCCTAGTTTGCTATAATCACTAGGTATGATCCCCAGTACTGCATGATGCTGGGCACAGTGGCACATGCCGGTAATACCAGCAGGAGGTGGCGGCAAGATGATCAGAAGTTCACAGTCACCCTCAGCTTTGTAAGGAGGGCATAGCAAGAAGGAGAGGAGGGAACTGTATTCAGAGCGGCCATGTTTGTCAAGGTTTTATGTCTTCTTGCCTTGGAGAACAATTACAAGAATTGTCTTGATAATCCACCAGGCTGTCCATGTGTTGTGTAAATGACATGAGCATTGGCAGGCACATCTACTGTCTGCTTGTACTTATTTTTGTGGAGCAGGGTGAATTGGGTGCCACCAAAGCACACGAAGTAGATTGTGTTTAGCTAACTCCAGACATCTGTTGGAATCAGGAGGCTTAATGATACAGTGCAATGCTCCTAGGTATATGTCTCTGTGTTAGGGGAAAACCTCCAAATGATCCAGGTTTAAGTAATAGCATACATTCTAAACTAATAAAATCAGAGAGTTTTGGGAGCAATGAACACAGCAAATGCCATGCCTCACCTTGAAAATGTGTGTTTTAAAAGATATTGGGAAATCCATAGGTTTGGTGGCGGTGAATTACAATCTAATGAATTGTCAATTACCATAAATTATTTAACCACCATGAAATTAGCTAACTGAATTCCAAGGTATATTAAAGCTTATAACTCGAGAGATACCGCAGGCGAGGGACATCGAGATCATGATGGGAGGACATGCAGAGATGACTGGCCACACTAGTGGAAACCCATGAACTGTGGACTGGTGGCTGTGGCGCCCCCATGCGACTGGACTAGGTCCTCTGGATACGGAAGACGGTTGTTTGGCTCGAACTGTTTGGGGGGCACCCAGGCAGCAGGATCAGGATCTGTCCCTGGTGCATGGGCAGGCTTCTGGGAATCCGGTGCCTGTGGTGTGACACCTTGCACAGCCTTGGTGCAGTGGGAAGGGACTTGGACCTGCCTAGGCTCAGTGTGCTGGGCTCTGCTGACTCCCCATGGGAGACCTCGATTTGGGGGATTGTGGGGATGAGGGGTGGCTTGGGAAAGAGGGCTGGGGGGGTGAGAGGAAGGAGGAGGGGCGGTCTGTGGATAGCATGAGGAGTGAGTAGAAATTTTTTTAATAAAGAAAAAGAAATAAAGCTTGTAACTCCTCTATTGATATCTTCAAAACCCTCTTGCCCAGAGTAAGCACTTTTATTATTCGGTATGTGGCATGGTGGGGTGAAATGTCAGACCCTTTCCCTTAAGGGAATGTTTCAGAATGTATTTGACTCTGCTCAATTTACAACTGGGTTAATGCTGGGTAATGTGATAGCCTCCAACAGTGGCATTATGGATTCAATGACTATCTCTCTACTTCATAGTTGATAGCCGGGGCCAGAATGCACCTCCACAGATGCTGGCTACCTGGAAACTACTCTGTGCCTCAGTCTTCTGACTCATTCTGGCTAGCACATTCCTCAGGGAGGATTCTGAAAGATTCCCATAGAGCTGACAGTTTAAGTGAAGACTGTGCTGTAGCTGCTTCATGGAAAAGAAGGAACGTGGTCCTTCAGGGGCTTCCCAACATGGTGAGACTGCGATGTTCCTACATAGGCACTGAGAAGCCACAGTTGCTGGAGAACTTAGCATGAGAGCCATAAAGACGTCACTGATATCAGCTGCAACAATTTCATACTAAATGCAGAATAAGAAAGCCTGGCCAGGAGTTAATGAGAATGGCGAAGAGAAAGGAGAGTACTAACCAAGCTGGGGATGAGAGCTCTCCACTGGACCTCGGGCCACACTCATGGACTCAGGCAGTGCTGGACAGTGAGGACACTGTTCCATGCTTTTCCTCTTGATCCCTATTCTTCCTTGTCCTCCATCCTTACATGACTCACTTGTCCCTGAATATATATCTCTATCTGTATCTCTATCTATCTATCTATCTGTATCTATCTCTTTCTATATATATATATATATAGTTTTGTCAGTCTCGTGACCACATAGAGAAGAACGCCTAAGTACCCTAAAAGTAGTTGTAATGGCAGGCTCAGCTGAGGCTTGATGTCTTCTGTAGGATTGGGGTATTCTTTCCATACATTCTCGACTGCTGCTACCACAGTCTGAAGAGGAAACATCAATTCTGATACAGCTTGGTTTTAGAATAAAACACTTCTCTGCATTCATGTTTTACCTACTTGTAAAACCTACAGTTTGGAGAATGCTAAGACCGTGAAGTGTAATGAGCACTAATGAGGGACTTCTTGTGTGAACAGAATAATGATGTCTTGCTGGAAATTTCTTATTGGTTTTAAGCAATGATATTCTGTTTACATGATCCTCATATCACTTTTTCCTTGTATGGATTTGTCTATTCAAGAAAATCAATACTTGCTTTAGAATGTATGATTACAAAGGATTGGTCTTCCACAAGCTCTGCCTTCCAGGTGTTACCAGCCACAATGTGGTACTCAGTGGTTGCTAATCAATTAAAATATGCAGGGAGAAAGTGGGCATTCTTATTGGCAATGGTGTCATGAGCTCAGGACAAAGCCCCCTCTGACACATTACCTTTTGTTCTCTTCTGTGCTTGACTTTTCTTGGTCAATAAATGTACTCACCACCCCTAATTCCCACCCATGGCAGTTAACATTTGAACTCTGGTGGCTTTTCCGTTGCCCTTTCCACTTTCTACATGTTGGTACACCATTCGACTTAGCCAATGAGGAGCAGCAGCCCCCAGGAGCTCATAAATCCACCTTTTGTAGTCCCGTCCAGAATGTCTTTCAAGCTCTGTTGTAGTATACAAGCTTATGTAATTGAGCTACACTCTGCCCCAGTCTCAGACTATATAAGCCTACCTGTGCCCACTAACTCCTCCACTGCAGTCTCACACAAAAGGCAGTGCCTAACACTTGGCTACATTGCTTAACAATGACTGGAATGATGACCAAATGGCTGAAGGAAAGCTCCTTGATGTATGGCATCTCTTTTCACTGTCTTTCTTAATTTTAATAGATGTTTTCTAGAGTAAATTTTAAATTGAACTTTCAAGGCAGCGTGGGTGGGATTGGGACAGTAGCTGTGTTTATGTGTCTTTTGGGCCAGGTTCAAAGGTCTGTCCTCCAGGTATGACACTTTCTGAAACTGTCCTCCAGGTAGCTGAAAACAGAGAAAATTATGGGGACTAAAAGGAGCTCTTTGATGATGATCTATGTGTGCTACTGCACACTGTAGAATGTGCTACTCTTGCTTTTCTGTTTAAGGACTCACTTTGTCCTGCCTACATGCCAAGTGCTGTGACTCAAGGTGTGTGCCACCCTGCCTGGCTATCACATTTTATTAAATCATCCAGCAATTGAGACGGACTCATCCAAAGATGCTGAGAGTCTGGTCTTAACCTAAGATTCTAAAGCCCTAAGAGATTTGTATGTGGTGAGGGCAGAAAGGTCAGGGGAAGGGGATGAAGAGGCAGGGCACAGAGAGTCTTCTCTGAGTTTCCTGTGAGGCTTAAGGGCTTAGGATCGTGTGATGGGGAGGGAGAGGGGCTCTAGGCAGGCGACCATGCTAACAATATTTGTGTATTAAGTGGCTCACTCTGGCGAGCAATAATGTCTCAACTAAGGACAGTGGAAATTGAATAATACTGAACAACTAGGAAGTAAAGAGAAAGATCTGGATTTAGAGTGAGCCAGGAGAAGGTATCTATGTCCATGCCGATGTTTTAATTAAGTGGGAGAAATATAATGAGAGTAAAGAACGTAAGCAGCAGTGAAATTAACCCATGTCTAGTGCAGGACAATGATTTGCATGAAGTTAGGGCATCATCCTTGTTAGCAACTCTTGAAATTTCATACAAATAATATCCTCGTTTCATAGAAGACACAACTTAGGCGCAGAGGGGTCACACAGCCAGAAGAGAAGTACAGTGCACCGCAGGAATGATAAGTGAAATATACCTGCTATTGTCACTGAAATTTAAGGATTCTCTCTATGGTTGGTGAGCACCCAAGAGTAGACCGAATACTTTTAAATTTGTCATCGTAATTAAGCTTTCATAACAATGTGTGGTAGCCACTGATACCATCACCCTATGAATGATGAAGCTGAGACCTAGAGGGGAGAAGGTGGGTTACCTAAGATCAGACAGCAAGCAGGTAGGTAACGTGAATGTGCCAGACAGTAAATCTGAGTATATTGCAAATCATTGCAAGGTCTTCTTTATGAGCACCATTGGTGAGATGTCACTGATTACACTACCTTCTGCCTTAGCACGTTCATGGGACTGGAGTGGTAAGGGTAAGAGTTGGGGTTACAGAATCAAGGCAATCGCATGGCTAATGGACTCTTTTGCAGACATAATTTTGAGTGTATATGGGAATGCATGAATGTTCGTATATGTGAAGGCGTATGAGTGTGTGCCCACATACACACACACACACACACACACACACACACACACACACACACACACACACACATGGTGCATGCTTGCATCAATGTTTTGGTGACCAGAGGTCATTCTTGGGTGTCATTTCTCCAGAGTTGTTCACCTTATTGTTTGAGACAGAGTCATTCTGGGAGATTTGGGGCTTCCTGATTAGCCTAGGCTGCCTCGCCTGCAAGCTCCAGTGACCTCTCTGTGTCACCTCCCCAGTGCTGATGCTGTAGGCATGCACAGCATTGTGAGCTTTCCAGGTGGCTGCTGGAGATGGACCTCAGGTCCTTATGTGTGCACGGCAAACATTGTGCTGACTGAGCTTCTAGACAGCCCCCGCAGATGTGATTTTAAAGGGTGCTTTGTGCAAGTCATAAAAGTCATCAGATGTTAGTAGTCATAACAGTAGTTCAAAGAAACGAAATACAATTAGCTGCAGAAGGAAATGCTCAAATATATAAATCACATTTTGAAAGGAAATTTGAAGGATTTCTGGTGATAAAGAGACAAAACTGTGTTGTTGGGGAGCTAGGGGTGTTTTTAATCCTGAAAATTATTTTAATTTAGGCTAACAGTGAGTTTTAAGATCAGAGAATTAAATTATTGGAAATAAAGGCAATGTGGCCTTCCTATGAGAGTTCTGGTGAGTAGTAACGAGGCCTTGAATACTGGTGATGGGAGAAGGGAGGGAAGAGGAGGAGGTGGCGGGGAGGGGGTGGTGGCTTCCACATTCTTACTCAGTGAGTACGTAAGGAACACAACTCATTTTCCAACTGGACTAGAAAGACACCTCCCGATGAAGGTTTGCTACACCACAAAGAGATGCATTCCTGAATCAGGTGTAAGCACATGGGAGCCGCATGCTGTTCTGATTGCTGTGGTCTCATGGCACAGGAAATCTGAAGTTGGGATATGAGTTGACTTATCCACATTTGCTATTCCATCTGCATTCTGAGAAGTGGTTATGTATGAGATTATGCGCTCTTTGTATTTGAGTTCTCAGTTTGAAGCATGGTCCCTGGGATTCTTTTTTCTCCCAGAATATAAAAATACATAAAGTGCAAAATATTTGTACCTAGTATTTCAGTTTCGGTTGATTTTCTTTTATGGCTATCCTGTTGTGAAACTGAATGTACTTTCTGAAAAAATTGTATGTGTGTGTGTGTGTGTGTTCAAATGTGTGCACACACATGCCACCTGTATGCATGTGTGTGAGTACCAAGGCATGAGTGTTGAGATTGAAGGACAACTCGTAGGAGTCTATTCTCCCTCTACCCTGTGGGCCCTGGGGATGGAACCCCAGTTGTTCAGGTTAACAGTGAGCCTTTATTCTCGTAGCCACCTCATCAGCCCCCTAAATAAAGTTTGAGTAAAGCGACAACTTTAAAATCATTACTAATAATGTTTAACAGTCTTACATTCTGGATTTATCTGAGTGTGTAAGATTCTTTACAGTGAATGTTTTTGTTTTACAGGGATAGCATTAGGATATCTGTGATCTGAAGTCAGCAAAATCTCATGAGACCACACTCTAGCTTAGAAAAGAACAGAGAGGACATTTCATTCTGATGCATGTTTTTCAAAATAGCATGGGGCTGACTCATCCCACCAGCTTATTTGGATGTGGACAAAGGGCTGGCCCAAATGACATCATTGTCAGTGTGTCTTTCTAAAAACACCATGCACTCCAAGAGAATCCCAAGGACTGAGATCATCTCACACCCAGGGACCTAGGACAGTGACTCAGAAGTTTAAACTGAGTTTTATATAACATGATCTCTTGGCATTTGTTCAAATGAGTTTAGGTGTTTGACATCTATATTTGGCAGCCAAAGTCTAGAGTGTCCTGTGAGGGTAATATGGCTGGCCAGACAGGAATCAAGACTGAGCGATGACAGTTTTGGTACTGTCTTACCTTAGTAAGTCTCTAAGTTTACCGGTAATAAAAACTCTGCTGTGAAGAGGCACAGGGAGGCCCTGCACTCACTCAGCCCCTTACCTGATGATCACCGCCATAAGTCACAGCCACTTTGCAAGTAGAGGGTCTGTGAAAATGTCCTCAGAGTGCTGGAAAGAGGAAAATGTCTTTTAAAGTCTACCACCTCACCGATGTACCCATAACTTACCTGAATGAGTCCCTTAAATGAGCTGTTGATGTCGCATTAGCCATTTTTTTCCTCCCACAGAAATTCATGTTCAGCTACTAGGTAACTTCCCGGTGTGAAATTTACAGGTCTGCCAGCCGTAAAGAACATGAATGCATAATACATAAACAAACTGTATGCTCCTTTTACAGAAAATTTTAAAAAAAGAAAAAGAAAATGGCAAAAGAAAAAGAGAAGAAAAAGAAAGCTCGTGTCCCTTCTTCCAAAGGGAGAAAGCACAAGTCTTGCATTTTTATTTTTGATGCCTTTTTGCCTTTAAATATATGGGATGACTATTAATGCCCATATTCACAGCAGGGATGGGGAAATAGCAGTAAATTGTGAGCACATTTACATTATAACAAGGCCCATGGAAGCGTTGTAATTCACACAGTTATTTCAACAGAGCTTGGACTCCCTCCAGTTTAATTTTCTGAAGTTGAGCTGTGCAGCTGGGTCATCCCTGGTCTAATCTGGGAAATGCATCTCCTAAGGCTGTGGATCAGAATGCCTGCCTCCCAGCTGTCACCAAGGGGCATCATTTACAGCCACTGGGGTCTGAGGGCAAAGCATCAGACTCACTTTATGTGGACACAGCAGCCTAGCTAGCTTCATAAACCCCGTTACAAAGAGCAATAATCAATATTTCATGTTTAATGATGCAGAGCTAAAATTAGTATAGATTTTATGTCTTCTACTTTTCCAAATTATGCAAACATTAGTAACCCCCTTTTAGTGCTCTTATTATACTTCCATTTAAAAAAGGATCTGGTGGGGGGATTGGTGGAGAAACCTATTAATATTTAATTGAATGATTAAGTAGTCAAAAGCATCAAAAGTACATTTGGCTTTTAACTTTTGTTAAAGAGTTACCCTTAGGTTAATATGAAATTATTCCCAACACACACAAAAACCCTGATTTATGTGAGTGTCACTGGACTTGTTCCCCATTGCCCCAGAATGAACTGAATTGTAGACTGTATTCACATTTTAACTTTCCCTCGATGCTCTGGGCCATGCTGGGAATAACATGGCCAATGTGCAATTCAGAAAAGTTAAGAGGTCATGTTTAGATGTGAGTGCACTTTAGAGGAAAAGCAATATTGAAAAGATTTTTGACTTTAAACCTGTCCAAACAACATACCCTACTTATTCAGAACACAGATGGAGTAGAGATAAAGAAAACCAACAGACAAGACTGATGAATGAGCAGGTCCAGTAGTTGAGTATAGGGCCACAGAGAACTTGCCAGGCTCTTGGCTCTATCCCACTGTGCTTGACAGAACTCTTGGCAAGATTGGGGTGGGAGGGGGAAGAGACACAAGAAGTCAAATGCCCTCTTGGCCATGCATTCTAATGTTTCACACCCAAGTTACTTCAGAAAAACCCTCTTGGCGGTGGGAAGCATGACAAGTAGTCAGTCAATTATTCACCACAGCGGTATAGCTTACGCTCCCTCACCACTCATAACAGATTTCATTTGGAAGAATTTGCAGTGCTATGTATATGGGTTGCACCTGAATAATTCAACTTGTATTTTGCAGGGGTATTGAGCTTAATTAAAAAAAAAAAAAAAGACAGTAGTCAAATAGAGTAGGGTAGGAATTGCCCTGTTATTTTTTGAGCGAAACTGAACCATGAGGTAAGTTTGGAGCTTTGTGTTGCGGCAGCTTCTCCTACAATGGACCGGATTTGAGTAGATATGCTGCTCTGTTATTTAATCGGACTGATTAATTCGTGGTACTTGTTGGAATTTCCAGGTAGGGCAAACAAAGGCAATGTAGGTTTCTTGGCCAAGCCTGAAACAGATAACTCACTGGAGATAACTCAACAGAGGGTGGACTGGAGAAGTACAAGAATGGGAGGGCAGGGTGTAGGGTAACACTCCAGGCTTGGGGAAGAATCTGGAGCTACCAATGGATCCTGTGAAAGAAGGAAAAAGAGAGGAGGGGAGAAGGGGAAGGAAGGGAGAGGAAGTGAGGGAATGGCTGGAGGGAAGGCAAGATGCTGGAAGAGGAAGGAGAGGAAGAAGTAATAGGCCTATGGCTGGAAACGCCATGTGAGAGAGGCCACTGGGAGCTGTGGCCTTCACCTCCGGCAAACTGGGTTCCAGCAAGAGCATCAGTCTGCTGACCTCTCACCTCGGTGCCTCCCCACCAAGAGCCATGAACAAAGGGACATGACTGATAAAAACCCAAGTCACAAGCTCCCCAGGACACAGAGGACAGTGGAGAACAGTAAAGGGACCCTGTGGGAGAGCAGAGACTGCAAGCCTCTGATTACTAAAGTGTCTCCATCATTGCCACAACAGATTCAATTCATTTACCCAACATGTATTTATTAAACCACTCGTAAATGCTTCCTTCTGGGGGTAGATACACCAGGTGATTAGACAGTAGCCCCAAGCCCCAGGAATTTAGTGGGGGAGGCAGGGAGAGAGTAAAATGCAAACTGGAATGATGACAGGTTGCTGAGGAACTGGGGCTGGAAACAGCAACCCTTCTAGAAGTTTGGGAAGACCTTTGTGGAGGGCATGGGGTTAGAGACTTCCTGAAGGAAGAATGGAATGAGCTAAGAGAAAGATGAAAAGCCTTAGTCACTGAATGTCACGGAGGAGAACAAGTGCCTTCTGGAACCATGTGACCTTTCATCTGAGCAGGCTTATAGCAGTGTGGGCAGAGTGGAGGTACAGCTGAGAGAGGCCAGCTAACTTCCACTGCGTTAAGACCTCAGCTGTGGCATGGAGTCCATCCCCACAATTTCAAGGAGCTACTAATGATTTCTGGAAAAAAAAAAAAACAATAAAAACATTGCCAAATACAAAACCAGACACAGATAAGGCTGGTGGTAGAAACTAATGATTGCAGAGACTATTTGTATACGTGTTCAATGATAAAAGAGAATTTTCTCAAAGGCAAAACTCCCAATGGGATTTGTGAGCAAGCCAACTTCCTAATTCATCTCTGAGAAAATGAGGATATGCTTTGAAACTTCCAGGCCAGTTGAAGTGGGGTGCATTGTAGAGTTAGCTTAAATAACCAAATGATGCAATCAGTCCTCCAAATAGTCAGAACAGCTGTCAGGAAAGCTTGGTTAGTCATTGACCTTATGTTTAATATAATTTCCTAGAACACTGGTAGTCAGAATGAAGGAAGCACTACACCAAAGCCTGTCCCCCGCCCCCCAAGATTCCCACAATTGAAAAATGGAGAAAAGTGCCTGGCACAGAGTGTGCAAACCCTTTCCTTCCTGCCCTTCTCTCTGAGTGCCCCAGGAAAGGAAAGTAACAATGCACACCACAGCGCACCATGGACGAGAAAGTGTAAAGTCTACCAAAAGCAGGCACTCTTTATTAACCATAATGTGGAGGATAAGAAGGAATGAGCAAAGCCTACACACTCACCTCTGGCTTTCAAAGATAATTAAGGATTCCCCGCCCCCAAATTGGTTCTCTGTAAAAGTGAGTCTCAGCACTGCCATTTATATAACTTATGTTTACTGATTATGGCATTGAAGGTGTGATGAGATATGACAAAGAGGGAAGGATTGGAGAAAAGAAGACAGAGGTAAAGAATAAATTTATGGAACTGAAGGAGGAATTTTACTGTAAAAGCAAAATGCTAACTACAAATTTGAGAAGGATGTTCTGTCGATCTTTTACCTACCATCCTGTCAATTATCAATGCATTTTTCTGTCTAGACTGGATGAAATCCCATAAGAAGTTGGGTAAATAGCAGTTAGAATGGCAGACAGGGTAAACAAAGCCCGGAGTAGGTAGCTGGCATGTTGTAGAGGAACTGAGGTTATGGAGCAGTGGAGAGAATCTAGAAGACAGAATCAGGAGTAAGGAGGACCCAGCCTGTCTCTAGACCATGTAGCATGTAGTTCACAGGGAAGAAATGGTTCCCTCTTAAGAGGGCTTCAGGGAGAAGGCATCCTGAGGGAGACTCAGCCAAGTTTGTCATTGGTAAAATCCTCTAAATGCATAAAACGCTTTTCTAAACAGTCTATTGATTTTGTTCTCACGAGAACTTAGCTGTTCCCAGAACCACAAGGCATGGTTCAGATAAAACAAGACAATTTAGGGAGTGTTCAAAGGAATTCAAGGATGAGCCCTTGCTGATGTTGGACTGAACAGCCCAGTGGTAAGGTTAGAGGGACTGTGGAGAGAGGTGGAGGTAGGTCAATTCTGGAATGCGCAATGCAGTGCAGGTATGATTTCAAGTGTGCGCAAAGAGATGTGTAGGATATATACAAAGACATGCAAACATTATGCCACTTTGCAGAAGAGACTTGGGATATTGGAGTCCTTTGAAATCCTAGATGAATAACCCCAGCCCCCGGCAGTGAGGGATCATTCCAGTTCTGATTGTGCCTTTCTTTTTGGGACTGGTCACTTCAACACTTTCAGGGAACAGGTCACATAGCATGGCCTCAGGGAACGGTCTTCCCAGGAAAAGAATACTATAGACATTCTTTACAGTTCCTCTTCCATGATTATTAAGACTGGGACCTGCTGGGAGTCCCATCAAGAACTCATGTCAACTTCTGTAATATCCCTGTAGTTGATGAGATCACAGTGACTACAGATATTCAAAATTCAGAGGGGTGTGTGTGGGGGGTGGGTTGTGTGCATGTGTTCCTGCATGTATGTGCCTGTGTGTGTGTGTGGGGGGGGGGTTGTGTGCATGTGTTCCTGCATGTGTGTGCCTGTGTGTGTGTGTGTGTGTGTGTGTGTGTGTATGTGTGTGGGGGGGTTGTGTGCATGTGTTCCTGCATGTATGTGCCTGTGTGTGTGTGTGTATGTGTGTGTGTGTGGGTTGTGTGCATGTGTTCCTGCATGTGTGTGCCTGTGTGTGTGTGTGTGTGTGTGTATGTGTGTGTGTGTGGGTTGTGTGCATGTATTCCTGCATGTATGTGCCTGTGTGTGTGTGTATGTGTGTGCTGGGGGTTGTGTGCATGTGTTCCTGCATGTATGTGCCTGTGTATGTGTGTGTGTGTGTGTGTGTGTGTGTGTGTGTGTGTACAAGTGCACATGTGGACTACACAGGGAAGGTTACTAAGAGACAAGAGGGAAAGTTTGTTGTATGGCCAAACCCAGCACACATTCATTAGAGCTGCATTCAGCAAACGGCAAACTACTGTGGATTCATACATTTGGAAAGAGTATACGTATGTGAACTCATAAAAACATACCCACCCTGAAAAAATAACAGGAAGCATTCTGCTTGGTGATGAAAAAACTCAATCTATTTACATGATAATATTGTATTCCAATTAAGGCGGGGATTACACTGTAATGAGTGTTTAAAGACCTAACAATCGCTGCTTTCCCTGCAGACTCAGCTGTGGCCTGTCTCAGCGCTGCTAACACCCGCTCTCAGATAATATTGCCAAAATGACAAGCTAGTAATTTTTGATTTTTTTTTTCTTTTTTACAGGAAGAACTGAAAAGATTACAGAATCCTTTAGATCAAGTTGATGATGGAAAATATTTGCTTGAGAAGTAAGTAAAAGTTTAAAGGAAGTTAAGTCATTTGCTAGCTTGAAAAGACCCGGAAAATAAATCCTGACAAGACAAAAATGACTAAGTAAACTTGACAGTTGCATACGGTATCTTTTGGCTAAGAAATAGGTTGTATTTGAGAAATAGTTAGATAGGTTAGGGATAGTCCTCTGATGGACTGAACAATGAAATGCCTAGATGTCTGCTGTACAGGCCCAAGAGCTTGAAAGTTAGTCCTGTTTTGTGTTTGATTTTAGTCACAGGAGGCAAGCATAATTGTGGACACAAGGTGAGGACAAACTGGCTAGGAGAGTGTACATTCAACATAGCACTTCACCATGAAAGAAAATTAAAAACAGGAAGGTGAGAGTATCTCACGCTTACATTTTCAAATCAAATACTGTTGGGAGTGTATGAGAGTTCTAGCCTGATTTCAGTGTGAGGCCAAAGGCTTCAAGGGTTTACTGAACTTTAGCATGGCTTGTGATTTTATAAAGATTCTAAAACATTTACCTGTTCAATTGATAAACAAACAAACACATGTCATCAAGACACAGGGGGAGAAAATAGCCATCCTTTACTGAGGCCTTACAACATAGTCTACATTACTAAGGCTTAACAGATGTTTCCTCCTCCAATTCTGATTGTGGCCTTTGACATGGGCAGGACTATGACCTTTTCACAGATAAGCAAGGAGACTCAGAGAGGGCTCAGTAACTCATCCAAGTATGCTCAGCTGGTTAGTAAAGATGAGAAGGACCCTGGTCTGGAGGCCGCCAGAGCCCTTATGGCAACCAGCATCTGAATCCTCAGCTGAGTCCTCATGTGCTACCAACATGGACGGGTGTCTTGTGTGGTTCTGGATGCTAAAAAAGAGTGCTGGTATCCTTGAGAATACAAAAGTAGGTAAATTACAACCACGAGAGAGCTCTCAAATCGCATAAACTGCTACAAGCAAGTAAGGACGAGGGGCTTGGGAAAAGAAAAGGAGTCTCAGAAGGAACACAATGGCTGTTGTTAAATGCTCCGAGGGATGGTCCTTAAGTAGCAGCTAAGGTGCTCTCTTCTTCTGTTCTACAATGCAGAACAATGATTAGGGAATGGGGTTTACGGAAACAGCCATGTTAGTAACAAGAATGACAATGATTTTGAAACGCCAACCTGTGCCACACCAGAGCAGATGTTTTTGTTAAGAATCCAGTCGACAGGTACAAAGCGTGCCCTTGAAGAGAGGAATGAAAACACCTAGGATGTAGAAAACACTCCTGTAAGGGGAATACCTTAGGCATGGTTTCTCTTTCTGCCTTTCCCTACCCTGTGACTCTGGATGCACCATTTAACCACCAGAGCCCCAGGGTCAAGGATCTTTACAAAGTAGATGCCATCACTGGCTGTCTGAGACATCTTCCTGAAGGCATCAACCCAGGACAATGGCAGCCTCAGGGCCAGCTCCCTTCTCTTCCCGTCCAGGTGGGTGTTTGGACAGGGCATCTCAGGTTCTTCCATTTCTGTGGTCTACTGAAGGTCAGTTTCTCACTATTGATTAGATGAAGTTTCTGAGTTAAACATTTGATTTAGGGCATTATTGTTATGTCTAGTCTCATAAAATGAGTACATAAGAATAAAAGAACTTATCCATTACTGAAAATACTGTGGAGGTTTCTCAAAAATTAAAAAGTAGAACTAGTTCATGATCTAGAAATTCCATTACAAATTGTCTATGGAAAGGAAGTGAAAGGAGCCTGTCAAGACACATCTGTACTCCCATGCCCATAGCAGCATGACTCAGAGCCACCAAGACAGCCTCAGGGGCAGCGAACAGATAAAGAAAATGTGGTCATAGACAGAATGGGATAGTATGCATCTACAAAAGAATAAAATCCTGTCATTTGCTGTAATATGGATAAGCTTGGAGACATTATATTAAATAAGCAAGTCGGGTACTGAAAGAACTCTTTATACCACTCGTGTGTGGAATTTAAAAAGTCTGAACTCATGGAAGTGGAGAATAGACCGGGGTTTCCAGAGGCTGGGGAGGGCAGCATGAAGGGGCGGGGAAAGACAGAGAAATGGGTGCTGCCTGATGTACCATTGGGGTTGGGTAGGAACAAGAGATTCTGTGCACTTTGCACTTGAGGGTGATCACAGATAATACAAAGATGCACTTTTGTATATTTCAAAAAGCCACAAGAATTTATAATAAAAATTTTACCAGAAAGAAATGATATGTTTGAGGGAACAGATGAAAGTGATTAAAATATCACACAGTGTAAGCCTATTTGGAAACATCACATTAATATGTATAATTTAGAAATTTACTTGTGTGAGTCTCCATGTGTGAGTCTGTGTGCACAAGCGTGTGCATGCTCGTTCCTGTGTGGGGGCGTGGAGTCCAGAAGAGGGCCAGGGCCCCTCCACTATCACTATCTGCTCCTTTGAGGCAGGGTCTCTCCCTGGACATAGGGCCAGTGTTTCCTTGGCTAGGCTGAAAGCCGGAGGACTCCAGAGGTTGTCCTGTCTCCAGCTGCTGGAGCTGAAGTTACAGGCATGTGTCAGCCTCTGCATGTGTCTCAAGAGTGCTGGCGTCAGATTTCTAGGCCTCACAATGGCAAGTACCTTTAACAGCCGAGCCACCTGTCAACCCTAACATGTCCAACTGTTAGCTATTAGTTGGCAATCAACTTAAATTAAAAACGAGTTAATCCTTCCCTATCAACACTTTTACTAGGTATGTGTCAACAATAATAATGAAGACTTTAGCTCATTCTGGAAAGATTTTTCTTCTATGAAGACTCATGTTCAATTGACATGAGGTCTACACCATGCTTCTTCATCCTGGATATTTAGAGTCAGCTTAACAAACATGTCCTGACTCAAGCCCCACCCCAGACAAATTGAATCTGGAGTGTGGAGGCAGCATTTAGCAGCTTCCTTCAGGTGGTTCTGAGGAGGAGCTGGGGTGAGGACCAGCACCAATGATGATGCTATTCAGTCTTTGCAGTTATGCAGGAAACCCCCCCCCCCCCCCCCCGAGCAGCCACATTCTCGGAGGGCACACTGCCTCTGTGATGTTCAGTCCATTCATTTGTCCAATCTGGCTACGTCTGCTTTTCATTATTGATTCAAATGTAGGAAATGAACTCCCAAAGCTGATTTTTCCCTCTTGCTAATTGACCACAGCTCCCTATTAAATCTCTCAGTACCGCCAACATTTCCCAGCTCTCTGCTCTCAGGAAGACATGTGAACATTAGTAAAGTGTGTGTGTGTGTGTGTGTGTGTGTGTGTGTGTGTGTGTGTGTGTGTGTGTACTTGTTCCCCCACCCCTCCCCCACCCCAGGCAATGCCAGCTTACTCTTTCTCTTGTACCATCCAGAGACCTGGGAAAGCTAAAAGCTGCCGAGAATGACCTGTCTGTCTTGTAGATTTGTTCTGTTTTCCTGTGAGCGTGGAAGATTCTAGGGATAGAAATTGATTCCCTTCAAAGTGGACAGACAGACACAAGTCCTTCCATGCAGGGAAAAGTTTCAAGAGAAGCTCTCTCTTCCCTGCTTGCCAATACAGATAACAAATGCAATCCGCACCGGACCCAACATTTACATGGATTTCTTGGCATATTTGCATAGATTGCTGGAAATTTTTCCTGGTCCGCTTCCAGGCAGGACTATGTCCTTGAAAACTGTCAGAGTTGATTGAAAAACCTGGGGTGCTTCAAGTGGATCAGGCATTTCATTACAGCTGTAGCTGACTTAGGTGCCAATGTAAATCACCTCCGCTATTCAAAATGACCGTCAGTGAAGTCATCATGGTGTCATAGCCGTTGATCGGTTATTCCCCTTTGGAACATTACATTTATTCCAAATGCTCAACAGGGCTTTGTGGTAGACAGGCAGTGTGGAGGGCAGGGAAGCTACAGCTCCATACTGTGGAAGGCCAGTTGAGGGCATTTACCTATACGTGTATGTGTGCACTCAGGTGCACACATACGCCTGCACACATACATACACACAGACACAATAGAGCTTGGCAAGTGTCCAAAAGTAGAGACAATTAATTGGTATGCTATTAATTAGGAGGCTTCTTGGGAGTCTATTGTTAATGATAATTACTTATTAACTTAAGTAAGACCTTAGTCTGAGTGCCTTGCTTTTTTTGTAATTATCGACCCAGGCTCTATCTCTGGTAGAAGACTTGTGATTGCATGTTCCACCATTGTGCTGATATATAATGACTTGATTAGCCACAGGAAATTATTGATAAGATACACTAGCGCTAGCTGGCTTAAGCCAATACGTGTTTGTCATTTATAGCTTGTTGGTGATGGGTGATTTATATGCCCTAATTAAGTCATATGTGTTTGCTTTATTAAAAGAAAATTTACTATGATTGTCTTTGATGATCACAGGCTATATTGCTTATATTGCAGGTACTCTGCCAATTTGCTAATTTGTAATTAATAGGATGCTTAATAGGCTCAAACTTTACAATGCCCTGGTTATGAGGCTGCCACCCCAACAAGATCAGGTGATTGTAAAGTAAGTCTTTGAAGGCTCATAGTCCCTGGATTAGGTCCATTTATGTTTCCTCTTTAATAACATCGATTACACTTACACATAATTATACACATCACACATATTTATAGTACGCACCTCCCAGGCTGAGAAAGAACAGGGACTATGGTTAGTGTTTTCACCATTTTGGCCTCATGCTTTGAATAATTTTTAGTATACACATGGCTGAAAAATAAGGAATTAACAGCAAATCCTGAGTACCAATGCCACAGAGTAAAAGAATGTTTTTCTCCCTCTCAACAAAATCAGGTGTGCAACAGCAGAGCAATTTTGGGCTCATGGCACCACCTAGTGGCCATATGGATGTATGTGTCTGGTCATGTTTTCCCATTGGGGGTGAAGGAAGAAATAAATACGCAAGAGACTGAAAGGGCCAGCTCTAGGACACTTTCTTCCTTCTGTATCTCGGTTCTTTCCTGTGTCTCAGTCATGGTTCTCATTAATTTGGGTAGCCTTCTAACGAGTTTACCTCACTTCCCCGCTGAGTCCCCTGTACCAGTCTGGAACATCCCCTCCAAACTCCCTGCTCTAAATCTTCCCTGCAGCATTGGCTTTCATGCTGGTTAGTGGTCCTCATGCACTGGTGGTGTGTTATAGCTTGGCAGGACCCCACTGGCCTTTGAAGAAACCTGGACACACAAAAATATCAAAGTACAGCATAAATTTTGTCACACGCGCACACACACACACACACACACACACACACACACTTTGCATGTACTTTACAATCAATCCTAGTTTGATTTTCTGTTGCTGTGATAAAACACTGACTAAAAACAACAAGGAGAGGGAAAGGTTCATTTCAACTCGTGGTTAACCATCTGACACTGAGGGAAATCGGCTCAAGGCAAAAACCTGGACTGAAGCAGGGACCCTAGGCCTAGAGGATGCTGTTTACTGGCTTACTTTCAGGCTCATGGTCAGCTACCTTTCCTATACCTCCTGTGACCACCCGCCCAGGGATGGCCCTGCCCACAGTGGGCCGAACCCTTCCACATCAATCATTAATCAAGAAAATGCCCCCGCATACTTGCCAATCTGGTGGAGGCATTTTCTCTGTTAAGGCTCTCTCTAGCTTTTTATCCAGTTTTGTGTCCAGTAGACAGTCAACTAGTCAGCACACCAGGCATGGATCCTGGATGATGCTACAGGACAGTTTTACAGGTTCATCATCTCAACTGCATTGAGTTGGAGCAAGTATCTCAAGCCTGATGTCAGATCTTCCAGCCAATGTCTTGCAGGGAGCAAGTAGCAAGCCAGTGTCAATGGGGTTCTCTCAGAGTATGAAATGAACTTCACCGAGCTTTGTATTTCATAGCCACAGTATGACCACAAAGTCTTTTCATTTTCTGATTATTCCAAATAATTTCTTTATATCTTCTCCTTTTGTCATCCACTTCTGTTATTTTGATTTTTTTTCTGATTTATATTATTTCACTCTCAACTTCTTATCTGTTCTACAAAACCTAGCCAAAGACAGCCTTCGTACTGACCAGTGGGCAGCCAGTGAGGGACCACTAGATCCACAGGAAACTGTGACCATGTAGCTCACAACTCATGTTTTCTTCACAGTGTGAGCGCAGCAACTACTTCCAGGATAGAGGTGAAAGTTCTCGGCAGCGGCATCTTTGGGGGATGAATAAAGGACAGAAATAAGGAGAAAGCAAGGGGCTAAAATAAGTTCTCTATAAATACCCCATCATTGCAGGGCATGTACTATTCTCCTTGGGTCTTACCCTCTGGGAAGGGCCAATATTTCCTGTTTATTTATCCAAAAGAGGCAGTTTTCACGCATCAGCTAGGAATGTTTAGTTGAGCAGCAGAGATCACAAGACTGCAGAGAAAGGCAATATTTTCTTTCTGGAGTGAGGTCACTTACCACCCATCAGATTCTGCTAATAAATCTACACCACCTTTTTCAAAACCATGTAAGTTGAAGTATTTTCACTGTAAACAATGGCTTCCTGGGTTGAGTTATACTGACAAGCCATTTCTCTTTCTAGTCACCAGCTGGCCATGGATGTGGAGAATAACATTGAAAAGTACCCTCTCAGTCTACAGCCCTTGGAGTCAAAAGTGAAAATGTAAGTCATTGCAAAGTTACATGAAGCAATTCGTTTTACAGGTATTTGCATTTGTACTCCTGAACACACTTGGGAGTATATCAGTACAGAACCATGCATTTCTTCATTTCACATTTGTGTGCTGCAGCTCCAGCCAGGGCCTAGGCAAACAACAAAGGTGCTTTCAGCCCACACTGCCATCTACTGGGCAATGCTAGGAAGTATTTTATGGAATTTTCACTTACCGTTTTATTTGGTTTTCCTTTCAAGTCTAGCACATTCTTACTATCATTTTTCATTCTTTCATCTTGCTATTGAAGGTGTCACCTTACATGTATGCAGAAACACTATTTTTTAACACCCTTCTTTATTCATAATTTCACTCCCACCACCAAAGTTAGGGGAAAACAACCCTTGTCTTTCCTGATCCTATGAAAGGTGGACAATGCTTCTGCATAGCCTCTCCCACTAAAGACCCGGGCGAGTCCCACCTCCTGCTATAAATATAACAATGAAACAGTACTAACCACAATGCAACATCAATAAAATGAAGCTAGTGAGACCCAACATGAAGCAAACCTTAATATAAAGCAAGTTATCAGCCTTTTAAAGGTATTCTTAAGAAGAGAAGGGAGCTATTAGAATCTCCTGGTGCCACAGAGTATCCCGTTCATAACTAATTTCTGTGATTCTTTCCCATTCCGAGTCTCTCTCAGAGGAACAAATAAGAATTGTCAATGCTGGTTGGTATACACAATCTTCCTCTCCTCCAGTCGCTACCCAAACCCCTGTTGAAACTCTAAAAAGTTTAACACCCACAGAGTTTAAACATGTCTGAACTTGAGAACTGCAGATCATTTGCTGAGAAGCCTGAGGACGGCAGTCTGAAGAAGGGTGCGTGTGTGTGTGTGTGTGTGTGTGTGTGTGTGTGTGTGTGTGTTGTGTGTGTGTGCAGCTTTGAACAATAAGTCATTGCAGGATTAAAGAATTTAGACAGGAATGGAACGACAGATTTATAATATCCTGCTGAGTGGAGAAAATAGACATCCACACCACTGCAAATCAGTGCCAGCCTTACACGTCCTTAAGAGAATCACAACAGTGTGAGCATCCAGCCTACGCTTCATGATAAGCCCAGACACAGCTTCTGAACCAGCCAGGCACCCTGCTAGGAAGTTCTGTGCCTCGACTCCTGATAGAATGAATCTGGCTATGGAACTGCTTCATGCAAGCAAGCGTCAGTTTCACTACAGAACCTGCTGGAGTGCGAGCGCAGATTGCCTGGTTGTGAGGAAGCTCATTAAGATGTGGTCCTGTTAAACACGAAGGTGCTGCAAAGAAAGTTGCTGTATGGGAAAAAGAAGGGAGGACTTCATTGAATGATAGAAATAAGTTAGGAAAAAGGCATGGTCTTCCTTTTTTAAGATTTCATCATTTCCAGTACGTCAAGGCAGAGGAGTGGGTGCCAAGAGGGGGAATAAGTAGAGAAAAAAACCAAATCTCTGGGTTTTTGAGTCCAGCCGGTGCAGAGAGCTGAGGCCTTATGAGTTTATGTTTGCTGGTTTGACGGAAGAGTCTCAGTTCAGTGAAGTATAAATGAATGCTTTTTATCTCTCCTAGTAACTCTGAACCCCATTTCCAGTCACTGGAGGGGATTGAGGGGAGAGAGCTTAATCTTGCCCAATAATGGAATTTGAGTCCTATCAGAGAATTTACTCCAGCTCAGTGAGTTTTGTCTAATCTGGTTATTAAATTCTTAACTCCCAGGGCAGGTGGCATATCTTCCCTACAGAGAGAGAGAGAGAGAGAGAGAGAGAGAGAGAGAGAGAGAGAGAGAGAGAGAGAGAGAGAGAGACAGAGAGAGAGAGAGAGAGAGAGAGACAGAGAGAGAGAGAACATCATATAGCCCATACCTTCACCCCCTCTGTGTCCGCCTCCTTTCCCTTTTCCTTCCCCGGTCTCCTTTCTGCTGCAGACTGTTCTACTTCTTCTGTGCTAAAATGCCTGAGGATTTCCAGTTTTCCTGCCAATGGTGAGCACTTGGGCTTCTAGGCAGCTGTCTCCTTTAAGGTGGCTCCAAGGCTTGGAATCCTGGTGGATGGGACCACGGGGCCTACCACAAGCCCTCACAAATGCAGACTTTACCTCCTCATTGGCTGTGTCTCTTGCTCTTCTAGGCATGTCTTTTGTGACAAGCTTCCCCCAAGACCTTGGCATCCTCACAGGGGAGGCCATGTCCATCCTTGCTTCCCAAGGACAGTGTTGAGGCATAAAGAGAACTAACACAAAGGCCTTTGTCTGAGCTCTTAGGGTCACCCTCCAATGTCACAGGCTTTGTCTTAGGGCCTCCGACCTCTGTTGGTGGTGGCAACATAAACATCTGGCTTCTCCCGATGAAAGGGAAGAGTAAGGGTCATTTTATCGTACAGTCTTCTGGAGACATCTCCCTCCTCCCTGATGAAGAAGTACTGTAGGCTCCAGTGCAGGGCACAAACAACTGATGGTGAGCCCTGAACCGCAAAGGCAGAGGGAGAGAGACCCGGGTGAGCCGATCTCCAAATACAGAAGACAAGCAAGAAGAGAACTTGTCTCAGTGTGGGCAGCCTGTCCCGTGTGAGTGTGAACCCCAGCATGGGCTGTGGGGCAGGACAAGATCCCTCCAGTTAGCTTCTCACACTCTGGACATGGTGAAAAGGAAAGCATTTGAAAAAAACCCAGAAGTGCAAACCAGTAATGTGGTAGGGCAAAGTCAGAAGAAAGAAGTGGAGGCCTCAATAGGTGACACAGGGGGAGGGGGAGGGGGGAGGGAGGGAGAGAGAGAGATATTAAAGTGTCAACAAAGGTGCATTACCTGGCTCACAAACACAGCGGTTAAGGGGTCATTCTGAGTTTTAGACTTGGATGATCAATGGTCTGTGTCAAAAGGAAAATAATCAGGATCACCTGGGATTCATGGAAGGCATTTAGGGGCAGTGAAAGGCAGGTTCCCCTCACATGAGCAGAAGGCAAACCTCCGTCAGACAGTCAAGTGAAAACACCCGGATGAAGGATGCCAGCACAGCCTGAGGAGTACAGCTGAGCATTCTCTGAGCAGAGGCTAGAATGGTCTGGCCATGAAAGTGTACAGCAAATGAATGTCAGAGCCCTGTGGGAAAAGGAGCCACCTCTCAGACCCCCCGAGCAGCGTTCTTCACGTCTGGGCCCCAGTTTGCAGGTCATAAGTGAATATCAAGAAATTCCTCCCAATTTAAACCATTACTTATGCTTTGGCAACGTTTTATGATAGATAACATAGATGTATTGAACATTAGTCATTTTTTCATCTGAAAAATATCTTTGACGTGTTTAGATAATGTGCAAGAAAAAAACAACCTGTTAAGCTTTCAGTATTTGTGAAAATATTTCATAAAAAGCGACCCTAAATAACATTGTTAAAGCATAATCTCTGCCTACTTGGTCTAGTTAGTTTAAATCAACTTGACACAAACTATGGTCACCTGGGAAGAGGAACCCTCAATTGAGGGATCACCTCCATCAAAGTGGCCTGTGGGTGCTTGTGGGAGCGTTTTTCTTGGTTAATGATTAATGTCAGAGTTCACTGTGACCCAGTTGACTGTGGGTGATGCCACACCTCGACAGGTGGTCTTGAGTTGTCTAAGAAATCGAACTGAAGAAGCCAGGAAAAGCAGGCCAGTAAGCATCCTCCTCTATGCCCTCTGCTCCAGGTCTTGCCTCCAGGTTCCTGCCTTGAGTTCCTATTCTGGCTTCTCTCCATGATGGACCCGTGAGCTGAAATAAACTCTATTCTCCCCTAATTGCTTTTGGTCAAAGTTTTATCATAGCAACTAAAACATGACTGCAGGCAAAAATGTAGTTTATTGAAGATACGTGGGAAGAGCAGTTGAGAGCACAAACTTTGGAATTTGAGCAACTCGAATTTAAATCCGAGCCCAGCTCTCACCTACCATGTGGCACTGGGAACCCAGGCAGCCTCTGCCTTCCCTTGTACTTCATCCCTAACAGGATCATAATGATTTTCTGCAATAACATCAGAGAAAACTGTTCAGCCTCTTCTAGATTTCCCATCCAGATCTGTCTTTTTTCAACATATTTATATGTCTACCTGGTCCTCGAAGCACAGCCTGAGGCTCTTTGAGAATCCAGAACAGCACATTGATGTGTGATTTGCACGTAACCCAAAAGTATCTGTTATGTCTTTTGTTTTCTCAAACAATAATAGTAGCTTATCCAGGCCTGCTCTGTCTGTCAAGGCTGGGGCTAAAGGATGTGCATATGTTACCAGTTGCCCTCTTGAAAGAATGAGAAAGAAATTTATTATTATATGTCCCTATTGTGGAAGAGCAAAATGTAGGCCAGACTGTTTAGCATTTTGCTTAAGGCCACAGCTAATGAGAAGTAAAACCGGTCAAGAACATCTATCATGCTAAACACACTTCCTTGTGAGGTAGAACTTTTTCTTCAAGCAGTTTCTAAAACACAATGTTAGAAAAATATATTTGTTAATCAGCTACTCACCATATTCTGAAACTACCAAGACAGTGATGCATCTATGTGGGTGATCATTGCTCCAGGGATTTTAGTCTTGTGGGAAGAAATTGGACTTGCAGGGAAAGAGACCCAATCTGATAGGCTTTGTTTTCAGTGTTTAATGCTGTCTTGGGAGAGCTCCCCTCCGTGTTGGACTGCTGTCTCCTTAAGTGTCTCATATCAGAAGAATTCTGTCTTCCTAATGAAGAGTGCTATGTAATTAAGACCCAGGTTGTCTAAATTATAACCTGTGATGGGGCGGTCTCCACAGCCTGTTAGCTTCACCACCTTCCCTGGGTCTCCTGCCTGACTTCCATCCTCTTTTCCATGTCTTTTCTTCCACCTCTGTCCCCTCCTCAATCTAATCTACCTTCTAAGACCCAATTCAAATCCCAGAACTCCCCAAACTTTTTCTGAGCGTCTCAACCCTCATCTGGGGGCTCTCTCTTCTACTCTTAGGAGTCAGGTTATCTGGTGGCAATGAGGATGGTACCCACTGTCAGGCCCCTGCTACAAAACAGACATTTTAGACAGACTAAGGTCAGAAACGGCAAACAGGATGAGGAAAGAGAGGTAAGAGCGGATAGCCAAAATCTGACTTCAAAAAACGTTCAGCTTCTGTTACGAATGATGCTTGTATTTTAAGATGTAAGACTGAACAAGACATATTCCCTTATTTCAACCTGTTTTAAAAACATTATATTGATAGCATAGTTTAATTTTAAAAATAAAATGTCAAGGTAGTCTATACGCTGTATCCATAATGGAGATTTGTGAGTTGGAATTATGGTAAAGCTAGCATGAGAAAGTGGAGGCTTTGACTGGGGGTGAGGAGCTTCTACGTTCTCTTTTAATCCCCTCTCTCAGCATCTGAAGATGGTATTAGCAATGCTTGATATTAGAACATTTTACTGTTTGAAGGTCATGTTAGAGGTATAGTTTAAGGTGAAGTAGTGTTGGATGAAAATACTCTTCTCAGGCCCAGAAACTAATGATATCATGACTGCTCCATTAAAAAATAATAATGTCATAATTTAGTACAATAGTCTAATATGACATAAATGGCTTGTTATTTTTAACCTCTCAAATGAGTTTAAAGGCATTATCCAATCTGCAATGTAGTCTTTAAAACTGTAATTATTAAGATAAAAAATAATAGGGTAATATGCTTTCGACTACATATAATTGTTTCTGTGTATGTGTACAATGGCTATAAGTCAGGTGTTCAAAAATAACACAAAGTGTACTAAGGAATTCAGAGAGCATAGAAATGTTTTAATACATATTTTAAAATAGTAAATACTTTATATCTTCATATAATTTAAAAGACATTATACATTGTTACAGTATTTATCAGTGAAAGAAGATATCTACCCACTTATGAACCCTGCTTCTTAATTTCTGACTTAAAGAAAATTTTCGTGTCACCCTCTGGATTCCATAAAACTAAGGGGAAGGGAATGTTTAACCAAGTTCAAACCTTTGCAAAGCTCCCACTTTCCATTCAGGCAACATCTTTGGGTCTCTAAAGAGTTATACCGCCCCCTGGTGTTCAGCATGCTAAAATGTAACACTGCTTCAAATGACATTTTATTTTTTTGAATGGTCAAGGTAGGTTGTTGTTGTTGTTGTTTTTTTCCTTTGCTTGCTTGTTTTTTAAAACAAAGGCTAGGGAAGGATACCTTGGAGTCTTATAAACTCTTGGATGTCATATGGGCCATAAATATATTATTTAACTTTTTGCTTCTTTTAAATGAAACATCTTTTGCAACTTCAATGGTTAGAATTTATCCAACATGCTCCTGAAGTGTTCACTGAGCTCTTAAGGACCTCCATACCTTCAGATCATGTGACTCACTAATGACTTCCAAAAGTTTTTCAGCACTTTAATGAAGACTGTTCCCCAAAGAAGCAGTAAGATGACCCGTGGGACTTTAAAATTCTGTTTAAAACCTTAAAGC